>NC_091767.1:62596414-63221414 GCF_029378745.1 Bos indicus | reverse complement strand
CTACATTTCCTGCATTGGCAAGCGAATTCTTTACCACTGAGCCATCAGGGAAGCCCTATACATGTACAGTTTCTGGGAATTCAGAGTTAAACCTGAACAGTAATGCCTCTCAGTCTATGCCTCTTTGGAAACTTGTTCAGATTTCACACTACTCTAAACATCTGCTATAGGGGATGTCCGTAGAAATTTATACATTTATTCATTCAGCAGCTGAGCAGAAACATGCACACTTATCTGTTTGAACATGTTAAAATTCAGAAAGGACAAAACTTCTGAATCCTCTTTAAGATGAGATTTGAAGGGAACTGAAAGCTATGAGATTAGTATGAATGGTTTGTACATTTCACGCAAAGATCAGGTAGGAGCTAAGACTTAAGGAGAGCCTCCTGGATGCCAGGTACATACCTGATGTCATCTAATCCTCAGGAAAGCCCAGCTGACACAACAGAGTGCCTGAGAAGCTAAGGAACCTGACCTGGGCCTCACTATGCATAGGGGCTAAGCCAACTGCTAACCCTGGTCTCCAGCCCCCAGACCTGCTCCTTCCTACCGTGTGCCCACACACTCACAATGGGAGCTTTGGTGGAGAGTGTGCTGAGAGCACTCAGAAACTTTTTTCCCTGATCAGATACAACTTTTTTGAGAGCAAGAATGGGGTTAGCCACCTATGAGCTTTGGAGTCTAATCTATGCTGAAGGAGCAGGGGGAAATTCCCATAGCAAGACAGTGTCTGGAGGTAAGCCTTGTGGAAGGCTTGTAGAAGGAAAGAAGCTTCTCCCGGAGTGGGAAGAGGCTGCACAAAGGCTGCTGAGGGCTGTAGAGGAGCAGCTGAGGTATTTCTTTACTTCTTTCTTTGAATGCTGTATTTATTGGCATTTAGGCAGATATTCATACTATTGCTTTAAATAGAAGGTTATTTGTACAGTCCATGGGATCCCAAAGAGTCAGGCATGACTGAGCACATGCGCACACACACACACACATGCACACACACGCGCGCACACACACACATTTGTAATACAGCCTGTTGAAATGTGGAGAGTGCACTGTATTCTTTCAAAGGCCCTTCAAACCCAGCCCCTTTCACTTGTCTGAGTGCTGCCGTCCAGTGGCAGCCGTTAGAACTGCATGTGTGGTGTCTCAAAAGGACAGAACCTGCTTTTATGCAGCAAACCCAGCCTGTTTAGAGCAAGGCAGATATCATAGTAATGATTTAATACTAATTCAGAGCAAAATTTTAAAATTCATTTCTCTCTAACATATAAGTAGAGTTATTTAAAGTATTAATAGTTTTTTCTTTCCCACATCACCCTCCTTTGCAGACCTTCTCAAGCCTGAATGTATTCAGCCTGGAGTCTGGCTGTAGCCCCAAGAGGTTGATAGGCCCCTAGTGAATGCCAGCAGCCTCTCATCACTGACCATTTTTTCCCCACCGGTTTTAAGTGTACAACTCAATGATCTGGAGTAAATTCACGGAGTTGTATAGCTATCACCACAATTCAACTTTAGAGCATTTCCATCACCCCTAAAAGACATCTTGTACCAATTCGCAGTCACTCTCCATTCCCACTTGCAGCCCTGGACAACGACAAACCTTCCTTCTGTTTCTGTGAGCGCTCCTGTGGACATTTCATATACCAGTCATATGCTGTGTGGTCATTTGCATCAAGCTTCTTCCCCTTAGCCTGTTCTTGAGGTTCATCCTTGTCAGAGCATATGTTTTGTTCTTTTTTTACTGAGCTACATCCCACTGCATGGATGTGCCATACTTTGAGTATCCACTAACCAGCTGATGGGCATTTGGATTGTTTCTACCTTTTGGCTATTATGAATAATGCCATGAACATTCCTGGGCAATGTATTCTCAGATTCACCCTGGGGACTTCCCTGGTGATCCAGTGGTTAAGACTCTGTGCTTCCACCGCAGGGGACACAGTTTCAGTCCCTGGTCAGGAACTAAAATCCTGAATGCTGTTTGGCACAGCCAAAAAGAAAAAAAAAGAATGCACCCTGGATGAAATCTGCCAGGGAAGGAGAGAAAATAGTGCTTCTTCCAGGCAGACATCCCTGCTCAGCCCTGTGGGGTTTTCTTCTTTTTTATCCATGATCTCTAGAGCGTCGTGATAAGTCTGGGGGAGAGGGGAAGCAAAGGAGAAAAGGAACTCTGAGTACTGAGCGCCTGGTAGGTGCCAGACAGTGAGCAAGATGCTGTGTGTCTGTCTCCTTCACGTCTCACAGGCCTGGGAGGGGAATATTGTTAACCCCACTTGACAGGTAATGAGAATGAGGCTGAGAGAGACTAACACACTTGCCAAGGTCTCAAAGCCCGTGAATATTAAGATGAGGGCAGCTAAACTTTATAAAGAGATCTCACTGCATGTTAGCCACCGTGCATGCATGCTAAGTCACTTCAGTTGCGTCAGACTCTTTGCAACCCCATGGACTACAGCCCGCCAGGCTCCTCTGTCCACGGAATTCTCCAGGCAAGAATACTGGGGTGGGTTGCTATGCCCTCCTCCAGGGGATCTTCCCAACCCAAGGATCGAACCCGCGTCTCATGTCTGCCACGTTGGCAGGTGGGTTCTTTACCACTAGCGCCACTTGGGAAGCCCATTAGGCACTGTGCTAGGCAGTTAGCGTGTATTTACTCCGTTCGTCCTTGAAACAGTCCTGTGATTATTATGAGGCTGAGGCTCAGAGAGGTTAAGGACCTTGCTCACAGTCACCCAGCAAGGAAGCTACAGGACCAGCATTCATACCCAGGCAACAGGACTCCAGAGGCCCTGCTCTAAGATGATCCCCATCACTCCATAAATCCCCTAGGTAGTCCTCTTCAAAAGCACGTTCATCTCGCCCCAGTTTCCAGGAACACCAGCCTGGTTAGGGAGTGTGGTGGGGAGGACACGCCCCAGGGAGCCACACCTGCCCCGGGCTGCCTGGTTGTAACTGCCGCGGGTCACTCCAGGCCTCCTTTCCTCCCACTCCAGACTGGCGGCCATCGCTCTGCTGGTCCTGGATGAGGAGGAGAGTGCCTTCTGGTGTCTGGTGGCCATTGTGGAGACCATCATGCCAGCTGACTACTACAGCAAGACGCTCTTGGCATCCCAGGTGAGCCAGTCAGGGAGAAGACTGGGGGCCATGCAGGTTGGTGCCACTGAATTGTTCCTAGGAGCCAATGGATCTCTGAAAAGCCAATGAATCTCTGAATCTCCATTTCTCCCTCTGTACAGTGGGCCAGTAAACTCTGCTCTGGGACTGCTGTGATATTCCAGTGAGCTGATGGCCTTGAGAATTGTCAGGGCCCTGCCCACACCATAGGTGGTTGTTACTCCAGGGAGGACATTATGTTATGAGATATCCTAGGGAAGGGAGGACATTATGTTATGAGATATCCTAGGGAAGGGAGGAGGAGGAAATCTAGTGTCACTTGGTGTTTGCCAGCTAAGAGTTTCAAAAGAGAGGTCAGGTAACAAGGAAGCTGGGACTTGGGAGGGCGGGATGACTGGGATGCTTCACATGCTCCCATAATCGCCCACTGAGAAGCACAGCTGCCTGTCTTCTCACAGCCCCTCCGCTGCCCTCTGAGCGCAGGCCAGCCCTGGGGTCAGGCAGAGCTAGGGTCAGAGCCAGCCCCTCGGAAAACAGCCTTGTGCCCTTGGCAGGTGGCATCACCTCTCTGAACCTCAGGCCTGCCTGCTTCCCAATGGGCGTAGCACTGCTTCCTGGGATTGTTGAGAGGTGTAAATGTGAGACCATCTCACACCTCCTCCCTCCAGCCTCTCCCTCCTCACCCCTTGTCCTATTCTCGCTGCATCGGTGCATCTGCCTGATGAAGAGAGGGATGCTACTCAGCGGGAACCTTCTCACTCCCCATCGAAACCTACCGAGCCATTACCTGCACCACCCCCACCCCCCATCCTGTTCCCCTTTCCTCCTTCAAGCACCCGGCACTGTTTTCTCCTCCTGGGTGGAGAGGTGAGGAGAGAGGTCAGGGATGGAGAGGAAGACTTGGGAGTCATCAGGAAATAGGTGGTGAACCAGGTGAGGACTGTGCTCTGCTGTGTGGCAGGGAGGCCCAACTTAGTAGTGCCTTTTTTGGTAGGTTCCAGGGATTCTTTTGATGATGGCTGTTCAGCAGTTGTGATTTTGTTGTTTTCATAAGAAGGGGTGAGTTCACTTCCTTCTACTCCTCCAACTTGAGCTAATCTCTCCTAATAGTGGCTTAAATGGAGGATTATTTTTCACAGATAATGAGAAAGCTAAAGGCTCCTTCTGGCTATCTGTTCTGATCACAGGATGGCCACACCATCTCTGGTCATGTATTTTCTGAAATACAGAAAATTTCAAATGTACAAAAGCAGAGAGAAAGTGTAATGAACCTCCATGTATTCATTACCTAGCTTCAATAATTACCAACACAGGGAGGCTAGTACTATTCTCACCTATACTCACACCATTCCCCCTGCTTTGATGACCTTGCAGTAAATCTCAGACATCATCAGTCCATCCATGCATCCTTCAGCGGGTTCAGTGGCATCTTAGATTTAGTGGGTTACCCTAGGCTTTGAGCGCCACAGCGGACCTGGAGTTCAGGGTGAGGAAGGAGGGAAGAGGGTGTTCACCACAGCTGAGAGCTAAGTCTGGAAGAAGACTGAAATGGGGAGAGGGCTGAGAAACCAGCAGTTCCAAGAAAGAGCAAGAGGACCCTAAAATGAGCTCATCACTGAGATAGGAGCAGCCACAGAACAACCATATCCTAGGGCAGGGAAGGAGCCAGTGCTGGGAGTGATCAACCAGGTCCAGTGAAACAAGGACGGAGGCATGACAGTGACCACGCTCAGCACCATCACCTCTGGGCCCCACGACCTTGCCCTGAGCATCTTGTGCATCAGACCAAAAATAGGTGCAAAGTCGAGGCTGTGGTATCAACCGATCCAAGCCTCAGCTCCATCTTGGCTTGAGGTTCAGGACAAAGGGGCCCAAACTCCACGGGCTAAGAACTTCTGATCTACAGAGACCTCTGCATCAGAGCTCCCAACCTGGAGGGCTACTCACCTATGGAGTGACGTGTCTCCCTGTCAGGCTGGGCACCAGCTCCTCCGGACACTCTGTGCCCCCAGACGGGGCAGGACCCACTGGGAGCAGCCCCAGGGCTGTGTGTGGACCGGCTGGGTGTGAGGGGTAGATGGGAAGCAGACAGCCCCTCCTGCAGGGTAGCACGACAGGTCCTCTCTTGGCTGCAGGTGGACCAGCGGGTGCTACAGGACCTTCTCTTGGAGAAGCTGCCCAGGCTGATGGCCCACCTGGGACAGCGCCACGTGGACCTATCCTTCATCACCTTCAACTGGTTCCTTGTGGTCTTTGCAGACAGTCTCATCAGCAACATCCTCCTCCAGGTCTGGGACGCCTTCCTCTACGAGGGCATCAAGGTAGGGCACCGCAGAGGGTGAGCGGGAGGGTCTTGAGCAAGTCCCTGCCTCCTCTGGGTCTTGATTCTGCCCCTGGATAAAGGGAGGATGGAGCCCACCCAGCAGGGCTCTGGGGGACCTCTCTAGGGAGCCTGGCTTCATCAGCTCAAGTGCTCTGCATCCCTGAGAGGAAGTGGTGCTTCTGCCTCTGAAGACCATCCTAGAGCTGGGAGGATTCCCTTCCTCCGAACAGGGGGCTTCAGCCTGCCCAGAAGGCACATCACTGCTGCCTCCTCCTCCTCCTGTTCAGACCGAGCCCTAGACGGGGCGGCTTCTCCCAGCTCTGCCCTTTTCCTTGCGAGGAGATCCTGGGCAGGCCCTCCCCTGGCCTCCGCCACGTTTCCCCATGATGGTAGTCCTCACAGTTCACCAAGCACCCTCGGATCCATCTCTCCATGCAACTCCTGCTAGCACCCCATGTAAAGACAGGGTTACCCTCATTAGATCCAACAGGGGCAACACTTTGCCCCAGCTCCCAGGACAGTCAGGCTCCCAATCCCCAGATTGCCAGCTGAGCTCCCCGTGCAGTTTCCAGCCACCACCGCCTTGGCTTTGCCCCACATGTTTCTTCCAAGCCTCCTGTCTCTGCAGCCTGTCCAGGGCCGTCCACACCGCCTGGGGGTGTAGGTTCTGGGGCTTCCCTGCCCTGGCTCCCTATCCCCACCCTGCACCCCACTCTGCCCCCCAGGTGGTGTTCCGCTATGCCCTGGCCATCTTCAAGTACAACGAGGAGGCACTCCTGAGGCTACAGGATAGCCTGGAAATCTACCAGTACCTGCATTTCTTCACCAAGACCATCTGTGACAGCCGGTGAGACCCGCTCCTCCCCCGCCCCTCCACCACCCCCATGAGCGCGACCCCAGGACACAGAGCAGAGCACTGACCCTCCATCACAGCTTAGAAATCTTTAGGGACATCCCACTGCCTCAGAATCTGTCCCCTTAACATGGCACTCAAGGACCCCACGCAGTTTTGTTCTCCTGCCCCCAACACCCATGCCCTAGGATCCTGCCCAACAGAGCTGTCTGAGTTCCCAGGACAGCCTCCGTCTCTGGGCTTCTGGCCCGGCAGGCTCTTCTGCTTAGAATGCCTCCCTGCACTCCCACCAGCACCGTGCTTGTCTCGCCCACCTGTGCTTTTTCCTCAAAACTCAGCTCACAGTCCCCTCCTCCAGGAAGCCTTCCCTGACCAACTTGTTCTTCCAAGGTTAGAGGTCCCTCAGCCCTAAGTTTCTTCCTGCCTCAGTACTTATCACTTCGGGTGGAAACTGTCTTCTCAGTCACTGTTTCCTCTCAGGAAGGGGCCTCGGCTGCCTGAGTGGAGTGAACGCAGGGGTGCCCAGGATGCCCGCTGACTCTGACTCTGCTTTCTCCCCAGGAAGCTGATGCACATTGCCTTCAATGACATGAACCCCTTTCCCATGAAACAGCTGCGCCAGCTGCGGGCAGCCCACCGGGAGCGGCTGGAGGCTGAGCTGAACGAACTGGAGCAGCTCAAAGCCGAGTACCTGGAGACCCGGGCAGCCCAGGGCCCCGCGGTGCCCGAGGGTTCCCCGAGTGAGGATGAGGGGGAGGCAGAGCCCTGACATGGCTGCCTGCCCACCCCAAGCCCTTTCTCACCCTGGGCTGGCAGGCCCAGAGAAGGACGGCCATGCAGCGATATGTGACCCTCAAGTCCCTTCTCCTCTGTGGGACTCAGTCTCCCCATTGAAACGTTGGCTTCTGAAGCCACTGATTGGGTTTTCTCCTCATGAGCACCCCTTCTCACTTCCTCCGCAGAGCACTGTAGCACCCAGACAAGCAAGAGTGCTGTCTTTATAGGGTTAACCTTGAACATTCTCTAAGTTTTATCTGTGTATAACAGTGTAAATACTGGAAATAGTTCACAAGCTCTGGAACCTAAACAGTTCTCAGTAACTGGTTGTTCCTGGGTGGGCCTGGGGCTCCAGGATGTCGCACCACCAGGGCCTTCTCAGCCTAGGACGTCTCTGGCTGCTGTTTCTCATGGTGTCTCTGCAGGGCCAGTCCTGGTTCCCGGAGGAGCTGAGTCCATATGCATTTACAGCTCCCGTCTTTGTGGGCGACAGCGTCTCTCAAATACTGGTTGGCCTTTTGATCCAGGCCCAGCTCCCACCTACCCGTTTCCTGGGCCTTGCACCTGCCCTCTCCTTTCTCCTCACAGCCCATCTTGGGTGTTGGGGGGTTTCTAGGGAAACCCCTGTCCACCACCAAGAAAAACTTGGTGCGGGGATTGAACAGAGAGCCCTGGTTAGCTGGCCAAAGTCTGATCTCCCACCACCAACTTCATAGTCAGGGGCAAGAAGGGTCACCTCTTTGAAAACTGGGTGGTTGGGAGAGAGAGAAAAAGGTGGTGAGACAGACAGAGCCTGCAGCCAGGTCAGGGCTAGCTTGTGCAGAACTCAGCTCCAGTTCTTCTGGGCTCTTCCAGGCCCTTCCTCAGCAGACAGGCTTCCCCCATCGCCCTCCGTGCAGGGGGTCGAGGCTGCACAAGTGATGTGAGCAGCTCATTCCTCAGCAAAGCCTATGACTGTCTGCCAGACTAGCCTTGGGCTCAGCAATCTTTGCTATGAGGGACTAGGGTAGGGCTTCTCACAGAAAAGCCTCCTGCTCTGATCCAAGTTTCTTTTCGAGGCTTGGGAGGGAGGCCACACCCATTGCTGGGGACAAGGGACAGGCCCTTTTCTCACCCACCAGCATGAACTTGGCGGGGTTGGCGCACCAGACCCCTTGTTCCCTCCCATCACCACCCCCACCAGCCCCAGGGAGAGGACCCTCAGGGTTCCTTTCCTCCCACATTCATCAGGGCGGCTGTGAACACTACACCAAGGCTTGATGGCCTTTTCATATTTGCCAAACTTATTCGTCTGCTGAGGTCCTTTCACCACCAAACAGTAACTGAAGCATGATGGTGGTCTGAGGGCAGCCTGGGGTGGGGGGGTCCTGGCTGCACCCCCAACAGGTTGCAGGCTGTATCCCTCAGGGCCATCACCAGGAAGACTGGGCGGTCTGGCCTCCTGGAACGCCGGGAGGGTTAAAGGAGATGACGCTGGTGCTGCGTCTGCTTGCCCAGCAGAGTGAAGCACACAGCCTTGGCAGTGAATGGCCTTTTCATAAAGAAGGTATCACCAGGAAGGCCCTGAGGGCCAGAAAAGGCCCCCGGTTCCAGCAGAGACTGGGTCCAGCTGGTCCCTCTGACTCCAGCCTTTAAAACCAGATTCCCTCCTTGGCAAAAATACAGCACGTGACCCCAGCTCAGACCAGGGCTGCTGGACAACGCACCCCCACCCCTCGCCTCCCGTCTGCCACCCGCCTCTGCTCCCACCTCCCTTTCCTCCTTCCCTCATCCTTTGTCTTCACTTGTCTTCCCTCTGCTTCTCTCCCCGCCCGCCCCCACCACACACACACCACGCCCGGGCAAAGAAGTTCTGCCCAAAGTTGAATGTCTGTCCCCTCCTCCTCCTTCACTGGGAGGGGTGGTATTATGCAGCTGACCCAGCACTGTGTCACCTCTGGTTCCTACCTGGCCGCACCACAGTACCACCTGGGTGCTGGGTCAGAGCCTGTTGTGGGGCATGGGTGTTACGGTACAGCGACAGGGTTGGGGACCACAGGCAACGAGGACTGACTAGTGGGGCCTCCGGCCTTGTATCGGGGAGCTGGAGCGAGAGCCAGGAATGTGAACTGCCTGTCCTAGAGCACCCACTCATCCGACAGAGCTCGGTTTACAGATGAGGAGACGGCTCAGAGAGGTTAGCCAACTTGCCCAAAGTCACGAAAGCCACAAGTGTTTAAGCCATGCTTAAGCCTTAGAGGCTGCTAACTGGAAAATCCAGGGAGAGCTCCTCCAAGCTAGAACACCTCCCCCAAGAACCCAGGAGAAAGGGCAAGCTTGGCCTATGGCCCCCTGAGCCGTGAGGGCGAGTGGGGATACCCCAGGCAAAGGAAAATGGGAGGAAGAACCATCTACCTGACAAGGGAGGCTGTAGCAGGGACTGGGGTGGGGGTAGGGGGGCCGAACTCCGAGAATCTCTGGGGCGGCTGCTGCTCCTTGGGAGCCTGCCCGCCCTCCCTCAGCTCTTCCTGAAAGGCATTTGGGGCCCAGCCCCAGTGTCAGGTTCCTGGCCCCGCACCACAGCTGTCGCCCCCACCATCCCCAGGGATTGTTGCCTTCCTGGCTGGAGGATCTGATCCCTCACAGCCCCACCTCCCTACCCCAGGGGTGGGCCCCCTAGCTCAGAGCATCCCTCTCCCAGACACGAGGCCCCCAGCAATCAGGACACGCTCCATTCTACAGGTGAGGGAAAGGAGTTACCCAGGGAACCTTCCTGGGCAATATCCTAAGAATAAAGGGGCTCCTCAAAACAGCAGGGGGCCACTGTGGAAGATCTGAACCCTAAAGTGGGAGATACATGCTAACTTCTACAGGATGCCTGTGTTCAGGGTGCTCTCCCGCATGTTCAGAACCTCCCCCTAACCCTGATCCTCCCAGGCACAGGTCCCCTCCTTCCTCAGCTCAACCTGCCATGAGCACAGGACCACATGGTACAGAAAGCTCCATGCTGGGCAGATAGGGGAGAACTTGCCACTTTCCCTCACACACATGCAAAAACAGGTTCTTGTCACCCAGAAGACATTTACCTACATGTGGCAGGTTAAATTTTAAAAGAAATTTTGGCCATACCGCACAACATATAGGATCTTAGTTCCCCAACCACCGGTTGAAACTTGCACCCTCTGCCTTCAAAGTACACAGTCTTAACCACTGGACCACCAGCAAAGTCCCAACACACAGCAAATTAAACAAAGGCCATGCTGACACAGGAAGGTGTTGGATTTCTGGCCTATCTCAATCAGCAATAAGGCCCAATAGAAGGTCCTGGCAGATGGACCCAACTTTGGGACCAGACCTATTGTGTGTTTCCTAGCTAGAGACCCCTGGATAGGTCATTCCCGTTCTGGCCTCAGTTTCCCCATGTGTGCAATTCAGATAGTCAGCCGGTGTTGTTGATGTTCAGTTGCCCAGTCATGTCCGACTCTTTGCTACACCATGGACTGCACCATGCCAGGCCTCCCTGTCCCTCACAAGTTCACATCTATTGCATCCATGATGCCATCCAGCCAGCTATCTTATCCTCTAACACCCTCTCCTTCTGCCCTCAGTCTTTCCCAGCATCAGGGGCTTTTCCAATGAGTCAGCTGTTCACATCAGATGACCAAAATACTGGAGCCTCAGCTTCAGCATCAGTCCTTTCTAGCGAGTATTCAGGGTTGATTTCCCTTAAGATTGACTGGTTTGCTCTCCTCGCTGCCCAAGGAACTCTCAGGAGTCTTCTCCAGCACCACAATTCGAAGCCATCAATTCTTTGGCGCTCTGCCTTCTTCACAGTTCAGCTCTCACAACTGTACGTGACTACTGGGCAGGTAGTCTTCATCAAATGGATCAGCGTTAGGGGGATGGAAGGGGAAGGGGGATAAGCACACCTACACAGCATCTCTAGGAAGAGTCCCAGGGTGTGTCTATTGCAGAGCCCTCCAATGGCCTCCCCACTGGTCATATGTCCAGGCCCCCCCAGAAAGGTCCCTGTCAACCTGCCTGTCCCCAAACGTGGTCCCAGCCACCCACTCTCATGGCACAGAGGGGTAAAAGGCAGATACATGGCTGGGAGGGCACAGCCACTGGAATCTGGGAAGACTTCCCAGAGAGGGACATTGGTACTGGCCCTGGAAGAAACGACAGTAGGAGGTGAGGGAAGAGAACTCCAGGCAGAGGGGACAGCATGAACAAAGGCACAGATGTGTGACAGTGCAAGGGGGTGGGGGATGCACCAGTTACTGGCCCTGGCACTAGGTGAATTAAGACGTTGAGGTGAATTAACACTTACTGAGCCACGTACTGTTCTAGCTCCTAGAGATACACCACTAAAAAAAGAGCTCTTCACAAGAGAGGTGGTGTGGTAGTGTAGTTAGAAGCTTGGGCTTGGGAACCACTCTGCCTAGGGTTGAATTACTACCTGTGTGATCTTAGGCAAACTATTTTAACCTCTCTGTGCCTTAGCTTCCTCATGTGTAAAATAGATGAGTAACAGGTAACCTCATAGGTTTGTGTGACATAAACTATGGTGATGCATTGAAGGTGCCTAGAACTGTGCCCCGCTCATTAAGTGCTAGCTGATGGTATTCCTAAAAGGCTGGACCACCCCCATCTCTGTCCCAGTGCCTAGCATGCAAAACCCCATAGCAGGCGAGAACGGGCAGCAGCGCCCCCTCCTGGCTGCAGAGAGAAAGAAGGGCGTCCTCCGGGTCCTCCCCGCCCTCTTCCTGCAGGCGGACAGAGAAACCTCAGGAATTACTCCACCAGCCCAGGTTCAACGGGCGCTGCTCCCGAGGCAGGCTCTGCGCACGCACTTCACCAGGTGGGTAAATTAGATCGTCTCATCTAATTTTCAAACAGCTCTCTGAGGCAGACACAGTTACTGTTTCCCTTTCACCAGGGGAGAAACTGAGGCTCCCGGAAGATCGAGTCCCTTGTTCCAAGCCACTCGGCGAGGGAGCGGCGGGACGCGAAGGCAGGCGAGTGTGACTGTCCTCAGCCTCGGCTCGGTTAGCCAGGCAGCCCGCCCCAATCACTGCGGCGTGTGCACGCCGGTGTGCGCGCCCGTTCTGCGCGCGTGTGCGCGCCCCGGGACCAGCCCTGGGGGCCAGGAGCGCGGCCGAGGGCTGGAGAAAGGAGGGGTGGCCCCGCGAACTCGCGGGGCGCGAGGGCGGGGCATGTGCCTGGCCCTTGCCCCGCCCACCGGCCCCGCCCGCAGACTTCGGTGGGGAGGAGGAGGCGGCGGCGCTGGGCTCCGGGACTCGGCGGCGGCGAAGAGCGCGGAGTCGGAGCTGGACGCCGCCGCCGCCGTCACCGCCACCGCCACCTGCGCGGCAGTCATCAAGGTAGGGCGGCCCCGGGCCGCCGGCCATACCTTCCCGGTTTGTGCGATGTGTGCGCGCTGCGCCTCCGGGCTGCAGCGCCTGGGGAGGGATGCTGGGGCTCGGCGCACCGCGGGGGACCTGGCGGGGCGCGGGGGACCTGGCTTCCAGCCCCTCCGCGTGACCTTGCACAAAGCACTGTTCTTCTCCAGGCCTCAGTTTCCCCGTCGGAATAGCGGGCGCAGTGGTGGCACGTTCCTCGCCTGACTGTTAGAGTAGGGGCCGCCTCAGGCTCCAGCCTCCCGACGGCGCGGAGCTCGCATGGGCACTGTCTGCACAGCCTACCCGGAACGAGCGCGGCTCATACTGGGTGTGGCTGGTCGTGCCCGTCAGCCTCCCTCCCGGCCCCCGCTAGCGGCCTGGGTGCCCCATGGGACCCGTGTGGTACTCTACCCTCTCTTGGCTAAGAAACCTGCTGGGCCTCAGCTTCCGGGCACGAGAAATAGGCAAGGGGAGAGGACACCCCCCAGGTCCCTGTGGAGCTGGCCTGGGCATGCAGGGTGGGGCCATCAGAGTCTGCCAGCCAAGTCTACCTCGCGGTCTGGGGCGGCGAGAACCTTGGGTTGGAGGTAGTGGGGCCCTCGGCCCCAGACTTGCCTAGACCAAACCTGTGCAGGCACCTGGATTTAGGGAATGGTGTGGAACCTGCCCTCCCCTTCCCTTCCTTTCCCCACCAGATGCTGACGCCCAGCTCGGTGTCCCAGCCTGCTGTGACAGGGCTAGGTCCATGCATGGACCCCAGAGGGGCTCCAGCACCAGGAGAGCCATGTCTGGGTGGGGTTGGGTCTGGGACAGAGCAGGTGTCCGAGGGACTGTGTGTGGCTCCCGACTCTCTGTGTAAAGAAGAATCCTGGCATCTGGCCCAGCCCCTTGGTCAGATCCCCTCTGGAAGGTCTTGCTGTCCAGTTGCACACCCCTTATTATGGGAATCTCACTAGCTGTAAACAGAGCTAGGATCTGCTAGTCCTGCTCTGAGCACACAGACAACATCTGACTCCTCCCTGCCTCCCACCCTGGGGTAGTTATCTGGACTCTTAAGTCAGTTCACCTCAGAGATAAATACCCCCACATCCAGCATTGTTTCTTCTGTTGAAGCTGAAGAGAGCAAAGGCGGGACCAGGGAGCTGAGGTGTCTGCCCCAGAGAGGGCAGTAGTCAGCCTGGGGCTTGTTCACAACCCACTTCCTTAGGATTTACCTGCAGGTGAGCTGCCTTAGGTCTGGAGTGAGAGGAGCCAGAGGAGCCTCTCTCCAGACCGTATCCTCTCCTGTCACCCGCCCTGATTGAGGGAGCAGGTTCAGAGCATCAGGTCTGGGCCTTCTGGTCTCCCTTGTCCTCCTGCGAGACCTGTCCCTCACCTGGGAGCTTTCTTACAGCCAAAAAAAGGGCGAGGCTGCTGGGGTAGGGGGTGCCCGCTGGGTCCTCAGAGGTGTGTGAGCAGAGGTTGGCCAAGCACTTGCTGAGGGTGAGGTACCTTTGACTGCAAGTCTGGGACTCTCAGGCTGAAGTAGAGTGACCACAACCTCACCTTCTGGCCATGGTGGAGCTGCACGGGACTTGAGGCTAGACCATAGATGAGTGTTATTATTCCCTCGTAAAAGCAGACTAAGTATCTGTACTGTCACTCAAGTGCAGCTCCCTCGAACAGGCTTAAGTGCTACCTATGTCTCCTGTCATCTCTACCTGCGTGTAATTCGGGCTCTGTTTTCCTGTTCCACTAGTCCAAGCTGTTTGGACCTTGATTTAGAGCTATGGCAGATCCTGGGTATTAAACAGTCATCCTAGGTCAATAATTTTAAAATGCACCATGGAATTATGAAATATCTAAGCTGAAAGGAATCTTAAAAAATCATCTCATTCAACCCCATCATTTTACAGATAGATATCCTCTGTCCCTGGAGGGGATGTGACTTGTCAAAGATCACACAGCAGACAAGCAACCAAGCCCAGGGATCTTGATTCCAGGACTTGAGTGTGTGTGTGTCTGAAAACACATACCATATAGTAAATGAAAGCACTCTATTTATTCCTATAAAATTAGCAGAAATAAATGTAAAAGGATAAAACTCTATGCTGGTAAAGCTATAGGGATTCTCCAGTAGCGTTTAATTTTGCAGGGCAATCTGGCAGCTTGTTCCAAAAGTCCATGAAAATGGTCCTAACTTCCGTTTGCCCCTAGTCTTCTACTTTGAGGACTTTGCCCTAAGGAAGTAATTATAGGAGAGATGAGTGTAGTGCTGTTATTTACAAGAAGTTATCTTATGGTAAAGAAGCGCTTGGTGTTTTACTACGGCTGAATAAGCATTTCATTTAAAAAGTACAGCTTTTAAAATAATGATACTGAAGTTTCCAATACCAGAGTCTGGCTAACACAGGAGCAGTGTGGTCCAGAGGAAAAGCCCCAAGACTCAAGTCAGCATACATTCAGCGAAGGTTCTTCCTCACCCCATCCTGTGAGCTCAGGTCAATTCCTGCCCTCTTCTGCACCTCACTTCCCCTACCTGTGAAGTGGGGTAGATTCAGTGATTGCTGAATTTCCTTGAGCTCTGGACAACTCACGTTCTAGACTGAGCAAATCTCCGTAGCAGAAGCCTTTATTAGGAGGAGCAGGGAACACAAGGATAACCAAAGAATGTTCCAGCCTCCCTACCCCATGACCCCATCATTAAATAAATCCTCTTAGAGGCAAACAACTAGCTAGCATTTTTCTTCTAGGGAAGGGGTTTCCCTCAGCCTTAGAGCTTTGTTACCGCAAAATGTCCAGAACCTGGATTATTTTAGAGGACAGAGATTTTCCAGGAGGATCAGAAAATAATTCACCAAGATTCTCCATGTATTGTTTTATGTTGCCTCCTTCAGAACAGATTATAGGTGTTTAGCAATCACATCTATTATGAAGGGCCAGGAGTTGGAGCAAACATTTACAGGACACCTACTGTGTTAGCCCTTGAGGTGCCTCCCGGGGGCTTGCAGGCCACCATGGGAAACGTATTAAGTTAAACTATGTGAAAAGGCCAATATCTGGCTACTTTTGACTTAACAAGAAATGGCCATTTTATTTGGTTCAGCCTGAATGGAAAAAGATATAATTAAAAAGCAGTGTGTTCCTTACCATATAATTGAGAGATTGGCAGGGTGCTGTGGGGGAAAGAGTGATTAGATTACTGTGTAAGCTCACAGAAGTCATGGAGGAAGAACATGGGAGCCTTGCCTTGGATTATCAATAACAATAATAATAAGCTAATATTTATTGAGTAGTTACCACCTGCCCGATTTTCCTAAGGGCTTCACATTTGATCATTCAACTTTTCATTTATTAAACACCTTCACTGCACTAGGTTATTTTCTAGGTATGGTGAGGAGGGGTTCTTGACAGTACACAAAATAGACTAAAAAAAAAAATCTGTCTTAAAGGAGCTTAAGTCTCATAGGAAAATAAGACAGACAAATAAAATAGCTGGTGATAAATGAGATGGACCAAATAAAACATAAAAGGATATTTCAAGTGTGTGAGGGAGAATGAAAGGGAAGAGTTGTGGTTTCAAATAGTTGGTGGGGAGAATCACTGAGAAGGTGACCTTTGGAAGAAGGCTTAGCCGATTCCTGGGGGAAGAGCTGTCCAGGTGAAAGGAATGACCAGTGCAAAAGCCCTAAGGTAGGACCATGCTTGGCGCCTTCAGGAAGAGCTGACTAGAGTAGTGGTAAGAGGGAAGAGGACACAAGTGAGGGAGGCCCGTGGTCAGATTGTGTACCCCGTCTCATGCAGTATGGAATTCTGTAAGTTTGAGGGAGGTACGATTTTTCTCTTTTTCATTTAAAGGAAGAGAGATACAGAGAGTTTCAGTAACTTGGTGAAACATTGTCTCATAGAGGAGCTAGGGCTTTTGGTCAAGCCTAGTAGGAGCCATGGAAAGCTTTGAACAAGGAAAGAACATGGCCACATTTGAGTGTTACTGCGATTCTTTTGCTGTACAGAGAGAAGGCTGTGGAAAGAGTCTAGGGCTGGAATGATGAAGCTGGACCAGGACAGCGTGAACCATTGAACATGGGGGCAGAGGATCTGCTGAGCTTGGTCCTTGGGGTGAAATAGGAATCCAAGCCAGAGGAGGAGGAAACCATGCTGGCTTTGGGCCTTATTTATTTCAGTCAGTTCAGTTCAGTCGCTCAGATCAGATCAGATGAGATCAGTCGCTCAGTCATGTCCGACTCTTCGAGACCCCATGAATCGCAGCATGCCAGGCCTCCCTGTCCATCACCAACTCCTGGAGTTCATTCAGACTCACGTCCATCGAGTCAGTGATGCCATCCAGCCATCTCATCCTCTGTCGTCCCCTTCTCCTCTTGCCCCCAATCCCTCCCAGTATCAGAGTCTTCCAATGAGTCAACTCTTCACATGAGGTGGCCAAAGTACTGGAGTTTCAGCTTTAGCGTCATTCCTTCCAAAGAAATCCCAGGGCTGATCTCCTTCAGAATGAACTTGTTGGATCTCCTTGCAGTCCAAGGGACTCTCAAGAGTCTTCTCCAACACCACAGTTCAAAAGCATCAATTCTTCGGCGCTCAGCCTTCTTCACAGTCCAACTCTCACATCCATACATGACCACAGGAAAAACCATAGCCTTGACTAGACAGACCTTTGTTAGCAAAGTAATGTCTCTGCTTTTAAATATGCTATCTAGGTTGGTCATAACTTTCCTTCCAAGGAGTAAGCGTCTTTTAATTTCATGGCTGCACTCACCATCTGCAGTGATTTTGGAGCCCAAACAAATAAAGTCTGACACTGTTTCCACTGTTTCCCCATCTATTTCCCATGAATTCATGGGACCAGATGCCATGACCTTAATTTTCTGAATGTTGAGCTTTAAGCCAACTTTTTCACTCTCCACTTTCACTTTCATCAAGAGGCTTTTGAGTTCCTCTTCACTTTCTGCCATAAGGGTGGTGTCATCTGTATATCTGAGGTTATTGATATTACTCCCGGCAATCTTGATTCCAGCTTATGTTTCTTCCAGTCCAGCGTTTCTCATGATGTACTCTGCACATAAGTTAAATAAGCAGGGTGACAATATACAGCCTTGATGTACTCCTTTTCCTATTTGGAATCAGTCTGTTGTTCCATGTCCAGTTCGAACTGTTGCTTCCTGACCTGCATACAGATTTCTCAAGAGGCAGATCAGGTGGTCTGCTATTCCCATCTCTTTCAGAATTTTCCACAGTTTATTGTGATCCACACAGTCAAAGGCTTTGGCATAGTCAATAAAGCAGAAATAGATGTTTTTCTAGAACTCTCTTGCTTTTTCCATGATCCAGCGGATGTTGGCAATTTGATCTCTGGTTCCTCTGCCTTTTCTAAAACCAGCTTGAACATCAGGAAGTTTACAGTTCACGTATTGCTGAAGCCTGGCTTGGAGAATTTTGAGCATTACTTTTCCAGCATGTGAGATGAGTGCAATTGTGCGGTAGTTTGAGCATTCTTTGGCATTGCCTTTCTTTGGGATTGGAATGAAAACTGACCTTTTCCAGTGCTGTGGCCACTGCTGAGTTTTCCAAATTTGCTGGCATATTGAGTGCAGCTCTTTCACATCATCATCTTTTAGGATTTGGAATAGCTCAACTGGAATTCCATCACCTCCACTAGCTTTGTTCGTAGTGATGCTTTCTAAGGCCCACTTGACTTCACATTCCAGGATGTCTGGCTCTAGATGAGTGATCACACCATCGTGATTATCTGGGCCGTGAAGATCTTTTTTGGGTAGTTCTTCTGTGTATTCTTGCCACCTCTTCTTAATATCTTCTGCTTCTGTTAGGTCCATATCATTTCTGTCCTTTATCGAGCCCATCTTTGCATGAAATGTCCCCTTGGTATCTCTAATTTTCTTGAAGAGATCTCTAGTCTTTCCCATTCTGTTGTTTTCCTCTATTTCTTTGCATTGATTACTGAGGAAGGCTTTCTTATCTCTTCTTGCTATTCCTTGGAGCTCTGCATTCAGATGCTTATATCTTTCCTTTTCTCCTTTGCTTTTCGTTTCTCTTCTTTTCACAGCTATTTGTAAGGCCTCCTCAGACAGCATTTTGCCTTTTTGCATTTCTTTTTCTTGGGGATGGTCTTGATCCCTCCGTCAATAGTTCTTTGTCATGAACTTCCATCCATAGTTCTTCAGACGCTCTGTGTATCAGATATAATCCCTTGAACCTATTTCTCACTTTCGCTGTATATCGTAAGGGATTTGATTTAGGTCATATCTGAATGGTCTAGTGATTTTCCTTACTACTTTCTTCATTTTAAGTCTGAATTTGGCAATAAGGAGTTCATGATCTGAGCCACAGTCAGCTCCTGGTCTTGTTTTTGCTGACTGTATAGAGCTTCTCCATCTTTGGCTGCAAAGAATATAATCAATCTGATTTTGGTATTAACAAATTCTTAATAGCACCTCTTTTGTTTCAGGCGCCATCTAAGATTTTAACTGGCCCAGTCAATCTTCAAAACAATCTATAGAATAAGTTACTATTACTTATTATTTTTAATGGGTGTATTAGATTATATGTGAATTATGTCTCAATGAAGTTAATTTGCCAAGAAAGTATATTTGTTTTTTCTGTTATAAATATTTGATGATAATAGAGAATTTAGAAAAAAGAGAGGAAAACAAAATAAATCACTCAGTCTTCTCTTTTTATCTCAGATAATCAATATAAACATTTTAGTAATGTCTACTTTGTCTCTTTTTCTACTGTTATCCCCATTTCACAGATAAGGACACTGAGGCCCAGAGTGGTTGGGCAGCTTGCCCAGGGTCATACATTTGGACCCATATCATCTGACTCCAGTGTTCAGGGTCTTAATCACTGAGCTACGTTGCCTGTAGGCAAATTAGAATGTCCATTGGTAAGTTTATTGAGACACACAGCCTCCACTCACCCCACCCCCAGCATCATTTCACAGACAGGGAAGTTAAGACCCAGTGAAAGATGAGGCCTTGTTTAGTTAGCATCTCTCAGCCAGTTGGGAGCAGATATGTGTGATCTCATTCTAAGAAGAAACAGGGAGCTGAGGATTTGTAGAGTTGATATGACAGCTGCTTCCAGCTTGGCCTTGAGCCCAGAGCTTGCAGGGGGCTGGCAGGTGCCATGACCTACACATACAGAGTGCTGGGCATTTCCAGGGCGGGCCTGTCTTCCCTGGGCCCAAGAATCTCAGCCCTCCAGCAGCCTTGCTGGGAGGTGACTAGGGTAGTGGGGGAGAGTTTGGGACCTTGCCAAGCCTGCAGGCCCCCTGGGAGTTGTCTCTGGTACTCTGACTGTGCATTTGTTTCTGGCGCTGGTGCCAGCAAACTCCCTGGGCCGCCTGCTGCCAGGGATGCAGCCCTGGCTTCCCATCCCAGCACTGCCACTGGGTGAGCTTCAGGCCGGGATCCTTCTCTCCCCACCTGCTAGCTGCAGGACGAAGGAAATGGAGATGGAAAGTTCTGGCACAGGGCATAGCACATGGAAGAGCTCAATAGAGAGCCAACTGCTCTTGCTGTTCCTAGGGCTACCCCAGGGTGTTGGCCCAGGCTGGGGGACTAAGCCTTCCCAGTCAGAGCCCCCTCCTCAGTGCTCCCCTTCACACCTGCTTGGCCAGGGAGGCCTAGCCAGTGCAGGAGGAGATGAAAATGAACCCCAAGCAGAGGCTTGGCATCTAAGATGGCAAGCAACAAGGAACACAGTGGAACAAAAGAGCCTTCTGAAGAGGGAGACCTGTGCTGGTCAATGACATGCTCTGTAGGCAAGTCCTGTCCCTTCTTTTTACCCCTTGTCCTCTTCTGTAAAGTGGGGAGGGCATTTCCTGCCTTAATAATCGTAACCATCTTCATTCCATCTATTGGGATCTGTTATCCCTCAGCAGCCATCTATTGAGGTTTTACTGTGCCTGGGGAATAAGAATGGGAATAAGCCAGACCCATCAGTACCTTCAAGGGCACGCATTCTGGTGAGGGGCTCAGTTCAGATAGGGAAACCCCAGAGCTATGGGCCCTTAAGGAGGAGCATCTAATGCAGCCTGGGGAGGCTGGTAGAGTGGGGAGGCTACCTGGAGGAAGTAATGCTTGGGCCAGGTTGTTAGTGGGATTTGAAGTTGGCCAAACTCTGAAGGGGAGAGAAGCAAGAAAGGTCAATGGGTAAATTACCCCACCTCTGAACTTCCGTCTCCTCATCTGTAAAGTGGGGATAATAAACACTTGCTTTGCTTAATGAATACGGTGGTTGTGAGTACCTAAACTGGACAGAGAGCATGCAAACACTCAATGAACTGTGGATGCCAGGCACCTGTTCTCTGTTGTTTACTGTGCTATCTTAAGTCCCCAGGGCTTAGGGGAATATCAAGGCAGCATCTGAGTCCAAGAGAACATTCGGTCTGTTCTGAAAGGTCTGTGGTCAAGCCCAGCAGGGACAGACAGCCACGATTCACTTCACACCCCTTGATTTAAGGGTTCTAGAGTGTATCTGTGCTGGGGTGCAGCTGTGCTTTGAGGAGGCCCCGAGGGTGAGTGCGATCCAGTCACAGTCTTGTCCTGAGGAAGCGGGGCAAGTGTCCCTAGGAACCTCTCAGGCCATAAGCCCTGCACCCTGCTAGAGGCTGGGCACCCAGGCCGGGCCTCAGGGACCTGACCAAGGGGGGCTCTAGGGACCTGCCAGGTGAAGGGATGGAGAGGATGGGGGGCACGGTGAGGTCACCAGGAAGAAACCAGCTTGTGTAGTGAGAGGTCTGCAAATTTGTCTTACCTGGAAAATCAAGGAAAAGAGCAGTGTACAGAGTGAGCCCATTTTGGTTATGGAATTTGGTTTGGAATATGAAGAAAGACTAGATCTACGCACAGGTAAATACAGAAGAATTTTCAGCCCAACACACATCAAGCTGGTTGATTATCTCTAGATGACAAAATTTTGTTTTTTCTGTATTTTGAATTTTTTTTGTGATAGACATTTTATTTCTGTAAAGAGGTGGCTGTATGTAATGTGTGTTAAAATGGAATGTAGATGATGTAGTAATCCAGCCAGTCTCCTGTCACCAGGCTGGAGGGTTTAAGGAGATACCCACAGCGTGAGAACCTGGGTAAAGCCTGGGGAATGGATCCTCAGTGCTGGTCTTCCAGAACAGTTGAGCGCAGGGGCCACGGATGGCTTGATGTAGGTATCACATGGGAGGAGAGGTCTCCAGGGGTCTCCAGAGGGGTTCCCAGGGCTCTCTTTTGGGACAAAGACTAGAAGTTTAGGTAAGCAGTCAGCATTATGACTAACTGCCCAAAGCCAGGGACCCCGGGCAACATCAGCAGAAGCATAGAGTCAGATCCAGAGAAGTGAGGGTCCTGCTGGAGTTTGGGCCGCACCCTCCCCCCCCAAGTGGGACTGGGGCAGCTGCAAGTGGTCCAGAGGCCGCCAGGCTAGGGAGGAGCCTGTGCTTTCAGATTCTGTGATGCTTCAGGCTTCCACCTCAGCGTGCCAGACCCCAGAAGACCCTTCATCCTCAGTGATGTGGATTCTCAGTCTTTGGTCCCTGGGACTCTCACGAATTGTCCGACCTCTTTGCAAAGAGAATAGAAAAATTGAGTTACTGTGCTATTTCACAGAGAAGGCAATGGCACCCTACTCCAGTACTCTTGCCTGGAAAATCCCATGGACGGAGGAGCCTGGTGGGCTGCAGTCCATGGGGTCGCTAAGAGTCGGACATGACTGAATGACTTCATTTTCACTTTTGACTTTCATGCATTGGAGAAGGAAATGGCAACCCACTCCAGTGTTCTTGCCTGGAGAATCCCAGGAACGGGAGAGCCTGGTGGGCTGCCGTCTATGGGGTCGCACAGAGTCAGACACGATTGAAGCGACTTAGCAGCAGCAGCAGTGCTATTTCATGGAATGCAGAGCACTGCCTGTTGTAAGATATACCACTGTTTTATAATCCATTAGGAAGAAAAAGGGCAAGCAATTAAACTATAAGCTGCATCCCAGTTTCAAAGATGTGTGTTTAAAAACTGTGTGTCTTAGAATCAGCTAAATATGACATGTGACCAGCCCCTACCTAGATTCTTAATTTACTATATATCCACTCATTTAATATGTGCAGCAACCTTGTGGCTAGATATTCTTGGCCTCTTTCTACAGATGAGGAAACCAGGGCCCAATGAAGTGGCTTGCAAGATCACACAGTCAGCCAGAGGTAAAGCTAGGATTCGAACCCTGTTTTCACTGGATTCCACCACTTGCTCCTAATCCAACTCCAAAGACCAGCTCCTGAGCTCTGACTCTTGGGAATAATGTTCAGCAGTGTAAACGTATTGCCAGTGCAGAAATGCCCTGGTGGACTGGCCATTAAATGCCAGGTGCTCTGAGTAATGGGGGGCCTGGAGGAGGGCTGAGAAGCTCATGGACAGGAAGGAGGCTTGAGAGCTTGCTGGCTGAGTCATTAATCTCATCCTTGTTATGACCATTTCCAAGAGTAGGTTGGCCCATGGCCTGCCCTGGAGAGAGACTGCAGAGGCCTGTCCCGCACAGATAATCCTACAACCTCACCTAGGCGGGCCCACTCATTCATTCCCTAAATAAGTAATTCTTCAATTTTTATTTGAACAAGACCTTTGTTTACGTATTGATCACTTTCCGCATCACACAGCTCAGTGCTAGGGATATCAAACGGAGCAAAACAGATAATCTAGGGGTTGCCCCAGTGAGCTCACAGATCAAAGGAGAGTTGTGCAGTACCCAGAGAGTCCCACAAAACCTGGAAAAGAGAGGGCATATGGAGCAGGCAGAGAGGAGAAACATGCCTAGTCCAGGATCACTGCAGAAGGCTGTTGTAAAGGGAAGGACTTTTGAGCTGAGATCTGAAAGATAAGCAGGGGAGTAGCTGGGTGAGGGTAGAATATGCTCCATGAGAATGGAACATTCTAGACCAGAGAAACAGCCTGTGCAAAGGCCCTGAGGCTGGAGGAAATGGGCTGTTGAGGAATTCAAAGCCCCAAGTGTCTGTAGCTCAGATCCCTGCCCAAGGTGAATCTGGAGAGGTAGAGTGGGCCAGACCCTTCAGGCCTTGCAGCAATGGACTGGAGTGGCGTGGGCAGATTTCCATCTTTTTTTTTCTTTTCGGTTGGGCCTCGTCTTGGTTGTGGCACACAGGCTCTCTAGGTATGTCACACAGGCTTTATTTGCTCTGTGGCATATGGGATCTTAGTTTCCTGACCAGGGGTCAAACCCACGTCCCTTGCATTGGAAGGCAGATTCTTAAACCACTGAATCACCAGAGAAGTTTGAATTTCCATGTTTTGAAAAGATCAGGGGCAAGGTGTTTGCTATCGAAGACTATGTGACCAGGTAAGAACACGGTGGTAGCTGTGGGAACAGTAGCCAATGTGCATGGTTTAAGAGATATTTAGGACATAGAGGAGGGAGGGGTGAATGATGGATTGGCTTTAGATACAAGGAGAAAGGGGCTTCCCAGATGGCTTAGTGTTAAAGAATCTGCCTGCCAATGCAGGGTAAGTGGGTTGGATCCCTGGCCGGAAAGATCCCCTAGAGGAGGAAACGGCAACCCACTCCAGTATTCCTGCCTGGAGAATCCCCTGGGCGGAGGAGCCCATGGACAGAGGAGCCTGGCAAGCTACAGTCCACAGAGTCACTAAGAGTCATACACGACTGAGTGACTGCACACGCACTCACTGGAGCACACTGCTGGGATCTCACTTGCCCACTGTGCCTTTCGAAAGGCCTGACTCACAGAGGGAAGGGTGCTGGGGGGATACAGGCAGTAGTGGAAAAGGATCTCACCCTGTGGGTTTCCGTCAATTTTTTCCCCCAAAGTGTTTAGATATCCTGGTTCATCCAGCATCAGAGTTTTGCCAGATAATGATGAGAGAAGTCAGGAGGAAGAAAGATTTTATGGTGTTGTTAAGAGTGAGACGACAGACCACAGAACTGGCTGGAAAAAAAAGAGTGAAGAGAGAATGGGCAGGTAGGGGAGAGAAGGCAGAGGAAGCCAGTGGTGGAAGTTCTCACGGGGGAAGGTGTCTGCAGTGGGTGAAGCCTGGCCTGATCTCCTGGGTTGCTGGGACAAGGAATGGGCATCATGGTATGCAAATATCACATGGCCCAGACACCATCCTACAAGCTGGCCTTTCAGAAAAACTGGAGCCAAGCCTGAGGGATTATGTTGTCCTGGAGAGGGGTCTCTGGTCCAAAGCTCTCTCCTTGAGCCTGAACCTGTTTTTTATTGATCCATCAGGGGTGAGACTTCCCTGGTGGCTCAGACAGTAAAGCGTCTGTCTACAATGCGGGAGACCCGGGTTCAATCCCTCGTTTGGGAAATCCCCTAGAGAAGTAAATGGCAATCCACTCTAGTATTATTGCCTGGAAAATCCCATGGACAGAGGAGCCTGGTAGGCTACAGTCCACAGGGTCGCAAAGAGTCGGACACGACTTCACTTTCACTTTTCAGGGGTGATGACAGAGGATGGGTCACATCTGGAAGTGCCAAGAAGCTGGAAGCAGGGAGGGTGTGGTCAGCAAGGGGTGCTTGAACTAGTGACTCTGGAAGCGGGTCGGACTGTTTTCAGTCGTGGGGCTCGTCTGAAGTCACACAGCTGAGAAGTGACTCCCTGGTATGGTTTTCTGTCCTGTGGATTCCAGATTTCAGAGGGTAATCCCTTTCACTTATCTTGCTCTCAAGCTGAGAACATGGCAGCACTTAGTCTGCATCTTGGGAGGATAGTCAGAGCCAGCTAGGGGATGGCTAGAACTGCATGTGGGAAGACTTCCTGGAAGAGTAAGCATCTAAGCTGGGCCTTGTAGCAGCTGGACATACAGAGTGGTAAGGAGGGAGATGTTGGCAAAGGAACAGCAGAAGCCGAGGGCTGGCACGGGAAGCACACTGAGCCTGTTTGGGATGTGGTGAACATACAGTCTGGTCTGGCTCAATCTAAAGGGAATAGTATCAGATGCTGGCCAGACACCAAGGGCAGAGAGGTGGGAGCAGCCTACCCTGGCAGGAAGGAATGTTTTATCACTGACATTGTTTAGAACTGTAAGCACATCATGATAATGAAGCCAGGCTTTTTGTTGATTTTATTATTGTTTTTAAGCTCTCTATAGAAAAAGCCCCTCTTACTTTCTGCACCCAGCTGACTGCTCAGCTCCCTACTGCCTTTGTCTCCCCACCCCCAGCTTCCCCTTCACAGCAGGAGGGAAGAGAGCCCTAGAGACAGGAGCAGGATTCTAGCCAATACCTCAGAAGGCCCAGGATCCATGCCTACAAATGCCCACCACCTTACCAGGCCTGGGTTGGCACACCCTGGGGACCACTGTGCTGTAGAACTCCAGGTCCTATGGTGTCCTGGGCTGCAGTTGGTGGTCAGAGACAGAATGCTCCGGCTCTAAGGGCACCCCAGATCTCACCCTCCTAAACAGAGCCTTCCAGAGTAATAGTTCAGTTCAGTTCAGTTCAGTCGCTCAGTCTTGTCCGACTCTTTGCAACCCCATGAGTCCCAGCACACCAGGCCTTCCTGTCCATCACAAACTCCCGGAGTTCACTCAGACTCACATCCATCGAGTCAGTGATGCCATCCAGCCATCTCATCCTCTGTCGTCCCCTTCTCCTCTTGCCCCCAATCCCTCCCAGCATCAGAGTCTTTTCCAATGAGTCAGCTCTTCTCATGAGGTGGCCAAAGTACTGGAGTTTCAGCTTCAGCATCATTCCCTCCAAAGAAATCCCAGGGCTGATCTCCTTCAGAATGAACTGGTTGGATCTCCTTGCAGTCCAAGGGACTCTCAAGAGTCTTCTCCAACACCACAGTTCAAAAGCATCAATTCTTCGGCGCTCAGCCTTCTTCACAGTCCAACTCTCACATCCACACATGACCACAGGAAAAACCATAGCCTTGACTAGACAGACCTTTGTTGGCAAAGTAATGTCTCTGCTTTTGAATATGCTATCTAGGTTGGTCATAACTTTCCTTCCAAGGAGTAAGCATCTTTTAATTTCATGGCTGCACTCACCATCTGCAGTGATTTTGGAGCCCAAACAAATAAAGTCTGACACTGTTTCCACTGTTTCCCCATCTATTTCCCATGAAGTGACAGGACCGGATGCCATGATCTTCGTTTTCTGAATGTTGAGCTTTAAGCCAACTTTTTCACTCTCCACTTTCACTTTCATCAAGAGGCTTTTTAGTTCCTCTTCACTTTCTGCCATAAGGGTGGTGTCATCTGCATATCTGAGGTTATTGATATTTCTCCCGCCAGTCTTGATTCCAGCTTGTGCTTCTTCCAGTCCAGTGCTTCTCATGATGTACTCTGCACATAAGTTAAATAAGCAGGGCGACAATATACAGCCTTGACGTACTCCTTTTCCTATTTGGAACCAGGCTGTTGTTCCATGTCCAGTTCGAACTGTTGCTTCCTGACCTGTATACAGGTTTCTCAAGAGGCAGGTCAGATGGTCTGGTATTCCCATCTCTTTCAGAATTGTCCACAGTTTATTGTGATCCACACAGTCAAAGGCTTTGGCATAGTCAATAAAGCAGAAATAGATGTTTTTCTGGAACTCTCTTGCTTTTTCCATGATCCAGCGGATGTTGGCAATTTGATCTCTGGTTCCTCTGCCATTTCTAATACCAGCTTGAACATCAGGAAGTTCACGGTTCACGTATTGGTGAAACCTGGCTTGGAGAATTTTGATCATTACTTTGCTAGTGTGTGAGATGAGTGCAATTGTGCGGTAGTAATAAGGACAGTAGTAATAGCCTTTGGGGTTACTTGTCTGTATAGACATGTTCCCAGGACCACATGGGCACTCAGACAACAGCTGAACCTGATTAGTCCCATTTCACAGATAACAAAACTGAGGCTTCAGAGTGACTCTCAGAACCATGGCCTACTGAGACACCATGTCCTCCATCCTGGTAGCACTTGTAACCTTTGCTGAGATGCACATCTCCCTGCCGCCCAGCAGGTGATCTTACATCACAAGAGAGGCAGCCCCAAGGGTGAGAGGTCAAGGAGCTGCCTGTGGCCCAATGAGAGAGGCCAGAAGGGGCTGACTGCGGCCAGAACAGAGAGGTGTTACCATCAACAACTAGAGATTTGCAGTCCCTCTGGGATCGGCCACTGACTAGCCTGGTGACCTTGGACCAGTTATAGCCCTTCCTGGGTCTTTGTTTCTTCACCTGCAAAATGAGGGGTTAAACTGGTTGATCGCTACCGGCCCTTGCAGCCTGAATATCTTCTCTGAGCATCTCCCTGTTTTCTATTCTGGTGGCATCCAAGAAGGTACGCAAAATGCTCAGTGCAGTGCAGGAAAAAATATTATCTAAACAAGAAAATAATTGAAGTTTGCCATCATTTGCCAGGTGTAGACACACTGACCCCCTCTCCAAGAAGGGGTCAGGCAGCCTCATGTCTCATGTCTCCAGAAGTCTCAGAAAGGGGTGATAAGGATACCCCACTCTTTAGTTCAATTTAGGCAGGTTATCTCAACTGATTAACCTGGTCCGTCAGTTCAGGTCAATCTAGATTAATTAATCCAGATTGGATTTGTGGATTATATTGACTAGTTTTAACTAAACTAACCCTCAATAAATGGGCAAGTGATTTTAAAAGATTCCTACCAGGACACTGAATTGTTAGGAATTCTGATAATGCTAGTGCATGAGGATAAGAGAATGGGAGAATGAACACTTGGATTTTTAGCACAATCAGTTCATCACCCACAAGGAAAGGGAAAAAAAAAACAACCATGAGGCAAGAAGTTAGTCCAAGATTTTTTGAGGGGGAGGACACTATTTGAAGTAGAGATTTAGTCACTCTGGTTAATATTAAATCTTGCCTCTTGTATAGATTGTACCTTATGTCTGTTAGTGCATAAGTGTTAGTCACTCAGTCGTGTCCACCTCTTTGGGACCCCATGGACTATAGCTTGCCAGCCTTCTCTGTTCATGGAATTCTCCAGGCAAGAATATTGGAGTGAGTAGCCATTCCCTTCTCCAGGGGATCTTCCCTACCCAGGGGTCGAACCCACATCTCCCACATTGCAGGCAGATTCTTAACCATCTGAGTTACAGGGAAGCCCATGTTTACTTGTATGTAATATATTTGGGTGGGTGAGCTCAATCTTTTTCCCTTTGAAAGTAGTAAATGATCAAAACATTTTGGGTGCCACTGCTCTAACTTCCTGGTCTTTTCGTTGCTGCTGCCACTTCTTGACACACCACCACGTTTGTGATCGTCCTTTGTTTGAGTGGGATGCGATTTGTTCATTTTTCTTCCTGTGTCAGGGGCAGAGACTCCAAGACTCCCTCTGGGCCCACAGAGCCCAGCATAAGGGTCTGTCTCCAACTAGGAACTTAGAAAATATGAGTTGAGTTGAGTTGATGTGCTTTAGTTTACCCTTCATGCTCTGCTGGACTTTCTAGCGGCAAAGACTTGGGGTCTGTCTCCTCTCCTTCTCCTAAGGAGCCCCATCTCCCCCAGTCTGAACCTTACTCTGGAGAAAGACAGCCCACCTTCCAAAGGGCTGAGCCTTGGGAGACCCTAGCTAGGGGATATGACCCTCGGCCTCACAATTAGAAGACCTTCTTCCCCAGCTATCCTTGGAATTTGTTCCTTCGAGAACAGCAACACAGATAAGGAAAAAATATTTGACACTGTATCCAGATGCAGGATCAAAGGAAACTTTGTTCCCCATCTTAGAGGACTCTCCTAGGCTTGAGGGCTGGAGACCTGGATCCTGTTCCTGGCTCTGCCCTGTGTGGGTGGCCCTGGGCACAGTAGTCAGTTTCCCCATCTGTACCTCATGATCTCTGTGGGGTCTGGCCAGTTCTGCTTCTCTGAGATGCAAAGTCTGGGTTATTTTTGGAGACCTGCTCTGCTGAGTGGTTCTTAGCCTCCATCTGGAGGGTTTGGCTATGATCCTTCCAAACTGGGTGAGAGATGGGGACAGCTTGGAGCATTACTGGGAGGTAACCAAAATGGGGAGATGGGAAACTAAGTCACCCAGGAAACTCCCAACCTGGAGAAGAGCCACCCCGGGGACAGGTGATCAGGTGCCTCAGGTCTCTGGAAGGGCCACTGTGAGGCAGAGAAACGGATGTGATTGGTGAGGCTCCAGGGATGGAGACAGGGCTGTGGAGGAAACTGTAGATTTCCGCTTCATAAAAGGAGGAAGTCTAATCATTGAGCTCTTCTGTCCCCGGAAGCGGTGAGCTTCTCCACAGTAGAATGGGGCAAGCCTAGATCTGCAGACTTTTCAGATGGAATGGTGTGGAAAAGGAGAGTGGAGAGCTGGGCTACATGCCCCTATGGGTCCCTGACCCTGGGCAGTCCTGGGATGCTGTGTCTGTTTCTTCCCTCCAGATGTAATAAGATCATTTGACAGAGGGAGTTAGTGGGCCTGGCTAAGAATTAGATTAGATAAGAATTAGAGCTTTAGATTCGAAATCTTTGCTGAGGGTGGGGGAGGGGCGCAAGGCTTCCTCTGTTTTCCTCCAGTTAAGGAGATTTTCCTGGCTCTGAGCACAGATGACCCCTCCCATCCCTGGATCTTTAGGTCTTTAGGTGTCGCCTCTTTGAAGAGAAAAGGAACATGGGCTCTTTGTGCTTCTGGTTTAATCTGTAAGCCCTGTTCAAAGTCCTGACTCATTTTTGCTAAATGTTCATTTCAATCCATTAATACAGGTAAACAGTTTAAAACCGTGCCTCCTCACAATGAGTAGTCGATAGAAGTTATTACTTATTTTTTAAATTATTTTTATTGAGTATAGGCATCTTAAAATATTTCATTAGTTTCAGGTGTACAACATAGTGATTCAATATGTTTATATAGATTATACTCCAGATAAAGTTACTAAAAAATAATGGCTATATCTCCCTGTGTTGTGCAATATATCCCTGGTGCTTATTTATGTTATCCATAGTAGTTTGTGTCTCTTAATCCCATGCCCCAGCTCCCCATTCCCTCTCCCCACTGGAAATCACTAGTTTGTTCTCTATGTCTGTGAATCTGCTTCTGTTTTGTTATATACATTCTTGTGTTTTAGCAGAGTACTCTAGATCTGTCCCACGGTGGAGCTGCTGTTACTTATTTTGAATTTATCTTGCATTTGACTGAGCAACTAGCACTTTTTTGACTTCTCTAGTGGCTCAGACTACCGGTAAAGAAACTGCCTGCAATGAAGGAGACCCAGGTTCGATCCCTGGGTTGGGAAGATCCCCTGGAGTAGGAAATGGCAACCCACTCCAGTATTCTTGCCTGGAGAAATTCCATGGACAGAGGAGCCTGGCAGACTACAGTCCATGGGGTCACAAAGAGTTGGACACGACTTAGTGACTAACTACCGTGTGCCAGGCAGTACTGTAAGTGCTTGTCAGATATGAATTCGTTTATTAATTACCACGCCATTTTATAGATGGGAAACCTGAGGTCTAGAGAGATTGACTAACCTGTCCAAGGTCTTCCAGCTGGTATGAGGAGGTGCTGATATTCAACCCCAGTAGGCGGGCTCCCACCTGTGTCTGTAACCACTGCTCTGCCATCTCTCAACATGGTCATGTTGTATAATAAAGAAAGAAAGCACCTTTGCCTCTATTCTCCCTTCAGTGCTTCCCTAAAGCCTTAGGAGGGTCTCAGGCAGGGATGCACGTTTGCATTTTATGGCTGGGGCATTGAGGCCCAGAGAGGGACAATGACTTGAGCAGGGTCACACAGCAAAAGACGGCAGAGCAGACTGGAGCCCAAGCCCTGGTCTCAGTAACTGTGCACCTTCCCTGCACAGAGCAGGGCTCCAGCCGAAGCCCGGTGGGAGCATGTGCTGATCACTGAGGGCACTGCTCCCTCAAGAGGCCCCTTCCTTCACCATGAGGAGCAGAGCCAGCTCCACAGAGAGGGCCAGCAAGCCAGAGGGAGGTCGATGGAAGATCCACCCTCTTCTGGGAGCAGGGCGAGGCTGTCCTGAAGGCACTCGCCTGGAAGAGTAGTGAGAATCGTCCCCCACAGGGTCCCTTCTGCGGGAGGCCTAGGCAGAGGAGGCCCTGACTAGCCCGGAATGGAAAGGTGAGGGGCGAACCAACCTGTCCTGCCCCCGAAGGTACAGCAGGGACCAGCTCTAAGGACAGAGTTCAGGGAGGGTTGAAAGAAGCAGGAGCTCCCTGGGAAAACAAGCATGGAAGCAGGGGCAGAGACAGTGGAGGAGTGCAGGAGAGCTGGGCACTCTAATACGGGGCTGCTGTTTCTTTTTATCTCTTTATTATTATTATTATTGTGGTAAAATACACAAAACATCAAATGTATCGTTTTAACCATTTTTAAGTGTACTGTTCTGTGTCATGAAGCACATTCATTTGACTGCGCATAGCCTGCTCTGGCGGAGAAGGCAATGGCACCCCACTCCAGTACTCTTGCCTGGAAAATCCCACGGATGGAGGAGCCTGATGGGCTGCAGTCCATGGGGTCTCAAAGAGTCGGTCACGACTGAGCGACTTTACTTTCCCTTTTCACTTTCATGCCTTGGAGAAGGAAATGGCAACCCACTCCAGTGTTCTTGCCTGGAGAATCCCAGGGATGGGGGAGCCTGGTGGGCTGCCGTCTGTGGGGTCACACAGTCAGACATGACTGAAGCGACTTAGCAGCAACAGCAGCCTGCTTCCCAGGTGGCACTAGTGGTAGAGAATCCTTCTGCTAACGCAGGAGACAAGAGATGCGGGTTTGATCCCTGGGTTGGGAAGATCCCCCTGGAGGAGGGCATGGAACCCACTCCAGTATTCTTGCCTGGAGAATCGCATGGACACAGGGGCTTGATGGGCTACAGTCTATAGGGTCCCACAGAGTCAGACACGACTGAAGCAACTTAGCATGCCTGCACTCACAGCCTACTCTATTCGTTTGTTTGGTTTTGATTTGATTTTTAATGTTTTCTTTTTTGTTTTGTGTTCTATTCTTGAATGTTGGTTTGCTTCCATGTGTGGATGAAAAGTGAGCGCTCAGTGCTAAACTATCATGCTTAGCAGAGGGACCATACGTAGGACACTAACGCAGTTTGCCCTGGGTCAGGTACTGTTCTAAGGCAACATGAATGGATAGATGCATGGAATCCTTATGATTCCCCTATAAGGTAGTTTTTGGTTTTGACCCTAGTCTACAGTTAAGGAAACTGAAATGCAGAGAAATTTTGGATCTTCCTTACATCCCTCACTGCTCTTGTCTGTGCCCACTGGTTCATTGAGGCCTCACTGTGTGCCAAGGCTAGGGTCTCTGTCCCACTACTTGCCTCATCTCACAGCAGCCTGGCTGTGGGAGGTGCCGTGTAGTGCTGAGACACAGGGAAGGTGAGTTGGGTTGGTGGCTAGGTCTCTGACTCTGAAGCCAGTGTCTTGACCACCTGCCCTCGATGCCTGTTATTCAGATAGCTGTTCAGAAGCTGTCGTGAGAACACCTGTCCAATTCTTAATGCTGGCCTGAACTGCATTTGTGTATTGAAAGAATACTGGAGAAAGAAAGCCCAGGACCACGGCCCCCAGTAGCCCCGAGTTAGGATGTGGCTGTGTGCTCACAGTCATTGGAGGTCAGGTTCCCTCTTGTTGTGTAACCTCAGGAAAGTGCCTCCGTCGCTCCCAGCTGAGTGCAGCTTGCTCCATCCAGGAAGTAGGGCTGGTTCTCCCCACCCCAGGGTGGTTGTGAGGAGTGAATTAAACAGTGAATGGGAAGGTCTCTGTAAATCACAGAGCAGGGCTGTAAAGCGGTGGTTCTCACAGTGGCCCCTGAACCAGCTGCATCAGTGCTGCCTGGGAACTTGCTAAAAATGCAGGATTCTCAGGATCCACCCCAGACTTGCTGAATCAGAAACTCAAGGATGGGCCCAGCAGTCTGGGTAGTAATCAGCTTTCCAGGAAACCCTGATGTGCTCTCAAATTTGAGAACCACTGTAAGAGAGATTGGTCTTTGTTGCGGTGCTCGGGCTTTTCATTACGATGTCGTCTTCTCTCATTGCAGGCCCACGGGTTCCAGGCCTGTGGGCTTCAGTAGCTGTAGCACGTGGGTCCAGTTTCTCCCTGGCCCTTGGGATCTTCCTGGAACAGGGATTGAACCTGTGTCCTCTGTGCTGCAGGTGGACTCTCAGCCACTGGACCACCAGGGAAATGTCGTGTCCGACTCTGTGCGACCCCATAGACGGCAGCCCACCAGGCTCCCCCGTCTCTAGGATTCTCCAGGCCAGAACACTGGAGTGGGTTGCCATTTCCTTCTCCGGAGAGGTTCTTACAAAGTGTAAATGAGATACTGTCACAGGTCCTGGCAGAGTCAGTCCCGGAGCAGAAGGGCCTCCTCAGCCAGAGGTGCTGACATCTCTCCTCTACTCTTTGTCCTACACTGGATCTCCCACCTTCCTTCCCTCCTTGGCCTGCAGGACCAGCCTGAACAGGTGTGGGCAGAGTCCAGGGAGGCTGGAAATGGGGAGAAGGCCTCACCATCCTCTCCTGGTGTCTGTTGCAGACAATGCCTGGGGAATTGATTAAGGCTGTGCAGGGGCATTTACCTCCAGGTGGATAAGCAAGTGGGGGAGAAGCAGGTAGGAATTTCCCATCACCCTCCTGTGTGTATGTGTATGTGGCTTGACCAGGAAATGAAATATTGGGCTGCCCAGGCTCAGGCAGGAGCAAGCAGCCCTCAGTCGTACCTGGGGATTCTTTCCACAGGGAGATGGGTTAAATGATGAAAGGAAGCTATTTTTCTGATTTAAAACTCTAGCTGCTGAGAAGTGGCCCAGGAATGGACCTGGAGGCAGGGTCTCCTGACTCAGTGTTTCTTTCAAAGAGCTGAAGTCTAGGGGGTGGCGGCGGGGCAGTCAGGCCTTGACCCCTGGTCAACTGCCTGCCAGCTCTTCCCTGGTCAGTGAGGCTCGTCTCCTCCTGAGCCCAGAATCCTCCTCATCTCAGCATGCTCCACGGCCCCTCCAGCAGATAGGAGCCAGGCATGAAATGAACTCACTTATTTCTTCCTTGAACACAGCCCATAGTTGAGGAAAGAAAATTCTTGCCCTCCTAATCCGCCTCAGCCCCAACAGGCCACACCTTGGTTACAGACTTTGACACCTGACCCCTCCATGGACTCAAGTGCCAGCTCAGCGGGTGTTCAGAGCCTCACCCAGCCAGCTTCTGGCCCTCATTCAGTCAGTTGGTTGCTCAGTCATGTCCGACTCCTTGTCACCCCATGGACTGTGGCCCACCAGGCTCCTCTGTCCATGGAATTCTCCAGGCAAGAATACTGGAGTGGGTTCCCATTTCTTTCTCCAGGGGATCTTCCCAACCCAGGGATCAAACCCGCGTCTCCTGCGTCAGCAGGCGGATTCTCCACCACTGCATCACCTGGGAAGCCCTCAGCCCTCATTGCTTCTCTGTGTTTGCTCAGGCCCCAGCTGAACTGGACCTTTGGGTGCCTGAATATGCCTCTGCCTGCCCATCCCCGCACCGTGAGCCCCTTGCTCTGCCTTCACTGAGCCCTCCCCCTGCAGTGCTGGCCCTGCTCTGTCCTGGGCTCACTCTGCTTGGCCTTGAAGGCTGAGATCAAACAGAGCCTCCTGGCGGTCTTCACCCACTCACTGGGTTTCAATCTCCCTACTGCCCTGAACTGAGCTTGCTGGCCTTTCCCTTCAGTCTGGGCTCCCAGCAGGTAAGGATTGTTCCTGCCTCTGCCCTACAGCATCTGGTGCAGGCAGGGCTCAGAGAGGGTCCCAGGGATGCTACCTGGACTCACTCTGGGCCCCAGGTCCCTGCAGCTGGGCAGGGTGATGTGTGGATCCACTGACAACAGAGTTTAGGCCCCCGGGCTGGGTACCCATCCCAGGGCTGCTTCAGTCCTCCCCCAGGGTCACCTTGGGGCTCTGAATGAGGCATTTTCCCTCTCGGGGTCTCAGTGTCCTTCTCTTTCCAAAGACAGATCCAGAGGCTGTGCCAGAGAGTGGATGGTTGAGCAGGAAGTGAAGCTACCAGATTTTCAACCTCCAGGAGGCATCTTTAAAAAGTCTCTGTGACCCTTGTCTCTCGAAACTCCCAGATAAGGAAATTGTGGGGCAATAAATCTTTGTGGAGTTTTGGTCGGGGCCTGGTCAGGGGGCATAGACAGGAAGAAGCCCTGCTCTGTTTCTCCGGAGGTCAAGGTAGGAACAGCTCTGGGGGCTGGGGTGGCTGCCAGGCTCACAGTCCCACTGCCCTCGCGGCCCCAGGATCTGGCACCTGCAGGCTGCAGAACCCGCAACCTGATGGTTCTAACAGGTGGGTAGGGCAGAGGCATTACCATTTTATGAGTAGACAAACAGAACCCAAGAGGGGACAGGTTTGTCCAAGGTCATGTAGCAAATTGGCATCAGAATTAGAACTCTCCAACCTGACCTCCTGTGGAAGTGAGAGGCCCAGTCCCCGGCTCCTGGTACCCAGAGAGAGGGTGTTCAGGAGAGGCCTGTGGAGTGAGTGAAAGCTCAGAAAAGCAGCTAGGGCAGTCTCCTCCTGGGTACCTGCCTGTGGGGTCTGGCCTGTGGGTGGCCAAAGCTGAAGGGAGAGGACCATTTGGGCTTGGATGGCTTGGATGAAAGATGGAAGGAACACAGGAAACAGGACAGGAGAAATGGAATGAAATATCCATCAACTGAGCTTCTACTTAGTACTGAAACCAAGCAGGACCCTGTGAGGCCCCCCGGGTCTCACAAAAAGCCTTTCTGGCTCTCCCATTTCTTCTTCATAGGATAAAGGCTTCGGTCTCCTAGATCTTCCCAGAGTTCCAAAGGGCAGATGCAAAAAGCTATTAGTTAGGGAAATAAGGAATTCAGAAACAAAGGAGAAACGATCAAGAGACTAGAGTGCAGTGGTTTAGACTCCCAGCTCCCAATGCAGGGGGCCTGGGTTCGACCCCTGGTAAGGGAATTAGATCTCGCGGGCTGCAACTAAAGCTTCCACATGCCACACCTACAAATCTCGCAAGCTGCAATGGAGATCGAAGATCCTGTGTGTAGTAACTAAGACCTGGCACAGCCAAATAAATAAATATTTAAAAAAGAAAAATTAGCTGTCGTGTAGCTAAAGCAGGATCCAAGTTCCTCCTCAAGGGATATCTAAAACAATGCCTTTGTGCTCTTCTGTGGGAACTAAGGCCCCCACCAGGGGGAGGATGGAATCTTCAGGCTGGACCCAAGATTCCTGGAACACCTCCCTGTTACCTCACCACCAGTCAATCAGAAAAAAGTCACACACCTTGCAGCCCTCACCCCAAATTTTTCCTATTAAAAACTTCTCCCCCAAAACCATCGGGGAGTTTGGGATTTTTGAGCATGAGCACCTTGCTTGGCCCTGCAGTAAAACTTTCTCTCTTCTAAACTCCAGTGTTTCCGTACTTTGCATTGGTTTAGCCTCACCATGCATCGGGCACATGAACTTGTGTCCAATTACAGTACCAGACACGGGCAAGGCATTTTACATCTGTTACCTCCTTTAATCCTAGATAAGGCCCCGTGAGAGAGACGTGTGTCAGTCACTCAGTCATGTCCAACTCTTTGCGACCCCATGGACTGTAGCCCACCAGGCTCCTCTGTCCATGGAATTCTCCAGGCAAGAATACTGGAGAGGGTTGCCATTCCCTTCTCCAGGGGATCTTCCCAAACCAGGGATCAAACCAGAGTCTCTCACATTGCAGGCAGACCCAAAGACAAATGGGGATCCAGGATTTGAACCAGGTGCCTCCTCTTCCCCTTTCTGAGTATCAGGATGGGGTACCTCATGGGCTAGAGAGACTGCCCAGGCCTTGGAGCTTGGGAGGCTCCCTGGGGGCAGTCCTATTTGAACCAGCCCAGGAAGGTGGAATGAGAGGAGGGGCATCCTAGGAAGCCAGCTGAGGGCCAACCTTGGCATTACCTGGGCTGACTTGGGTCTAGGCCGAGAGAAGGGCTGTGAGCAAAGATGGGGTGTCTGGGAAAGCCAACACTTTGAGGGGAGCTCAGATAAACCAGTGTGGCTCAAAGGGTAGTGTGTGGAGCAGAGGGGAAGGCTATCAGGAAATGAGCAGGGGCCTCAAAACGCAAGTCTAGCAGAGGGCTTTATCCTGAGGACGGAGGTGATCTGTGAGGCGGGGTTAGGGGGAGCTCTTAAGGGAAATGACAGGGTTAGGGTCGGGGCAGAGTAGGAAGCCTGGGCTGGGGTGGAGGAGAAACAGAGTCAATGAGAAAAAAGGCTGACCAGGCCTTGCACAGCTTAAGCGAAGGGTCAAGAGCAAAGGCGCCGTGGGGCCAGGAGGCTGGGTCATCTCAGGAGATGTCCTACTCCCCGCTGGGGCCCAGGGACCTGGCTCTGGGCAGTGTCAGATGTCCAGAGGAGGCACTCGCTCAGGCCTAATCTCATCAAGAGGAAAAAGGCCTTCTTGGCTCTCTCAGACTCAATCTGCATTTCCTGTGGGCCTGCAGGGAGGCATCTGTGTGGACCAGAAGGACCGTAGAGCTGGAGGAGGGGTGACAAAGGCAGAGGCGGGAGGGTACTGAGGCAGAGCGGACCCGGGGACAGCACCGTGTCTACATGCTGGCTGCAGGGCTCCACAGCCTCTGCTGCTGTTGAACCCAGGCAGCTGAGGACTGGCTGATGAGGGAATCGTCCCCAGGCAGCATCTTTCTGCTTTCCGGCCTGGGCTGTGCCCGTGTGAAAGTGAAGGTGTTAGTAATTCACTCGTGTCTGACTCTGCAACCCCATGAACTGTAGTCCCGCCAGGTTCCTCTGTCCATGGAATTCTCCTGGCAAGAATACTGGGGTGGGTTGCCATTCCCTTCTCCAGGGGATCTTCCCTCCCTAGGGATCAAACCTGGGTCTCCTGCACTGCAGGCAGATGCATTACCGCTGAACCACACCAGGGAAGACCTGGCTGTGCCCATGGAGAGAACCGAAGGGCTTCCTCTGCCCTGCCACCCTCCCCTCCCACTCCCACCAAGATCCTCAGTCCCCTCAGCACAGGGGCAAACTAGGCTGCTGGCCTCTGCTACCAGACCCAAGTCAATGTGCCCAATGCACAGTGAGGCCAGACATACTGAGAAGTCAGAATTTGGAGCAGAGAAAGGTTTCTTACAGGGGCAAGCAAGGAGAATGGGTGGTCCTTGCTCAAAAGACCCAAACTCCCTAGTGGTGTTTGGGAAAGAGTTTTTATAGGCAACATTTAGGGTGAGGGCTTCAGGGTGTGTGACTTTCTTCTGATTGGTTGGTAGTGAGGCAGTTGAGTGGTGTTCCGGGAATCTTGTGCTCAGCCTAAAAGTTGGTTCATCCAGGTGGGGGGCCTTAGTTCCTGTAGGAGAGCTCAAAGATATATTGTTACGTATATCCCTTAAGGATGAACCAGAACTCTGCTTTATCACTGTGCTATTGTTTGACTGCCTCTCCTTTCTTTCTGCATTCCCTCACCTCCAAGATTAATAAGTGTTTGAATCTGCCCTTTGGAGCTAAGGGGAAGTCTAGGAGGCTGCGGGCTTTTGTACCCTAGAGAGCGCCGCCAGAGACATGCACGAATATATGCCTTTCGTCTCCAGGTTCTTCTGGATCCACAGGGGTTGTTAGTTTTTCATGTGGCTCATCAATGTGATGATTACTGAGGGTCAGAGTTCTGCACCTAGCAGGCTTCTTTGCCCTTTCTGGTTTGGGATTTTTACTCACATCCCCAAAATGCTGGGCCCTCAGCACGTCCCTGTCATGTACTAAATCACATTTTGTTGTTCATTCGCTCAGTCGTGTCCGACTCTTTGTGACTCCATGGTCTGCAGCATGCCAGGCTTCCCTGTCCTTCACCATCTCCTGGAGTTTGCCCAAGTTCATGTCCCTTGAGTCAGTGATGCCATCCCACCATCTCATCCTCTGTCATCACCTTCTCCTCCTGCTTTTGATCTTTCCCAGCATCAGAGTCTTTTCCAACGAGTCAGTTCTTCGCATCAGGTGAATAGTCTCAATTTGCACATCTGCCAGCCAAGATAAATTCCAGTAAAATAATTCTGGGAGGTTGGTAGGACTGGCGTCTCCTCTCTCCTTTTGACCTTTCCCGAATTCTTCCACTTGGTAGTAGTTTGTTAGTTCCACGTTCCTTACCAGGACCTCCTGTTTAAGACAACTCATGCAAGTGGTTACTATGGAACCTAGCCAGTGTGGGCGGTTTCAGTCAATGGTTCCCCTAACATTCACAGCAAACATTTGTTGGGAACAATGTACACTGGCATTGGTCCATGTACTCTATGGATTATTTCTTCTAATTGTCAGGGCAGCCCCATAGGAGAGTGTCGACCCAGGACTAAACTCCTGGGTTCTGGATTCCAGCTCATCCGTTTACTTGCTGCATGATTTGGGGCACATTACTTAACCTACCAGTTTTCTCATCTGTAATAATGTAGTGATAATAATGTTGCTCTGGGACTCCTGCCAGAGCCCAAGAGTGGGCTCTTGTCTAACACTCAAAAATGAATTGTCCAAGGAAACACATGTGCTGAGAAAGCAGAAGACTTTATTGGAAAGGGGCACCTAGGGGGAGAGCAGTGGGATGAGGGAACCCAGGAGAACTGCTCTGCCACATGGATGGCAGTCTCAGGGTTTATGGTAATGGTTACTTTCTGGGTTGTCTCCAGGCAGTCATCTTCCTTGTGCCCATATTTGGTCTGACTCAAGGTCCTTCCTAGTGTCACGTGCATCTCTCAGCCAAGATGGAAACCAAATGTTCAAAGGTTTCTGGGAGGTTGGTAAGATGTATTAGGGACTTGCGTCTGTGCCCTCCTTTTGGCCCTTCCTGATTTCTTCAGTCTGGAGATAACATGTTCCTTATTGGGCCCTCCTGTTGTGAGATAACTATTGCAAGCGGTCAATATTGTGCCTGGCCAGGGAGAGCAGCTTCAGTCAATAGTTCCCTAATAGCTATACTTACCTGGTGAGGATCAAGTTAGTACCTGGAACATACTTCACATACAGTAAGCAATGTGTTAGCTGTTATTTGTTATCATGCTTGATTTTACTGGTGAGAAATAGACATGTTAAGTAACTGGTCCCAGGTCACAAAGGCACAGTGGGCGTGTTCTGTAGTTATATTGTTCAGTTGGGTACCTGGTAGCCATGTGTGACTGCTGAGCAATTGAAATGTTGCTGGTGCAACTGAGGAGCCAATTTTATATTTTATTTCATTTTAATTGATTTTAACTTTAATTTAGAAGCCATGTGTGATTAGAGACTCCCATGTTGGACAGAGCTGGTGCCTGGGTCCCCTAATGGATGATCTAAGTGAGTCTGATGTGCATTCAAAATTGCAAACCACTGCTCTGTGCTTTAGCATCCTGTTAAGATCGTGGCATCTCATCCTTTCCTGCTCTCAGCCACATCCCTGAGAAGTACACATAGGTGGAGAACAGTGACTGAACTGCCCCATTACCCCAGCACTCAGCCCTTGGATTGGCACAGAATAAGCACTAAGTCAGTAGTGGATAAACCTGCTGATTGAATTAAATTATTCCCTGATGCTCAGTGGTAAAGAACCTGTCTGCCGATGTAGGCGACTCAGGTTCCATCCCTGAGTCAGAAAGATCCCCTGGAGAAGAAAATGGCAACCCATTCCAGTATTCTTGCCTGGGAAATCCCATGGACAGAGGAGCTACAGTCCATGGGGTGGCAAAGAGTGGGAACACAACTGAGTATACAGCATGTACCCATATTCACCTCTCTTTACAGACCTTGGGACTTCCCTGGTGGCTCAGATGGTAAAGCATCTGCCTATAATGTGGGAGACCAGGGTTCGGTCCCTGGGTTGAAAAGATTTCCTGGAGAAGGTAATGGCAACCCACTCCAGTATTCTTGCCTGGAAAATCCCATGGATGGAGGAGCCTGGTGGACTGCATACAGTCCATGGGATTGCAAAGAGTCGGACACGACTGAGCAACTTCACTTTCACTTTACAGACCTTGGCTTTTTCTGCTTAGAGATGTTGTGTTCTTTGATTCAGTATGATGGGCTCTCTAAGAAGTCATTCTGGAGCCTTCCATCTCATAGGCAAGTTGTCAGAGTCAAGGCTACTCATGATTTATGGTAGAATTTTTGCATGTGAATAGGATAAAAGTTTTCTGGAGGCCTCTACAGTAGGTGGCAAGGTGACCAACTTTTCCCTGTTTGTCCAAAAGTTTCCTGATGTTAGCACTGAGAGTCCTGCATCCCAGGAATACCGACCCCACACCCCAACCTGGACAAACCGGAACAATTGGTGTTGCTGCTTCTGTGGGGGGCAACAAGGACTCTCCTTGCTTCGAAAGAGGGAAGAAAACTAAGCCTGTGGGGTGAGACCCTGAGGTCCCAGTTCCCTGGATTCTGCCCCATCCCCACCCCCCTCCCCCATCACTTCAGACCCTGTCACTGGCCTGTTGGAGGCAAAAATAAAGACACCTAGTGCCAAGAAGTGACAGCTAAGCCAGGGCCTGACTTCAGAAGTAGCTGAGACCTGTAGTTTCTTCTTTCTGCCTGGTAATAAAGGAGGGCTCCATGGTTAGGCAGAGATCTGTCTTGACAGCAAGCGGGGGGCCTCGACCTCAACTGGGCCTTGGCTTCCTGAACCAGATATCTCACCGGGTCCTGGGGGTGAGGGTGGGGGATCTGAGAGGGTGAATTAGAAAGGAATTAGAGAGTGAATTAGAAACTTCCTGTCAAGTTTAGGGTCAAAGCCAGGATCAAAATAAACTCTGTGATGGAAAGCTGAAACCATTTACCTCAGACTAGGACTTGAACACATGTGCTGGGATTCCAACCCAGCCAAAACTCAATATATGGGACTTGAACCCAGTCAAAACCCATGGTCTTCCAACTGCGATCACAGGCCTGGTTTCAGAGCCAAATGAAGCTCAGGTTCTTGATGTCTCATCTCAGAAAGAATTCAGTGAGAGACAAACTGGTAGGTGAGAAGTGGCTTTTATTCAGAGAGAAACACGCTCCACAGAGTGTGGGCCGTTGCAGAGGGTGAGTGCAGCCTCGAGATATGGTGTGGTTAGCTTTTATGGGCTGAGTAATTTCATAGGTTGATGAGTGGGAGGATTATTCCAACTATTTTGGGGAAAGGGTGTGGATTTCCGGGGTTGGGCCACTGCCCACTTTTTGGTCTTTGACGATTGACCTTGGAACTGTCATGGCACCTCTGGGTGTGTCAGCTAGCTCTGATGTGTTAGTGAGAGTATCCTGAGGATCAAGGTCTAGTCAGGTTTACTTGTCTTGGACAAGTTTGGTTCTATCTAATCAGTTTATGTTGTGCCCTTGGGCTGTGACATAATTTCAAAGGTTGTGCCCTGCCCTCTTCCTTCCTGTTCCATAACTGTCAACCCAGGATTCGAGTCAAGATCTGGGACCTATCCATAATTAGTGTTAATTCTTGGTATTGTGTTAATTCTTGGTCTTTGTAGGTCACCTTCAAATACAGTTATGATCATCTTTTTTCACTTTGTGAAGCTAAGAAACTTTTGATTCTAATCTTCTATTAACTGTGGCTGAAGTTAAGTGCGGTGATTCATACCCTCCCAGGAGGTGTGTCTGGAGGCAGCTTGATGACAAGGTTGGGTTTTAAGGGAAAGAATAAAATGTAATTCCAAATATTAGATGTGGAACACAAGCTTACTAAGGGGACAATAGTAGCCTGGAACTGGTGGATAACCCTCCCCACCCCTGACATTCAAAGACCAAATCAGGTAATTTCATTCTCTCCCTGAAGCCAGGATCAGCACCATTAATGAATAATCTGTTATGCTGCTTTGTACCACACCCAGTTTGGATTCAGTTTCAGCCACCCTGCAGCTAACCCTTGTCCCTGCAATGATGCAGGGCTGGGCTGGGAGGACAGGCCCTTGGGGCCAGGCAGGACAATCTCTGGGTCTCTGTGCCCTATCTATGTCTCCATCTCTCTCAAAAGTCCCAGGGGGGCAGGAGTTGGGAAGAGGGGCGTCTAGACCAGGTAGTGGCTTCTGCTTACCCGCTCCGCTGCTCCTACTCCTGTGATCTTGCTCAAGTCGGTCCCTCGGCACCGAATGAGGACAACAGGCCTCAGGAGGGTTGTAGGGGCATCGAGCTAGTCCACTGTCAGGCAGTAGGAAAGAAACCCAATGGAGACTCCCGGGTGGTCCAATGGTTAGGACTCCATGCTCCCAATACAGGGGAGGGTGTGGGTTCAATCCCTGGCCAGGGAACTAAGATCCTGCATGCTGCGTGGCCAGCCAAAAAATAAAAAGTTTGTTTTTTTAAAAAAAAAAAAAAACCCTCAATAGGATGTTAGGTGATGACTAATCTTTTTGCAGGGCAGGGAATTCTCAGCCCAAAGAGCCTAATCCTGTGGCATCTGGCCCGCTAAGCACCTTTGGGATAGCAGCAGCAGAAGGAGCCACCCTCTGCTTTGTGCCCCAGGGAGCTGGCCTGCTCCACCTGAGAAGGCCTGCCATGGCTTTGATGTGGACCCAGCTGGATGGGACCAGGCAGGACGGGACAAGTGACATGGGGTAGACCTGGCCCAGATCTGTGCTCTGGCCCAGCCTGTGGGCAAGGCCTCACAGTGCTAAGGGCCCACTATAGTACTCATTTCCAGGCAAGTACCTGCTTGTGGGGAACGTAAAACTCCTGCTTTCTGAGTTGCTGAGTCCTGAAACTCACTCGTGAACTGATAAATACATGCACACAGGAGCAGTGCATGTTGTTCGGTCCTAAGGCATATCCAACTCTTTGTGTTAGTCAGGAGTGGTAAGCGATAGTGAAAGTGAAAGTCGCTCAGTCGTGTCCAACTCTTTTCGGCCCCATGGACTATACATCGTGGAATTCTCCAGGCCAGAATACTGGAGTGGGTAGCTTTTCCCTTCTCCAGAGGATCTTCCCAACCCAGGGATCAAACCCAGGTCTCCTGCATTGCAGGTGGATTCTTTCCCAGCTGAGACACCAGGGAAGCCCAAGAGCCACCAGGGGTAGGGTCTGCTGGGTGACAAATACCTCTGCTGTTTCTCAGTGGTTCACTACACAAATTTAATTCTCTGTCACGCTGTGTGTCCAACATGAGTCAGTTGGCAAGAGGTACTGTGTTCACAGAGTGCCTGGGGGACTCAGGATGAGGGAATCTGCACCATCTGGAACCTGTGGGCTGCTCATCCCTCCAGTCGAGGACAAGAGTTCTGGAGGGTCACAGGCAGGTGACACATCACGTCTGCCCACGATGCACTGGCTAGGACTAACGTGTTCAGTCGCGTCCGACTCTTTGCCGCCCCAAGGACTATAGCCCACCAGGCTCCTCTGGCCATGGAATTTCCCAGGCAAGAATACTGTAGTGGGTTGCCATTCCCTTCTCCAGGAGATCTTCCTGATCCAAGGATCGAACCGGAGTTTCTTGCCTCTCCTGCGCTGGCAGATGGATTCTTTACCACTGAGCCACCTGGGAAGCCCAGGCTAGGACTAACTGTAGGGCGGCTGGGATGTAAGGGGAGTGATGGAGTGTCTGGAGCATCAAGGCCACAAACAGATGCCCCTCCCTCCCCTGATGCTGCTATTGCTGCTAAGTCACTTCAGTCGTGTCCAACTCTGTGCGACCTCATAGACGGCAGCCCACCAGGCTCCGCCGTCCCTGGGATTCTCCAGGCAAGAATGCTGGAGTGGGTACTGCTGCTCAAGACAAGGGTGTGGGCCAGGAGCTGAGCCTGCTGACTTGCTAACCCCAGCCCAGGCCCCAGGCAACTCCTCAGTTGCCACTAATTACCTGCAGGTTGCCAAAGTGGTGGCTTCAGGGCACTGGAGCAGTGGTTGCGTGGTGCTAGAGCAACTTTAAGGTGATACCGCAGGTTCCAGGGCAAAAGAGAAACCCCAGCAAGAAGGTAGGAGGGGCAAAATAGCGTTTAGAATCAAACCCCATACCCGCCAGAGACGCTAAGAGGGCTCAAACAAACCTTGTGTGCACCAGGACCCAGAGACCCCACAGAGACTGAGACACAGCTGTGTTTTAGTGTCTCCTACAGAGGTACGGGTCAGCAGTGGACTGCTGCAGAGGCAGGGGCTCTGGGTGCAATAGACCTGCGTATGGTGTAAGCCCTCTAGGAGGAGGTCACAATTAACCCCACCAAAGAGCCCCCAGAACTTACACAGGACTGGGAAAAAAGACTCTTGGAGGACACAAACAAACCTTGTACGCACCTGGACCCAGGAGAAAAGAGCAGTGACCCCAAAAGAGACTGACCCAGACTTCCCATGAGTGTCCAGGAGTCCCTGGTGGAGGTGTGGCCTGCTGCAGGGTTGGGGGCACTTTGAGCAGCAGTGCCTGCATGGGACCTTTTGAAGGAGGTCACCGTTATCTTCATTCAGTTCAGTTCAGTTCAGTCGCTCAGTCGTGTCTGACTCTTTGCAACCCCATAAATCCCAGCACACCAGGCCTCCCTGTCCATCACCAACTCCAGGAGTTCATTCAGACTCACGTCCATCGAGTCAGTGATGCCATCCAGCCATCTCATCCTCTGTCGTCCCCTTCTCCTCCTGCCCACAATCCCTCCCAGCCTCAGAGTCTTTTCCAATGAGTCAACTCTTCACATGAGGTGGCCAAAGTACTGGAGTTTCAGCTTTAGCGTCATTCCTTCCAAAGAAATCCCAGGGCTGATCTCCTTCAGAATGGACTGGTTGGATCTCCTTGCAGTCCAAGGGACTCTCAAGAGTCTTCTCCAACACCACAGTTCAAAAGCATCAATTCTTCGTGCTCAGCCTTCTTCACAGTCCAAATCTCACATCCACACATGACCACAGGAAAAACCATAGCCTTGACTAAATGGACCTTTGTTGACAAAGTAATATCTCTGCTTTTGAATATGCTATCTAGGTTGGTCATAACTTTCCTTCCAAGGAGTAAGCGTCTTTTAATTTCATGGCTACAGTCACCATCTGCAGTGATTTTGGAGCCCAAAAAAATAAAGTCTGACACTGTTTCCACTGTTTCCCCATCTATTTCCCATGAATTCATGGGACAGGATGCCATGATCTTCGTTTTCTGAATGTTGAGCTTTAAGCCAACTTTTTCACTCTCCACTTTCACTTTCATCAAGAGGCGTTTTAGTTCCTCTTCACTTTCTGCCATAAGGGTGGTGTCATCTGCATATCTGAGGTTATTGATATTTCTCCCAGCAATCTTGATTCCAGCTTGTGCTTCTTCCAGTCCAGCGTTTCTCATGATGTACTCTGCACATAAGTTAAATAAGCAGTGTGACAACATACAGCCTTGACGTACTCCTTTTCCTATTTGGAACCAGTCTGTTGTTCCATGTCCAGTTCTAACTGTTGCTTCCTAACCCGCATACAGATTTCTCAAGAGGCAGGTGAGGTGGTCTGGTATTCCCATCTCTTTCAGAATTTTCCACAGTTTATTGTGATCCACACAGTCAAAGGCATTGGCATAGTCAAGAAAGCAGAAATAGATGTTTTTCTAGAACTCTCTTGCTTTTTCCATGATCCAGCGGATGTTGGCAATTTGATCTCTGGTTCCTCTGCCTTTTCTAAAACCAGCTTGAACATCAGGAAGTTCACGGTTCACATATTGCTGAAGCCTGGCTTGGAGAATTTTTAGCATTACTCTCCTAGCATGTGATATGAGTGCAATTGTGTGGTAGTTTGAGCATTCTTTGGCATTGCCTTTCTTTGGGATTGGAATGAACACTGACCTTTTCCAGTCCTGTGGCCACTGCTGAGTTTTCCAAATTTGCTGGCATATTGAGTGCAGCACTTTCACAGCATCATCTTTCAGGATTTGAAATAGCTCAACTGGAGTTCCGTCACCTCCACTAGCTTTGTTCATAGTGATGCTTTCTAAGGCCCACTTGACTTCACATTCCAGGATATCTGGCTCTAGTCAGTGATCACACCATCGTGATTATCTGGGCCATGAAGATCTTTTTTGGGTAGTTCTTCTGTGTATTCTTGCCACCTCTTCTTAATATCTTCTGCTTCTGTTAGGTCCCTACCATTTCTGTCCTTTATCGAGCCCATCTTTGCATGAAATGTTCCCTTGGTATCTCTAATTTTCTTGAAGAGATCTCTAATCTTTCCCATTCTGTTGTTTTCCTCTATTTCTTTGCATTGATCGCTGAAGAAGGCTTTCTTATCTCTTCTTGCTATTCTTTGGAACTCTGCATTCAGATGCTTATATCTTTCCTTTTCTCCTTTGCTTTTTGCTTCTCTTCTTTTCACAGCTATTTGTAAGGCCTCCCCAGACAGCCATTTTGCTTTTTTGCATTTCTTTTCCATGGGGATGGCCTTGATCCCTGTCTCCTGTACAATGTCACGAACCTCATTCCATAGTTCATCAGGCACTCTGTCTATCAGATCTAGGCCCTTAAATCTATTTTTCATTTCCACTGTATAATCATAAGGGATTTGATTTAGGTCATACCTGAATGGTCTAGTGGTTTTCCCTCCTTTCTTCAATTTAAGTCTGAATTTGGCAATAAGGAGTTCATGATCTGAGCCACAGTCAGCTCCTGGTCTTGTTTTTGCTGACTGTATAGAGCTTCTCCATCTTTGGCTGCAAAGAATATAATCAGTCTGATTTCGGTGTTGACCATCTGGTGATGTCCATGTGTAGAGTCTTCTCTTGTGTTGTTGGAAGAGGGTGTTGTTATGACCAGTGCATTTTCTTGGCAAAACTCTATTAGCCTTTGCCCTGCTTCATTCCGTATTCCAAGGCCAAATTTGCCTGTTACTCCAGGTGTTTCTTGACTTCCTACTTTTGCATTCCAGTCCCCTATAATGAAAAGGACATCTTTTTTGGGTGTTAGTTCTAAAAGGTCTTGTAGGTCTTCATAGAACCGTTCAACATCAGCTTCTTCAACGTTACTGGTTGGGGCATAGACTTGGATTACTCTGATATTGAATGGTTTGCCCTGGAAACGAACAGAGATCATTCTGTCGTTTTTGAGATTGCATCCAAGTACTGCATTTTGGACTCTCTTGTTCACCATGATGGCTACTCCATTTCTTCTGAGGGATTCCTGCCCGCGGTAGTAGGTATAACGGTCATCTGAGTTAAATTCACCCATTCCAGTCCATTTTAGTTCGCTGATTCCTAGAATGTCAACGTTCACTCTTGCCATCTCTTGTTTGACCACTCCCAATTTGCCTTGATTCATGGACCTGACATTCCAGGTTCCTATGCAATATTTCTCTTTACAGCATCGGACCTTGCTTCTATCACCAGTCACATCCACAGCTGGGTATTCTTTTTGCTTTGGTTCTATCCCTTCATTCTTTCTGGAGGTATTTCTCCACTGATCTCCAGTAGCATATTGGGCACCTACTGACCTGGGGAATTTCTCTTTCAATATCCTATCATTTTGCCTTTTCATACTGTTCATGGGGTTCTCAAGGCAAGAATACTGAAGTGGTTTGCCATTCCCTTCTCCGGTGGACCACATTCTGTCAGATGAAATATTGACCTGAGGCCAGACTATGGTGGAGGTAATGAAGATAATCATTACCTCCACCATAGTCTGGCCTCAGGTCAAATAACAGGGAGGGAGCACAGCCCCGCCCATCAACAGAAAATTGGATTAAAGATTTACTGAGCATGGCCCCACCCATCAGAACAAGACCCAGTTTCCCCCTCAGTCAGTCTCTCCCATCAGGAAGCTTCCATAAGCCTCTTATCCTCCTCCATCAAAGGGTACACAGAATGAAAACCACAATCACAGAAAACCAACCAAGTGTTTGTGTTTGATCACAACAACCATGTGATCAAGGCTGATCACATGAACCACAGCCTTGTCTAACTCAATGAAACTATGAGCCATGCCATGTAGGGCCGCCCAAGACAGCTGGTCATGGTGAAGAGTTCTGACAAAACGTGGTCCACTAGAGAAGGGAACAGCAAACCACTTCAGTACTCTTGGCTTGAGAACTCTATGAACGGTATGAAAGGGCAAAAAGATAGGACACTGAAAGATCAACTCCCCAGATCGGTAGGTGCCCAATATGCTACTGGAGATCAGTGGAGAAATAACTCCAGAAAGAATGAAGAGACAGAGCCAAAACAAAAACAACACCAGTCATAGATGTGACTGGTGATGGAAGTAAAGTCCGATGCTGTGAAGAGCAATATTTCATCAGTTCAGTTCCGTTCAGTCTCTTAGTCGTGTCCGACTCTTTGTGACCCCACAGACTGCAGCACGCCGGGCTTCCCTGTCCATCACCAACTCCCGGAGCTTGCTCAAACTCATGTCCATCATGTTGGTGATGCCATCCAACCATTTAATCCTCTGTCATCCCCTTCTCCTCCCACCTTCAGTTTTTCCCAGCATCAGGGTCTCTTCCAATGAGTCCGTTCTTCGCATCAGGTGGCCAAAGTATTGGAGTTTCAGCTTCAGCATCAGTCCTTCCAATGAATATTCAGGACTGATCTCCTTTAGAATGGACTGGTTGGATCTCCTTGCAGTCCAAGGGACTCTCAAGAGTCTTCTCCAACACCACAGTTCAAAAGCATCAGTTCTTCAGCACTCAGCTTTCTTTATAGTCCAACTCTCACATCCATACATGACTACTGGAAAACCCATAGCTTTGACTAGACAGACCTTTGTTGGCAAAGTAATGACTCTGCTTTTTAATATGCTGTCTAGGTTGGTCATAACTTTTCTTCCAAGGAGCAAGCATCTTAATTTCATGGCTGCAATCACCATCTGCAGTGATTTTGGAGCCCCAAAAAATAAAGTCTGACACTGTTTCCACTGTTTCCCCATCTATTTCCCATGAAGTAATGGGACGGGATGCCATGATCTTCGTTTTCTGAATGTTGAGCTTTAAGCCAACTTTTTCACTCTCCACTTTCACTTTCATCAAGAGGCTTTTTAGTTCCTCTTCACTTTCTGCCATAAGGGTGGTATCATCTGCATATCTGAGGTTATTGATATTTCTCCCGCCAATCTTGATTCCAGCTTGTGCTTCTTCCAGTCCAGCGTTTCTCATGATGTACTCTGCACATAAGTTAAATAAGCAGGGTGACAATATACAGCCTTGACGTACTCCTTTTCCTATTTGGAACCAGTCTGTTGTTCCATGTCCAGTTCGAACTTTTGCTTCCTGACCTGCATACAGATTTCTCAAGAGGCAGGTGAGGTGGTCTGGTATTCCCATCTCTTTCAGAATTTTCCACAGTTTATTGTGATCCACACAGTCAAAGGCTTTGGCATAGTCAATAAAGCAGAAATAGATGTTTTTCTGGAACTCTCTTGCTTTTTCCATGATCCAGCGGATGTTAGCAATTTGATCTCTGGTTCCTCTGCCTTTTCTAAAACCAGCTTGAACATCAGGAAGTTCACGGTTCACGTATTGCTGAAGCCTGGCTTGGAGAATTTTGAGCATTACTTTACTAGCATGTGAGATGAGTGCAATTGTGCAGTAGTTTGAGCATTCTTTAGTATTGCCTTTCTTGGATTGGAATGAAAACTGACCTTTTCTAGGCCTGTGGCCATTGCTGAGTTTTCCAAATTTGCTGGCATATTGAGTGCAGCACTTTCACAGCATCATCTTTCAGGATTTGAAATAGCTCAACTGGAATTCCATCACCTCCACTAGCTTTGTTCGTAGTGATGCTTTCTAAGGCCCACTTGACTTCGCATTCCAGGATGTCTGGCTCTAGGTGAGCGATCACACCATCGTGATTATCTGGGTCATGAAGATCTTTTTTGCATAGTTCTTCTGTGTGTTCTTGCCACCTCTTCTTAATATCTTCTGCTTCTGTTAGGTCCATACCATTTCTGTCCTTTATTGAGCCCATTTTTGCATGAAATATCCCCTTGGTATCTTTGATTTTCTTGAAGAGATCTCTAGTCTTTCCCATTCTATTGTTTTCCTCTATCTTTGCACTGACCACTGAGGAAGGCTTTCTTATCTCTCCTTGCTATTCTTTGGAACTCTGCATTCAGATGGATATATCTTTCCTTTTCTCCTTTGGTTTTCGCTTCTCTTCTTTTCACAGCTATTAGTAAGGCCTCCTCAGACAACCATTTTGCTTTTTTGCATTTCTTTTTCTTGGAGATGGTCTTGATCCCTGCGTCCTGTACAATGTCACGAAACTCTGTCCATAGTTCTTCAGGCACTGTATCAAATCTAATCCCTTGAATCTATTGATGCTTTTGAACTGTGGTGTTGGAGAAGACTCTTGAGAGTCCCTTGGACTGCAAGGAGATCCAACCAGTCCATTCTAAAGGAGATCAGTCCTGAATATTCATTGGAAGGACTGATGCTGAAGCTGAAACTCCAATACTTTGGCCACCTGATGCGAAGAACGGACTCATTGGAAAAGACCCTGAAGCTGGGAAAAACTGAAGGTGGGAGGAGAAGGGGATGACAGAGGATTAAATGGTTGGATGGCATCACCAACTTGATGGACATGAGTTTGAGCAAGCTCCGGGAGTTGGTGATGGGCAGGGAAGCCTGGCGTGCTGCAGTCCGTGGGGTCGCAAAGAGTCGGACACAACTAAGGGACTGAACTGAACTGAAGGGAGACCATTATCTTTGCTCCTCTTTCCTAAGACAATCTATAGGACTTATTTCTCTCAGGACCTGGTGTAGAGAAGAGCCATGTGGCTCCTTAGCAAATGGTGGCATTTGTCTTACAGGCACTGAGTACATAAATCCCTTTTTGATTCTGTTGCCCGAGTCGAATTGACAGCTAGGAAGCTCAGACACAAATCCCCCAGGCCCACCTCCTCTGTGTACAGGATCGGGCAACCCACATTCATAGCTTTGCTCCCTCTACATTCCTAGTGATCTCTTTTTTCCTGCATTATCCCTCTGTCCCTATTTCCTCACCAAGGCTTTTTCTTTTTATTTCCTTCTATCTGTGTTCTCTCTATTTCTGTAAGGCTTCTCGCATCCTTTCTGGGATCAAATGGGCATTAATTAAGCAGCCCCTGCATTCTGTGCTGCTTCCCGTAGCTCTGGCAAATGCCACCAGGGTTTTGGGCAAAGCTCCCAAAAGGAGGGTTGAAATGTCTGAGCTTCACAGGACAGACCTGCTGCCATGAGGCTGATGGGCCACCTGGTGCTGTATAAGGGGCTTGGCTCATGTGGCAGGCCCCTGATCACTGTGACCTCCTGAGGTCAACTGCCTAATTTTGTGCCTTTGGACTGAGCACACAGAAGAGCCTCAGGGCAGACCACCCAGGCTGGGTCAGCACCAGCCCTGTCTTTACCTCTCAGTCAAACATGCCTTTTCCTGAGAAGTGCCTGGGAGCATGGGGTGGGCAAAGCACTGTGCCGGGCATTCTTGGGGCAGCCCCAGGCCTTCCGTTGAGGAACCTGCAAGCTGGTAGAGGAGCCCTGACACCACACTCCAATTCAGAGCAGGGAGGAGAGACAGAAGAATGAGATCTCTGCTACTCGGTTTGGCTTTGGTGGAGGCCACCTGGGAGCTGGGGTAGAGGAGAGACGAGTACAGACAAACAGGGCCTGGGAAGAGCAAGCCAAGCAGAGGGAAAGACAAGGGTGAAGGCCCAGAGGACTGAAAATGCAGTAGGTACCAGGGAGACTGGGTGGTGTTCTTTATCTGGAAGGTGCCGTTTAGAAGATGAGCAAGAAAAAGGGGATCTTGGAATATGAGGTGGGACCCAAGCTGAGTTTGGCCTTGATCCTATAAAGCAGCAGTGAATGAGGAGCATCAAAGGGAGCTCTGAGGTAGGGGCCTAGGTTGGAGGAATACAGCCAGGCTTGCTGTGCAGAACAGTCCTTCTGGCTGCGTGGGGAGAGAGGGTGGGAGGGCCCACTGGGTCAGCAAGACCGAGAGGAAGGGGTTTGAACTGAGCAGCAGCAGGGGCAAGAGGAGGCCACATGGCACCGTAGATTTGGCCACTAATGAGCCCTGGGTCCTCTTAAGGCCATTCATGATATAGCCCTGCTTACCCCTCCAGCTTCCATTCTCCTCATTCACGTCATCCAGTTTACATGGATACGTGTGTGTGTGTGTGTTTATTTTTCTTTTTAGCATCTTGCTAATCTTACGTATATAGCATATATAGTTCTCCAGACATTCCATTTTGGCCTGTGTTTCAGGGCCTTTGCCCAGGCTGTTCCATCTGCCTAGGACACCTTTTCCCCAGCTTACCCTGGTCTAGCTTACATGGCCAATTCCTACTCATCCTTCAAATCACAGCTCACGTGTCACTTCCTCTGAGGGCAGCAAGTCCTCCCTGACTGCCCTGTACAAACCTCCATTATTACCTATGATACACTGGGTCCCCGTGGCCAGCAAGTCCTCCCTGGCTGCCATGTACAAACCTCCATTATTACCTATGATACACTGGGTCCCCGTGGCCAGCAAGTCCTCCCTGGCTGCCATGTACAAACCTCCATTATTACCTATGATACACTGGGTCCCCGTGGCTCAGACTCCCCTAATGGCTCACTCATGGGACTCTTGTCTCCTGTAAGGCTGGGCTCAGGCTTGCTCTCTCCAAACCCCCAGTGTCTGGCACAGGGCCTAGTCGCACTGTGGTGCTCAGTCCATATTGAGTGAACAAATAGAAGACTGGATGAGGAGTGAGGGAAGGCCAAGATGCCTGGATGATAATAGTGCTAGTAATTATTACTATTGAGCAAGGGATCTTAGTGTATCATCTCACTTAATCTCATGATGCATCTGAGACAGATACTTTCTTTATCCCCATTTTATAAATAAGCAAACCAAGACTTCAGAAATTGTTATTTGCCCACCCAACTGGTAAGCGCAGAACTGGAATTGGAACCTCGGGCAGGCTGGCTCCAGAGGATGCAGTGTTAACGCACTTAGCTGGGCTGGGCTCAGTAGGGAGGCTGGGCTGTCTGGTAAGGTGTTGGATAAGGAAAGGAGTGGGGTGAGTTCTCTCCAGTTTTTCTGCTTTTTTGTGTTTGCACTCGAAGGAATGAAAAGCAAACAGGTCAGTAGTACTTGTACACCATCTCACCAGGCCCTTCCAAATAGCCACAATTCTAGCCTTTTCACCTGGGCACCTTTCCTAGCACGCCACTGTCCTCATAGAACTGACCACTGTTCTGCTCACACCCTCACCTTGAGAGGAGGTGAGACTCCGTATGTCCTATTCTCAGTTGGTGAACCTCATGTCTCTTCTGTCCCACTTGTCTCTCACAGATGTCATGGCACCCCCAGTACCGGAGCTCCAAGTTCCGCCACGTCTTTGGCAAACCAGCCAGCAAGGAGAACTGCTACGACTCTGTGCCCATCACCCACAGCGTCCAAGACAATCATTTCTGCGCTGTGAACCCCCATTTCATTGCAGTCGTGACTGAGTGTACTGGTGGGGGTGCCTTCCTCGTCATCCCCTTGCACCAGGTAAGGACGCCTGCTAGGCCCAGACCCAAACAGCTCTCTAGAGGCAGCACAGGACAGAGGGAAAGTAGAAAGAGCCTCAGTTTGGATTCCATACATGGGTTCAAGTCCTAGCCCTGCTGTGTGACCATGAATAAGTCATTTCACCCCTTTCAGTCTTGGTTTCTTCATTGTAAAAGTATTCCTCTCCTGGGATTTCAGCTTCTTGCAATTGTTTAGGACTCCTATGAGGAGTCTTACATTTAGGACTCCACTGCAAATTCATTCCTGAATAACATTAAATGCATTGCCGGGCTCACGAGACATTGGGGAAGTCTCCAAAGCCAGCTCCTCTCTCCAAGAGAGAACAGGACCTTGAGGCGGAATCTAAGTAGGAGAGCTAAGCAGCAAGTGAACAGGAAGAACAGGCTTGTCTTGTGGCAATCGTTGACAGCAAAAGTTGGGACATATGCAATTGCTGATATTTAACAGACTTTGATTCCCAAAATGGCAGTTTCATATAGATTAATTTTAACAGCAGATCTTTTCAGGATCCTGAGTCTCTGCCTTGAGGCAGCATCTCTGAAGGGACTTGGAGGGCTGGTTTTCGGCGGAAGCAGAAAGTTTCTCCAGAGAAAAGTATCTCAGTGTCAACAGGACTCCCACAGATTAAGATTAGGGAAGTTCATAAGCTGAGAGCTACCAAGCATGTAAGTAAGCATGAGTAAGCATCAGCTGAAAAAACAAACAACAGACTTAGAGCCCTAAAGGACTTTAGAAGTTAAAACCACACATAAAACGGATTCATAGATCACGTTTTCTGATCCCAATGCAGTTGAGTTAGAAATAAATAACAAAAGAGAAATTTTAAACTCTCATTCATTTAGAAGTTTAATAACACCTTTCTAGGGACTTCCCTGGTGGTCCATTGGTTAAGACTCCATGTTTCCACTTCAGGGGGCACAGGTTCAATCACTGGCCAGGGAACTAAGATTCCACAAGCCGATCAGCCTAGCCAAAAAAAAAAAATAATAATAAATAAAAACACCTTTCTAAACAACTTCTAGATCAAAGAAGAAATCAAAATGGAAATTTAAGAATACTTGGACATGAATGAACATGAAATATATCAGTAAAATTATGGGGATGCAGGGAAGTGGTGTTTCAAGGGAAATTTGCAGTACTAATGCTTATATTGGGCTTCCCAGGCAGTTCAGTGGTAAAGAATCTGCCTGCCAATGCAAGAGTCGCAGGAGACATGGGTTTGATCCCTGAGTTGGGAAGTTCCCCAGGAGGAGGAAATGGCAATCCACTCCAGTATTCTTGCCTGGAGAATCCCACGAACAGAGGAGCCTGGCGGGCTTCAGTCCTTGGGGTTGCAAAGAGTCAGACACGACTGAAGTAACTGAGCAAGCACACACACAGAATTCAGTACCCATTCATGATCAAAATAAAAATTCTTTGCAAACTAGGAAAAGGGATCTTCACTAACATAGGACACAGAATTTTTTTTTAATTTATGTATTTTCTGCTGTGCTCAGTTGCCGTGCATGGGCTTTTCTCTAGTCACAGTGCTCGGACTTCTCATTGCAGTGGCTTCTCTTGTTGCAGAGCACAGGCTCTAAGGCGCACAGGCTCAATGGTTGTGCTGCATTTGGCTTAGTTGCTCTGCAGCATGTGGGATCTTCCCAGATCAGGGATTGAACCCGTATCTCCTGCTCTGGCAGGTGGATTCTTTACCACTGAGCCACTAGGGAAGTAGCACCACAGCCTCTCCTGTCCCACCCCACCTGGCTCTTGTCTTCTAGGAAACAGAATTTTTTAAACTTTTTGTTTTGAAAGACTCTCAACCCTCAGAAAAGTTGCAAAAATAGTTGAATAAATGATTATCCTTCACCAAGATTCACTGGTTGTTAAGATTCTGCCAAATTTACTTTTTGTCTTTTTTTTAATATCGTTCTCTCTGTATGTGTGTATAAAAAAGTTTTATTTCTGGTCAAGTCTAACCCAGGATCATGCATTATATTTAGTTGTCAGTTTACTCATTAGACTAGTCTACTTCATTTCATAATATTGACATTTCAAAGCTGTAAAGCCCAGCTGTTTTGAAGGATGTTGCTAAAATTGAATTTGACCTATTGTTTTCTTGTGATTAGATTCATGTCATACATTTTTGGCAAGAATATTAAATAAGTGATGTTGTATCCTCAGTTCATTATGTCGTATGACCCATGGTCAGGGAACTAACACCCCCCCCAAAAAAAAGAATATAAAAGGTGCTGGCCTGCATAGTAAGACTAGAAAAATAAGTTAAAGGTATAAGGATTGAAAAGGAAGAGATAAAACCATATTGTTTACTGATGTGATTGTCTACATAGAAAACCAGAAGAACATAGAGTCAAATTACTAGGAAAAATAATCAGTGTTTGGAAGGTGTCTGGATGAAAAATCAGAATCCAAGTCAGAATTGCATTTTTACATAACAAGAGTGCTTAGAAAAATGTAAATATTTCCAGTAGAATGAGAAGAGTAAATACCCAGGAATTAATAAGCAACACTGAATAGGAGAAAATTACAGAGCATCATTGACAGGCTAATAATGATGACCTAAGTAAATGGAAATGTATGCCATGTTCATGAATAGTCACTTTTCCCCCCTCCTCCAAATGTCCAGAGCATTCTCCTTTTTATTATATGTTCCAATGCACATTGCTTTCTTAGGATACCATGCTCTGAGTACTTTGAATCAGAGTCACTTGTGTTCTTCTGGTAGTACTTCTTAATGTACTTGCAATGTGGGAGGAGCTGGGGAGAACCAGTACTTGGCTTACCCATATATCACCCGGTGGGCACACACAGTTGATACTTATAAACTTTCATTGATTGAACAGATCTGTTCTCTGTTTCTATACATTTGCTTTTTAAGAATATCATACAGACGGAACCATACACTATGTAGCCTTTCGGGCTTAACTTTTTTCATTCAGTGAATTCTCTGGAGATCCATCCAGGTTGTTGTATGTATCAATTGCTTATTCTTTTTTATTGCCAAGTAGTATTCTGTAGTCGCGAAGAGTTGGACATGACTGAGCGACTTCACTTTCACTTTTCACTTTCATGCATTGGAGAAGGAAATGGCAACCCACTCCAGTGTTCTTGCCTGGAGAATCCCAGGAACGGGGGAGCCTAGTGGGCTGCCGTCTATGGGGTTGCACAGAGTTGGACACGACTGAAGCGACTTAGCAGCAGCAGTATTCTGTGGTGTGGTTGCACAGTTTGTTGAACCCTTGGCTGTTGAAGGCCATCTGGACTGTTTCCAGTTTGGAGCTGTTAGGAATGAAACTGCTATAAACATTTGTGTACAGGTTTCTGTGTGCACATAAGTAAATTCCATTTTTCTGGGATAAATGCCTAGGAGTGCAATCTCTGGATCATAAAGTAGTTACATGTTCCATTTTATAGGAAACTGCCAAGCTATTTTCACAAATAGTTTTATAGCATAAGTAAAGTATTACATGGAACATAACTTCTAAAAAGTCCTTTGCTGTTTATCTGAAATTCAAATTTTACCAGGTATCCTCTTTTTATTTGTTAAGTCTGGCGTCTCTACTCCCAGGTGATGCCAATGCTGCTGTTTTTCAGCAGCTAGGCTCTATTCTAGTTCTTTATTTTTTTATCATTACAAAAAGAATTTTCAAACACAAAGGTAGGTAAAAACAATATCATAAACTCTTCACACCCAGATTCAAGAATTTTGAAGACTTTGTCATGCTTGCTTCATCCATCCCTTTTTTTTTCCTGAAATATTTTAAAGCAAAGCCCAGACTGTCATTTTACCCCCACAGAGTTCAGTTTGCAATTCTATAAAATAATAACATTTTCTGTTATTGACATAACAGGATGTGACATAACAAATGTGGTTTTTCTGGCATAACCACAATGCCAGGATCACAGCAATTTCCTATTATGTGAAAAAGCCCCTGATTGCCTCATAAATGCCTCTTTGCTCCTGGTTTGTTTGAATCAGCATCAAGAAGGTCCACACATTGCATCTGGTTGACATTTTCTTAAGTAACCACATCCAGTGTGACGGAGCAGGAGGGAGAGGCTGAGAGAGGAAAAGGACCCTTGCTGGTCCCATGGTGCCGTGCTTACCTGGGCAGACAGGCCTGCAGGCCCTTTTCCATGTGGTCAGCAGGACCAGAGCTTACACTGCACCTTTATTAGCCCGTTTTATGGGACGTATTGCCCCATTATATGGATAAGGATGCCGAGGCTCAGGGAGCTGACTGTCTGAAGGACCCTGAGCAGGAACGGTGTGGACCCAGACCTGGACATGGTCTTGGGGCCCCACTCTCATTCAGCCGACCTGCACGCCTGAGTTTTGGCTCTGGTTTACATCGGTTCCTTGTCAGTTACCAGGGTTTAAGTCCCATCCAGGCACAGAGAACGTCAGTAAAGGAAGAAAGGAAGGGACAAGCTAGCGAACTCCTTATTTTAGCACAGGATTGGAAGATTCCTGGCTTTACCACCATGTATGGGATTTATTCTCAGAAGGGCCAGGCTGCCCCATGTGGTGTCAGGTGTCCCGAAGGGAGTGACTCCACAGTCCCTTTCTTCCACCCTGTGACCCAGGGTGAACCCATTGCAGGGTGGCGCTGGCAGCCTAGGCAACCAAGGGCTGCGCTCAGGGAACAAAGGCTCAGTGGGGAGGTCTGGGGACATGCCCGCCCTGAGCCTGGGGGACATGCCAGGTTGGGCTTTGGACCCTGGCACCAGGCCTATGGCAGACCCACCTGATCAGATGGGAGGTGGACTTTGCTATGAGGTGTGGAGGTAGGGAAGAATGCCAGTAAGAACAGGCAGAGCTCTGGGGTCAAGCCCTGCAGCACCGCTGGGAGTAGACCAGGCCAGAGGAGGGCATGGGCTTGGGGGGCCAAAGGGACGCATGGTGAACAGGTGCCTGGGAGCAGGGGGAGGGGAGCACTTCACTGCTGTGCTCTTGAAGGCCAGCCAGACCCTGCTTAAGCCTGTGTCATGCCATGTCATTCCTAGGACCCACCCCCTCTCCCATTGCCTGCACACAAAGTCCTGCCTTTCTCACCAGAACTCTTGATCCACATCCCAGCTGACGCTGTAAGCCTCAGAGCCCTCCACAGCATACACCTGTTCCCTCCATACTCAGGTTCCCCTTCTAGAAATGTAGAGATGCAGGGTGTGTGCTAGACTGTTTTACTGTTTTTCTTTGGGGGAGAAAGTCTCTTCCAGTTCTAAGAGTCTCTTCAGCCTGGAACAGAGCTGGCCTGGGACCAGGGAGGTGGCGTGGGGTGGAGGTGTCCTTTGGGGTCCAAAGGACAGAGCTGGAACCAGAAGTGGAGAGTAAGGGGAGTAGGGAGGGCCACAGGGAGGCTATACTAAGTTCCGAGTAAGAAGTGTTTGCTCACAGTTTGTAACAAGGTCTGAAAGTGAAATAAGCCACCTAGCAGGGACATGGGCTCCCCACCTCTGGAGGTGACCAAGCTAGGTTACCAGATAGCCTCCACTGTTCACCACTTCCAGCCCTGGGTGTGGGCTTCTACAGTGGACCCTCCCCAGGCTCATCTGTGCATGTGAGAGGAGGACTGATGAATGATGCATTCCCTAAATCTTCCTGGGAACATGATTTGCATTTTAGCAGCACGTGTATTCGCAAGATTAGGGAACACTCCTGTCATCTTTTCCCTGCTCAGCTGTTTCCTCTGGGCAGCGCTCTAAGTCTCACCAACTCTAGTTAGGACACATCTCATCTGTCCACTTGTCCATCTCTCCATGTGCATCTCTTTCTATGCAAGGTGACCTGTCCCCTCTTGTCTGGACTTCTCTACCTTCCTACCCATTAGTCTACCTTTCCTCCTGTTTGCTTTACAATCTCTCTGCTTGAAACCTATCTGTGTATGGCCCAGCCTTTCTGACTTGCAGTGCTTCCCCTTCATCCTAGTTTGGTCAAAGCCTTTAAGCCCCAATTCAAAGGCATCCTCCTCCAAGAAGCCTTCTTTGATTGACCCCCCAGGGCATTTCTTCTGCCTATGAGCCCTGAGTACAACTATATCTTGCCTCCTCCACAAGTTGGTGGCTCCTGGAGGGCACAGATCATGAGTAATTCATTTTCTGCCGCCACTTGCATGGGACATAAGATCTGGCACATAGTAGGTCCTCACTGAAAGGCCTGCATGATGTGATGATAACTATGGTGTGAGGATAGCAAGAGACAGACCATGAGTGAGAGAAAGCATTCCCAGTTCTCACGGCTCTGCCGTGGTTGGAGTGGCTCTGATTATCAACCCTTGCTATCCCCAGCTTCTGCGTTCTCAATGGGGATTCTTGCACTGCTTCCTGGGGTGGCTGGAGGGAAATTAAATAATTGAGCAGAGCCCCTAGCACAGGGCCTCGCACATAAATGACTCCTGAAATTATAGTTCCTAAAGAAAAATACTTGCAAACATGTTCCTTATAGATGTAATAATGTACTTGAGTGCATTCACTGAGGACACCTTGGCCTCACTAAGTACATCCTGGCCCCTGCAAAGTACTGAGCAACAATAAAGCTGGGTAATTGTGATTAGTTCTGATGAACTTACATTAGTGAATTTCCTGAAAGCTCACCATGTACCAGGTAGAGTCTTTTTTTTTTTTTCATTTGGTCATGCCACACAGCTTGTGGGAACTTAGTTTCCCGACCAGGAAACGAACCCTGGCCTTGGCCGTGAAAGCTCTGAGTCCTAACCACTGGACCACCAGGGAATTCCCGAGACAGAGTCTTAAGCACTGTATGTGTATGAACTCATTTAATCCTCACATCCTCCCTGAGATTCTACTACTGTTGCCACTTTGTAGATGAGGAAACTGACCGAGAGGCAGGTTCCCTGTGAGCCCTAAGGTCACGATAGTAACCCCACAGCCTCTCCTGTCCCACCCCACCTGGCTCCTGCCTTCTGGGTCCTACCGTCCCGTCCACCCCATCTGCCCCGGGACAGCCCCTCAGAGACTCGGAGGTGCTGTCTCTCCAGGCTGAGCAGCTCCCTGGCGTCTAGGAGGAGGACAGGTGTGTCTCCTCTGATTTAGAGTCTGTGCTGTGTGCGCTAAGTCACTTCAGTCGTGTCCGACTCTCTGCAACCCTATGGACCATAGCCCTCCAGGGTCCTCTGTCCATGGGGATTCTCTAGGCAAGAATACTAGAGTGGGTTGCCATGCCCTCCTCCAGGGGATCTTCCTAAGGGATCGAACCCACATCTCTTACATCTGCATTAGCAGGCAGGTTCTTTACCCCTAGCACCACCTGAGAAGCCTCCATTTAGAGCCTACACACACACACACACACACACACACACACACACACGCACACACGCACGCATGCACATCCATAAATCAGAGTCCTGTCCTTGGCTGACTGCTGGCCTAATGGGCTGAAAGGCAGCAATGGCCTCTGGATTATAAATATCCCTGTCCTGACAGGGCTTTTAGCAGCCTGGTCAATAGCCCATCAGACTGGCTAATGTCTATTAATGTGGGTCCTCCCACAGAAACCCTCTTAGGCACAGGGCCGACCAGCCTCTGGGGACCGCCTGCCATCCTTTGTTCACTAAGAAGGAAGAGAAGCTGTGTGGGGCTGGGGCCTCTGCTCTTGGAGGCCTGGGAGGAGTGCCCACCAGAGCCAGGCCTGGCTCTCAGGTACCTCCGAGTCTGAGGCTCACAGAGCTGGAGTCTGGAGTCTGAACGGGGCTCCTGGGCACATTGCCTCCAGTCAGCCAAGGCCAGGGACAATCAGCTCCCTCGAGAAACCTTTCTCAGGGCAGAAACTGGGGCTTGGCCTGGGCCAGAGTGCAGAGATCAAGGCCTTGAGAGCACCTGGGTAGGCCACAGCCAAAGACAGTGCTGCTGACTTCTTTGGCCCTTTGGCCCAGGAAATGATCCAAGAGAAGGGAAAGGCTGTGTGCAGGAAGGGGGTCAGGACACTGACTCAGACAGGGCTGGTGCTCCCTCAGACCACAGTGAGTATGCCACAGGCTCGCCCTGGGCTCCAGCCCAACTCTGCCCTTCACCTTCCCCATGACCCTGGGCAAGTTCCTCCTCCAGCCTGGGCGTGGGCGTGGGGGTGGGGGTGGTCAGTGATCCATTAGTAATGCCTGCCACAGGTGCATGCCAGTTGAGCTTTGCTGTGTTTTTTACCATTCCTGATCGCAGAGCCCCTCAGACACTGCAGTTTTATCAGAAATTTTTAGCTAATCCTGCAAGGACCTGATCTTTTCAGAAAGTCTGTAGTCTTGTCTTAAATATCTTTTTTTAAAAAAATTATTTATTTTTAATTGAAGGATAATTGCTTTACAATGTTGTGTTGGTTTCTGCCATAGATCAACATGAATCAGCCATAGGTATACACGTCCCCTCCCTCTTGAACCTCCCTCTTAAATACCTTTTTATTGCAAAATTTTACACAGTTTTTATAGTTTAGAAAAAAAAATTTTAAGATACAGAGGATGATTTTTAAAAAGCCACACCCATTTAGCTCACCATATAGAGATAACCATGAATAACAGTTTGATGCATTTCCTTCCAGTCTTTTTTTCTCAACTTTAGTGTTCATGTGTGGGACTTCCCTGGCTGTCCAATGGTTAGGACTCTGTGCTTCCAATGCAGGGGATGTGGGTTCCATCTCTAGTCAGGGAGGAACTAAGATCCCTCATTCCAAGAGGCACAACCAAAAACTTTTATAAAAAAAAAAATATATATATATATATATATATACATGTATATATACACATACGTAGATGTATGTGTATGTTGGCAACCCACTCCAGTATTCTTGTCTGGAGAATCCCATGGACAGAGTAGCCTGGCAGGCTACAGTACCTAGGGTCACAAAGAATCGGACACGACGGAAGCAACTTAGCACGCATGCATGTGCGTGTACACACACATGTACATATAATAAAAGCTCTTATTTGAGCACTTACTATAGGAGATCACTGTTGGACTTTTCAGCTACAGTACGTCATTTTACCCTCATCACCCTGCAAGGAAGAGATTATTAGTCATCTTTTAGGACAGTAGAGAATGACGTAGTGGCTGGAGCGATGGTCCCATGGAGACCTGAGCTGGGCCTGTGGGTGCAGAGATCTCTTTGCAGGGCCCTCCCTCCAGGTGCTGCCTTGCTGCTCTCCTCCCTGCCCGGGGGCCCGTTTTCTTCATCCAAGAAGAAGGCTAAACCATCTGAAAGAAATTGATCTTTTGCTCACCTCCTCACACAGCACTATCAAATGACACATCCGAAGCTTTTATTTTCCCTCTCTCTCTCTGAATGTCTGTTGTTGTTTAGTCGCTCAGCAATGTCCACTTCTTTGCAGCCCCATGGACTGCAGCATGCCAGGCTCCCCTCTCTTTTACTATTTCCCAGAGTTTGTTCAGATTAATGTCCATTGTGTTGGTGATGCTATCCAACCATCTCATCCTCTGCCACCTTTCTCCTATTGCCTTCAATCTTTCCCAGCCTCAGGATCTTTTCCAATGTATGTGAAAGTACTTTTTTATTTTCTAAACCCTTTGATGGTAAGTTACCTATATCTTTTCCCTTTATCCTTAAATACTACTATGTTTCCTAAAAATAGGAATTTTTTCTTACATACCCACAGTACATTGTCAAATTCACTCAGTTGAGCTTTATAATACTTTTATCTACCATTCAAGTCCCAATTTGTCAAATAATGTGCTTTATAGAGTTCCCTCTCCTGGAAGGGATCCAGTCTAGGGAGAGATGTCTAAGACTCTTTCCCAAGGAATGAGATCAGAATTGGGCAGAGGATTTCTGAAGGGGAGCCTGGGACCATGGCCTGTTTTCAGAGCTAAGATGCATGAACCAGAGGCTCACGTGTCTGTCTCCTAGTTTGCCAGAGTAATAGGATGTCCTATGTCTGTAGTCACGGCAGCTGCCCTCTCTGTAGCCCTAGGAGGCAAAGCCATAGAGCGTCCCTGGTCTTTGCTTCCTCTCCCTTGGGCATGGTCTCAGGACATCCCACAAGAGTGCAGGAGGCTCTGCAGAGTTGGGCAGGTGAGGGAAGAAGAGCCTGTGGGTGTTCCCTGAGTTCACTCTGTCCTTGAAAATACATTTTTAAATGTCCCCGAGACTATTGTGTGAGGTCAAGTACTGCGTCTCATATTCACCCAGCACTTTGCACTGGGCCTGTCCTCCAGGCTCCTTGTAATAATCTGCCAGATGGGTGGGTGTCAGCCAGTTTTCTTCTCCCCTGTCTCCTTCACTTAGATATAAGGGTGGAGCCTTCCGGTGGGCGGGCTCTAACACCTGAGGCTGGGCAGTGGATGTGGGCGGTGTCTGCGTTGGCAGGCAGAGGGCGTTCTGGGCCCTGTACTGCCAGGGCCATGCAGTGTGATGCGTAAAATCAGTGTGTTGGTCCCTGCCAGCTGCCAGCTTCTGTGCTTGAACTGGTGTAGTTTTCTTATGACCCAAGAGTTCTCCGCTGCAGGGCTGTGAAACTTGTGTGTCCTCCCAGCCCCTAGACAGGAATTCTCGGCAGGAAAGAGGGGAAGGGAGGAAATGCCCTTTCTTTTTTCTTTTTTTGATTCATGTATTTTTGGCTGTGCTGGGTCTGTGTTGCCGCGCAGGCTTTTCTGCGGTGGATGGGGGCTACTCTCTAGCTGCGGTACGCAGGCTCCTCATTGTGGTGGCTTCTCTGGTTGTGGGGCACAGGCTCTAAGGGTGCACAGGCTTTAGTAGTTTGAGCTCCCTGGCCCTAGAGCACCAGCTCAGTAGTTGTCGTGCGCGGCCTCAGTTGCTCCATGGCATATGGGATCTTCCCGGATCAGGGATTGAACCTGTGTCTCCTGCATTGGCAGGTGGATTCTTACCACTGTGCCCCAGGAAAAACCCACCCTTTCTTTTTAATTGAAGTATAACTCATATGCTTCCTCTGTGGCTCAGCTGGTAAAGAATCCACCTGCAATCTGGGAGACCTGGTTCGATCCCTGGGTTGGAAAGATCCCCTGGAGAAGGGAAAGGGTACCCACTCCAGTATTCTGGACTAGACAATTCCATGGACTGTATAGCCCATGGGGTCGCAAAGAGCTGGACATGACTGAGCGACTTTCACTTTCATAACTCACATACTGTAAAATTCACCATTTAACTGTATAATTCAGTGGGTTTTAGATATTCACATGCTGTGTAACCATCACCACTAATTTGAAAATAACTTCGTCACCCCCAGAAACCCCATACCCATTAGCAGTCACTCCCCATGCCCTAGGCAACCACTAGTCTGCTTTCAGTCTCTATGGATTAACTATTTTGGATTTTTGTTATTGTTGTCACACCTAGAAGCTTCTGGGATCTTAGTTCCCCAACTTGAGACATGCCCAGGCCCCCAGCAGTGAAAACGCAGAGTCCTGACCACTGGACAGCCAGGGAATTACCGCTATCTTGGACTTCTCACATGTATCAGTCAGGGTTCAGAATTCTAGGTACCAGGGAGTGTGCTTCTTTGCTCAAGCAGCAGAACTACATCTGGTAGATCATCTAAGCAGATCATGCAATATGTGGCTCTTTATGTCTGGTGTCTGTCAGCTAGCATGATGTTTTCAGTGTTCACCCACGTTGTAGCCTGTGCCCGTACTTCCTTCCCTTTTTTGAACGTATTTCATTTTATGAATATACTGGGGCTTCCTGGGTGGCTCAGCGATAAAAGAATCTGCCTGCAATGCAGGAGACGCAGGTTCTTATCCCTGGGTTGGGAAGATCCCCTGGAGGAGGAAATGACAACCCACTCCAGTACTCTTCCCTGGAGAATCCCATGGACAGAGGGGCCTAGTGGGCTATAGTCCACGGGGTCGGAAAGAGTTGGACATGACTTCATTCCCTTTTTTGAAAAATATTTCATTGTATGAATACACTACGGTTTTATATATCCATTTATCCATTTATGGACATTTGGGTTGTTTCCACCTTTGGGCTATTTTGAATAATGCTGCTGTGAACATTGGTGTACCGTTTTTTTTGTAGACGTATGTCTTTATTTCTCTCGGGGCTGTACCTAGGAGTGAATTATGGGGTCATACAGTAACTCTGTTTAGCCTTTTGAGGAGCTGCCAGACTGTTTTCCTCCGTGGCTGCACCATTTCTGCATTCCTGCCAGCAGTATATGAAGAGAAATGTCCTTTTATTAAACACCTACCGTGTGCTAGACATTTGCGCTGGACCCTTCCCATCCCTCACCTCCTATGACCCTCACTCGAACTCTCTGAAATATCTGTTACTGCCTCCATTTTCCTGAGGCTCCGAGAGGTGTTGTGACTCCCCCAGGATCACACCGGGATTAGTGGTAAGTCCTGGATTCACTACTAGCTCTGCCCTCTACATCTTCCTGTCCACTCAGTGACTGCTGGCTGCCCTAGTGACTCTCCTCCAGATGCTAAAGTGGAATTAGCCGCATCCTCTCCTCAACCTCCCTGGGTACTGTTTTACAGACAGGAAAGTTGGACCCCCACTACCCAAAGGTCTGCGGGCACAGAGGGAATGTCTTAGATGTCAAATGGAACCCTTTCAATGATTTTGAGATCGCCTCCTGTTCTGAAGATGCCACGGTGAGTGCTCCTTTCCCGAGAGGAGTGGGGCTGGGGTACAGGGAGATAGAATGGCATCTGGATGCATCTCTGACGCTCCTGACTCCTCCATCCTTGACAAGGTGAGGTCACTGTGTGAGGAGGGCATGAATTAGATAGAAGTTCTGGGCTCCGTGGGACTTGGGGTGCCACCCCTCCTCTCTATGGGCCTCGGTCTCCCCATCTATAAAATGGGCCTAATATCTCCCAACCATCCAATGCAGATCAGTGTCATTTCCTGATGGGAATGCACATCTTCTGGGGAAACTATAAAATGCTGTGAAGGGCATTTTTTACTGTGGCTTGAAAATATTATGCCATATAATCTCATAGACAGTGGGGAAGGAAGATCTTACTTAGACGGAAGATTTAAAAGGATAAGACTGGGAGCATTAAATACCTACCTTCTCACCTTTAGTCTTCCTCTTCTGGGCCATCCAAGGGGGCCTCTCTCACAGAAGGGGTTGGGGGTTGTCCCTGCCCTGTCCTGCTCCAGAGACTGCGCTGGCTTCCCAGTACCCTGAGGATATAGCATAAACCCTTCCTCTTGGCATTCAGAGCTCTCCCCTGAGCCTTTGGGACCACTGTACTCTGAGGGATATTCTCTATAGGCTGAGAGGTGGACTTGCTGTGATCTCCAGCCTGGGAATCAGGTCTATGGCCCATCCACTCACCTACCAGTTAGGATAGCACAGGTTCCCAGAAGCCTGGGCTCATCTCCAGCCCCTGCTTGGGCTGGAGGACCTTGGGAAAGCCCCTGTCCCTCTGAGGAGCCCCAGCTGCCTCTCCACTGAATGACAGGTAGATTCAGAGAGACTTGCCCTGGCCCTTCTGTGGGGCAGTGCCAATGTTGTTGCTCAGGGTTGTCGGGGTACGAGGGGACCCCAGCTAATAACTCCCCTTGGGCTATGTCTCTCCTGACAGATTAAAATCTGGGACATCCCCAAGCAGCTGCTGACCAAGAATCTCACAGCCTTCAGGAAGGAGCTGGTGGGCCACGCCCGCAAAGTGGGCCTGGTGGAATGGCACCCCACAGCTGCCAACATCCTCTTCAGCTCCGGCTACGACTACAAGGTGGGTTTGTGTATTTAGTCTCCTGGGGCTCCCCTGACATAGAACCATACTGGGTGGGTTAAGACAACAGAAATGTATTTCCACAGTTCTGAAGGCCAGAAATCCAAAGTCAAGATGTTAGGAGGGCCATGCTTTCTCCAAAGGCTATAGGGAAGAGTCCTTCTGTGCTTCTTCTAGCTTCTAGGGGCTCCAAGCATTCCTTGGTTCATAGCTGCATCACTGCATTCTGCCTCCATCTTCTGTCTTCTTCTCTGTGTATCTATGTGTCTTCTCTTCTTATAAGGACATCGGTCATTGTAGGGCCCACCCAAATCCAGTATAGCCTCCTTGTATTGATACCTCTTTCAATTCAGTTCAGTTCAGTCGCTCAGTCTTGTCCGACTCTTTGCAACCCCATGAATTGCAGCATGCCAGGCCTCCCTGTCCATCACCAACTCCCGGAGTTCACTCAAACTCACGTCCATCGAGTCGGTGGTGTCATCCAGCTATCTCATCCTCTGTCGTCCCCTTCTCCTCCTGCCCCCAATCCCTCCCAGCATCAGAGACTTTTCCAGTGAGTCAACTCTTCGCATCAGGTGGCCAAAATATTGGAGTTTCAGCTTTAGCATCAGTCCTTCCAAAGAACACCAGGACTGATCTTTAGAATGGACTGGTTGGATCTCCTTGCAGTCCAAGGGACTCTCAAGAGTCTTCTCCAACACTGCAGTTCAAAAGCATCAATTCGGCGCTCAGCTTTCTTCACAGTCCAACTCTCACATCCATACATGACTACTGGAAAAACCATAGCCTTGACTAGATGGACCTTTGTTGGCAAAGTAATATCTCTGCTTTTCAATATGCTATCTAGGTTGGTCATAACTTTCTTTCCAAGGAATAAGTGTCTTTTAATTTCATGGCTGCAGTCACCATCTGCAGTGATTTTGGAGCCCCTAAAAATAAAGTCTGATACTGTTTCCACTGTTTCCCCATCTATTTGCCATGAAGTGATGGGATGGGATGTCATGATCTTAGTTTTCTGAATGTTGAGCTTTAAGCCAACTTTTTTCACTCTCCTCTTTCACTTTCATCAAGAGGCTTTTTAGTTCCTCTTCACTTTCTGCCATAAGGGTGGTGTCATCTGCATATCTGAGGTTATTGATATTTCTCCTGGCAATCTTGATTCCAGCTTGTGTTTCTTCCAGTCCAGCATTTCTCATGATGTACTCTGCATATAAGTTAAATAAGCAGGGTGACAATATACAGCCTTGACGTACTCCTTTTCCTATTTGGAACCAGTCTGTTGTTCCATGTCCAGTTCTAACTGTTGCTTCCTGACCTGCATATAGGTTTCTCAAGACCTCATTAAATCTGTGAAAACCCTATTTCCAAATAAGGTCATATTCTGAGGTTTCAGGTAGACATAAGTTTTGGTGTGGGACAAATCCATTAGTGTGTTCAATCCATTAGTCTTCCTGGAGGGGGTGAGCTGGACCCTGCTCAGAGATGCCTCACCCTCCTTCATTGACTGTCAAGTTAGCAAGCTGTGGGCCCTATGGAATGAGAAAATTCACAGCATAGGAGATCTTGATTCTGTTCCCACTCAGTCTCTGACTTGCAGTGTGACCTGGGAAAGTCCCTATTCTTCTCTGGGCCTCAGTCTGTACACAAATGGGGTTGATGCCATCATAACTTCTAAACTCTTCCTTTCACAACTCTATAAGTCTTTACAGAGGCACCTCAGAAGCCTCTGTGATGGATAAGAGGGTGGGATGGGAGTGGTTGAAAGGTCCTCTACCCCATTCTGATCAGAAGTGCTCTGTTATCTGTTTAGATAGGGTGTGCTGCTGCTTATGGGCTTCCCTTGTGGCTTAGCTGGTAAAGAATCTGCCTGAATGTGAGAAACCTGGGTTGGGAAGATCCCCTGGAAAAGGGAAAGGCTACCCATTCCAGTATTCTGGCCTGGAGAATTCCATGGACTTGTAGTCCATAGGGTGCAAAGAATCAGACATGACTGAGCGCCTTTTACATCACTGCTTATGGTTGTACAGTTTTATCTGTACACAACTCGAGGGGGCTCTGTTCACATCTTGGACTATGGGAATGGGTTGCCCTGGAGCTGTGCACTGCACAGCCTGTGCAGCTAAACACAGCATCCCTTATTAACTGTGCGGTGGAAACTGTTGCTAATGACTGTTTGAAACCCCCTGGATTAGCTGGTTCCCTGGGGTCCTCCCAGCATGGATGTTTCATTGCTCCAAGCAGATGGTGTTTTCTTTTCACTGCTAGACAGCCTGACTGCTGACTTCCCCCTCCTGCCACGTGGCCACTTCAGCGGGCAGATCCATCCTCTCACCCGAGGCCTTTTGGCCAGACTGCCATCTGTGGCTTCCCTCTGGGGATACCATGTTTCACTGCAGCCTGGCTGTCGTGTGACTGTGGGGACTGGGACGGGGCTGGGGGTGGGGCTGGGTTCAGAGCTGGCTCTCTGCTGTGCAGGTGATGGTCTGGAACCTGGATTCAAAGGAGTCTGTAATCATGAGCCCCGTGAAGACAATTAACTGTCACCAAGATGTGATCCTTTCCATGTCCTTCAACACCAACGGCAGCCTGCTGGCCACTGCCTGTAAAGACCGCAAGATTCGGGTTTTAGACCCCCGAGCAGGGACCGTCCTTCAGGTTAGTGCTGGGCTGGGGTCCAGCTTGGGATCGGAGGAGCAAGAAGTGGAGTGGGCATGGGGGAAGCATAGGGGCTTCTGAGAACAGAGCAGTAATGCTGTCAGTGTTCTAGCCAAAGTCTTTATGCATGTTATCCCCATCTGTTGGGAGGTGTTGAATATATCATACCCATTTTTCAGATGAGAAGAGTAAGACTTAAGAAAGGCTAAGGGACTTGCCCACACTGAAAGCTGAGACTTGAACCTGGTCTAACTCCAAAGCTGTCAATATGCCTTGGCTTTGTTAAGAGGCATGACATGGAGTCAGGAGACCATAAGGTACCACTGCTATCCACTGTGTGACCTTAGACAAGCGCTTTCTGCTCTCTGAGGCTTTATTTTCTCATCTGCAACAATAGGACATTAGTCCTTCTTCTGGGAAGTTTAAATGAAATAACCCAGGTGACAGTACCCACTTGCATGTAGTGAATGCTCAATAATAATCTTAGCAAAAACATGGAGCTGGGCTGAAGTCTGCCTCTGTCTTAATTTAAAAAAAGAACCCGCAACAAAAATAGTGGGAGAGACTTTATGTGGATGGGAAAGATCCAGGAAGGCTTCCTGGAGGTGGTGCCTCTGGAAGGATTCCCCCAGGCAAAGCTGGGATGAGAAAAGAAGGCATTTTGGGTGGAAGCCAAGGAGTCCCTGACCACACATGTCACTCCAGGAAGCCAACTATAAAGGGCACCGGGCCAACAAAGTGCTGTTTCTGGGAAACCTGAAGAAGCTGCTGTCCACAGGCACATCCCGGTGGAACAACCGGCAGATGGCTCTTTGGGACCAGGTGAGTCACCAGAGCAGCCCTACCAATGCCCCTCGCTGCACCCTCCCCAGCACCCCTTAGCCGAGTGCTGCTTCATCTGTTCATTCATGCATTCGCTCACTGACCAAACTGATTGATGACAACCAGGGAGGTGCCAGCAGCCTGATGGCACTCACCCAGACCTTGTGCATCTAGTCATTCGAGGAGGGGGAGGGGTTAGGACTTAGGAGAAGCCTTGATGTCAGGGAGGGGAGGTGGCTGGGCCTGGGACCAGGACTCGGGGTTGGGTGGGAGAAGCAAAGGGCCTTCTGGATGGGAGGAACAGCTGGAGCAAGGACTTAGGATGAAATAGGGAGGCATGTGAACAAGAAGAGCTGCCTGTTCAACGTGGGTGGGGGTGAGGAAGGGGGTGAAGACCGGGCCAAGTAGTATTGATTTCAAGGAGCTCTTGTCCAGAGTTGAACAGACTTCTCTATCTCTGAATCTCTTTGCCTCATAGTAGATATAATACAGGAGGACGAAGGCTGGAATGACATCATGCATATGAGAAGTGATTTGTTAAAGGCAAAATGCCAGCAAGGCAAAAGGAGGTGGTCTGTCTCTCACACACACATACACACATACACACACACAGAGCCCTGGGGCAGGAATTCTTATGTTAGCACCACCAAGGTCCTCAATGAGTGACCCACAGGCCTTCCTGGTCTTCCTTCCTTTGCAGGATGACCTCTCTGTGCCTGTCACAGAGGTGGACCTCGATGGCTCCTCAGGTGTGCTATTTCCCTTCTATGATGCGGACACCAACATGCTCTACGTGGTGGGAAAGGTCAGTCTGGCACAGGAGGGAGGCGCTGCCTGGTCCCACTGGCCTGGGGCCCTTGGAGTGCAAGGCAGGGGCAGGGCCAGGCAAGAGTGGCTGGATCCTCTACCCCTGTGGTGAGCCCCCAGCCCTCTCCCACCTTCCTGGCTCCACAGGAACACCTGGGGCCAGGGCTTTGGCCGGACACCCTGAGCTAGTTGACCGCCCCCTCACCCCGCAATTCTGGGTCCAGATGAGGAGGGACCAGTTGGTGTTTCTTGGCAGGGGCACCTTCGAATTTGGGCAGAGGGGGTCTTCACCGGGTAGGACTGTCCTGTACTCGGCATCCCTGGCCCCTCACCCCAGTGTCAGGCACAGCAGCCACCCGCCCACCCAGTCATTATGACAATGACAACCCGAAGTGCCCCAGGGGTAAGACCCACTGGATCGTCTCAGGACACTGCACTTTTGACCTTCGTGTGCAGCTCTTGGATGGAGTGGGGTTCAGGTCTGTGCTCCCCAAGCCTCTGCCTTGGAGACACACGGGTGGGCTTTGGGTCATGGTTGGGGGGATTGAGTGTTAAAGTGAGGACCCCCTGCTGCCTTGGTGACCGTTCCCTGGTGTGCCCTGTGTGAGGTGGCTCTGCCGACTCATCACTCATAGTGAGCATCAGGTTTCTGAGGTGTGGCAGTGGGGCCAGGCAGGGGGCTTGCGGGACCCGGCCCTGAATGGTACCCTCTCTCCCGCAGGGAGACAGGAACATCCACTACTATGAGATCAGTGCCAACAAACCTCACCTGAACTACCTGACGGAATACCACTCCTATAATCCACAGAAGGGGATTGGTGAGTGTGGGACACGGAGGCCACGGGGGCCTGGGAGATAGGGATGAGTCAGCTGCAGGACCCACCCTAAAAGCAGCGCAGGTCAACACTCTGAGTCAATGGGAGCTCTACTTGAGGTATGTGGGATGTTCTCTGGGAGCACGCAGGAAGAAGCCAGGGACGGCTTCCTGGAGGAGGCAAGACCTGAGGAGCCAAAAGGGAAGCCGAGCAAGGCATGGGGAGAGTATGAAGGTGTCGTAGCTGAAAGTTGAGCAGTTACAACAGTAGCAAGAAGATGGGGGACACTGACCTAAGAGAGGCCCTAGTTTTTAAGTATGTTTAGGGGTAAGAAGCAAAACAAGACAGGATGCAGCTCTGCGCCCTCTACAAGAAACCCACTTATACATAAAGACACAGCTAGATTAAAAGTAAATGGAGAAAGATAAGAGCGTGCTGACATTAATCAAAGGGAAGCTGGAGTCGCTGTATTAAGGGCATCTAGGGGAATTCCCTGGTGGTCCAGCAGGTCACGCTCCACACTCCCAATGCAGGGGGCCTGGGTTCAATCCCTGGTTGGGCCCCCCATGCCGCAACTAAGTGTCCATATGCTGCAATTGAGACTCAGTGCAACCTAAATTTTTTTTTAAAGTGGCACAACTTAAATAAATACATTTTTTTTTTTTTATAAAGACCGTCTGGGTTGGGAGCTGTGGGGATAGTGATGGAAGGCCTAGAGCAGAGCACACTTCCTGTAAAAGTCTGGCTAAAATCCTTGAAGATGGGAGGCAAAGTCTGATGGTTCCAACCCCATTTCCCCAGCACAGGGCCTGACCCAATGTAGGACGCTTTGTTGAGGGAAGAACAGTGGGAGGAGGGTGGTCTCTGTTCACATCCAGGTGTGCAGCCTGGCTTTGCCACTCACCCTGGGGCCCTGCTGCCCCAGGCCCCAGCTGAGGAATCCCTTGGCCCTCTTCCGTCATCTACCCACAGGTGTTATGCCAAAGAGAGGTCTCGACGTGTCCTCCTGTGAGATCTTCCGTTTCTACAAGTTGATCACAACCAAAAGCCTCATCGAGCCCGTATCCATGATTGTACCCCGACGGGTAAGGGCGGTAGGAGCCATCTCCAAGGGAGGAACCCCTCCTGGAGGAGGAGGAGCCTGGGACCTGGAGCCTGGAGCCTGGAGCCCATCCCCCTGGGGATCCACCGGGAGGCTGATGGCCTCCCCTCAAAGGGAAGCCTTTCTCATGGGCAGTGTGCCCTCCCCGCTACTGCTGCTCTTGAGTCACTCCGCGACCTGGGGCACGTGCCTTCGCTCTGGGCCTCAGTTTCCTCCACTCACAGGGGTCGGGGGGAGAGTCTGCACCCCAGGCTCTCTAAGAGGTTCCCCCAACCATCCCCACTCTCACTGTCCTGATTGCTCCTGCAGTCAGAATCTTACCAAGAGGACATCTACCCGCCCACGGCCAGTGCCCAGCCCTCTCTGACAGCCCAGGAGTGGCTCAGTGGGATGAATAAAGGTGAGGAAGGCAGAGAAAAGGCCCAGGTGAATGTGGGGGACACTGGAGTGTCCAGTGGCCCCAAGTGGCTGAGAGGGTCTGGCTGATATTTGTGTCTTCCCATAACCCATAACCCCAGAGGATTGGTGGTTGACAGTTGGTTAAGAGCAACTAGGGGCCTTTCCTGGGGGTCCAGTTGGTGAGACTCTGGCCATTAGGATGCATATATGCGGATCGAGGCAGGAAGGGGCTTGCCCCCAATGGCTCAGGAAACTCTCCCCAGTTCAAGGAATTTTGCTCCATGGGAAATGTCTTTATACCCTGGACTATGCAGAGTGACTGGACAGTCCCAGCTGGATCCCCTGCCCATCCTCCCACCACTTCTGCAATTACTCTTTAACCCCAGAGACCCTGTAGGCAGTGGCCCCTTCCCGGGCCCTTCTGCCCCTCTGCCTGCCCTGACCCTCCCTCCTGGGTCTGCCAACACAAGGGCCTGCACAGTGGGAGGCGGGTGTTGGGAGAATTCGTGAACTGGTAGATGGCAGAGTGCAGCACAGGCAGGAGGAGCTCATGGTGTTCTGGGGCAGCCCCTGCAAACCAAGCCTCGCTTTATCACATGAGTGTACATTTGCACTCTGCTCTAGCCTGTGGGCTTGTGCCTGTCTGCATGGGGCCACCCGTGTGGCATGTATCTTTGTGTCTGTGTGCGGCTCCGTGTGTGTCAGCACCCCTCAGGCCCGTCTGTTCAGGGGCTCTCCAGCCTCTCACAGCCCTCTGCTTCCCTCCCAGAGCCCGTCCTGATGTCCCTTAGGCCTGGTGCCGAGCCTCTGAGCCCGCAGCCTCTACCCTCAGAGAGAACCCTCTCCATGCCCACGGCCCCCACCTCGCCTCATCTCTTCAACCAGACAGAAAGCCTGGTTGCAGAGGATGGCCGGAGGCCCTTCTCCCTACTAGAGGAGAAGGCGCCAAGGTGGGCGGCAGAACACAGACAGGAGGAGAAGAAAACCTGGCTCTCAGATGGCTTTGACATCTTCGAATGCCCCCCACCAAAGACAGAGAACGAGGTGCGAACATGGCGGGGCTGGGTCTACCAAGGGAGGGGAGCAGCTGGGGAGGGGAGGGAGAAAGTGAGGGTGAGAAAAATGACCCACGGTGTGGCCTGGCCTGGCCACTTAACTCACCTTGCTGGTTCACTTAACAAGCAGGTCATGAGCACCACCCACATGCCAAGATATGGTGGGTTTACTTACAGATGGTGAGGAACCATCTGTAAAAAGACAAGGGCTTGACTTGGATATTAAAGTCCCTTCCGGTTCTGACTCTCTAGGATTTTCTGTGCTCTTAGACTCAACTTTTATTAAGTGCCCACCATGTGCCGGGTCCCAGTTAGATAGGCACTCGCATCATCTGATTGTGTTTTCTCAACAGCCCCGAGAGTAGGTAGCAGCTAACAGATACAAGGGCTGGTGTCTCATGGAGGGATTCTGAGTCTGGCTCTCCTGAGCGCTAATTCTGGGACTCAGGGGCTGAATCCCCCCCAGCCTCAGTTTCCACAGTGGTGACGTGGGAGCATTAATACTACTTCCCGCCCTCATGGGGTGTTGTCAGCATTCAGTGGAATAACAGAGATCCTTAGGGGAAACACCCAACATCTAGTGCCATCCTGTACACTGGCAGCAATTGTAATAATGCTGAGGTTAGTTTTCTGACCCCCAGTTTCCAGGGGAAGAAACTGAAATTCAGAGGGGTAAGTAACCTGTCCAAGGTCACACAGGTTAGTGGTGGTGAAAACTCCAGTCTCTAGAACTTCAGGGTCAAGTACCCTTTTCTCCACCCGTGGGGAAATCTAAGGAAACAAATACCTGAAACGTCAGTTCTTTTTTGAATTTCATTTCCTGGGTGAAGAAAACAAGGTTTTTATAAAAGATCTACTGTGGCTGTGCCCTCAAGTCTCAGCCATGTTCATATCATCACCCCCCTTTCTGAGTGACAAAGGGGCAATGTCAGTGCTTTCTGCTGGGGTCCTGCACCCTTGCATCCCAGGACAGCCCAGTGACCCTCCGCTCTGCTCTGTGCTCTCCCAGCTGCTGCAGATGTTCTATCGGCAACAAGACGAGATCCGAAGGCTCCGGGAGCTGGTGACCCAGCGGGAGGTCCAGGCCAAACAGTTGGAACTGGAGATCAGAAACTTGCGTATGAACTCACCGAGGCTCTGAACAGAGTCCTCTGCCCTCCTCGCCCTCAGGGACACCAGTCGGCTCCATGAGGAGGTCCAGAATCAAACCACAGGTCCTCCGAGAACAGCTACTATTTCTATATTTTTTACCAGAAATGAAACTCTTCGTCGCTGAAAGATTCCAGTGGGACCTGCTGCCGATTTTCCATTTGCCTTCTTAAAACAATGGTGTCTGAATTGACTCTTTTTAGATGATACCTTGCCTTCGGTTTACTTGTTTTGAAGGGTCCACGATAATTTCTCAAGGGGAAAACAATGCTGTACAAAGTTAGAGCTGGAAGGACCTAGGAGGTGAAGCTGCCTCTGGTTTTCAAGCTGTGGTTCATAGCAAGGCAGGGTGGGGAAGATTAAGCCAGGAGGGCTGTTTTGTTTTGTAACATTGGCTTTTATGGAATACATAATTCTCCTACTAAAAATTAGAAGTTTGCGAAGAAGTGGCATGGTCCAGCTTCTTTATTTCATAGGTGGGGAAACTGAGGCCCAGAGACAGGCAAGTAATCAAGATCCCCAGAGAATCCATGGCTGGGCTGGGCTGAGCTCCTGGTCTCCTGGGTCTATCTGCTGTTTGTGAGGCAGCACGTGTGCGGTTCTCAGCCCACAGGGCAGGAATCCATTGGTTCTGGCCTCATCTGTGCCCCTGACTTGCTCTGTGACCTCTCAGAAGTCATTCGCTCTCTGGTCTCACTTTCTCCATCTGAGCAAGGAGGCCCCTGGAATGTGCTGTCCTTTAGAGGATCTGCCACCTGAGATGAAAAAACCTTGGCCTTGACCTGAGGAAAGCTACTTTGCAGGGTGATGATCTGGGTTTGCTGCAGGAACTCAAACAACATAGGGGCAGAGGAAGTTTAATTTCCAGGAAGTAAGTCAAGGTTCCGCCTAATGGTGGAACACAGACAGAAGGCCATCCTCTCTCCCTTCAACCAGAATTAGCCAAATATGTGTAGACACTGTCCCTTAGGCGGGGATGCAGACAGCAGAGTGGTGCCCGTGACCACTGACTGCCACCACCAAAGCCCTGAGGTCATAGAGCCTGCCTCCTCCAGGATGATGTAGGTAGAGTTCAGCCCAAGGTAACAGAAGAGGTCCTCAGGAGGTGGGGAGCCTGCGCCCTGGAAGTGTGGCAGGAGAGCCCCATCGGCACCCACCCAGGAGGGCTTCTGGGGAGGGATGACTGTAGTGGGCAAGGAACTGGAACCAGATGACCCTGACTTCCCTTCCAAACTGGCAGTTTTTCTGTGTCTCTCTATTGTGTATTCTAAGCCCTTTCTCTAAGGTGCTCTCTCTCACAGTGGTCAGTACAACAATGCAGCTAGAGGCAGGGAATGCTGGAAGTTAAATGTGCCCCTCCTTACCAAGGCTGTGCCAGCCATGAGTTTTGCCCAAAGCACAGGGTGATCCTGGAACTAAGATGGGAACTGCAGGAGGCAACTCAGGCCTGGTATGTTTCAACCCAGGCTGTACCTTTGAATTCCTTTGGGGAGCCTTCAGGAACTACAGATGTACAGGCCCAACCCCAGACCACTGATGGAGAATCTCCAGAGTAGGGCCTGGCCTGGTATATGTTTTTTAAGTTCCCAGATGATTCTGCAACACAGGACAGAGACCCAGTGGACTGGTGCATCTGTACCTATTTTCAGTGAAGATGAGGATAGTGAGCGCCAGACAGGATCTGGGACTCCAACCCCATCTTCTAAGTCCACGCTGAAAGCTCCTAAAAAGTAAGAAACATCATCCTGGGGGTCTCTGGGACCCCTGACTGCAGCACGATGAAGGCTGTGTGCTCCTGATGGCCCCCTCCCCTTGCCATGGCTGAGTCCCCTCATTTGCCCACACACACACCACATGCCCACGTTCCCTGTCATGTTTACTAAGTTGCTGGGTCCTGCCAAGCTTGCCAAAGGCCGAATCTCAGGCATTGTCGGGGAAGCAGAGCTCCACTGAATGGGGTTATCTCCCCCCACCTCATCTGTGACCAGCACTTCACAGTTTACAAAGCCCTCTCACCCCACTCACTGACCCATCCTACTCTAAACAGGTGAGCTAGGCTCTGCTATCCCCAAGTTCAAAAGGGAATACCTAGCCTCAGAGAATGAAGAATCATCAAGCCCAAGGCACAAGCTGAAAGGCAGGAAGGTGAGGTCCTGTCTGGGGAGCTGCCCACATGCCTCCTCCACACGGAGCCTTCCTGCTCAAGCTCTCCCCACCCCTAAGGGACCCATACCTCGTGCTTAAAAACAATATGAAGGCATCCATGAACAAACTTCTTTTCCTTTATTTTTTACATCTACAATAAATTATTTAAATTATTTCACAGCAAGGGAGAGAGATAGGTAATTTTTATCAGATATTTTTTTAAGCCATTTTTTAAAAATTGTTTTTGTTCTTGGCTGATGAAGTAGGACTTGCCCAGCATTTGCAGGGCCCTCAGGCTCAGGACAAGCAGACTGTGTACTCATCTCCTTACTCCATACCCTAAGAACCCCCGACTATTGACTCAGGAACTTTCTGAGAGTGAAGACAGCACTGGGAGGTGAGCTCTGGGGTGTATCTACAATCATTTGAGATTGTATCATAGAGGGAAGCAGGAAATCAGAAATTGAGCTATGCTTTTAATACAAAACCGTGCCTGAAATCCTTTGATTATTTTAATATTGTTTCTGAAATTCCTTGTACCTTTATAAAAAAAAAAAACTAAAAGTGAAAATAAATAGATGTGGAATTGTGCAATGGAAAGAAGGTAACAAAATAATAAACATCTGCCTATACATTTTAATATATGGAGTTTTCCTTGACTTGTTTCACAAATACAGGTTTCCCTCGCTATCTGAATGTAGAAGGTGCTCATGAAACCTTTCATAAGCCAAAATGGCTAAAAAGTGAAGAAGCAATTATCTTAATGCAAAATAAGTCAAGGCGAAGCACAGATGTTCACAGACACAGTTCAAAGCTGAGACAGCTTAATGTTAAGAATGCTGAGTGTCATTCCCGCAGAAGGAGTTTGCCAGTGCCACACTCACTGCCTGGGATGCTAGGAGGTGCCTGATGCCTCTATAATAACTCCGCAAAACAAATGCTGAATTTCTTTTTTTTGCTTTTTTGCCCCTTTTTTTTTTAATAAAAGGGAAAATCCGCTTCAGTTTTCTGTTAGTGAAAACAAATACTAATGTAGGTCTTTTGTGAAAGCAAGATGGCATACAGTGAACTTTTGGAGGGAGCCTGGGAGAGGAGTATATTTTGTAGGGACAGATGCAGGAGAGATCTGTTTTGAAAAGCCAGGAAAGCAGTTGGATGGAGAGGTGCAGTGCCTAGGGCGTGTCCTGCAGAGATGACTATGAGCTCTTTGGACAGTTTGAGATTGAGGAGGATGAGATGACATCAGAGGAGTGGCTATGGGTGCAAGGAAATCCAGGGGATGTGGGATCTTGGAAGGTTAGAGAAAAGTGTGTTTCAGGGAGATGTGATGAGTAGCGCCAATTGCCCCCCATAGTCCAGAGGAAAGAGGACCAGTGAGGTTCACCCACTTCTGGCAACATGGAGTGCTTCTCCTTATACTGAATGGGCTCTCCCTGGAATTCTCATCTGCCCTTGTACTTAGCCACTAAGTGCCAGGTTCCAGGCAAAGTGCTGGGAATAATATCAGGTAGGCAAGACAGTCACTGCTTTCTCAGAGTTTAGAATCAGCTAAGCCAACAGCCTCAGAAACTGTTTCCTACAGCCAAAATAAATCCTTTCATTCTTTCAAACAACCAACTTTTGCTGAGAGCCATCTGCATGCACAAGGACTTAGAGGTGCAGAAATGAAGAAATGTGATCTTGGCCTTCCAGGAACCAAGTGCAAGGTTATGTAGAGAATCCCTGTGTTAACCATGTTGTGATATTGAGACTGGTAGATGGGGAATTATGGGAGACTACAGGACAGGTGGGACTTCCCTGGTGGCTCAGAGGTACAGAATCCGTCTGCTAATGCAGGAGAAAGTTTGGAAAGTTTAGTCGCTCAGTCGTGTCCGACTCTTTGTGACCCCGTGGATTGTAGACTACCAGGCTCCTCCGTCCACAGAATTTTCCAGGCAAGAGTACTGGAGTGGGTTGCCATTTCCTTCTCCAGAGGATCTTCCCAACCCAGGAATCGAACCCAGGTCTCCCACATTGTAGGCAGACACTTTACCGTCTGAGCCACCAGGGAAGTACATAGGTTCAGTCCCTGGGTCAGGAAGATCCCCCTGGAGGAGGAAGTGGCAATCCACTTCAGTATTCTTGCTTGGGAAATCCCCTGGACAGGGGAGCCTGGTGGACTATAGTCCATGGGAGTTGCAAAGAGTCAGACCCGACTTAGCAACTAAACAACAAACAACAACAACAACAACACCTACTTGTTTGGGCCAGAAACCACCCTGGGAAACAGGCAATACAGATTTCGTTCCTGGCCTCCAAAGAGTCCTCTGTTGTGGTTGGAAGGAAAGGGAGGGCCAAGGTAGGGGACATTGCAGGCTGCTCTTGGAGGGGAAGCAAGGAAGGCTTCCTGGAGGAAACGATATTCAGGCAGAAACCTGAAGGATAAATAGGAGTAAACAAGGCAAAGGGCATTTGAGGAAAACAGTGTTCCACACAGAGAAAAGTACCTACTCCCTGGTCTGGAAACAAGCAAAGGGTAGCATAGACAGGTCATGGGTATTAAGAGCCAAGGGGGACTTCCCTAGTGGTCCAGAGGGTAAGAATCTGCCTGCTATAGGTTCAATCCTGATTCTGGAAGATTCTCACATGCCATGGGGCAACGAAGCCCATGTGCCACAACTACTGAGCCCGTGTGCCCTAGCGCCCGTGCTCCACCTCAAGAGAAGGCACAGCAAGAGAAGTCTACATGCAGTAATGAGGACCCAGAACAACCAAATAAATAATAAAAAATTTTTAAATGTTAAAGAGGCAAGGACCTTGTAGGCAGGAGCTGAGACTTTTTTCCTGTAGCTTTATTGAGGTGTGATTGACAAAATTGTATATATTTATGTTGCTTGTGATTTCTTGAGGTGTACAAGATAATGACTTAATATATAAATATATTGTGAATTGGTCATCACTATCAAGTTAATTAACACATCCATCACCTCACATTACCATTTTTGTGCATGGTAAGAACAATAAACTGTGGAAAATTCTGAAAGAGATGGGAATACCAGACCACCTGACCTGCCTCTTGAGAAACTTATATGCAGGTCAGGAAGCAACAGTTAGAACTGGACATGGAATAACAGACTGGTTCCAAATAGGAAAAGGAGTACATCGAGGCTGTATATTGTCACCCTGCTTATTTAACTTCTATGCAGAGTACATCATGAGAAATGCTGGGCTGGAAGAAGCACAAGCTGGAATCAAGATTGCTAGGAGAAATATCAATAACCTCAGATATGCAGATGACACCACCCTTATGGCAGAAAGTGAAGAGGAACTAAAAACTTCTTGATGAAAGTGAAAGAGGAGAGTGAAAAAGTTGGCTTAAAGCTCAACATTCAGAAAACTAAGATCATGGCATCTGGTCCCATCACTTCATGGGAAATAGATGGGGAAACAGTGGAAACAGTGTCAGACTTTATTTTGGGGGGCTCCAAAATCACTGTAGATGGTGACTGCAGCCATGAAATTAACAGACGCTTACTCCTTCAAAGGAAAGTTATGACCAACCTAGACAGCATATTCAAAAGCAGAGACATTGCCAACAAAGGTCCATCTAGTCAAGGCTATGGTTTTTCCAGTAGTCGTGTATGGATGTGAGAGTTGGACTGTGAAGAAAGCTGAGCGCCAAAGAATTGATGCTTTTGAACTGTGGTGTTGGAGAAGACTCTTGAGAGTCCCTTGGACTGCAAGGAGATCCAACCAGTCCATCCTACAGGAGATTGGTCCTGGGTGTTCTTTGGAAGGAATGATGCTAAAGCTGAAACTCCAATACTTTGGCACCTCATGAGAAGAGTTGACTCATTGGAAAAGACTCTGATGCTGGGAGGGATTGGGGGCAGGAGGAGAAGGGGACGACAGAGGATGAGATGGCTGGATGGCATCACTGACTCGATGGACATGAATCTGAGTGAACTCCAGGAGATGGTGATGGACAGGGAGGCCTGGCGTGCTGCGATTCATGGGGTCGCAAAGAGTCGGACACGACTGAGCGACTGAACTGAACTGAAGAACATTTGAGAGCCAATCTCAACACATTTCAAGTACACAATATAGTGTTATTAATGGCAGTCACCATGCTGTACATTAGATCCCCAGAACTGATGGGTTCTGTAACTTAAAATTCGTACCCTTTTCCCCCACCCTACCTTTTTCTGTCAGCCCCTGGCAACCACTTTTCTATTCTCTGTTCCAATGAGTTTGACTTTTTTTTCCCCCTTAGATTCCACATATTTAGATATGGTACAGTATTTGTCTTTCTCCACCTGGCTTTTCATTTAACATAATGTCTTCTGCTGCTGCTGCTGCTGCTGCTGCTAAGTCACTTCAGTCGTGTCCGACTCTGTGCAACCCCTAAGAGGGCAGCCCACCAGGCTCCCCTGTCCCTGGGATTCTCCAGGCAAGAACACTGGAGTGGGTTGCCATTTCCTTCTCCAATGCATGAAAGTGAAAACTGAAAGTGAAGTCACTCAGTCGTGTCCGACTCTGAGCAACCCCATAGACTGCAGCCTACCAGGCTCTTCCGTCCATGGGATTTTCCAGGCAAGAGTACTGGAGTGGGGTGCCATTGCCTTCTCTGTAATGTCTTCTAGGCTCATTTATTTAGAAAATGGTAGGATTTCCCTTTCTAAGTCTGAATAATATTTCACTGTACATACATATACCACATCTTCTTTCTCCAGTGATCCATTGATGACACCTGGGTTGTTTCCATATTTTGGCTATTGTAAATAGTGCTGCTGTGACCATGGAAGTGCAGATACCACAGAGATTCTGACTTCATATTATTTGGATATAATATATATATATTATATATATTTGGATATATATATATATAATATAACACCCAGAAGTGGGATTGCTGGATCATACGGTAGTCCTATTTTTAATTTTTTGAGGAACTTCCATAATGCCAACCGACATTCCATAGAAGCTGAGACTTTAGCGTGGGGGCAATCAGAGTTTCCTGAACGGTTTCTCACAATTGCAGGAATGGTTATTTCTCTTGGGGGAAAGGGCAAGAGAGAATTAAGGGAAAATGAAAAATGTAGGTAACGCACAACATCCCAGAAGGCCACAGCCAACTTTGGTCCCACCCACAGGGCTGCAGTTTTCCTGATCAAGACAAGGGTCACTTAGCGGGGAAGCCCACCTCCTTCCAGGTAGCCCATTCGATGTGACCCCCATTTCTGCTGTGGCTGCCTCTGGGCCAGACACTGAGCCGGGAGCCCAGGCCTGAGCATTCATTCACTGCGGGGCAGGTGGGCCGGACGGCACAGCGCAGTCCTCAGGGTGCTGATGCTGCGGCCATACCCGCCACCGCACCCCACTCCCCCGCCTCCGGCCGGCCTGCGTGCGGCGCCCTGCTACCCGCCTTTCCCTGCCGGAACTGGGCGCGCCCCGCCCCAGCGCCCAGCTTTCGATTCCCCACTGGCCTCTCGCTGCTGCTCTGCCGCGGCCCAGAAACTTGGAGGGAGAATGGCGGGCTCGGCGGTGCTCAAGGGGACTCCTGGGGGGTTGGGCCCCGCGGAACCCGAAGACGCGCGCGGTTGGCTCTGCTCAGAGCACGGCGACCGCGTGGTTGAGCTCTTCTGTCGCCGCTGCCGCCGCTGCGTGTGCGCGCTTTGCCCAGTGCTGGGCTCGCATCGCGGCCACCCGATCGGTTTGGCGCTGGACGAGGCGGCGCGCGTGCAGGTGGGGACGCTGGGGCGCGAGCCCCGCAGCAACGGGCGGGGAGGGGCGTGCCGGGTCCCACTGGCAGTTCCCGGTTGGAACCGGGACCGGCAAGGCGGCCCGGGGACCATCTCGGAGGCCGACCTGTTGTTCTGAAAGAGACTGAGGAAGGGTACCGGCGAGCCAAGGCCATCATTTAAGCATCAGAAGAAGTGGGTTTGGGAGTAAGAACTTGGGCGCCTGGCTGGCCGGGTATCCTGGACCTCATCCACCACGGTGGGTTCACCCCACGGCCTTTGGACCTAAAGAAAAGCTGCCTTTAACAAAGATGAAAAAATCCCTCCAGCTTAGAAAACAACAGTGTTTCAGGAAAGCCACACACACGCCTCCTCTGGTTTTCCCTCCTGGAGTTGCTGGGAGGGGCTGTGGGTCCCCATGGCTCTGGGGTTGGGCCGGTCTGCCCAACCCCGCCCCTCCCCCTCCCTACGCTCCATACCACGCGCCTAACTGCCAGTGGGAGCTAGGTCAACCACAGTCAATGGGAGCTAGGTCAACCGCTTCGCCGACAAAAAGAGGCTTCTGGAGGCAGAGGCTGGGCCTTGAACCCAGGACTGCTCCCCACGGGCCCAGTCTCACTTTGGAGCGCTCATCCATGCTTAATCCTAATAGTGGAAGGGGGCTCTGGACTCCTGTTCCAGCCTAGTGGCCAACTTGTCCAGTGACTGGCCAAACCCCTGCAAAGCCCTCTTTGGGCTAGACAGGTGCTCCCCTCACAGATTTGATTCTGCCACTTCTACCTTCAGGAAGTGATTAATCCAGCCCTACAGCCATTCCCTGGGAATGGGGATTGGGGGCAGGAGGAGAAGGGGACGACAGAGGATGAGATGGCTGGATGGCATCACTGACTCGATGGACGTTGAGTCTCAGTGAACTCCGGGAGCTGGTGATGGACAGGGAGGCCTGGCGTTCTGCGATTAATGGGGTCGCAAAGAGTCAGACAGGACTGAGCGACTGATCTGATCTGATCTAGAGCCATTCCCTGCACTTGATTTAGCCATTGTGACTTTGAAGCTTGAGAATGGGCCACCTTGGGCTAATCTAGCAGGTGGAGCCCAGGATTCAAGGCTTTCCTCTGCCTCCAAGATCTTCTTTTTCTTATCTATAAATAGTTAATAGTAACAATAGTTCCTCAAAATGCTGTTTTCAGAGTTAACAAGGCTGCTTTCAGAGATAACATCTTCTAATAGGTAGGTCCACCTACCTCTTTTGTATCCACACACCCATTCATTCCTTAGACATCCATTCAGCTTATCCATGAGTCAAGGAACAGACCAATTCTTCCCTGACCTGGAGGCGTCCCTTGGCTAGTAGGGGAAGAACAAACAAGTGACAACACAGTATGATAAGTATTGTAATTGGGGAGCCTGAGGCAGTGGTCAGTGGGAGCCAAAAAGAAGAAGTATGAACCAGGGACAGGAAGACCAGGAAGAGTTCCTGGGTGGGGGATGTCATTGAAACTGGCCATGACGAGTAAGTGGGGCTTCACCAAGCACCTAGACAGGAGAGGCACCCTGTGACTGGAGGGCTCAAGCACCGGGATGCCACATTATCCTTGGCTGACAGACAGGAGCTTGACCAGAAGATTCAAGGGAGGGGGGTGGGGGGGGATGGAGGATGTGCTCCTGGAAGATGGAAGGTGAGCTTATGGCTTATCCTTGGGTTACTATTGTGTTCCCACCCCCAGCGCTCACTCCCAATCTCCCATATAAGCTACACCTACTGAGCATTTTGTGTGCCAGGCACTACACCAAGCACTTTGTGTCCTCATTCTTTACAGCAACTCTGTGGGGTTGTCCCCCCCCGCCCCCCGCCTTTTTTTTTTTTTTGCAGCTGAGGAAACTGAGGCTTAGAAAGGTGAGGCCACTTGCCTAGGTCATGTGGAAGGAGAGCTAGGACTCAGACCTAGCAGGTCCTGTCCGAGTCTGGGACTTGGGCTCATACATAGCGTGCTTCAGCTCTCCACTTGAAGCTGGCAGCCCCTGGTAATTCTGTTCAATCCAGCAAACACTTTAGGGACACCCCCTTGTCCCTCTTGGGGAGCAGGAGCCAAGAATGGAGCAGATCTGCCCTCAGAAAGTGCATAGCTGGTCCAGCAGATGAACGTAAGGTGAGCCGTAAGAAGGTAAGGCGGAGGTAAGGTCACAGCGTAGGGGAGTCCACAGAGCAGGTCTTTGAAGAAACGGCAATTGCAAACAGCAGAGATATGGAAGGGAGTTGGGTGCCACGTAGGTGGGAGAGGGGACCTCTTACACATGCAGGTCCTCTGAACACCAATCCAGTCCAGAGGACCACAGACCAACCCTGGAGGGAGGTTCTGTGAAGGCAGCTCCTGGAACAGGCCCCAGAACTAACAGTACTCAGGATTCACTCTAGAAGTGAATGCTCTTCCACTGACCCCAAGCTGCTTCCCTAAAATCCTGTTAGAGGGCCTGGAAAAGCAGGTCACAAGTAGGACTGTTCTAGAAAGAAGGGAGCACCTCAAGGTTTGGAGAATACCTGATGTGGGCCTCTGAGGATCAGAGGAGCCCTAGTCCCAGCTCAGCTTCCAACTTGCCTCATGACTTTGGGCAAGTCACCATACCTTCTGAGTTCCAGATACCTCCACTGAAAAATATACAGGGTTGAGAGGAGATGACCCCTGGAGTGACTTGTTATCTCAAAAGTGACAACATTAAGACTTTTGTCCTAACTTTTTCACATACAGAAATTCACCCAAGAATGCTTAAAGCATTTGGCAACCAAGAAGCAGCAGCAAGTTGGCAACATAACCCAGATAGAAGATGCTGCTGAGAAGCTCAAGGCAAGTGGGGGATTCTTCCTGATCCTAGTTGAGATGTCCACTTCTCTGCTCCGACACAGGGTTCTCCCCAATATGGAGCCAGGGAAAATGAAAACCAACGTCAAAGGGGGGTTTGGTGGGGCCTGGAGCTTATGTAATTTAGGGGACCCTTTTGAAGAAAAAGAGCACAAAATTAGTTGCAAGACCATGAAGAGGTCATGCTAGAGAGTGGCCTGGGGCTTCTCTTTCATTAGCTTTGCAGTGAATCTGCCTCTACCCAGAGCCCTAGCCTTGTCCCAAAATGCCTGACAAAGTGGAGGAATGGTCTTTTCTCCCTCCATCTCCAAGGCCATATTCTTAGACAGACTAGTCCTCCACCCCCTACACCCCAAGTTGCCTTAAGCAAAGAAAATGGAACATGCAAATCACACTTTCAGTTTCACTGCTGAAACAAAGCAAATAGGTTTAAATATATTTCATGACATGTTCTTCAGGCTTATCCTGTCATAACAATGTTTACTTAAGTGGATTCTTTGTGAGTTTTAAGTAGGAAGTTGGGACTGACATAATCCTAGCTGCTGTTTTAACTATGAGAATGGTATTATTGCTCTTTAGGAGCCTTTTAGGTGAACTTGGCTAGTCCCTTCCCTTCTCAGCCACCGCTGAGAAGTGAGGGCTCCTCAAAGTGAGGGCTGGGGTGGGATGCCCTCCCAAGGCCCGTCTCACTGAGGGGTCTGTGAACCCGGACTGGCTACCTCAAGTCAGGCAGTGAGACTGGCTCTGACCATGGGAATAGTTAGCACCCAGACAAGGCCACAGAAATGGCCCTCTGCTTGTCCAGCGTCCATTAGCTTTTGAGTGACAGCCTGCCCTAGTTTACTGAGGACAGATGTCTTACACCTGTGGCCCTGGCTTAATTATTAATCATGTCGTCTTCAAGAGCACGGCTCTGGGCTCAGGCAACATCAGTCTAAGACAATATGGGAACTAAAAGTTGGCACACCCAAAGGGATAGGGGAGGTGCTTGGGGATGTTCAGCCCCGAGGACAGGCTCACTGTCTGTAAATCTCTGAGCAGACATAGTCTAGAGGCTCCCGAGGTAAAAGTTAGGATCCATGTGGAAAGTCTTAAGGGGGGCAGGTTTCAGCTTAATCTAAGGAATGGTTTTCTTTGAAGCTTTCCCCAACTATAGTTTTCCCTAGTGGCTCAGACAGTAAAGAGTTTGCCGGTGATGTAGGAGACCTGGATTCGATCCCTGGGTTGGGAAAATCCCCTGGAGAAGGGAATGGCAACCCACTCCAGTCTTCTTGCCTGGAAAATCCCGTGGATGGAGGAGCCTGGCAAGCCCCAATCCACTGGGTCACAAAGAGTTGGACACAACTGAGCAACTAACACACTCACTCACCCAACTTAAACTTTATTTTGAGGTAATTACAGATTTATGGGAAGTTGGAAAAGTAGTGCATGACTCTGGGTAGATGACAAGATTCCTTGCCCCTTCCCCAGGTCAGTGGATAGACTTTTACTGGTGCCTGGTTCATGGATGGAGCAACCTTCTGTGAATCTGGTTTGATTTGGGTCAGATGGCCCTGTTCCCACTCCCAACTGGAATGATGCCAGGTGCCCAGAGCACCCTCCTAGATGACCCAGGCTCCAGCATGCTGTGGCTGTCTCACGCCCCTCCACCTCCATGCCACCCAGGTCACTCACCGTGGTTCTGACACCAAGTTCTTTCTTTGTTTTGGGGACCTGGGGATTTCCTTTTTGTTGTTTGTTTGATTGTGGGTTTTGTTTTTTTTTTTTTTAATCTGGTTATGTAACTTTAAAATTTGCTCAGCATTTCCATGTGTTTGAAAGTAATAGGAAGGAAGATTTCCCATGTCTGCTCCTTCTCCCTTTTTTGACTAAACTATGTCATTTTGGAGAAGGAAATGGCAACCCACTCCAGTATTCTTGCCTGGAGAATCCCATAGATAAAGGAGCCTGATGGGCTACAGTCCATGGGGTCACAAAGAGTCGGACACTACTGAGCGACTCACACACACACACACACATGTCATTTTGGGCTTCCCTGTTAGCTCAGCCGGTAAAGAATCCAACTGCAATTCAGGAGCCCCTGGTTCAATTCCTGGGTCGGGAAGATCCCCTGGAGAAAGGGATAGGCTACCGACTCCAGTATTCTTGGGCTTCCCTGGTGGCTTAGATAGGAGAGCTACAGTCCATGGGGTCACAAAGAGTCGGACACAACTGAGTGACTAAGCACAACACATATGTCATTACTTGGGTAGGATGTTGTGGTTGTTTTTTAAGACGCTAACCCTTTCCTATGTCATTAAAAGTTGTTTATCAGTGTTGGTATTAGAGGCTGTGTGTGCCATTAAATGGCTCGACCATGATTCATGAAACCATTTTCCCAATGTTGAACATTTAGATCCCTTCCAGTTTTTCACTCAGGTGAAACAACACTGCAGTGATATTTGGCACCTTGACTTATTTCCTTTGGAACACGTTCCTAGCGTGAGTCACCTGGCTCAACAGGCACAGACGTTTATGGGGACTCTGGTGCGTTGTACCAAACTGCAGCAGGCTCGGTTGTGGCAGAGAGGTCTGGGGCAACCATGCTTCTCCGTCCTTGCTTTCTCAGAGGCAGTACTAGGGCAAAGATCATCTGCTTGGAAATTAGCCCATGAAACAGCTTGGTAAACAAATTAAAACCAATAAAGTTCACAATTGGCCAAAGTCTACTGATCAGAAGCCAACAACCAGGCCTACCCAACCACGTCTATCCAGAGAGCAATCAAGAAGGGCTTGATCTTGAGTCCCCACCCAATACCCTTTAAATGATTTTTCCTTAATAGGCTCTTTGCTTCCCCATCACGGCTCCAGGGGGTGCTGAGATGTGTGTTTCCCTACACACATCCAGGTGTAGAGAAAATCAACACTTAACTGCTGCCCTAACTTTTTACTCAAACTGGGATAAGATGACCATATATCAGAGTGGTTATAGTCTTCTTTCAAATCTTCCAAATTTTCTACATTGAGCTTTTGATACTTTTGTAAATGACAACAAAAAAAGTATATAAATACACAGTGTATAGAATCCTCCTGCCAAGCCGGAGACTTGGATTTAACACCTGGGTTGGGAATATCCCCTGGAGAAAGAAATGGCAACCCACTGCAGTGTTCTTGCCTGGGAAATCCATGGACAGAGAAGCCTGGCGGGCTACAGTCCATGGGGTTGCAAAGAGTCGGACATGACTTAGCAATAAACAACAATATATATAATATATATATAGTATATTGGTTCACTTTGAACCGATGTGGCCCAAACCAGTGTACTTCTTTGTTTCATTGCCAGAATTCTCTCTTTTTTTTTTAAACCATATTGCATAATCAGTCTCAGGTTGCTTATACCTTAAGTTTTCTATGTTGAGATTTATAACAATGTGTGGTATCATTAAGCTTATTTTGTATATTCTTTAAAAAGTGGATCTGTAGAAACTGCTTGGAGTACAGGTTTGTTGGGAGAAGACGTTTGCTCTCAGTTTCTAGAAAAAGGTCCTCCATGTACATACGTTGCCTCCAAAATGTGTTGATAAATCAAGGGTTTAGAACACATTTTCTTTCCTTCACTTAGTCATTCAACAAAGATGTACTTTCCAGGCTTGCTGACTCATAGAAACCATGTTGTAGACTAATTCCCAAGGTAGCCAAAAACTGTTTAATATCTCTATGGCATGTGGTGGTATAAATTAGACTCAGAGCCTGACCACTGCGTAGAACACTGTAAGGGAAACACAGGCTTTGGGAACTCATCCCCTAGATCCTGACAAACCACACATTCTTTTCCAACTAAGGAGAGAACATGGCACCACAGGGGACCCTGCTTGGCACCACAGGGGACCCTGCTTGGCACCACAGGGGAGCCTGCTCACCCCACGCCTGCCTGGATACCAAGGATCTTCCTGCTAGTGGGTTGTATAAATGTTTGGTCTGAGGAAAGATACTGGCCTAATTTTTTTATGATTTTAGTTTTTAATTGCACTAGTAATGCATAAACACATTTCAGTTTTAAAAATTTAAATAGTGTATTAGAATATAGTGTAGAACTTTGGCAAGTACAAAGTAAGAATCCCTCTTGACCATCTTCCCCACCCCACACCCCTCCCCAAACATGACCAGACAGATATTTTAAATGCACTTGCAGACATACAGATGCAGATATCCATATACAGTTTTATTTTGTGATTTTTTACATAAATGAGACCATCCTGTATGTATTATTCTGCAGCTTGCCTCATTTCACATGATGTCTTGAAGAGCTTTCCATGACAGGAATGCAGGTCCACTGCATTCTTCATGTGTGTGTGTGTGGCAAAATACACGTAAAAATGACCATTTTAACCATTTTTAAGTGTATAATTCAGTGGCATTAATTACATTCCATGACAAGAATGCAGGTCCACTGCATTCTTCGTGTGTGTGTGGCAAAATACACGTAAAAATGACCATTTTAACCATTTTTAAGTGTATAATTCAGTGGCATTAATTACATTCACAGTATTGTGCAAACATCAGCACTGTTTTCAAAACTTTTTCATTACCCTAAACATAACTCTGTAATCACTAAGCAAGTACTTCCCATTCCCCTCCCATTGCTGCTGCTAAGTCACTTCAGTCGTGTCCAACTCTGTGCGACCCCATAGATAGCAGCCCACCAGGCTCTCCCGTCCCTGGGATTCTCCAGGCAAGAACACTGGAGTGGGTTGCCATTTCCTTCTCCAATGCATGAAAGTGAAAAGTGAAAGTGAAGTCGCTCGGTCATGTCTGACTCTTAGTGACCCCACGGACTGCAGCCTACCAGGCTCCTCCGTCCATGGGATTTTCCAGGCAAGAGTACTGGAGTGGGGTGCCATGGGCTTCTCTGATTCCCCTTCCACTAGCTCCTGGTAACCTCTAGTCTACCTCCTGTCTCTATGAATTTGACTATTCTAGATATTTCATATCAGTGGAATCATACAACATTTGTTCTTCTGTGTCTGGCTTATTTCATTTAGCATCATATCTTCAAGATTCATCCGAATTATAGCACATATCAGGACACTGAATTCATTTTAATCACTGGATGTTATTTCAGTGTGTGAATGCGGCATAATTTGTACAATGAACATACATGTACTTCTCAGATTGAAACTTTTATCCAACTTTTCTCTGTCACCAACAATGCTATAGTGAGTGTCTTGTTACACAAATCTCTATGCACATGTGAAAACATTTTCTAGGATCAATTCCTGCAAGAGGAGTTGCTGCATCAAAGGATTTAAGCATTTAAAATTTCGATATTATATCACCCTCTACAAATTCTAATAGCTATTAATAGACACTGCCACTCACGGTGTATGTAAATGCCTATTCTACACACACGGATTCTTGGTGTTATCCATCAGTTAGCATTTTTTCCAGTCTGATGGCCAGTACATATGTATATATAGTGCTGCTCACTTCCTTGATCTTGATGGTTTGGGATGCTGAGGCACCTCTTCATATGTCTATTGACACTTGTATATCTCTGGTCCATTTTTAAACGGAATGATTTATTTTGCACTATACGTTATGGACAGTAAGCCTGTGTAGTTTGTCACCTGTCATGTAGCTTTGTGTATAGTGCCTTACCTCTCGCGAAGAGTTTCTTTTTTCATGTGATCCAACCTGTCATGACTCCCTTTTTGCTATCTGAGTCTTACGGAGGTCCTCCCTTCCCAAATTTTTAAAAATAAAATCGTTCTATATTTCATTTTGATAGGTTTATTATTTTTTAATGTATAATGCCTTAATTTATTTAGAATTGTCTGTTTGGCTTTTATTGTGGAAAACCTCAAGCATACATACATGTCATCCAGACATATAATTTCATCAGTAAAACTCTGAGCATATTACCTGTATCTATAAGATAAGGACTCATTTTTAAAATCAAGTAAATTTTAAATACATAAAAAAGTATTTAAAATCAGGTATCATATTAATATCATATTATAAATATTAGTTTAATATTAATATCACCATATTAACAATGGCTCCTTAATATTATCAACTATCCAACCAGTAGTCACATTCCCAGTTGTTTTATAAATGTCATATTTTGTTTGAATTACGAGTGAAATAAAGTTTTCAAACTGCAGTTGATTGATGTATTTCTTAAGTTGATGATAAACATGCTCCTCTGTCTTCTACATGTCTTCTAAATTATATCTTTAAGTTAGAGCTAGAGGCTTAATCAGATTCAGATTTACATTTTTCACAAGAGTACTTCACAGGTGGGATTCTGTCTGACTTTATGTTTGTATACAGAATAAAGTAAGTATCTAACAGTTTTATCAAATGATTAATTCCATGCTGTACCAACACCATCTCTTGAATTATATATAATTATATAATTTATATAATATTAATATATAATTATATAAACAATTATATTATAACTATTAATATATAATTATATATTATTCAACAAATATATATATTTATACTTCTCTAAGCTATTCTTTCTCTTGATCTTTTTGTCTATGCCTAAACCACATAGTTTTAAAGCCTGTATCTTTATAGTTTGTTTTGACTTCCCTGGTTGCTCAGACAGTAAAGAGTCTGCCTGCAATGCAGGAGACCCGAGTTCCCATCCCTGGGTCAGGAAGATCCCCTGTAGAAGGAAATAACAACCCACTCCAGTATTCTTGTCTGGGAAATCCCATGGATAGAGGAGCCTGATTGGGCTACAAGTCCATGGGGTCGCAAAGAGTCAGACACGACTTAGCGATTAAACAACAACAAGGCAGCTCATCCTTCATAGATCTTTATTTATTTTTTGTCTATGCCATGAGGTTTGCAGGATCTTAGTTCCCTGACCAGGAATCAAATGCGGCCCTTAATAGTGAAAACATGGCATCCTAACCATTGGACTGCCAGAGAATTCCCCTTCATTGGTCCCTTAAAAAACAGTTTTTGACTTTTCCTGTACTTATTCTCTCTCACAATAATTTAACATTTGGTTAATATGCGTGTTAAGACTTTGATTGGGATTGTATCCAATTTATACACCAATTTGGAGACAAATGACATTTTTATGGTAATCAATCTTCCCAGACAAGGATATGGTTTTTCTTCCATGCATTCAGATTTTGTCTTTCCATACAATTTTATGCTTTTATTTATCTAGGCCTTTACAGTTTTTGTTGGGTTTAATTTTAAATATTTTGCTGTTTTTTCTGCTGCTTTAAAAATGATCTTTATTTCTCCATACATTTTCCAATTGGTTATAGCTAGTACTTAGGAAAGCTTTTTATAAAAAGCTAAAGTGCTGAACTCTCCTTTTAGAAGTTATAATAGTTTCTTTTCATGTTGATTATTTTAGATTTCCTGGTTGGCAATTATATCATCTACAACTGGTTTTGTATTGTTCGTTTGTGTTTTAGGCTCATGCAGAGTCAAGTAAAACCTGGCTGACCGGGAAATTTGCTGAACTCAGATTACTACTTGAAGAAGAAGAAGCTCTGGCCAAGAAATTCATAGATAAAAACACACAGCTTGCCCTGCAGGCATACACAGAGCAAATCAAGTCTTGTGGGGAACAAATTGATGTCATGAACACTCTGTCCAACAGGATCTGGACTATCAGCCAAGAAACCAATCCTGTACAGCTGCTGCAGGTAATGCTGGGTTTCTGCTCCACAGGGGACACTGGCCACCATATTTCATCTTGGTTAATGTGGCACTGAACACGGCGTTCATACATTGAGGAAATACACAGAGAATTTCTTTGCCAGCATGTAGACTTCCTTGCCCCCACACAAGTCAGAAAATATACATTGTTAGGAAGATAATATACATCTTGGACTAGTTAAATGACATTATCAGCCACCATTTTTGAGGGCCTCTGTGTTCCAAGCACTTTAGGTATCTTAGCTCTAATATTTACTAAGAACTCTGCAAATTGGATATTCTCATCCCATTTTACTAAGGAGAAATTGAGGCTCCAGGAGATGCAGGAACTCATCCAAGGTTATACAGCTGGTAGGAATAAGGTCTGTCTGAATCTAAAGCCACAAGACATCTCTGCCCGGTCCTCTGACTATACAGTCTTAATCGAAACATCACTCTTGGAAAATCCGGTATCCTTGCAAAATCTACTAAGCAGACTTCAAGAGCTGAGTCACAGTTTGCTCAAAGTGGAGAGAAGGACGGGACTCCTTGGCCACTGGGCTCTGTTGGAGGCTGTTATACTAAAGGAGAGTCTAAAAACTAGTCCTGTGATATTCACTGCTACACTGAGTGAAAGCCTGCTGTTGAGGGTGGAGTTCCTGTCTTCAGGGAGCCATGGGAGAAACTCTTCTGTCAGTGAAAGTGAAAGTGTAGTCACTCAGTGTCCGACTCTTTGACATCCCATGGACTGTAGCCCACCAGGTTCCTCTGTCTATGGGATTCTCCAGGCAAGAATACTGGAGTGGGTTGCCATGCCCACCTCCAGGGGATCTTCCCAACCCAGGGAGCACGCCTGGGTTTCCTGCACTGCAGACAGATTCTTTACCATCTGATCCACCAGGCTCCTGTGCAGTCACCTGTGCTCTTGGATTGCTTTTTCATCTGACTCTTCCTCTTTCTCTTTGGCATGGCTTCTGGGAAGCTCAGAGCCAAATATGTTTCATATAGCTGGGATAGACTTTGTTCATAGAGTTTGTGCCTCATCTCACTGGCTTCTAGCTTACGTTCTTTTCCTGGTTCTCTCTTGGCTTCACTTTTCTCAGTAAAGGAAAATTGTGCAGCAGCAGATAACTTTTGTAAGATGCTTTAAAGGTTTGTAGGATGAGACAGAGTACAACTAAGTAAAGATGGCACTGAGAATAACCACAGATGAGCATGGGCTCTGGCTGCAAAATAAGGCAGGCAAATAAGTCAGTACAAAACTAGTCAAGCCAGTCCCTGGAGGATATTTACACTCTTATACCTTTATGTGGCCTTGGCCATTTCAAATTAGCAAGTAAAGGTGTGTCCAAAGAAGTCCAATTGTGTATGGGGAATCAGGGAAGGCTTCCAGGAGGAGGTGACGGTAGAGCTGGTGTGAGAGGATAAGGAGGAGCTCACTGGGTATATACAGAGGGATGGGGCAGAGAGGACATACCAGGCAGAAGGAACCATGTGCCTGCGAGAGGTTGGCAGGCTGGAGAAACACTTGGGTTCAGCCTGGCTGGAGGCAGGGCGGGGTTACGAGAGGGGAGGGGTTGTTAGGAGATGCAACTGGATAAGGAGGCCAGAGTTAGTTGATGCAGGATCTTATATACCTAGTCATGGAGTTTAGACTTTGTCTTGTAAAGAGAAAAGGGGTCAGGGGAATGTTTGGGACTGAGGGATGACATGGTCGGATCAATGGTTTAGAAAGGTCACTGTGACAGGTTGGAGGCTGGACTGGGCATGCAGGACTGAGGCTGGAAGGGAAGCAGGGAGGAGACCACAGGTATCCAGGAGAGAGATGATGGGGGGCTGGACCAGTGCAGGGGCAGTGGGGATGCGGAGAAGCAAGCAGGTTTGAGAGATATGACAGGATTGGTGATTAGGGGAATCCAAGATGACATCTGGTTTCTGGCAGAGAGATACTTGGCTATATGGCTGTTCTTTGAGTTTGCAAAGGCAAGAAATAGATATGCTTGGTTTCATTCATTTATTCCATTATGAACATTTATCAAGAACCTTCTGTGTGTCAGGCCCTATGCTAAATGCTGCAGTTTGGTGTTGCCAGGTGGTCCCATTTGTCCCTCATTCCCCTTCCCAGCCCCACCCCACCCATCTTCCCTCTTGTCACCCTCTTGCTACCCAGAGCTGCTCCCTGCCCTCTCTGCTAGTGCTCTGACTCCCTGGCCAGCCCTCTGGGTGTGACCTTAGCCCCCTTTCCCCACAAATTCCCTTCTCCTCACCCAGATGAAGACAGGCTGTAGACTTGTAGCTTCCTAGGTAGACAGGGCTTAGAGAGTACCCACAACCCCTCCCAAGGCCCAGCATTCCTCCTGCCAAGCCACCTTCCTTCCTTCCTGGGGAATCCATCTGCCCCTCCCATCTTGGGCAGCACTGCCAACCAGCCAGGGCCTGCTTGCCTAAGGCAATCTTCTATCTTCTAAATCCTTGCCTGGGACAACTCTCCAGAAAGTGCAGACAGGGAATCTTAGGTGCAAACAAGAGAATCCTCTGTAACTGTTTTAAGCAAGAAAACAGTTTATGAAAGTATTGGGTAGCACACGGGATCTGCCAGAGGGCCAGAAAGTCGGGATAAAAACCAGGCCACAGGAGTGAAGCCAAGGCTGTGGCACAGGCTTGCTCCAGTGTAGACCCCACCGCTTCTCCCCTGGGCAAGATGTCACAGCTCACACTACCGACCCAGGGCCACCCCCCGGAACCTCCACCACTGCTGTCCCTGACAGCCACACGCCACTGTCACCACCCACCCTCACTTCCACATCCAGAACTTGGAGTGGAGCTGCTGTGGGTGCAAGGGGGACCAGGACCGTTTTCAAGCTTCCACTTAGCAAAGCCATACTTAACACAGGAAGGGTATTTAATAAAAGGTACTGTCCAGATAGAAAACAAGACAGCCCCCCACTGTGGTGGGCATGTCCCCTCAGTCAGCTTTCCAGTTGAGCTTCCAGAGTCGTTGGCTTTCATTTTGGGGGACATGGTTTTCTGTTGTCCATTTTGGACATGCCCCAGGAGCACCTTCCCCCAGGCAGACTGGCCCCTCACTCTTTTTGTTCCCCCGTACCTCAGACCAGTCCCTGTCACAGTGTCTGTAAAGCTTTGGGGTCCCTTTCAAGGTGGTGAGCTAAAGGCAAGGGCACCCAGCCTGCCCCGTCCCTCGCCCCCTAATGCAGAGCGGACCTCAGTGCACACCGCAGGGAGGGAGAGAAGAACCAACAGCCCCCCAGCACTGGGGGTGGGGGTCCGCTCCTGGGGACAGGGTCTGGGCTGGCAGCAGGTGTCAGGGCCAGGTGGGGCCTATGCTCGCTGGCTGGTTTGTTCCTGGGCGTGATGGTGGAGACTGGACCATGGCCCCAAGTTACCCTGAGCCCCACGTGCCCTCGCAGGAGTACACAGCCACTGAGCAGCAGATACAGCAGCAGATGAGCCTGGGGGAGCTGTGCCACCCCGTGCCCCACTCATTTGAGCCCGTCAAGAGCTTCTTTAAGGACCTCGTGGAAGCCATGCAGAGCCTGCTGCAGACGCCACTGGATGTCCGCCTTAAGGAAAGTAAGTCACTGTGTGACCAACCTTGGGTCCTTCACTCCCTGGTCCTGTCATTAGAGATGGTGCAGTCATGTCTGAATCATGTCTCTCCCGCACAGAGGCCCAAGGCTGGGCCCAACCCTCCCTGCCAACCTCACCTCCTACTCATTCTGAGATAGGTCCTGTCTCTCACAGCCGCTCTGCTCTATTCCTGCCCCTCAGTCGCTCCCGGGGTCCTGCCTCACCTCAGCTCTGCCTGCACTCAGCTCCCAGCTGGACGGACCAACTCCCCCCACCTCCTCTACCTGGTCAAGGCACTTACTTGGGAAGCCCTTCCTTGGGCTCCCTTGCTGTCTCAGCCATCTGCCCCTCTGCTCTGGGCCTGCTCCATCTCCTGCCTGGGGGTGTTTGTGAGCTGGATATATGGCCCTTCTCTGCCTCTCTTAAATGCCTGGAGGGCAAGAACCACTTTGGGTCCATCTCTGAGGTCACCATAGGGCCTGACACAAAGCAGGTGCTCAGAAGTATCCATTCCTTCATCTCTGTTATTCGTTCAAAACAGTTATTGAGCCCCTGTTATGTGCTGGGCACAGCAGGGTACAAAACAGTGATCCTGTCTTTGTGGTGCTCAGTCTTTTAAGGGGAAGACAGTCAACTAATGAATACGTATCAGCAATAAGAAGTGCCTTGAAAAAATAATACTGAGTAAGGAGAATAGAGGGTGACCAGGAGAAAGAGCTATTTTCTATGGGGAAGTGGGGAAGGCCTCTTTGAGAAGGGGATGTGGGAGGTGACTTGAAGCATGAGCCAGAGAGCTTAGTGGTCACAGGCATGGACTCTGGAGCCACACTGCCTGGGCTTCTATCCCAGGTCCACCACTTCCTAACCCTGCCATCTGGAACAGGGCACCTAACTTTTCCATGCCTCTGTTCCTGCATCCATAGAATGAAGATAATATAGTCCCATCTCATAGAGTTGTTGTAAGGATTAAGTGGGTTCTTACATGTAAAGTGCTCAGAATGGTGCTCAGGCGTAATAAGCTCCCGTGAGCACTAGCTAGTATTGTTACTGCTGCTGTTACATCTTGGGGAAAATGTCTTCTAGGTAGAGGGGAAAGAAAGTGCAAAGGTCCTGAGGCACAAGGCAATTGTGAGTTTGACTTGCTGGAGGAAGAGCAAAGGGCGGGGGGCGGAAGCAGTCAATTGGAGTAGATGTGGGCACAAGGGGGAAGAAGAGAGAGAGATACCAAGGAAACTCCAAAGATTTTGAACTGAACAACTAGAAAGAAGTTGTCATATTCTGAGATGAAAAAGAGCACTTAGAATTGGAAGGAACAGCCCTTTTGGCTGTCTGAGTAGCATATAGGGATTTGCAAGAGCAAGTGCTTGACAAAAGGCAGCAAAAAGGAACAAAGAAGAAAGTGAGTGGTTGACCCGTTTTCTAAGAAAGGTTATGAAAGCAGCAGCTATGTTCCAAATAAGAAATTTTGGAAAAACCCTAATCACAAGAACTGTAGCAACCCAAATTGCATCTGATGGCCTTGAAGGTCACCTCTTGAAGTGAGTCTTGCTGATCTGTAAAATGATGAAGCTGCGTTTAGAGAATTAAAGCTAATTCCCGAAGATGTTAAGGGCAAAAACTGCCTTTCATGGTATGGATCTTATCCATGTCAAAATACGCTCCATGATCAAAAAATGGCAAACCGTGATTGAAGCTCACGTTGATGGCAAGATTACCAACGGTCATTTGCTTCATGTATTCTCTGTGCTTTGCTAAAAAGCACAGCAAGCAGCACCACCCCATGTATGTGGTAGACGCCTTCATTATCCCCCATTTTACAGATGAGGGAGCTGAGGGTCAGAGAGGTTAATTGACTTGCGCTAGGTCACACAGCTGGTAGGAGTCGAGGCAGAATTAAGACAGACTCTGGTACCAGGGATTGTGTTCTCTTCCCCTGGAGTCTGTTTCCTCCCAGGCCATCACTCTCATCCACCTCCAGATGAGGCCATCATTCTCACTATCACAGGTAATACTGAGAGGTACTGCCTCCCAGGAAGGCTCCAAGGAGATGGGGTCTTTGCAGCACCACTGCCCTTCCATCATCCCGCCTCACCGCCCTACCTGTGAGTTCCACAGACACTGCAGGTTCAACAGGCTGAAATGGAATCCAGCATCTTCCACCCGCTAACCCCGAAACCGCTGCTGCTTGCCTCCAATCTACTCTTCATTCCCCGCTCCCAGTAGAGTCAAGCCTTGGAACTTGTACCACTGCAGTATATGCTGAACCTGGCTCCTTTTCCATCCCTGCTGCCCCAGGTCAGCCATGAGCCTACCCACAGGATGTCTCTACTCTCACCCTACCCTATCCATTCCCCATCAGAGAGAGGCTTAGAAATTCTTCTGCTCATGTCTACACTCCTTCAAACACCTTCCTTGGCTCCTCACTTTACATAATACTCCAAGTACCTGTCTTTGCTCCTGCTATATTCTTGGGAAAGCCTCCCATCCTTTTTCTGGGTGTCCAAAGCTTCCCCAAATCTAAGGGCCAGCTGAGGTGCTTCCTCCTCCAGGAAGCCTTCACTGACCCCTCTAAGCCCTGGAGCCCTTTCATGTCTCTTCTTGGATCAGAGCACTTTCTACCTTGCGGCATAGCTCAAGCACGTCCATTTCTCTCCTCACTTACCTGACTGAATTGTTATAGACAGGGATTGTGACCTGAGTTTCCCCTAAATTCTCTTTTACCTGGATAAGTATGACCTTTTACCTGGATGAATATGAAACGAGGAGGACCTTTTACCTGAACTCCCTTTGACCTGGATGAATATGACCTTGCTGAGGACTCAGCTGTAATTTCCTGTTTTCTACCTTTATCCTAGAATTTGCATGTCTGCCGTGAAATTGCCCCCTTCCTTGACCACTGAATACATGGTTGATTCTCAGCATGGTCCTGGAGCCTGCAGTGTCCTCCCCATGTCTGGGGCTCGCTCACACTGGCCTGCCAGTGCTCAATTTGCTTCCAGTCTTGGAAAGTGTGTTTTTCTCTGTAGATCTGAGCCTCGTCCTGGAGTTTCCCTGTTACTGTGAATTTGCATTTCCTACTTAAATTTGCATGCCATTCTTGGGGAGAGATTATGTGAATCTCCAGTTCTGTAATATTTTTAGTAATGTTTTGTAGTTAGTGCTGCTTGCCTAAACACCAGGCACTGATTTCTCACAATTCATTACAGGTAGGAACTGTCAGCTCTCGGGCTCCTGTGTCCAGCCGGGTTCCTTGTTGAAAACAAGCCCCTCACCAGAGCGATCACTCTTCTTAAAATGTAAGACCCCAGGTGTGGGGAAAGGGGGAAGAGGGTGGGGTGTAATGGTGGGGAAGGAGGGTCACTGAAGTAGAGGGGCCTCCCTTTCTTCCTGAGAGACACACCTTTGGTTTTTTCCAACCCTTACTATCAGGCGTTTTTTTTTTTTAATTCAGAAATAATACATGTTCACTGTAGAAAACAAAATTTTTTAAAAGAAAATAACTCATAAATCACTGAAGAGCTTCGGAAGTTTTTCTGCTTACCTACCAAGCAGACACATAGCAGTAGATAAGTACTACTATTTGCCCTTTTAACTTTCTTTGGCATATCTATATAAACATACAATGATAAATATTTAATATATATATATTTTACAAACATGGTGTCATACTATACATACTGTTTTGTAATCTGTGTTTTCATTTACTGATATATTATGGATATCTTTGTTCCTTAAAAAATTATACAAGTAATGCATGCTTCTTGTAGAGAATTACAAATTACTTATATGAAAAGAAAACAATTGCCTCCCCCAGAAATAAATGTTAATATTTTGGCATATGTTCTTCCAGACATTTTAAAAGTACATGTGTGTACAGATATTTTTTTTCAGCTTTGGCCTATAATGAATAATATTGACATGAACATCCTTGTACATATCTTTTGATGCAACTATATGCATTTCTGTTGGATATTTACCCAGGAATAGGAGAAAAGGATGTCCAGTATAACCACTACTATGCAACATTGTTCTAGATGTCCTAGAGAGTGACTTGAGGCAAGAAAAAGAAATGTAAGCTCTAAGGATAGGAAAAGAGTGAAAAAAGATCATTATGCAAAGGTGACATGATTCTTTACAGAAATCCAAATTAAGCTATAAATTAGAGTTAACAAATGAATTAGAAAAGCTGCCAGATGTAATGTCAGCATACCAAAATTAGTTGTTCAGTTCAGTTCAGTTCAGTTCAGTCGCTCAGTTGTGTCCAACTCTTTGCGACCCCATGAACTGCAGCACGGCAGGCCTCCCTGTCCATCACCAACTCCAGGAGTTCACTCAGACTCACGTCCATCGAGTCGTGACACCATTCAGCCATCTAATCCTCTGTTGTCCCCTTTTCCTCCTGCCCCCAATCCCTCCCAGCATCAGAGTCTTTTCCAATGAGTCAACTCTTCGCATGAGGTGGCCCAAGTACTGGAGTTTCAGCTTTAGCATCATTCCTTCCAAAGAACACCCAGGGCTGATCTCCTTCAGAATGGACTGGTTGGATCTCCTTGCAGTCCAAGGGACTCTCAAGAGTCTTCTCCAACACCACAGTTCAAAAGCACCAATTCTTCAGCACTCAGCCTTCTTCACAGTCCAACTCTCACATCCATACATGACTACTGGAAAAACCATAGCCTTGACTAGACGGACTTTGTTGGCAAAGTAATGTCTCTGCTTTTCAGTACGCTATCTAGGTTGGTCATAACTTTCCTTCCAAGGAGTAAGTCGTCTTTTAATTTCATGGTTGCAGTCACCATCTGCAGTGATTCTGGAGCCCAAAAAAGTAAAATCTGACACTGTTTCCACTGTTTCCCCATCTATTTGCCATGAAGTGATGGGACCAGATGCCATGATCTTCGTTTTCTGAATGTTAAGCTTTAAGCCAACTTTTTCACTCTCTACTTTCACTTTCATCAAGAGGCTTTTGAGTTCCTCTTCACTTTCTGCCATAAGGGTGGTGTCATCTGCATATCTGAGGTTATTGATATTTCTCCCGCCAATATTGATTCCAGCTTGTGCTTCTTCCAGCCCAGCGTTTCTCATGATGTACTCTGCATATAAGTTAAATAAGCAGGGTGACAATATACAGCCTTGACGTACTCCTTTTCCTATTTGGAACCAGTCTGTTGTTCCATATCCAGTTCGAACTGTTGCTTCCTGACCTGTATACATATTTCTCAAGAGGCAGGTCAGGTGATCTGGTATTCCCATCTCTTTCAGAATTTTCCACAGTTTATTGTGATCCACACAGTCAAAGGCTTTGGCATAGTCAAGAAAGCAGAAATAGATGTTTTTCTGGAACTCTCTTGCTTTTCCCATGATCCAGCGGATGTTGGCAATTTGATCTCTGGTTCCTCTCCCTTTTCTAAAACCAGCTTGAACATCTGCAAGTTCACAGTTCACGTATTGCTGAAGCCTGGCTTGGAGAATTTTGAGCATTACTCTCCTAGCATGTGATATGAGTGCAATTGTGCAATAGTTTGAGCATTCTTTGGCATTGCCTTTCTTTGGGATTGGAATGAAAACTGACCTTTTCCGGTCCTGTGGCCAGTGCTGAGTTTTCCAAATTTGCTGGCGTATTGAGTGCAGCACTTTCACAGCATCATCTTTCAGGATTTGAAATAGCTCAACTGGAATTCCATCACCTCCACTAGCTTTGTTCGTAGTGATGCTTTCTAAGGCCCACTTGACTTCACATTCCGGGATGTCTGGCTCTAGTCAGTGATCACACCATCGTGATTATCTGGGTCATGAAGATCTTTTTTGTACAGTTCTTCTGTGTATTCTTGCCACCTCTTCTTAATATCTTCTGCTTCTGTTAGGTCCATACCATTTCTGTCCTTTATCGAGCTCATCTTTGCATGAAATGTTCCTTTGGTATCTCTGATTTTCTTGAAGAGATCCCTAGTCTTTCCCATTCTGTTGTTTTCCTCTATTTCTTTGCATTGATCGCTGAAGAAGGCTTTCTTATCTCTTCTTGCTATTCTTTGGAACTCTGCATTCAGATGCTTATATCTTTCCTTTTCTCCTTTGCTTTTTGCTTCTCTTCTTTTCACAGCTATTTGTAAGGCCTCCCCAGACAGCCATTTTGCTTTTTTGCATTTCTTTTCCATGGGGATGGCCTTGATCCCTGTCTCCTGTACAATGTCACGAACCTCCGTCCATAGTTCATCAGGCACTCTATCAGATCTAGGCCCTTAAATCTATTTCTCACTTCCACTGTATAATCATAAGGGATTTGATTTAGGTCATGTATTGGCAATAAACAATTAGAAAATGAAATGTTTAAAACATTATTTTCAGTAACACTTTCTAAAAACTTAGGAATAAATCTAATAAAAAATATATAAAACCGCTCTCCAGAAAACTCCAAAATACTACCAAGAAAATTATCTGGTAGTATCTACTAAAGTTGAACATCCACATGCCCTAAGACCTAGATTTTTCTCTAACTTCATGTCTCCAAATGTGTATAATGCAACAATAACTGTAACTGGGAGTTCAAATCACCACCACTTTTCTGGAGGACAATTTGGCAAAAGCCTTAAAAATGCAATCATCCTCATGGACCCAGCAATTCTTTTAGGAATATAGCCCAAATAATCAGATATATAAACATGTATTCATTAGTGTTTTTAAAAGTCTTCTTAAAAGCTTAAATATTTTTTTAAAGCAGGGGGAAGGTATACATTAAATTTGAATTCATCTATACATCAAAATCTTAACGTTGCCATTAAAATGCTCTTATAAAAGAATATTATACGACGTGGTAAAATGTTCATAAATACATTAATACATTTAAAAAACAAACTACCAAGAGTCTGTATGGTATGACACTAATGTTAAGAAAAAAACCATAAAGGGGCAAGTAAAAAAATTTGGAAGGACACCCAAGTGTTAAAATAGTGATAGGGTTATTTTTAAATTTTTTGAAATTGGCAGCAAATTCCACTGTACAAAATTCAAGCTGTACAACGGATGTGTATTAAAATGCTGTCTCCTCCCCGTGTTCCCCGATCACCTCCTCACTGGTGATTTGCGTGTTTCCAGTTTTCTTCCGTGAACAAGCGCAGGACAGCCTGCGCGCGCACTGTCGTTCTCCCAGGGGCGGGGCGGGGCGGTGTCGGGGTCGCTTGCCCCGCCCCTCAGGCTTGGCCCGGTGTCCCCGCCCTCCGCAGACGCGCGCACGCCCTGTCTGGAGCCCGACACAATGCACGCGCGCTTGCGCCTTTCTGCCGACCTCCTGACTGTACGCTGCAGCCTCCTCGGCCGCCTGGGACCCACTGCGGCGCTGCGTTTCGACGCGCTGTGGCAGGTGCTGAGCCGCGACTGCTTCGCCGCCGGCCGCCACTACTGGGAAGTGGATGTGCAGGAGGCGGGCGTCGGCTGGTGGGTGGGCGCGGCCTACGGCTCCCTGCGACGCCACGGGGCCTCGGACGCCGCCCGCCTGGGCTGCAACCGCCAGTCCTGGTGCCTCAAACGCTATGACCTCGAGTACTGGGCCTTCCACGACTGCCAGCGCAGCCGCCTGCGGCCCCGCCACGACCCTGACCGGCTCGGTGTCTTCCTGGATTACGAGGCCGGCGTCCTGGCCTTCTACGATGTGACGGGCGGCATGAGCCACCTACACACCTTCCGGGCCGCCTTCCAGGAGCCGCTGTACCCGGCTCTGCGGCTCTGGGAAGGGGCCATCAGCATCTCCCGGCTGCCCTAGTGGCCGAGACCCTAGTGACCGCCTTAGGCTCTCCACGGCTCTACTCTACTGCATCCAGACGGAGCTGGTCTACGACCTCCTCTGTAAGCATTCCCATTGTCTCCCCCACCAGTCCTTCCCTGTGCTTTGTACAGTTCCTCTCCTAGTAGGCGAGCTTCAAACGAGCCCTAAACCTGCAGGTCCTCTCCTGCTGCTCTCTCGTGCGACCCCGCCACCAGGACACTCATACTACACTGCCTTTTAGTTCAGGTTCCTGAAAGCACACACCCACAGGTGAGCCTTAAGCACCCTGACCATGTCAGTGAACATGATCCCCAGCATCAGCTCACATAGCACCCAGAACTGCCTGGCACATAGTAGGCGCAAGATAAATATGTGAATGAGTGAGAGTCGCTAGGACTCGTCTATCCCTTAATGTCCCTTGGATATGCTTCCTCCTCTTCACTCTACTTCAGCTTGTCCATGTCACCTCCCTTACGAGCAGCTGCCAGAGGTTCTTACCACTTCCTGGCCTGAACACTTTCCCAAGCTCATTTTCTACCTTACAGCCAGAGTGATCTGCTTGAAACCTCACTTAATTTCTTAGAACTATCAAAAGCTTTCCAAGGACTACAATGGGGAGGGGGGCGGGGGAATCACTTTACCCTAGCATTCAAGGCTTTTCTAGTCTGCCCCAAAGTACATACCCTCATCTAGCTCCTACTGCTCTTTTCAGAGACCCTTCAATCAGAACTGGGTCACTTAGTTCCACCTGTATGCCCGTGCCTTTGCCGTTTCCCATACAAACACATTTATACAGGAAAGCCCTTTCTTCTTTTTGCCTGTCTGTCTTCCCCAGGCTTAACTGCCCCAGGAAGTCTCCCCAACCTGTCTTTCCAATTAGATTGGAAGATTTCTAAGGGCAGCCATATCCTACGCCTTCCTCACCCTGAAAAATTCAAAAAGTCCCTTCCCTCCAAGGCAGTGAGTCGATGACCACTAGCTGACTGCTAGTGAATCAGAACAGCTGAGTTGGGAGGGCCTCACAGATCACCCAGCCTGACCTCATTGTACATTTGGGGAGAATAAGGTCATGAAAGAAAGTTGCCTCAAGTCACCCACAGAGATTAAGGACTGGGCCACCCCCCCAGCACCCAGCCATGTGTCTCTGGCCCAGCCCTTCCAGCCCAGCTTTCAGTCTGGAAGATTTTACTGCTTATTCATTTCTTAGGGGATGTTGGGAAGAAATCAGCAGATGACTGTTGCTAAGCGACCATAGGCAGTTTTCCCAACTGTCATGGAATCAAAAGGAGAGGAACTCACCATGAGTGGGGTTTGGGCAGCTCAGGCATCCCTGTTTTCCTCAGGTCCAGAATGTTGCCAAGGAAATGCAGAGACCCCCTGCTTTCCAGAGAGTAGTGATGTTGTCAGTAGAGGTTAAATCAGCAGGAAGTCAGCTCCTCCAGGAGGGAGGGAAAGGCCTCTTTCTAGGGTCTGTGCCTCGGTTCTGAACGTTCAGCATCCTGTTTGTCAAATTCCTTATGTGGTTTGAAGTTATACTGTCTTAAGTTATCTTCTTAGGTGCTTGACAGGAGGGCAGTGGTAGGATGAGGAACATGCAAGGCTGAATCTCCGTGGTTTAAACAGACTCTCAGTGCATTAATTAGTTTGAACCATATAAATCCAGTGGTTTTTTAATTTTTTTTTTACCTAAAAACAGTAATTTCATATGAGGCAGTGTAATACAAGTAGAATACAAGGCAGAAGGAACTTCAAAAGTGGCTTTAGTCCTAACCAAATCATTTAAAACTCTAGCTTGGCTAGATGTTTTAAACACTACACTCCAGGAAAAGGGAAATTAATTCTACCGGGGATGGCCCCAAGCTGAATTCTGACAGGCAGAGGGCATTCCTGACAGAGGGAGATGGGTACGCTTGACCCCACATCTCTGTTCATCTCTGTAAGACTTATTCCCAGACTCACAGCCACAGGGTCCAAGTAAAAATCCTTGCTATTTTGCCAGGCACTGTTCTAATGCTTTACAACTATTAACTCATTCGATCCTTACATCACCCCTAGGAGAAAGATAGTTTGACAGTTGTACACATGGCAAAACTTAGAGAATGAATAACATGCCCAGTATCTCACAGCTAGTGGTGGGGCTGGGGTCTGTGCTCTTCCACCATGTTCACGTGAATGTAGCCAGTCTCTAGCCAGTGCCTACTTGCTCTGGCCCCTCTCTTATGAGGCCTGTGATGCCCTGCTTTTGCCTGGTTACTCTGTGGGATTGAATCTATTTTTGGATTACCTTCTGTGGGCTCTGAGAGGAAGTCTTACACCCCGAGGGAGATTTGAGGTTTGGGCTTCATGTATTGTAGCAAGAGTCAGAGCTGAACTATAAAGGACAAAAACTGCAGTTTTTGTCCACAGTCATTATCTCAGGCTAGTCGCTGTACTTGATGGGAGATCATCTGTAAAGTGAGATTAATGACCCTACCTAGCAGTGGTGTGAGGCTCAAATGAGCCCAGAGGATGTGAACTGTCCTGAAAACTACAGTGCTGTGCCATGCCAGGACCTGTTGGCACGCCAATGGGTTCCTGTTGGGCATGGCAGTGCTAAGAGAGCCGATACTCCTAGCTGCCATCTGACAGGAGCAGGTGCCTCCGGCAGCATTCAACACAGGACTGAGCTTTGTTGGGGTCCAGGTCTGAAATGGTACCCATCACTTACTGTCTTTGTAGACTTGAATTTGTAGAAATTTTTTTATTAATAAGAGCAAATTGCTTGCAGATGTGGTTTGTTTTAATAAAACATGAATACTATCCCTTTTAACCGTGTTCTTCATTGGGAGTTTGTGTTGCTTCAAGTACCCGGAACCTAGGCCTGGACGGGGCCTTGCTCATCTCCCACCCTCTCCACAAATTCCTTGTTGCTGTCAGTTGGTCCCTGATGGAGTATCTCTAATAGCAGGAGGAGATCACTATTTCTAAAGGTAGTTCACTGAGTTCTTGCTCATGTGGAAATAAATCCTGCCTTCCAGCTGTTCCTATCCAAGATAATATTTGTAATTTTTGATTGACATTGAAGCCATCTGTGGTCACTTACTAATATTTAGAGATTTCAGGGACCCTCCATGATCTCTTCTGTTTCTGCAGTTCTTCTTTGTCAGGGAGAAGGGGACAGTGATGATAGCCTGTGGGAGGCAGCCTAGCAGAGGGCATAGAGGTGGCCCGGCACAGCCAGGCCTGGTAGACAGGAGCCCATACCATGAGGAGGAGACCGCCTGCCCAGGAAGCCAAGCTGCATACGAGGTGGGGTGGATAAGCACTAAGAGTGAGAGGCCCAAGGTTGAGTTCCCCATGTCCTGCTCTGATGCCTTCCATGGCTTCCCATTGCTTATAGAAGGCAGGTCCAAGTCAGCAGGCTTTAAGACCTTGCTTGCTTCCTGACCACCTTCCAAATCTTTTCTTTCCTCTCCATGTGGCCATCCCTGCCCAACTATCACCTGGACACCCACAGCCCCTCCCACGCCTCAAATCCCACAGTTCCTCCCTCAGTCACTTCTGAACCTGCAAGGCTGATCTAAGAGTGCCACAACCTCCAGGAGAGCTTCCCTGGCCAACGCCTCGTCTCCTAGGCCCACTCTTATAGCTCCCGTGTCTTGGAAAACATTTCAGAAGTTCACACATGCAGGGCCTGGTTGTGGAAGTACCAGCAGACAGGGACTGTCTGCTGCCACACTATACGCCCAGCACTGAATCCTCCCACCTGGCAGGTACTTCAGTTCAGTCGCTCAGTCGTGTCCGACTCTTTGCAACCCCATGAATCGCAGCACGCCAGGCCTCCCTGTCCATCACCAACTCCCAGAGTCACGTCCATCGAGTCAGTGATGCCATCCAGCCATCTCATCCTCTGTTGTCCCCTTCTCCTCCTGCCCCCAATCCCTCCCAGCATCAGGGTCTTTTCCAATGAGTCAACTCTTCACATGAGGTGGCCAAAGTACTGGAGTTTCAGCTTTAGCATCACTCCTTCCAAAGAAATCCCAGGGCTGATCTCCTTCAGAATGGACTGGTTGGATCTCCTTGCAGTCCAAGGGACTCTCAAGAGTCTTCTCCAACACCACAGTTCAAAAGCATCAATTCTTCGGTGCTCAGCCTACTTCACAGTCCAACTCTCACATCCATACATGACCACAGGAAAAACCATAGCCTTGACTAGACAGACCTATGTTGGCAAAGTAATGTCTCTGCTTTTGAATATGCTATCTAGGTTGGTCATAACTTTCCTTCCAAGGAGTAAGCGTCTTTTAATTTCATGGCTACAGTCACCATCTGCAGTGATTTTGGAGCCCAGAAAAAAAGTCTGCCACTGTTTCCACTGTTTCCCCATCTATTTCCCATGAAGTGATGGGACCGGATGCCATGATCTTCGTTTTTTGAATGTTGAGCTTTAAGCCAACTTTTTCACTCTCCACTTTCACTTTCATCAAGAGGCTTTTCAGTTCCTCTTCACTTTCTGCCATAAGGGTGGTGTCATCTGCATATCTGAGGTTATTTATATTTCTCCTGCCAATATTGATTCCAGCTTGTGTTTCTTCCAGTCCAGCGTTTCTCATGATGTACTCTGCATATAAGTTAAATAAGCAGGGTGACAATATACAGCCTTGACGTACTCCTTTTCCTATTTGGAACCAGGCTGTTGTTCCATGTCCAGTTCGAACTATTGCTTCCTGACCTGCATACAAATTTCTCAAGAGGCAGATCAGGTGGTCTGGTATTCCCATCTCTTTCAGAATTTTACACAGTTTATTGTGATCCACACAGTCAAAGGCTTTGGCATAGTCAAGAAAGCAGAAATAGATGTTTTTCTGGAACTCTCTTGCTTTTTCCATGATCCAGCGGATGTTAGCAATTTGATCTCTGGTTCCTCTGCCTTGGGGACGTGCAAATGGACCAGAGCTGTGCCCAGATATCCATCCTCCTGACCTCAGGGCCTGGCACAGCGTGAGGCGGCCAGCCCTCCTGGCAGAGTGTGCAGGCAGCCCCATACTTTACCCACACACATCATCCACAGGCTGTCATTTTCTCTATGTGCCAGTGGGAAGCATGTTCTAGGCAATGGCCCTCCTCCTCTCCAGCATGTTACACAGTCCTCTTCCCCAAAGACCTATGCCCTCAGTTGCTCTTCAAAGTGTGAGGCTCCCGGGCTTCTGCCCTCTGAGGTCTACAGAGCAGCCTGGGAGCTAACATTCCAGTCTGACAGGACCTGGAGGTAGCTGACCTGAGACTGCCTGCTGCACATTCTCAGCTGGAGCCCCAGCTAGGCTCTTCCCTCCTTTCCTTTCAGACCCATATCCTATTCTCAGGCCCTGGAACACATCTGTCTGCTGCCATACAAAGTCTCTTACTAGGAAGTCTTCAGATCCTTAGTTTAATGTCATCTCTACTCTTGTAGAAAAAAGGGTTATGGAATCAGAAAATTTGATTTTCTACTCATGATTGCTTATAGGGAGAAGTGAAAGGAGTAAACAGCAGCTAGAAATGGATGCTGTCACACTGTAGCTCTTAGCATGTCAATTTATGGATTCTCGTATGACCCCAGAGCCCCGCCCCACCCCACCCACACATACAAACGCAGGTAGATGCCTTTCCAGAAACTGTCTTGGGACCCACAGGAGAGGGAGGCCCTATCTTCACAAGTAAAGAATCTTCAGAAGGCAAATTCACACATTTGAAGAGAGACTCCAAGACACACTCTGAAACACGAGTTACAGTAACCAGGTCAAATAAATACAAACAAAGATTAAGAATCTGAAAATAATCTCAGTATTGGTTCAAAAGAACAAAGAGGAATATGATACGGAATGTCTGTGAAAGGTTCATGCTGTAGTTCAAGGAAGTCCAGCAGTGAGGCTATTTTGTTAGCTGGGTGTAATTTCACTGCAGATCCTAGAAAGGCTGATTTTAGCATCACTGGCATACGTACAAGTCACCAGAAGCTGCAAACACACAAAGCCCCACGCTCCCCATCTCCCTCACACACCTCACTGCACATGTCACCTTCTAACACGCTGTGGTTTACTTCCTGTGCTCCTGGTTTGTGAAGCATTCATCCCCATCAGAACGGAAGTCCTGCATCCTCAGGCCACAGAGCAGGGCCTGGCACGTGGCAAGCCCTCCACACTTGTTGAAAGAAGGAATATATGCCGTTTCCCTCTCTTTGCTCATTCTTCTGCCTGTAAGACCCTGACCAACCCCTTCTTCTCTAATGCCAAGTGATCACTATATAGTTAATTGGATTGAACCCCAGGGCAGAGGGAGGTGGGAGAGGGGTTCAGGATGGGGAACACATGTACACCCGTGGTGGATTCATGTTGATGTATGGCAAAACCAATACAATATTGTAAAGTAATTAGCCTCCAATTAAATAAATATATTAAAAAAAAAAAAAAAACCAGGGCAGGCAGGAGATAAGGGGAGAGAGCCGGAAGGAAGGGACATTTGGGGTCATTAGGGTTGGCTTTGCAGGCTGGAAGAAGGCAGGCTGAAAAGAAGGGCCCATACAGCTAGCATTCACCCCTCTGCACTGCAATGGGCAATGAGGAGAAGCTTCTGAGCCCACTGCCCCTTCTGGGCCAGCCAACCTGAGGCAGAGGCTGCCTATATTTGCTCTTTGTATCCCTCCAATGGGCTTAACCCAGGGCCTGGCCCCAAAATGTCTGCTGCCTGGGGATCCCCAGAGACCAGCAGTCCTGCCCCACCTCAGCCAAATGCACCTGATGGTACCAGCAAGGCGATTCAGAATTCAGAGAATGGCACTTTATTTTAAGATCTGATTTTTTTCCCATGATTCTCTACCAATTCTTCCATGATGGTGTCGTCTTCTTCCACAGTGACCAGGACCTTCTTGCCCACCAGGCTAAAGATGTCTTCAGGAGGGTAACCTTTGGGCTCACCCACCTTCACAGTGAGCATGTCCAGTGTCAGAATGCTGCCTTCTGGAATTCTCACTTTGGCCACCACAGACTTGCCCAGCTGTGGATAAAATTTAAGATTCAGTGCCAGCCACACAAATAACTAGCACACGCTGTTTTACCCCCAGGGTCCCTGATCAGTTTTCTCACACAAGGTCCCTGGAAAGCAGGGAGTCTGTTTTCCCCTTGGGTGCCTAGAACAATAGCTCACACACAGCAGGGTCTTGGCCAGTGTGGGGTGGACTCAGACTCAGAGGGGTGGCCTTTACAATAAATGACTCAGGTTATGTAGCCAAAAAGAGCAAGACCCAAATCCCAGGCAGCTGGGGACAAGGCGAGGCTGAGAGTCTCTGCAAAATGGGAAATAACAGTGCCTCTATCCTGTCAGATTAGTGATGATAATGCCCGTAATCTACCTGGAACACAGACTTGGTAAATAAAAATGGTGATTACTTTTGTCATCATCCAGTTCAGTATCACATTTTAAACACATGGAAATGGAGGTGTACGGAGGGCGGGTAAGCTGGCCAAGGTTGCAAGGAGCCAGGAGGAGAACCTGGGATCCCTGACCCCTGGCCCGCGGCTCAACGGACACACACCTTACGGCCTCCTCATTCAGTACAACAGGAATATGGAGGGCTCACAAGCATGGAAGGGGCAGACAGGCTGGGCAACGAGGGGAATGAAGGAGACCTGGAGCTCAGAACCAGCATTTCTAAGGTCTGGTCTATAAATGCTGTTCCACAAAGTATCTAACTCTGCATCTTCCAGGTGAGGGCCAAGGAATCCATTCTGGAATTTATGTCAGGACAAAGGTCTTGTTAGCAGATGATTATCAGATGTTACGTCTTGTGGTGTCTCACTGTCTACCCACAGAGCCAGGATGCTCAGAACCAAATTCAGTGCTCAGCTGCTGAAACTCTTATTCCAGTTTCTGAGCCAGCTTTCTCCTCTCTTCTTCTATAAGGCAGTTAGTTTCTTTTTACTGTTATTTTAATTTTCCAGTGTATATACATCTTTGAGAGCAGCAAGTAGGCCCCACTGGAGTAAAAGACAACCCTCCTGGAGCAGGCCTGGAGTGGCATCTTGGCTTCGGCCCAAACAGCCTGCAGCATCAGAGGAGTGAGTGCCTGCTCCCCTGGCAGCCCCGACTCAGAGGCTGAGCCAGGTCTAGGCCTTGGCTTCCAGGAAGGCCCGATGGCCCCTGTGCCAGGCAGAGTTTGCTGGCTTCCCCCCGTCCACTCTGTCTGAAGGTTAATGCTGCACAGCTAGCTCAAAGGGCTCCCAAGGGAATGTATGCATTATCCCCCAGCAAGCCCCTGAGAACCCTTGCCCCATGCTTCCAGTCTCTCCCCATGCTTAGGGATTCCTTGACTTATTACAGCCCTCCTGCCCCTGCCTCATGGAACCCCTCCACCTGAACATGCCTCTAGGATTACCTACAACATGGGACCCCAGACTCTACCTCTCCGCATGCCTCATGAGGCCCCAGACACCACCAGGGTCTTCAGCGCTGGGACCACAGAGACTTAATGGAAAACCGTCATATGATGCCAGGGAACCAGAGGAATAGCTAAAGTTCTTCAGTAAGTTCCTCCCGCTGCTAACATGAACTCCAAAAACCTCAGGGGCTCGCAGCAACATCCCTGCATCACCCCACCGTTCTGGGCTCAGGTACAGCTGGTTCCCACTGCCTCTCAGGTAAGCCCACATAGCTCCTCTCAACACTGGCACCCGGCAGGCCAGGAGAACCCACCTTCTCATTGCAGGCCATCTCACAGGGCAGCAGCTGCTTGGTCGGGGAGCCCAGCGCCCTCTCCACGAGGCGCACGGACCGCACCAGCTCGGCCAGCTCTCCAGGCTCCAGAGAGGCCGAGTGGTCACTCCCTTTCCAGGTCTTGTCCAAAGTTATGTGACGCTCCAAGACCTTGGCCCCCAGAGCCACTGCAGCCACAGATATTGCTATGCCAGTTTCATGCCCAGAATACCCTATGGGGATGTCAGGAAAAAGCTTCTGGTATTCCTTTAAAATAGAAAAAGGAAAAGAAAGTTAAATAGTGTAGTGCTTTCCACATACAATCCAGAGTCAGGCTGATGGATCTGAGGCCCCATTCAGCCACTCACTATCTGTGAAGCTCCAAGAAGTCTCTGAGGCTCCCGGGACCTCTCCTTCTGGGGATGACAGTAGCTGGTGGGAGCTGCTGTGAGCACGTGGAGGGCACTCAGCACACTGTGAAGGCTTAAAACTAATGGCTGCTCTTATCAGGAACACATCTGAAGAATGTGTCACACTGCGCAAACCACCAGGAATAACACCAAAACTATAACTGAATACCTAAACTGATTCAGAAAGCATCTCTCGCATTTAATTAGGATGGTGTAATCACTGACCTACAGCCAGACATCCTGGAATGTGAAGTCAAGTGGGCCTTAGAAAGCATCACTACGAACAAAGCTAGTGGAGGTGATGGAATTCCAGTTGAGCTATTTCAAATCCTGAAAGAGGATGCTGTGAAAGTGCTGCACTCAATATGCCAGCAAATTTGGAAAACTCAGCAGTGGCCACAGGACTGGAAAAGGTCAGTTTTCATTCCAATCCCAAAGAAAGGCAATGCCAAACAATGCTCAAACTACCGCACAATTGCACTCATCTCACACGCTAGGAGACTAATGCTCAAAATTCTCCAAGCCAGGCTTCAGCAATACGTGAACCGTGAATTTCCTGATGTTCAAGCTGGTTTTAGAAAAGGCAGAGGAACCAGAGATCAAATTGCCAACATCTGCTGGATCATGGAAAAAGCAAGAGAGTTCCAGAAAAACATCTATTTCTGCTTTCTTGACTATGCCAAAGCCTTTGACTGTGTGGATCACAATAAACTGTGAAAGAGATGGGAATACCAGACCACCTGACCTGCCTCTTGAGAAATCTGTATGCAGGTCAGGAAGCAACAGTTCGAACTGGATATGGAACAACAGACTGGTTCCCAATAGGAAAAGGAGTACATCAAGGCTATATATTGTCACCCTGCTTATTTAACTTATATGCAGAGTACATCATGAGAAATGCTGGGCTGGAAGAAGCACAAGCTGGAATCAAGATTGGCGGGAGAAATATCAATAACCTCAGATATGCAGATGACACCACCCTTATGGCAGAAAGTGAAGAGGAACTCAAAGGCCTCTTGATGAAAGTGAAAGTAGAGAGTGAAAAAGTTGGCTTAAAGCTCAACATTCAGAAAACGAAGATCATGGCATCCGGTCCCATCACTTCATGGCAAATAGATGGGGAAACAGTGGAAACAGTGTCAGACTTTATTTTTGGGGGCTCCAAAATCACTGCAGATGATGAGTGCAGCCATGAAATTAAAAGACGCTTACTCCTTGGAAGGAAAGTTATGACCAACCTAGATAGCATATTCAAAAGCAGAGACATTACTTTGCCAACAAAGGTCCGTCTAGTCAAGGCTATGGTTTTCCCTGTGGTCATGTATGGATGTGAGAGTTGGACTGTGAAGAAGGCTGAGAGCCGAAGAATTGATGCTTTTGAACTGTGGTGTTGGAGAAGACTCTTGAGAGTCCCTTGGACTGCAAGGAGATCCAACCAGTCCATCCTACAGGAGATTGGTCCTGGGTGTTCTTTGGAAGGAATGATGGTAAAGCTAAAACTCCAATATTTTGGCCACCTCATGCGAAGAGTTGACTCATTGGAAAAGACTCTGATGCTGGGAGGGATTGGGGCAGGAGGAGAAGGGGACGACAGAGGATGAGATGGCTGGATGGCATCACTGACTGATGGACGTGAGTCTGAGTGAACTCCGGGAGTTGGTGACGGACAGGGAGGCCTGGCGTGCTGCGATTCATGGGGTCGCAAAGAGTCAGACACGACTGAGCGACTGAACTGAACTGAACTGAAAGCAAACGTGCTATATGCACAAAGATCACCATCAATAATACAGACAGCCCAATCTCAATCCTTTGGTGGAAATGCTAAATAATTAATTAATTGGTTATCTGTAATTCACTGGAAGCAACAAAAGACATGCTAAGTCGAGTAAGCCTTGTTAGGGAGGGCGGCCAGAAGGCCTGAGTACAGCAGAAAGACCCAGACAGGAATTAATAAAAGATTAGGACGGCTGAGTGGCAAAGGCCTCAGAAACCAGGCTTAAGAGCATGTGATGGACAAGGAAGTGCAGGTTGTAGGTCAGAGTACTCACCCTGCCGTGATGGGGTGGGCTGGGCTGGTAGGGGTGGGGGGCTGGCTGGCAGTTCAACTCTGATCATGCCCTGCTCTCAGGATAAAGGACATGAGCACACCAGGGAGGTGAGGAGGGGGATGGTGGAAGGGAAACAGGACCATGCTTCACAAAGGAAGAAAACTGAGGAAACTATTTGGCATCATACACACTAAATTGTCAATTATGGTAATCTGTGGGATGGGATTATAGAAGATGTTCACTTTCTATGTTATATACATCAGGACTGAGTTTCTTTTTTTTCTTAAATCATGTTTTATTTTTAAAAATAATATGATTTAGAGATGAGCGAGCAATGGAGAAAAGACTACAAAACTGGGAGGGACTAAAATTTTAGTTACAAAGACAGCCATGTCATTTCGAAAAAAGATTACTTTTTTAAAAGTTAAATAGGAAAGATTCTCTAGAAAAATGTATAAGAGCTTACATAATCAGGGGGAGAAAACCTCAGAATGTCAAATACTGTACTGAAAGAATCAGAGAGCTGGTAAATAACAGAACAGGAAAACTCAGAAGTTTCAAGAAGGTCTCCTACAATTCAATATGAAGAAAAATGAATATTTGCACACCAACATTCATATCAGCATTATTCACAATAGCCAAAAGGTGGAACCATCCCAGATGTCCATCAACAGATGAACAGATAAGCCATAAGTGGTATACACATACAGTGAAATATTATTCAGCCTTAAAAAGGAATGAGATGCTAATACACACTACAACATGGATGAGCCTTGACAACGTTATGCTAAGTGAAAGCAAGTGGACACAGAAGGACAAATACTGTATGATTCCATTTATTTGAGAAACCGAGAGTAGTCATGTTCATCAGTCAGTTCAGTTCAGTCGCTCAGTCGTGTCCGACTCTTTGCGACCCCATGAATCGCAGCACACCAGGCCTCGCTGTCCATCACCAACTCCCGGAGTTCACTCAGACCCATGTCCATAGACTCAGTAATGCCATCCAGCCATCTCATCCTCTGTCGTCCCCTTCTCCTCCTACCCCCAATCCCTCCCAGCATCAGAGTCTTTTCCAATGAGTCAACTCTTCGCATGAGGTGGCCAAAGTAATGGAGTTTCAGCTTTAGCATCATTCCTTCCAAAGAAATCCCAGGGCTGATCTCCTTCAGAATGAACTGGTTGGATCTCCTTGCAATCCAAGGGACTCTCAAGAGTCTTCTCCAACACCACAGTTCAAAAGCATCAATTCTTCGGCTCTCAGCCTTCTTCACAGTCCAACTCTCACATCCATACATGACCACAGGAAAAACCATAGCCTTGACTAGACGAACCTTTGTTGGCAAAGTAATGTCTCTGCTTTTGAATATACTATCTAGGTTGGTCATAACTTTCCTTCCAAGGAGTAAGCGTCTTTTAATTTCATGGCTACAGTCACCATCTGCAGTGATTTTGGAGCCCAAAAAAATAAAGTCTGACACTGTTTCCACTGTTTCCCCATCTATTTCCCATGAAGTGATGGGACCAGATGCCATGATCTTTGTTTTCTGAACGTTGAGCTTTAAGCCAACTTTTTCACTCTCCACTTTCACTTTCATCAAGAGGCTTTTTAGTTCCTCTTCACTTTCTGCCATAAGGGTGGTGTCATCTGCATATCTGAGGTTATTGATATTTCTCCCGCCAATCTTGATTCCAGCCTGTGCTTCTTCCAGTCCAGCATTTCTCATGATGTACTCTGCATATAAGTTAAATAAGCAGGGTGACAATATACAGCCTTGATGTACTCCTTTTCCTATTGGGAACCAGTCTGTTGTTCCATATCCAGTTCGAACTGTTGCTTCCTGACCTGCATACAGACTTCTCAAGAGGCAGGTCAGGTGGTCTGGTATTCCCATCTCTTTCACAGTTTATTGTGATCCACACAGTCAAAAGCTTTGGCATAGTCAATAAAGCAGAAATAGATGTTTTTCTGGAACTCTCTTGCTTTTTCCACGATCCAGCGGATGTTGGCAATTTGATCTCTGGTTCCTCTGCCTTTTCTAAAACCAGCTTGAACATCAGGAAATTCACGGTTCACATATTGCTGAAGCCTGGCTTGGAGAATTTTGAGCATTAGTCTCCTAGCATGTGAGATGAGTGCAATTGTGTGGTAATTTGAGCATTCTTTGGCATTGCCTTTCTTTGGGATTGGAATGAAAACTGACCTTTTCCAGTCCTGTGGCCACTGCTGAGTTTTCCAAATTTGCTGGCATATTGAGTGCAGCACTTTCACAGCATCATCTTTCAGGATTTGAAATAGCTCAACTGGAATTCCATCACCTCCACTAGCTTTGTTCGTAGTGACAGAAAATAAAATGACAGCCGCATGGCACTCCATGTTAATGAGTATAGAATATGGTATGACTCTGAGATGAGAAAAAGCTCTTCAGATGGACACAGCAATGGTGGCACAGCAATGCGAAACACTTAGTGCCGCTGAACTAGACACCAAAAAATGGCTCCCATGGCAAATTGTATGTATATTTTACAAAAACAAATCCATAACTCATTAAGAAAAGATAAAAGCCAGCAATTCACAGAAAAGGGACCCCTAATCGCCAATACACACAGGCAAAGAAAATGTATATGGCCAATTACAAAGACTGCACCTTAAAACGACAAAAAACAAAAAAACCCTGAAAGACTCCACCTTAAATTTTATAATGAGAGAAATTAAGATTGGTGTTAAGAAAATTTAATTTATAATCTTTAAGAATGTATCTGACTGCTTAACTCCATAGTCGGTTCTAATTTGATTCTGGAACAGCAAGACTATCAAGCGAAAGTGTAAGTCGCTCAGTCACATCCGACTCTTTGCGACCCATGGACTACATAGTCCATGGAATTCTCCAGGCCAGAACACTGGAAGGATGTCCCAATTACAAAGCATGTCAAAGCTGGTTAAAATTTTGGCTGCAACTTTCCCACAGCCAGTGACCCAGTCAGACAAGGGCCCTCCCTTGTGCTCACCGAGATGACACGCAGGTTGACGTCCTCAGGCTGGAGCGGGTAGGCACTGGTGCACTGCAGGAAGCAGAAGTTGGGGTTGAGGGCCTTCACAATCTGATAGACTTGCTTCATGGTATCCATGGACTGCATCCCACTAGAGATCACCATTGGGCGGCCTGAAGGACCCAACACCAGTACCATCAGCACTTTATTTTCAGGCGTTCCGATTCTCCCTTTAAGCACACCCCTGCTGTTGGTCTCATTCAAACAGCTCTTACACAGTGGGGGAACACAGGCGAAGTCGGTGGGTTTCTGTCCTCAAGCACAGGAAACGTAGACTCCCTTCACCCCACAACATTATTGTGCAGCAAAGTGAACCAAATTAAGAGGAATCTGACACTCTTTAGAGAAAGATGAGCATCTCATTGTATTAAGAGGTTGCACAGCGTGGTAGGGTGAGCATGCCCCAGATTCAAGAGGGTGAGGCCTTGAGCTGCCAAGTCCTACCTGTGTAGTCTCAGATCCTTGGCTATGAAGTAAGTAGAAAGCATCATCATCATATGACCTGCTTCAGTCCCAGTACTGACATGAGAACCACTGTACAAGCTCTGATGTGCAGAGGCTGGATGTTCTAATATACCTAGAGAGTACTTCTCAAAGTCAGAGCTGCCTCTAAGGAGTTTCATTTATACTGTCATATCCTTCATTTTATATAAATATTTTATTAGAAATTAAAAATAATTTTCATTTTAAAATTCTTATGAGGACTTTCCTAGTGGTCCAGGGCTTAAGATTTCGCCTTCCTATGCAGGGGGTATGGGTTCGACCCCTGGTCAAGGAGGTAAAATCCCACATGCCTCATGGCCCAAAAACAAACATAAAAAAGAAACAATACTGCAACAAATTCAATGAAGACTTTAAAAAAAATGGTCCACATCAAAAAAAGAAATCTTTAAAAATTCATATAAAAACTGTATATCTTTAATTTCTTTCAACTCAGCACATGAAAAAGTGGGAGTCAATGCTGATTGGAAAATCTGTCTTCAGGAGACTCCTTTAGTGGGTTATTACCAATGGTGTAAAAACACAAAAAGTCTGGACTCAGATTGTATGACAAAAATTAAACACTCACCTTTTTTGGCTGTCTTTTCCAGATACGGGAAATTGTTGGTGTCCCCAGATCCAACTTTGAAAAAGGGAACATTCAGTTCATGCAGAAACTCAACTGCCATCTACAAAAATCAAAGGAGGGGCTCACATTCACCGAGGTTCAAAATCACCATCCTCAAGACAGGCGAGGAGCCACCTACAAATAGAAATACCCCTTCTCTTGCCCAGCAACTTGAAAGCAAACACAGATTCATTATCAGTCATTTCATTCAAATTCAAACATTCTTTCACTCACATCCACCCATCCATTTGTCCAACACTGCATACTGGCGCACACTGTCTATGAGAATCTGGAAAAGAATCAGATCCCTGGCCAGACCTTCCTTCCCTGGGGGCCTGGGGCCCAGTGAACAAACAAGAAAGGTCATGACCTAATCTTAACTCACACAAATAGGCACTGAGAAAGTGAGTGGCCCTCAAAGGCCTTATCCTTGCCTCAGGACCAAACAGCCAGGAAAAGAGAGGCCATTTCAATCCTTGCCAAAAGTAGAAGAAATGAAGTGTTTCATGGCCCAGCTCTGACACATTGATCCACAGCTGGCAGGGCCCATCAAACCCAAGCCCTTTCAGACCGCAAATTATGCTGCCCACAGAAAAAAACCAATCTGACTGTTTGAGGCTACCTCTCTAGGGCCCTTCACCATCCTTATCTGGGATTCATCAATAACCCTCAGGAAATTGGCAAATGTCAGCAAATGCCTCCTGAAGGAATTAGTGGACCACAGGTTTTAAGAGTAAAATCTCAATTTGGTGTACAATTACCAAAACTTCCCAAATTACTTTTCATTACTATTTTTTTTAATTGAAGTTGAAAATCAGAAGTAGGGAGAGTCAATGCCTTGGAATATTTCCCAGTATCTAAGTTCCATCTATCTTAAAATGCTGGCCAAGTCTCAGAAGTAAGTTTGAAAGTTAGCTAGGTCAGTGCTTCTCACACTTTAATACAGGCACACGAACCTGCCATGGATCTTGGATGAATGAAATGCACGTTCTGATTCTGTTGATCTAGAGTGGGGCCCAAGAGTCTGCGTTTCTTGTAAGCTCCTCAGTAATACCACTGTTACTGCTCTGTGAAACATACTTAGACTAGCAAGGAGCACGGTTACTGGCGTGGAAATCCAAAGGGTTCGGGGGTGGTAAGGAACAGTATGAGGTCATTCTGCCAGCAGGTTCTTTATTTTTTTACTTCTTTTCTTTTGTTGGCCTTACCATGCAGCACGTGGGATCTTAGTTCCCAAGCAAGGGATTGAAGCAAACTGGTGCTCCCTACATTGGAAGTGGTGAGTCTTAACCACTGGACCACCAGGGAAGTTCTTGCCAGCAGGTTCTTTGAATCAAACCAGTACTGCCTGAGCTTTCTCCCATCTTCCCAGCAGATGAATCGCTGGCCTCACTCAGAGAATCATTTTCCTCTAATAAGTAGGGGTTAGAGCTGCTGGTTGGAAAAGGCAATGGCACCCCACTCCAGTACTCTTGCCTGGGGAATCCCATGGACGGAGAAGCCTGGTGGGCTACAGTCCATGGGATCGCACAGAGTCGGACACGACTGAGCGACTTCACTTTCACTTTTCACTTTCATGCATTGGAGAAGGAAATGGCAACCCACTCCAGTGTTCTTGCCTGGAGAATCCCAGGGACGGGGGGGCCTGGTGGGTTGCCGTCTATGAGGTCGCACAGTCGGACACGAATGAAGTGACTTAGCAGCAGCAGCAGCAGCAACAGAGCTGCTGGAGAGACATACAGTGCCTAACCAGCCAGTGAACAGGCCAAAGGCAGATGGCACTCTCAATCTAGGAGACACCTTTCAGGATGGCCAAAGCACCACTCACCTCCAAGGTGCTAAGCCACCGCCGCCTCCTCCCCTCTGCTTTATGTCTTCCTTGTCTCTCTCTTCCCTTCCACAGTTTTCTATGTCATTCTCTCCTGTGTATGTGTGTCTCATACTATTAACCAGCCCTAAGATGAAACTGAAAAGCATTTGTTTTAAACATATTTATTGAATAAAGTCTAGTGTCCCCACCCTCCCCACTCTATCTGGCAGATGAAGAGAGTGTTTTCTATTTTAAGAGGGAAAATCCTATGCAAAATTTCATCTCTAATGCTCCACTTTGTGAGAGCATGGCTCATGATCAGAGTCCCCAGGGCCATAAAGAGATGGATGAGCCCAATCAGGAGAGGCGCAGGGCACATAGGGGCAAGGCGGGGCCAAATGTAGGAAAAATGCTTTGCAAAAGCTTACCTATGCTGATTGTAAAATCTACATAAAGTGAAGTCACTCAGTTGTGTCCGACTCTTTGCGACCCCGTGGGTTGTAGCCTGCCAGGCTCCTCTGTCCATGGGATTTTCCAGGCAAAAATAGTGGAGTGGGTTGCCATTTCCTTCTCCAGGAAAATATGCATGGAGCTCTACAATTCTGAAGCGAGCAAAGGGGTAAATTCCTATTGGCAGAGAAAGGTGCAGCTGGTTTCTTGCAGCCTTCCTAGGGAGCCAGCCCCACCTAGTGGCCACTTAGAAAACTGCCATTTTGGATTAATCTCTTCTGCAAAGGGTGCCGGTTTCAGTAGCCTTCCACCCTGAGGCAGTACTACTGGGCCCAGGCCCCGTCAGGCTGGGTCAGCGCCAGTGGCTGCCTTTCTCTCTGTGGACTTCCTGGCTTCCCCGTCTATGCTGCTTTCAGTCCCCCTTCCATCTACGGGACATCGATACAACGCAGCCAGGCAGCCTCATAACTTCTCCTCTCCTCTGCCCCACATCACAAAGGCTTTCTGAGCCTGTCTGAAAGGAACTCAATCGAGTATGACCCTCACTAGGCATCCAGGGGCTAAACACAGAGCAAAGGGTCCTACCAGCAAACTGTTTGGGGTGAAACACTGCACTGTAAAACCTCACCTTGGAGGGTCCTAATGAATACCCTCCTCTAGCTAATTTACTCCTAGTATTTCCCACACGTATTCAGCACAGAACCCTTGTTTATTTGGGGAAGGGACTTTTAATTAATGAATTAATGAGGAACCCCTTTTCCATAATGTATCCCATGAGAAATTTGGGAGCCTGCTGATCTAAGGGGTAACAGAAAAGACAGGAGTGGAAATGGGGTTTTTCTAAAGCTGCTTCCACTCCCCTTGATTTCGGGATCTCTGACAACAAGCTGGGAGAACAGGTGCCGGAGGGCTTGCCCAGGCTGAGGAAAGGATGGGGGGCGGGGAAGCATGGAGCCAAAAAGGCCCGGCCTGCCTTCAGCCCAGTCAGAGCACACCACAGCACAGGCAGGGGTGCCCTGGAGCAGGGGTGTTGGAGGAGCGAGGGCAGGCACTGTGGGGGCAGGCACGAGGAGGGAAGGGTGGCTCTGCTGGAATTGGTCCTCCAAGGGCCGCCTCTACGACATGGCTCCCATTTGCTTTCTCAACAAAACTCTCCATTTCGACCAAAGGCACTCTGCTCATTTCAGTCGAGTTCCACAGGCCTCTGTGCAGCTTCTGACCAGGTGCCTGGTATTTTCTTGGTCTTCATAAAGTTCCACCATGCCTTAACCTTTCCTCAGCACACAAAGAACGCTCAGGACAGCACACACGGTGGAGAAAGCTGGCACTTAGTACATGCTCACTGTCCATGAGGAAGTCAGCGGGGGTGAATTCTCAGAGCTGCTTTCTAGACAAACACGGAACAAGCGACCAACCCCCCTTGAACAGCCGGGTAGACAGGACTTGCTGGTTCGGCAAAAAGGGACCTGGCGAGCAAAGCAAATGGCACTCTTGCAAAGGCTCTTAAGAATGCCACAACGGGAAGCCCTTGCACAGCAAGGAAGAGCAGCCCCTGCTTTCCGCAACTAGAGAAAGCCCGTGTGCATCAACAAAGACCCAGCACAGCAAAAATAAGTAAATAAATCTAAAAAAAAAAAAATTTCTCCTCGCTGCCTGTGCCTTGGTTTGTCAGGACACCAGTGGGGAGCAAACAGCATTCCTGAGACAGAGAAGACTCCCTGCCCCTTTAAGTGTGAAGCAGAGAAAAGGATTCTAAGCAACAGAACAGCTGTCAGTCAGTGGGTACAAATCTTGCAAGCCCCCAGGTTCATCTCACCAGGTCCTCACTGCAGCTGTGGGGTGGGCATCTTGATTACCTCATTGTCACAGATGGACGGACACCTGTGGCTCAAAGAGGTTATGTGACCAGCCCAAGCTCACAGAGCAAGTGTCAGTGTCAGCACCTGAGTGTGGCTGCAGAGCTCAAATTTATACACCAAACACTTCCTGGGAAACCAAGAGGCAGCCCCAGCCACCAACACCCAGATTCCTCTCCTTCCCCTGTCTGCTCCTGACTCTTAACCTCAAAGCCACCCAGCAGCAAAAGACCTAAAGAAGTGACTTCCTGAGCAGCGGCTGCCCAGCTGCAAGCAGAGGCCAGGCATTCCCTTCAGAGCCCACATCCAGGAGCTCAGGTGTCTGGGAACAGTCTGAACAGGAAAGTCCTCATTCCAGGTCCAAGTCATCTTAGTGACCCTGCCAGATTCTATGCTGACTCGGGACAAAAGAGCAGGGAGAGACTTTGGATGGCAGCTTCTTCACACGTGAAAGGAGATGGAGGCCCCAGAGCAGGGCAGCGACTTGCCAAGCTCACATGCAGATGAACTCAGCAGAGCAGGGCAAGGACCTGGATTTCCTGACCCTCAGCCCGGGCTGCTTCCTCAACTGTAACTAATGTCGCTGAGCGCTGGCTGCGTGCTGCGCCTTCTGCGGGTGATCACATTTAATCCTCATGACAACCCTGCGAGGTGAGTTCAGCTGAAGACACAGAAGCACAAAGAAGGTAAATAACCTCCACCCGGACTTACCAGGAATGAGAGGCAAAAACCTCATACATGCTGGTGGAACGTAAAATGGTGCAGCCACTTTCAAAAAGTCTGGCGGTTCCTCAAAGAAGTTAAACACTGAGTTACCATAAATATATATATATACCCAAAGGACCACATACTGTCTGGTTCTTTTTATATACAATGTCCAGAAAAGGCAAATCTATAGAGACAGACAGCAGATTAGAAGTTGCCTAGGGCTGGGAGAGGAGAAGTCAATGGCACTCACTCCAGTACTCTTGCCTGGAAACTCCCATGGACGGAGGAGCCTGGTAGGCTGCAGTCCACGGGGTCGCTAGGAGTCAGACATGACTGAGCGACTTCACTTTTACTTTTCACTTTCATGCATTGGAGAAGGAAATGGCAACCCACTCCAGTGTTCTTGCCTGGAGAATCCCAGGGACAGAGAAGCCTGGTAGGAGGCCGTCTATGGGGTCACACAGAGTCGGACATGACTGAAGTGACTTAGCAGCAGCAGCAGCAGCACACTCCAGTACTCTTGCCTGGAAAATGGCACCCCACTCCAGTACTCTTGCCTGGAAAATCCCACGGACGGAGGAGCCTGGAAGGCTGCAGTCCATGGGGTCGCTAGGAGTCAGACGTGACTGAGCGACTTCACTTTCACTTTTCACTTTCATGCATTGGAGAAGGAAATGGCAACCCACTCCAGTGTTCTTGCCTGGAGAATCCCGGGGACAGGGGAGCCTGGTGGGCTGCCGTCTATGGGGTCACACAGAGTCGGACACGACTGAAGTGACTTAGCAGCAGTAGCAGCAGCAGGGCTGGGAGAATTGAAGGAATTGAGGAATGACTGCTAACGGGTATAGGGCTTCCTTTTGGGGTGATAAAAATGTTCTAAAATTAATTGAGTGAATTGTATGATGTGTCAATAAAGCTGTTATTAAAAAATCTATCCCTGGGAATTCCCTGGTAGTCTAGTGATTAGAATTTGGCACTCTCACTGCCTTGGCCCGGGTTCAGTCCCTGGTGGGAAATGAGATCCCGCTAGCCACATGATGAGGCCAAAAAAAAAAGAAAAAATCTGTCCCCTTGTCCTAAGGGCAACGTGGGTCCAAGACTCTCCAGCCACCAACATGGAGGGTGGTGAAGAACAGGGGGAAGCCCAAAGGCTCTGCTGAGCTCTGGAAAGCTGTACATGCCTGGACCAGCACCCGGGTGGCCACTGGGGAATCCCAGAAAGGTGTCAGATCTGCCCTCAAGACCCATTTCCCAACTGTGCAACATTGGATAGATTTTCTAGCCCCTGGAGCCTCCGTTTCTTTATCTGTAAAATGGGACATAGTAGGGATAAAATATGGTACTGTAAGCGAAGATGCTTCATAAACTATAACATTAAATTCAGATGTAGGAAATTATGATTATTAGATGAACAACTAGATCTGAAGAATGTCATGCTTATGAAGGCTGTGAATTAAAGAATGAATCTGGGCTACGGAACTGATGCCTGAACTTGTCAAGTTTCCCAGACATCTAGGTTCTCTGCTTCCCCTCCTTTTTTAATCTACTAATGGTCTAGACTAGAGTGATGCTTCTTTGATGTAATTTACAGGCACAGCTTAGGGTTGGAACAGTAACACAGAGGTCAGAGGCCTACAGAAGGAACTGGAGTCTCTTCAAATACCCTAGCTGACTGAAAGAATCACTAGCCAAGAGCCTTAAAAATGTTAAGTTTTGTCTACTTATCCGTTTCTGCAAAGTTATCCTAAGGAAACTCAAAACACAGAAAGAAGGTCATCTCAGCATCATTTAAAAGCACAAAAAGCTGAAAATAACCTCATGTTCAAACATAAAGAAATGGTCACATATATTATAAATCCTCAAAAGAAATACTACACCACGATTAATAACTTTCAGCAAAAGATATGGAGAGTTACATGTCAATTATAGCTCAATAAAGCTGAGAAAGAAAACCAGGATATGGGTAAACACTGTGGTATAATATTAACCGGAAGAAGCAAACACAGAACTAAACATTCAAAATATAACAACCAGGTAATAAAATACGAATATAAAACAAGTTCAGGAGGAAATATGTACAAAGAGCTGCTGTGTAGAGATTATGAGTCAGTTTTTCTCCTTTTTTTCCCTGTTTTCTAAACTTTCTGTGACATTATTTTTATAACTAAATTTTTTTATATTTGAAGAAAGAGCCCACGAAGGAGTCTTGAGGCAGGTCACAGAGCAGATGGAACCTGAGACCTGGCACCAGCTGGTCTCTTCCAGGATGTGGGCATGGCCATCCTGGGAGCCACTCCCTTCTAGAAGATGCAGTGTTGCCCCACCCAGATCACCCACAGCCACTCGGCAACAGGAGGACTCCTGTTAGGACTGCAGTTTCCCGATTCTGAGTCTAGGCCACTTTCCACTGGGAGCAAATTGGCCCAGTGGGATCTCCCATTGGCTTGAGGGATGCTGGGTTTCCAGGTGGTTGCCCCCTACTCCCAGAGACAGCCTGTTTTGAAAACCATAGTTCTCTGTCCTCCAAATCTCACTGGGCCTCCAATCCCCCCGGCCTCCTGTTAGTTGGACATTTACCTGGTCAACGTTATGGGGAACTCTAGCTCAGAAAGCACAAAACAGTGTAAAGTGAGCAAGGCCTGCAGCTGGCTTGAAGTCAAAGACACCAAGACACCAGGCCACCTGTTGTCCCCTAGGTCTGGTAAAATGGCAGAGGGCTCACCTCATCCATTCCAGAGGCAGTGAAGAAGATGCCAACCTCCTCGGCATATTTCTGCAGCTCCTTGTACTGGGCATGGCTGAACTCCAGATGGCGTTTGTGCTCCCCGTATGTCTTCCCCCAGGAATGCTTCGAGGTGTATGGCCTCTCCAAGGCTTTCCGATTAAACTTATACTCCAGCTCACTCTTCTGGAACTTGGCACAATCGGCCCCACACTCCTGCAACATATTAGGGTTCCTTTAATTTTTGATCAAGGGCTCTCAGAGAGAAGAGAAATGTTGGGGCAACTGCTATTAAACCATTATCTTTAAAAACAACATCAAGGGGACTTCCCTGCCAGTCCAGTGGCTAAGACTCCATGCTCCAGATGCAGGGAACCAGGGTTCAATCCCCGGTCAAGGAACTAGATCCCACATACCGCAACTAGATTCCGCATACCTCAAAACTAAAAGATCCTGCATGCCACAACTCAGACCACTCACTCTCTCACTCAGGCTCAGCAACTAAGACCTGATGCAGCCAAACAAATCAGTAAATAAACAAACATTTAACAAACAAACAAATGCCAACACCGAACGACAGAGTTCTTAAGAACTCCCAAAGAAGAGAAACAGAAGCAAGGAAGTCTCAAAAGAAGAAAAGGCTGGGGATAGGAGTTCCCCTCTGTTTTTCCCTCTTAAAATGTAAAAAAAAAAAAAAAGGCAGGGGGAACTTTGCTTTACATTATACTATTAAAAATAATTAATCAAACAATCAAGATTTTAAGTTGTATAACTCAGCAGAGGATATGAGCACTGGACCAGAATTTAGGGGGAAAAGAATCTGCCTTAACTCTGACTCTCCTAGATAAGTCACTCCCTATCTCTGGCCTCAGTTTCTCTATCTGTACAAATGGCCATGTGGAACAGCTCCAAGGCCTATAACTTTCTGAGGAGCCCCTGATGGGGGTGGCTGTTAGCTGTTCTGCACATGTGGTTTCTATATGGCATCTTGTTTGAACAAGAGATTCTGGGGTAACGGCAAGCAGAAAAATTTAGAAATGCCCCAGCTTTACTGAACAGAAGCTATATTATAAAAGCTGGATTATCTGACTCTAAAAGCTATAATTTTATTGCCAGTCAGCCTCCAAGCTCTCAAAATTGTTTTTTTTTTTTTAATCACTCGGTAGAAAGATTAAGGGAAACTCTCTCAAGTCTCAGCTCACTGACACTGCTACAGACACACAGGTCAAACCTGGGCTCCAGAAACGTCTGTGCTCAGAGCGTCACTTTCACTCCTGGAAAAGCCACAAAATGGCATGGTCAAAACTTGATGCTAGAAAGAAGTTCAAAGAACATTAGACCTGAAAGTGACCTTGGACGACAGAGTCCTCATTGTCTAGATAAAGACCCCAAGGCCTAGAGGGACCTGACCAAAACTGTGCGGAGACTCTGGCAGAGGTGGCCAGAGGGCTTTCCTGGAGGCTGCACGACATGGTCTTCCTAGCGCAATGCTTCCCTCCTTTGCTTCTCATGTCTGCCTCAAGAAGCAGACTTACGCTCAAGAGGTTACAAAGCTTGTCTCCGTCTAGGCAAACCTTCCCTTTATAGGAAGTAGTAAAGTGAAGTAAAACAGCAGAAAGTACTAATGAGGAGAGATCAGAGAAAGTTCTACCACATCCCACACGACAGCAGTTGTACTGGGAGGACAGAAAGTTCCTCCCCTTCTTTTCTCCACTTCTTTCGTAAATGAGGTACATTTCTGTATCTGTTTAATGCTATGGTCAACTCTAGGTTCAGAAAACACAATCACTGTCCCTGTTTTACCCCACTGCTGATGGTTTCTTTGTTCAAGCTTTTATTGCTTCTCTACTGGCAAAAAAGCAAACTGACAAATAAGTCAAGGTGTAACACACCCTTTGCATCAAATTTGAAAGTTAGGTGGTGCATTTAAGGCACTTGACCCAGTAAGCATTAAAAAATGTTAGCAATTGTTACTCTTTAAAAGTGTATTTTACTTTTTAGATTTCACCCATAAGTGATAACATATAGTATTTGTTTTTCTCTGACTTGTTTCATTAAGCATAGTATCCTCCAGGTCCATTTACATTGTTGTAAATGACAGAATTTCACTCTTTTTTATGGCTGAATAATATTCCATTGTGCATACACACTATATCTTTATCCATTCGTTTGTTGATGGAAACTTAGGTTTCAAACAGACTCACAGATCTAGAGAACAAACAAATGGATACCAGTGGGGAGAGGGAAGGAGTGATGGACAAGAAAGGGGTGTGGGATTGAGAAGTACCGTCTACTATGTATAAAATAAATGAGCAACAAGGATATACTGTACAGCACAGGGAAATACAACTATTATTTTGCAATAACTTTAAATGGAAGAGTATAATCTATAAAAATATTGAATCACTATGTTGTATACCTGAAACTAATATTATTGCAAATCAATTATACTTCAATGATTAAATAAAAATTTAAAATAAAAGTATTTCTTTTTTTTGGCCACGTGGCACCCAGGATCTTAGTTTTCCAACCAGGGATCAAATCCACATCCCCTACAGTAGAAGTAGAGTTTTAACCACTGCAGTGCCAGTGAAGTCCCCAAATAAAGTATCTTTATGACTCTGTAGGGTTCCATAAAAGCAGAGTTAAGTCCTGAAAGAGTAAAAGAAAACCTAATTATGAATGACAGAACAACTCTGGCTGAAGGGAAGTGAAAGGAAAAAAAGATTTAGTGAACTACCTCTAAATCAAGGAATCACAGTGCAGATCTTATGCTGGGGACTGAGTTTACAATGAAGAATGTGACAGGTCCCCCCTTCAGAGCACTCACAGTCTAACAGAGAAAGTTTAAACAGACATTGACAATGCAATGCCATGGGAAAAACTACAGGAACCCAACTCTGACAGGAGGAGTTGGAGAAAGCGTCCAAGAGAAGTGGGAGCATGAGCGTTCATTAACATCATATCACTAATAGCTAACATGTATTGAGTCCTATTTGCCACGTACTGTACTAAGAGCTTTACATCTTTTTTATTCTCAAAATTCTATGAAGTAATTACAAGGAATGGCAGATGAGAGAGACAACAGCAACTTCAGGAACTTCCTGGAAGTAATTCACTGTGGCAGAAAATGTCAGAGATTTAAAAAATGATAGGCTGGAAGAGGTCAGGTCATTAAAGTCTTGAAGACTTTATTAAAGGGTTTCGACTCTACAGTGGCAGTGCATAGCCACTGAAGGCTCATCAAATCTGTGTTGCAGAAAGATCATTCTGCCACCAGAAAGGGGCGAGAGAGGTCGGGTTAGGGAGCAACTGTAGTAACGCAAACAAATCAGGAGGGTGGCAAAGGGATGAAGAACAGGATTCGAAACGTTTGTTAGTGGACCTGGAGAGCTGGACGCCAGGCCAGATGCAGGGCACAGAGAGGCAGAGCGAGGATGATTCGGTCTCTGCGCAGCCCCGCCCCACCCCGGCCCAGGCCGCTCTTCCTCCAGGCCCTTCCCTACCCCGGCCCCCGCCCCCGGGCTAGTGCCCGAGTTGTCTAGACCGTCCCCTCACCTTAGCCATGCGGATCATGCGCTTGGCCACGTCCAGATCGCCCTGGTGGTTCTGGCCGATCTCGGCAATGATAAAACATGGATGGTGCCCGCCCACCCAGCGCCCAGGACACAGCTCCAGCTCCAGCGGCATGGTGGTGGCTTACGCTTCCCTGCTGCACCGCCAGTCAGGGTCCCGCCACCTCCTTAGAGCGTTAGGTCCGTAGCCCAGCGAGACCCACACACCGGCCCCGCCACGTCAGTCCTTGGCCGCCGGGCAGCCAATCCCCAAGCACGGCCTCGCTCCCGACAGCCAATCAGATTAGGGGGCGGAGCCACCCTGCAGTAGAGAGGTGCGGCGGAAAGAGGAAGTCCAACAGCCTTCTCTGGAGCTTGGAGTGCGGCTCACAGCCGCGAGCGTAACCTCTGACGGTCGTAGAGTGCGTGCATCGGTGAGCAAACATTCCCCTAAGGAGGCTGAAGGCTGGCTTCCTTGGGCGTGGAGAGAATGCGCCCTACGGTGTAATGGAAAGAATGAATTCTGGAGTTACAATTACAGAGCTGGTTCGAGCCCACCCCTGCTCTTGATCATGAATACCTTACCCTTCTGAGCTTTATTTTCCTTTTTCTCTGAACTGGAAAAATTATAGACTGTACATCCCAAGATTCGTGAGATAGCGTATAGATCACCCTGATCACAGTACTTGGCCTGTAAGCTTTCGATAAGTGGTTGCTGGTCCTATTATATGAGATGCATAAAGTTCAAAAAGTTCACTGACTTGTCCACAAGCCATCCAGAAAGCCGCGGTGGAGCTGGGACTAGGACCCTGGATTGCCTTCCAGCCTAGGGCTCTTGCAATACCCTATCAGTTGAGTCGCTTGGTCGTGTCCGACTCTTTGCGACCCCATGAATCGCAGGCCTCCCTGTCCATCACCAACTCCCAGAGTCTACCCAAACTCATGTCCATCGAGTCGGTGATGCCATCCAGCCATCTCATCCTCTGTTTTCCCCTTCTTCTCCTGCCCCCAATCCCTCCCAGCATCAGGGTCTTTTCCAATGAGTCAACTCTTCGCATCAGGTGGCCAAAGTATTGGAGTTTCAGCTTCAGCATCAGTCCTTCCAGTGAACGGCCAGGACTGATCTCCTTTAGGATGGACTGGTTGGATCTCCTTGCAGTCCAAGGGACTCTCAAGAGTCTTCTCCAACATCACAGTGCAAAAGCATCAATTCTTCAGCTCCCAGCTTTCTTCACAGTCCAACTCTCACATCCATACATGACCACTGGAAAAACCATAGCCTTGACTAGACAGACCTTTGTTCACAAAGTAATGTCTCTGCTTTTGAATATGCTATCTAGGTTGGTCATAACTTTCCTTCCAAGGAGTAAATGTCTTAATTTCATGGCTGCAATAACCATCTGCAGTGATTTTGGAGCCCAAAAAAATAAAGTCTGACACTGTTTCCACTGTTTCCCCATCTATTTCCCATGAAGTGATGGGACCAGATGCCATGATCTTCGTTTTCTGAATGTTGAGCTTTAAGCCAACTTTTTCACTCTCCTCTTTCACTTTCATCAAGAGGCTTTTTAGTTCCTCTTCACTTTCTGCCATAAGGGTGGTGTTATCTGCATATCTGAGGTTACTGATATTTCTCCCAGCAATCTTGATTCCAGCTTGTGCTTCTTCCAGTCCAGCGTTTCTCATGATGTACTCTGCATATAAGTTAAATAAGCAGGGTGACAATATACAGCCTTGATGTACTCCTTTTCCTATTTGGAACCAGTCTGTTGTTCCATGTCCAGTTCGAACTGTTGCTTTCTGACCTGTATATAGGTTTCTCAAGAGGCAGGTGAGGTGGTCTGGTATTCCCATCTCTTTCAGAATTTTCCAGTTTATTGTGATCCACATAGTCAAAGGCTTTGGCATAGTCAATAAAGCAGAAATAGATGTTTTTCTGGAACCCTCTAGCTTTTTCAATGATCCAGCAGATGTTGGCAATTTGATCTCCGGTTCCTCTGGTTTTCTAAAACCAGTTTGAACATCTGGAAGTTCATGGTTCACGTATTGAAATACCGTATACTGAGTTGCAAACAAAATTGAGAAATAAGTTTGAAGGAAAAAGCAAACTTGATTCTCCTCTTGACTTCCAGAACTAATGAGCAAAGTAACAACAATGGAAGGGAGAGGAAGAGGCATTTCTGGGTGGAAGGGAGAAGGGTAGGTTGGGACACTTGGTATAAATATGCAGGTGAGGAACTTCCTTGGTGGTCCAGTGGCTAAGACCAGGCTTCTAAGGCAGGGGCCCCAGGTTCAATCCCTGGTCAGGGAACTAGATCCCACACACTGCAACTAAAGATCCCACATGCTTCAACAGAAGATTGAAGGTCCCACGAGGCATAGACAAAGTAAATAAATATTAAAAATAAATATACAGGTGAAACTGTTAATTAGGTAGGAGGAGAGGCAGCTCTGAGGCTCAGTGTGGGTCTGGGCTGGAGATAGAAATCCAGAAGCCATTCTGAGTGAGGAAAGACTGACTAGGTTGACTCCTGAAGGAGAGAGTGCGCAGAGGACTGAGCAGTGGAGGAGTGAGCCTTGTGCAGCTGCCCTGGAAGGACAGAGAAGCAGAGTGTGTCCTGAGGAGGAGAGACCCACAGAGCTGAAGGCCCAGAGCAGTGCGTAAGAATGAGGAGCAAGAACTCAGTGGAGAACATGGGAGCAGGGGGAATGCTAGAGAAAACAGATTTGGTGGCCAAGGGATGATGGGGAAACAGAGGAGGCAAAAATGGATCTTTTCTTGAAAAAGTTCAGTTGTTAAAAGCAGATGGAAGGGGCTTCCCTGATAGCTCAGTGGTAAAGAATCTGCCTGCCAGTGCAGGAGACACAGGTTCAATCCCTGGTCTGGGAAGATCCCACATTCCTCGGAGCAACTAAGCCCATAGGCCACAACTACTGAGCCTATGCTCTACAGCCCAGGAACCACAACTACTGAGCCCATGATCCAAAACTACTGAAGTCCATGCACCCTAGATGCTGTGTTCTGCAACAAGAGAAGCCACTGCAATGAGAAGCCCACTCACTACAATTAGAGAAAAGCCTGCACAGCAGTGAAAACCCAGCACAGCCATACATAAATAAATAAAAAAAATTATATATTTTTTAAAAAGCAGCTGGAAAATGGACCATGGGCTGGGGGTGGGGGGAGTTGTCCTAAAGTTGAGGGGTTCCAAGGAAGTGCAAGTTTGGAAGCAGGAAGTGGGTGTAGGTCAGAGTGTGACCATCAAGGGTGCCTATAAATGGAACAACTGAGAACCTTGAGAGAAGCAGACTCTTTGGCCACCTGACACCAGAGCAGGCCTTCAGTGGCTGGGATTGAGAAGCTTGGATGGACAGCAAGAAAGTAACCAAGGAACAAGGAGATTGCAGCGGGGTTCATTCATCTGCAATATGTCTAAACTAGATGCCACGTGCTTTAGGTCTCTCAAGTTTAAATGGCTTTTCACAGCTGGGTGAGGTTGAGCAACAGGCCTTGATTACAGAGAAAATTAAACCCAGCACTAAAGTAACTCAGTCACTTGACTAAAGAAAACCATTATGGTTTTGCATAATTCATATATAAGTGGAAATTAAAGAAAAAAAGGTGACGTCACATTTTAAAAAATGATACCATGAAAGGAAGTTGGGCTAATGTTACTTGTGGTTAAATAAGAACTTTCAATACATTAAAATACACACTTATTTAGTACCTACCACAAATAAGGAGGAAAAGATGCAATTTTTATTCTACTCTTGTTCTTGTTTTTAAAGCTAGTTTCCATGCTTGGGTAATGAGTCAGTGTTCAGTCTGTCGAAATGGATGAGGACATGTGGGAAGGTCTTAAAAACAAAACCAATGAGGGATTTTTTTTTTGGAAGGAAAGGGCAAGGAAGAACTTAGTTTTGGAGAAACTGCGGCACCCAGAGTGCTGGGTCGTAAGGGTCAAGGTCAAGGATTGGACATAGTTCCTAGAACTGAGACGCTGGGGCCTGGGACCTCAGTAGCTAGTTCAACTGTGCTTGGCCCCTCCTGAAGTTAATTCCTGCAAAGCCTCCTCCAACCTAGAACTCTGATTAATTTTTTGTCACTGCTCCATGTTCTAGTTACAGTGGACTATTCTGAGTTCTCTAAAGGATCGTGTTCTCTCCTCAAGGCCTTGACACAGGTGGTTTCCTGAACCTGCACACTCCCTCTTTCCCTACACCCACCATGCTGAGCCCCTGCTTTCTGCAGGTCCTTCTGCAAGTCCTTCAGGGTAGAAGTCACTTCTTCTCAGGACCTTCTCTGATCTCCCTAACAGCCTTCTCCATGTTCCTGCATGACCTTCTTTATTCCCTCCTTTATGGAACTGCCTCTTGTCTGTCTTTCTCTCTATAGAGTGTGAGCTCCTTTGGGTTGGAACCATCTGGAGTACCTAGTCAGTGCTAAACCCAGGGCAAAGTTCTAGGGACACCATGGTGAACAAACAAGACAGACCAGACCTCTGCCCTTATGTGGCTTAGAGCCTTGTATTGTAACTGAGTCCTCCAGAACAAAGAGCTCCTTGAGAGCAGGGCCTTAGCTGTTTCCTCTTATATCCATAGCACCAAGCACAGAACATAACATTTCATAGGTGCTGATAAACATTTTCTGAATGGCTAAGCACAGGAAAGGAAAGATGACAGTGAAGACTGAGGCGTAATTGACTTCATGTATTTACTCTTCAGGCTGCATTCAGCCTCTTAGGTGAACACGACCATTCCCTGAAGTCAGCTTTCTGGAAAGTTCCTCTGAGGAAGAAGTGAAGTATTAATCCACCCAAGCTCCCCAACCCCCAGCCACCAAGGACCTGCCCTGGTGTCAAATGGCCAAAGAGTCTGCTTCTCCCAAGGTTCTCTCAGTCGCTCCATTTATAGGCACCATTGATGGGCACCCCCTGACTTACATCCAGTTCCTGCTTCCTCAACCTTGGTCCTCATCTCTGGAACAGAAGCATCATTTTTATACTGTCCCAGAGTGAACAAGCCCACTGTCACACCTGGGGCAGTATGGGAGATGGAAGTCACTTCATACTATCTCTGTTGGAAGGATTTTGTCATGGGGTACACACCATACCTGCCTCCACTTTCCAAATGCCACCTCACTCACCCATCCAACAAATGATTCTTGGGTTGCTGCATGCCAGGCACCATGCCAAGAACCAGGAGTAGACTGGGGAACAAAGAGTGTGGGGCCTCTTCCTATAAACTGCATTTTATAGTAAATGTAGTTTACGATGAAAGTAAACTATATTCACACATTGCTATAAAATCATGAACTGTCATAAGGAGGGTGTGAAGGAAAGCCATTGAATGCTGTGTGTGACTAACAGGGGGACATTTTTCACACAGGTTGTCAGGAAGGGTCTGTCTGAAGGATCAACACTGAAGCTGAGACCCCATCCCAAATTCCTTCCACATGATAATAATCTATTTGCAAGCTTGGCCCCCACAGGAGGTTGAAACAGAATAGGGTCCTGGAAAAAAAATCGCAGTGTTTGGAATAAGCGAAGCCCAGGTTCTACTCCCAGCCCTGTTCCTTCTCAACTTCCTGCCGAATGGAAACCACCACCACCAGAGAGCAGTAGCGAGAACCGTGTGAGACCAGGCATGTGAGACCTGCTTGCCCAGAGTTCTCGCCCCAGAGACTTCGAGAGAAAGAAGTCTCATCCTGAGCCCCTGCCCCCTGGCCTGCTTCCACTGCCTGTGGCCTGGAGGACCATCCCCCTCCTCATATCTCATCTTGACAGTCTGTGCCTGTCACCAGCCTCATCTCCTCCTCACCCTCCACCGTACCCTGCTGTCTGAAAGGTCCTTCCCCCTCACCACCCCAATTAAGGGCAGTGGGTCTAGGGAAATCCCTGGCAGTCCAGTGATTAAACTAGGTACTCTTACTGTGGTGGCCCAGTTTCAATCCTTGGTCAGGGAACTAAGATCCTGCAAGCTGTGCGGAGCAGCAAAAAAACAAAAAACAAAAAAACAAAAAACAGTGAATCTGTTGTCTCCTCTTTGCCCTCTCACTCTTAACTTCCAAGAGTCCCCAAAACTTTAACAACTTTCACTCCTTCTCCCTCATGCTGTCCTTGAGAATATCATCCATTCACAGGGCTTCAAGATGTACACCCTTATGGGTAACTCCCAGATCTTCATCACCAACCCCAGTCTGACTGCTTACGTGGTTGCCTGCTCAATTCACAACCATCTCTAGAAACAGTCCCAGTACACCAGAACACCCTATAGCAACCCGGTCTCAACCATGTGATACTGCCAACTCAAGCCCAACCAGATTGATCCTAATGTGTTAAAAGATAACATTCCAATATTTCAAGAACATGAAAAGTTGCTCCATGTCATTAACTATCAGGAAAATGCAAATCAAAGTCACAGTGAAATACCGCCTCAGACTCAGTAGGATGTCTAGAATCAGAAAGACAGATAAAGGTGTGGCGAGACTGGAGCCCTCATACACTGCTGATGGAATGAAAATGGTGCAGCCTCTTTGGGAAACAGTCTGGTGGTTCTTCAAAAGGTTAATTATCTCATTACCATATGACCCAGCAAGTCTACTCCTAAATATATTCCCAAGAGAAATAAAAAAAAAGTGTCCACAAAAAATTTGTATTTGACTCTCCTCTCCAAACCTGAGCACCCAGGTCCACCTTTTAATCACATTGCTTTTAAGTCCAAACACCCAAGTGGGGGCTTTTCAGCATGTGACTGCCATTCTCTGCCCAGAGGTTTTCACAGTTCTTATGCTTGGCGTTCTGAGTTGAATTATGACCCCTCCCCTAAATGCATATGTTGAAGTCCTCATGCCCAGTCCCTCAGAATGTGACCTTACATGGAAAAAGGGTCATTGCAGATGAATTAAGTTGAGTTCATTGGAGTGGGCTGTAATCCAAGATAAATGTCCCTATAGAAAAGGGAAGATTGTGCACAAACGCATACACAAGAACGCCACTTGAAGAGACACAGGAAGAAGATGGCCAGGGAGAGAGGCCTGGAACAGATCCTTCCCTCACAGCCCTTAGGAGGAACCAATCCTGCCGACACCTTGACCGTGGACTTCCAGCCTCCAGAACTGTGAGATGACACATGTCCGCTGTTTATATCGCCCAGGCTCTGGTATTTGGTTACGGCGGCCCCAGGAAGCCGTGGGTAAAAATCACTGAGGAGATGCACTGAGTGCATTGGTGTGGGAGGCACAGCGAAGGGACTCAGGCCTACAACCCAGAGCTCTCACTTCCTGGCAGGGGAGGCGAGGCAGGGAGCAGAGCAGCCAGAGCCAGCACAGTGAGAACGAGGCCATCAAAGTCATTGAACAAGGAATGCAGGGAGGAAAGTCTCCTGTCTGCTGGGTCATTAGAGAGGCTAACGCCTTTGCACTGGCTCTTGAAACTGGGATGGGTCTTCTTTGGCTTATGTTTTGTCTGTTTAATATTTCTTTTTGGCTGCATCAGGTCTTAGTTGCAGTATGCAGGATCTTTGCTGGGGCACGTGGGCTTCCCTCTAGTTGAGGCACAAGGATTCAGTAGTTGCTGTGCATGGTCTTAGTTGCCCCACGGCATGGGGGATCTTAGTTCCAGGACCAGAGATGGAACCTGTGTCCCCTGCATTGGTAGGCAGACTCTAACCACTGGACCACCACGGAAGTTCCTGGGATCAATTTGCTTATGCAGATGGAGGAAGAGTGCAGACAGAGGAGGCAGCACAAGCAAGGTGAAACACACAGGAATGTTCAGATGGCTAGGAGGGTGTGTGGGGACTAGGGAAAGGAAGTAAGGCTGGAAAGGAGAATTGAGGGGTGTGGTGCCAGAAAGTCACGGAAAGTTCCCGAGTGGCATCAGGAGAGCACAACTGTGGTGAGGTCCCTTGAGCAGCCTAGAGAGGATGGGTCCTGGGTGGGACTCTGAGAGACCTCAAGTGGCCCATGATGTGGGAACTTGGATTTCCTCAGCCTCATTTCTTCCATCTCCCTCTATCTTCCTCCTGCTGAAGCACCTGAGCACTCTGAGTTTCAGAAGTTCCCATCCACGTAAGGGATCCTCTGAGATGAGCTCACTCAAGCTCAGTGGACTGTGTCCTGTAGTCTAGTTACTGGCTCATCCCTGGCCTTTTCCCCTCGATTAGTCCAAGGCAAGGAAAAAGTACAAGTGCTCTCTACTTGGGGGCCTTGCAACAGTCACCCTGACTGTTCCCTCGTTTGAAAGATGGGGTGGGAATCCTCACACTGCCTCTCTGGAACAAGATAATGGATGTGAGCTCTGCAAACGGCAGCATACTATGGAAAACCTGGGGACCATCATCCTTGTGTCAGAAGTGGGGCTTAGGACAAGTCAGGCCTAAGCTTGGCAGAGAGGTTGTAGAATAGGATGTCGACAGGCAGGGAGCACCAGGTGGCTACAGAAACAGGGTAACAATGGATTGGTGTCCCAGCAGGCAGGGAACCAAATGACATATCAGGGACAAGGCAGGGTCCTGACCTAGCACTGAAATGGACAAAGTCAAGGAATTCCCTTCCTTAGGGGCTGGCTGGGATCCTGAGGACTACTTGCTTCCCTAGGGTCCTGTCGCCCACTCCAACTCCTCCAGGGCCCGAGCACCCACTCTGCTCAGATGCCCACTTCTCACCCACTTGCTGCTGCTGCAGCAGCTCCTCGGTGCATTGCTGTGCAGAACCCTGGCTGCATGCAGGCCAGCCTAGTCTGCCACTGAGAGAAGCCCATGGTGTAGGCTGTTCCCAGCAGTTCTCCACATTACCCCTCATGGTGTCCAGCACTTTCATACTCATTAACTTAACGCAGAGAGGTGCAGGGCAGCCCCAATTTAGGAATGGAAAACTGAGTTCCAAGAAGCAGTGTCTTTTGATGGCTCACTAAGTTGTTATATGGCAGGGCTGCCTCTCTCAGTGTGAAAGTATTATGATTAAGAGTGGTAGTTGTATTTGTAGAACATTCACTGTTTGCCTGCACCCCTAAAGCATTTCATGGTCCCAATTCTGAAAACCAGCTCTGTTCTTACTCTGCCCTGAACCTCATGTTAGCCCGCATCTACTTTCCTCCAGACTGAGAAGAAATATGCCCACTAACTTTCTCATTAGAACAGAGTCAGGAGCCAGACAGCCCTAAGGAGGAGCATTTAGCCATCAGCAGAAGCTGTGAATTTGGGCAGAGCTGGGTTGGAACTCCAGCCAGGCTGGCTATTTACTGGCTACTTGACTTTGGAGGCTCTTCACCTCTAAATCCTGCAGTTTCCACAGCTGTGAAGTGAGGAATACAGTTTCCCTCCCTCCCTCCAACTCAGAACATTAGTGCCCCCCAGGGGCAGACATACATCCTGCACATGCTAAGGTGAGTCTATAAGGCTATAGATACTCCCCAGACTGACTAGTCTGAATTGTTCAGTCGCTCAGTAGTGTTGGACTCATTGCGACCCCACGGACTGCACCACACCAGGCTTCCCTGTCCTTCATCATCTCCTGGAGCTTGCTCAAACTCATGTCCATTGAGTCGGTGATGCCATCCAACCATCTTGGCCTCTGTCATCCCCTTCTCCTCCTGCCTTCAATCTTTTCCAGCATCAGAGTCTTTTTCTAATAAGTTGGCTCTTCACATCAGGTGGCCAAAGTATTAGAGCTTCAGCATCAGTTCTTTTAATGAATATTCAGGGTTGATTTCCTTTAGGATTGACTGGACTGATTTCCTTGCAGTCCAAAGGGACTCTCAAGAGTCTTCTCCAACACTGCAGTAGTAAAATGGATTTACTAGTATCCCTATTGCAGTTTTTAGAAGACACCTCATTCACCATCAGTCTCAGTGGTGCAGCCCTCACGCACACTTGTCCAGATAACGGTAACCACCTCCTCACTGACTTCTTGCTACAGGTCTATCCCCTTCTACTCCATCAGCCTAAGGTACAGCTTTCATATTTTCCACCAGCCCAAATCCTTACCTGCTCCTCAGGAAGGCGGGGTAGGTGGGAGTAACAGTTTGAGTAACTACTATCATGTCTATTGCTGGTTAGAACTTGGAGTATATATACCTCGTTCTGATGTATATATCAGGGCTGCAAGCTCACTTAAGCTTGGGCTCCATATTTCCAGTCAAGGAACTGAAGGTTCCCAGAAGGGAAATGACTCAGGAGAGTCAAATACTAGCTAGTGGCCAGGCTGGGGCTAGAACAGATCTCTGGCTTCTCTTTGAGGCTTCCCTCACCACACCTCCACTCCTCTTCTCCAGGGCTGGGCTGAGGCAGTACTCTAACGAACATTCACAAGCTGGTCTGGGTTAAGTCCCCTTAACAAGACAGAGTAAGGGTCATTTTCTTTGTAATGCCCTTCTGACACCTCTGGGACAAGTTGTAATATACTTGGAGATTAGGAAGCTGACCTAATTGGCTCTAGAAAGAACTTCTACACTTGCTTCAATCTTGGTGGTTTTCCTGCAGAGCAACTGTTTGGCAGGTGAAGCTTAAGTCAGTTGGTAACTTGACTCCCTTTTCAAACTGTCAACACAGTGGTATCACCAGTCTCATTAAAATTGATGTCGGCACAACTTGACAGGACTGGAGAAAAGGGAAGGTCATAGCCTAGGGACAGAACCACTTGGTTCTGTCTCATCTTTCTCTGATGGGAGGGTGATGCAGCCCAAATAGGATGCCAGAAATGAAAACGACTCTAACTCTGCTCGCACGTGTACTAGGTAGAGGTCCCAGCGGTGGTGATGAGTGTGGGCTAGCATTTTACACAAAGTGCTCTGCATTTGCATCAGAAGTGTCATTCACTTTTTAGGGCCGGGATTCCTACAGCAGGAGTAAACTAAAGGTAAGAGCAAAGTTGAGAACAGGGCCTGGTTCTTTCACTGCTTCTCATCATAAACCTTGGGCCAGTCCTTGATGCTTTCCTACGCCTGTTTCCCCGTATGTACAGGGAGCAATACTTCTCTTGTTTTCTAAATATTTATTTGGCTTCGGGTCTTAGCTGCATCCTGTGAGATCTTCCATTGGTGGGACACAGACTCACTCAGTAGTTGTGGCGTGTGGGCTTAGCTGCAGCCCACTAAGCATGTTGGATCTTAGTTCCCTGACCAGGGATTGAATCCGCACCCCCTGCACTGCAAGGCTGATTCTTAACCACTGGACCACCAGGGAAGTCCCTAACCCTTCCTTTGTATTTTAAAGACAAATGCAATCATGACATTCCTTGTCGCACAGAACAGGGTCGTTACTCTGGTTGGAGGGCAGCTGTGTGTGGGAGAGACCCCTCTCCCTACCCTGCAGGAACAGGTAAGGACCAGTTATCCAGCCCATCGCAGCTCCCACCCAGCTGTTTAAAACATTCACTGCAAAAGCTGGCATCAAGTCCACTCCATTAATGTCTCCTTCAGAGGAGAACTCCAGAAACAGGGTTTGCTCTGTGACCTCATCACCAAAATGCCTGTTTCTCAAGAAGTTTAAGTCTTTAGTTGAGAGCACCTGGGCCTCAAGGCCCTATCGGAGGTCTGCATGTTACAGGCTTCTGGAAATTTTCATTTTAAGACAAGGAAAAGCAGGTCTGATAGTTCCCTAGAAATCCTCACTGGCCACAGGTCATAGGTCAAAATGACATTTTGTAAAGTGAATGCACAGAAAAGCTCTGCCGTTCAAGCCCCCCTGGGATAAGGTCCCAAATCACTGCTCCTGTCTCACCTGCCATTCCTCTCTTCTTCCTCATTCTCTACTCAAACTTGCCTATTTGAACCCAAGCATACACAACTCCCTACCCGTGACCTCTGTCCATCATTCTTCCCTCCTTTCTCCATTCGTATTTCTAAAGTCACTCATAACCGCGTGTGTGGCTCGAATACAAATCTTCCCAGTTTAAAGCTGCCCTTCCTACCTCTGAATTACCCTCTTACGGTACCACCTGTTCTAGGTCTTGGTAAGTATCACTCCCGTGTGTCTTCTCTTCTTTACATTTCTGGTGAGCATCCAAGGACTGGCTTGTCTCCATCCCAACCCCCTCCCTCTTGCCCAGCCAGGGAGAGCCTGGCATATCCCAGGAGCTTGGAAGATACCAAAAAGTTCTATAAACTTGAAAAAAGCAGGAAACAAAATCATCCGAAGTTACTGTTTGTTATTTGACAATATATGCAAAACCTAAGGACGCGTAGGTTGTACAAATCACTTTATAATGTATTGAAGGTGTGTCAAAGGGCACTGATTAAGACCTTGTGTTGGGGAAAATATGTCAAATTGGAAATTAATTTTCCTAACATTCCTTTGTAAAAAGCAACTTCCACTCTAAAGCCTAGTTGTTGTTCAGTCGCTCAGTCATGTACAGTTCTTTGTGATCCCATGGACTACAGCATGCCAGGCTTCCCTGTCCTTCACCATCCCTGGGAGCTTGCTCAAACTCATGTCCATTTAGTCGGTGATGCCATTCAACTATCTCATCCTCTGTTGCCCCCTGCTCTTCCTGCCTTCAATCTTTCCCAGTATCAGGGGGCTCCACTGACACTATGTAACTTTTGCTAGACCTAATTCAGATCAGGTTCCAATCTTTAACATTGCTTTTACTTGTGTAAAAACCCACTCATCCAGTAGCTTACAGGTAAGAGTTACCAAAACAATCCTCAGATATTCCTTCCACTACAAAAATTATTGACAAACACAGTCACACGTGTATTGAACCACTGCATACAGACTGCAGAGTATTTTACTCCTCCCCCAAATCCTTTTAAGATCTGTAAGAGACCAAATTTCCATCTTTCTGCAAAAAAAAAAAAAAAAAAAAAAGCCGCCGAGCTGACCTCAGGCAGTGCCTACCCACTCCCGGGCCAAGCTTTTCACATGTCACTCCTCCTCAGCACGCCTGTCTTGGTAACAAACCGTACTCCGTTCACCTGTCAGTCAATCCCTACGTGTTTCAGCCTTAGCACAAAGCTCGTTTTTTCCTTCAGACCTTCCTGTCAGTGAGGGTCAGAGACCATCAGTGCTGCAAAAGACTTCGAGAAGCCATTTGGTCACACCCCCTCGATTTTATAGACTGGGAGGTAATCCAGAGGGCAACACAAGGTCACACAGGAAACCAGCAGCAGAGCCAGAACTACAATTCAGATCTCCTGGGACTCTTCTCCGTTACATGACCCTCCTTTCCTTAATTCATCTATTATTTGAACCTAACATGATTTTTTACTGCCTTTCAGGGGTTCCACAGCACTGAATTTCAAACATCATTTTTCAGAAGTCTACCTCATTTAACTCCCACAGTCATCGAGGATTAGGTTTAAATGCTCAAAGATCCTACACACTTGTGTATTTCTCAACAACCACTAATAAAAAAAAACACCAAGAAACCAGTTCTTTAGTGTTTTAACACAGGCTTACAAAGTCTTAATTTACAAATGTAAGCATACAACTAGGCTTTATCAAAGAGCAATGTGTTTATTTCACTTAAATTCTTAAAAATATTTTTTTGCCAGTTGTCACAATGTCCTAATGTAAAAAAGTGTCTTTGAAAAGAAAAGCATGAAAAAACAGACCCAAAATGTTAAGATTTTATTTACAAAGCTTCTTTGTTGTACAGAAAGTAAAAATGCTGTTACAATCTTGGTGTAACTGGTAGCCACGGACAGTTGACTCACCAATCACAGCTATCCACGCTACAGCAAGTCTTACACAAAAACCTAACAAATGCTTACAATTTTGTTGGGGTGAAGTCCCCAAGCTTGGTGGTGGATTTCCAAGAGGGACTAAATGGAGAAAGGTGGAATGTCACAGGAACTATTCTTTGGCTCTTTGGGTGGGTGGGTGTCCTGGGGTTTGTATCACAGCTACCTTTTTTTTTTTTTTCCTTTAAAAAAAAAAAAAAAAGCTACCAAATCCATGTCAGCAGTCCAACCAATACTGAACAGTTCTTTTTTTTGCAGGTTATTGGGGTCTTATTAATCATCTTCTCCTTCATCATCTGTTTCTCTCTTCCTCTTTTCACCTTTCCCGCTTTCTTCCTCTTCTGTATGAGAAAAAAATTCACTTTGAGACATTTGGAAAGGCATATGTCTAGTGTGCCTAACTGCTGCAAATGGAAGCAACAACAATGAATTTAATGGTTAGCAGATGAGCTCCTTAAGCCTATTTTCTCACTAGTAAAATGGGGCCAACGGCATTGACTCCATAGGGTTATTCTGAGGACTAAGTGAACCAGTGCAAAGTACTTAGCCTAGAATATGGCAAGACTCAAACTGTAGTTCATATTCACTTTTAAGTGATTTCTTAGACTCCAGGTATTTGAGACACAGAGACTTTCATATTGTTCTGTCTTTTCAACTAGTAAATTCATGATTACTTTTATGAAGTTAACTAAATCTGCACTGTGTTTTAAAAATCTCCCTGGAGGCAGAGACCAGGCACTGATCACTGCTATATCCAAAGTAAATTTAGTTCTGAAACAGGCACAGAGCGAAGATGCTGCTGGAAAAGTATAAACTCACAGAAAGCACAGCAAACAATCCAGCGCTCTGAAACTTACACAAGTGTTAAAATCTACTTTTTAACAAACAAGGGTTTCTTTGGTTTTAATTGTGGTGGGGAAAGGAAAACTGGAACGGTGCTATTTATCTATCCTGCAAAGATTACACTCCAATTATTCTGAACATAGGCATCTCATGCCTAACAGTAACACAAATGACAGGGTCTAAAAACACAACATGCGGGGAGTGAGGCCAGGGCCTCCTTCCCTCACACAGGCATTACACATCCCCCTGCTGTAGAGCAGGGGATGAGCCACACACACACACACAAACAGGCCTTTTATCCGTGCCTCTGAAGACCACTAGGGCCAAAGGTATTTTATTTTCTTCTCCATGATTTCAAATTCTGTATTAATGAACACTTCCCTTGATCTTTAACTGAGGGGGACCAAAGTGCATGCCTTAACCCACCTTCATCTTCATCTTCGTCTTCATCCTCATCTTCATCATCTTCATCAACTTCTCCATCATGTCCAAATTCTTCTTCCTAAAAATGTTAAACAGCATACCATTATTAGATTAATTCTGCCCAGCTAAGAAGTACAAAGAAAAATAAGAATTGTCAATAAACTTAACAGTTCATTCAAGGAGAAAACTGTAATGTTACTTTTATCTATTTAAGATACTGAGAGCTGCTGGTTTTTCTTTAATGGGCTTAATTAAAAATTTTCTTTAAAAACTGCTTTTCAGAAGTATTTGCCAGATGTTTCATTAGTATACAACTTACAATGGATAACTCCAGAATTAATTTTAAAACCTTCAACTTCAAAGCAGGTTTGGACAGAGATTTCTTTTCTTCTCCAGTTGCGGTGCACTGGGTTTCTCACCGAGTGGCTTCTCTTGTGGGGCACGAGCTCCAGAGCCTGTAGGCTTCAGTAGTTATGGCGCAGAGGCTTAGCTGCTCCCAGGTATATGGGATCTTCCCAGACCAGGAACTGAACCCATGTTCTCTGCATTGGCAGGTGGATTCTTAACCACTGGACCACCAGGGAAGTCCCTGGACAAATATTTCTATATCCAACCCCCCACCCCACCTTTTTAAATAAAATGCTTCATTCAGAAACTTAATTTCATTAGCTACCTACAAGATTATACAAATGCTCAGTCTTATATTTGTACTATAAAAGAACTTTTTTTTTTTTTTTAATGACATCTAATTTTCTTGGCCTGTTTTTACAAATCCTCATTAGGATTAAAGTCACTCCTTTCTCCTATCCTTCTATGGTTAGAAGGATAGCTATGGCTTCTTCTTCAGCTCCTCAGAGATTCTATTATTACTACGTGTCCCATAAATTAGACCCCCTTCTCTGCTCCTTCAGAGTATGACCACATTTTTACTCAACTTTGCATCCTTAACTGTTTATCACAGAAGGTACGTAATGTACTTATTTCATTAAGCTGGATATACAAGAAATTTAGACTTGGTAAAGATACCTTTCATTTCAATACAACAAAAGGAAGGACATCTCATCAGTTCTCAATGTTCCCAGCTTTCTCACCCTAACGAATGAATACTCAACTTGTTACTGCCTCCCAAAGTTAAAGGGTCAAAACATACTCTGCAGAGCCAAGCACTGTCTAGTTTAGCATTCATAAGCATTCCATTTAGTATTAATACTTACTAAAAGGGGGACAAAAGCTAACTTAGTCAGACCACTATTAGTCTATTTACAAGTATACTAATTTCTTCAGAAGACTTTTCTTTTTCAAACAATCCACACTTTAATTACAAGAGGGAAGCAGGGCAGCCAGGAGGTGCACTGACCTCCCCACTGACTTCATCTTCATCCTCCTCCCCTTCTACATCTTCGTCTTCATCGTCATCCTCTTCATCATCAAACTCTTCTTCCTCACCATCTTCATCCTCCTCCTTATCCTCATCTTCTCCTTCTGAAAACAGTCCAAAAGGAACACATCAAACACCCTGTGTGTCTCATAAGGTATACCTACTGAGGTGGCAGGGAGCTTCGGGTTGGCCCATGGACAAATGCTGGGCCACACCGATATCAGGGAAAAAACCATGAACCACAGTCACCTCCCTTCCTCAAAAGCTGCTAAGGCTCAGTTCTTCTGACCTGAGATAAATAAAATCCAGAGGCCAGGAGTCCTATGTACATTATAATACTTACTGATGAAATGATACAGTGTCTAGAATTTGCTTCAAAATAAGGAAGGGGAGAAGTGGGTAGGAGTGCATGTGTATAAAATAAGATCAGGTATGAGCCAATCACAGCTGAAACTCAGTAATGGGAACCTAATAGTTTTACTGTTATTTCTACCTTTGTCTATGTCTCAAATTCTCCATAGTACAAAGTCACAAAACCCCCAAACAACCAAAATACCCTCACCAACCTCCTTCTCTGGCGTTAACCCGTTTCACCACAAACCAGCTGTGCAAATTAGGAACCTGGAGAACACCCGTAACAACTCCACGACGGGGACAGTGGTGGTGGCCAGGCACCTGTGTCCTGTATCTTTACCACATTTGGTGCAGGCCCCTAGTCAAGCAGTTCTTACCTCTCCAGGTCCTGGAGCTCACTGTGCTTTCTCCTGCCTCTTCCCTTTCCTTCCTCTATGACTAACACTGGCTCAGCCTTCAAGTCTCAGTTAAACATCACTTCCTCAGGCCAGACCCACAATCTCAGCTCATATGCTCACACACAAGTACCTGGGTCCTTCTCCATTACCACACATTTGCTCACTTATGATTATTTATTTAGTTACGATTACTTAACATTTCTCTTCTTAGTAGACAGTAAGCTCCAAGGGGACAGGAACCATGTTTATTTTTTCTTAAAACTATTTCCTACAGCCTGGCATGCAGGAAACTCTCAAATACTCACCTGACTGATCCTGCTCTTAAGAACTGCCTTTTACTCGTCAGGTTTCTGCACACAAGTGGCTGCTCTACCCATTTAAGGTGAACTTAAATAGATAACCAGACTGATTTGTAAGAGAAATGGACAGCCAGCAGTGAAGGGACTAAGTGAAATGAACATCTGGAACAAGATGAAGCATCCTATTCAGCATCCTATTCACTTTACCATCTAACATCCCATTCTTTGTGCCTTGTCTCAAATCTGCTGCAAAACAAAACTGTAAAATGTTTCCAGAATACTATGCTACTGATTGTAACCAAGGTTCCTGATGGTGTTCTTCACTTTTCTTGATTATTTCTGCCTTATAAACTTCTATCTTTAAAGAGATATCAAAAATAATATTTCAAATATAGTAATACTGCAAATTCCAGCAACATGAGGAATTCTAGGAAAGTAAATTTTCTTCACGCTGACTGATGTGATAACTAATAGCTCTGCTTCCTCTAAGCCTCTCAGGTGAAAAACCTTTATCCTAAGAGTGACTCTTACTAAATAAGTCACTGTGTAAGGAAAGCACAAGCTAAGCAGGATTAGTTTGGGTAGAAAATATATTAAGATTCTTAAAGGTAACAGGATGAAAAAACCTTGATCAAATGTCTAAAGTAAAAAGTATATTCTAATTCCATGTTATAGCCAGAGATTATTTCCTTTATTAAAGAGAAAATGGAATTCAACATACAGTGCTTTCAAATCATTACCTTTTAAAACTCATATATCAATGGAGAAGGCGATGGCACCCCACTCCAGTACTCTTGCCTGGGAAATTCCATGGATGGAGGAGCCTGGTAGGCTGCAGTCCATGGGGTCGCTAAGAGTCGGACACGACTGAGCGACTTCACTTTCACTTTTCACTTTCATGCATTGGAGAAGGAAATGGCCAACCCACTCCAGTGTTCTTGCCTGGAGGATCCCAGGGACCGGGGAGCTTGGTGGGCTGCCGTCTTATGGGGTCGCACAGAGTCGGACACGACTGAGGCGACTTAGCAGCAGCAGCAGCCATATATCAAAAGTAGCAAAGATATTTATATTTGAATGCAAAAATCATGTACCAAATACCCACTAAGTGCAAGGGCCTGTGAATAAAGAGATAAGAAGATAATCATAGCAAAGTCAGAACAGACAAGAATGGCAGAGTAACAAGTGCTATGAGAAAGGTAAGCGAGGGAATGCTCGGGCACACACAGGAACTCCAGCATCACAAAATGGTTCCCGGAAGTGCTGACAAAGGTGAGATGGTAAGGATAAATAGGCAGTAGTCAAGAAAGGGGAACTGCTAGGAGAAAGGCAAGAGACTTGAGGCAATGGTCCTTTTAGTAAACCATAAACGACTTCAATGGGTCGGAGCACAGTTTATGAACTCTAGGCTCCAAATTCAAAACTAATTAGCTAATAAACCATTGTCTATTTTGAATCGTTTGAAGACTTCAAGGTCCTGGTAGTTTAGTCACTAAGTCATGTCCAACTCTTGCAATACCATGGACTGTAGCCTGCCAGGCTCCTCTGTCCATGGGATACTCCAGGCAAGAATACTGGAGTGGGTTGCCATTTCCTTCTCCAGGGGATCTTCCCGACCCAGAGATCAAACCTGGATCTCCTGCATTGCAGGCAGATTCAACGTCCTAAGAACCCCAAATTTAACAGAAGGCCTACTTGCATGGATTATTTTTCTTGATAGCAAGAGCATTCAGTGCCCACTCACCTTCATCATCCTCTTCTTCATCCACACCATCCACCTCGGCATCTGAATCTGGGGCTTCACGATCCTCTCGGTCATAGCCATCCAGATAGGTCAGCTGGGGCAGGAGCTTGAAGACACTCTCTCGGTAGTCATTCAGGTTAGTAACCTCACAGTTAAACAGATCCAGGCTCTTCAGACATTCCAACTTTTTCTGAAGAAAAGGATCAAGAAACATACCTCCTAAACCAAAGGAACATAAGCAACAAAAACCATCTCCTAAAATGGTAAAATTCTAGGCTCTGAATTCAATAAGCTACTACCTATTCAGCCTTGTACACAGGAAAACATCTCAAGTCCATCGCAATCTTTATGACTGGTCACTAGATTTTTAACTAGTCTTTCCCTTCTACCTCTATCCTCTCAGAGAACTGTTTCCTTTTGGCACTATGAATGAATAATCTTAAGAAATATGAATTTTAAATATTAAAGGTGGATCTTTTTACAGTATGAGACAAATCAGAGACTTGAGTAATCAAATGACCAATAAGACCATGCTGGGTTATCAAGCAATCAGTGCTTTTGGGGTGGTAGGAAAATAGGGGAAACATTTTTTTCAGTCATATCAATTCAGTCAGCATCAAGGTCCTTGACATTTCTACTTAGGGACACAGATGCGAAACACTTGAGAATGGAACAAAGTAAAGTACAAGGTGTGGGGATATAAGTATTTTCTGGAAGACAGGAGTCAATGCAAGCTGGGGTAAAACAAGGGGAACTCAGGGTTGAAACTTCGAAAGTAAAAGAGACTTTACACTCTTTTCTTCTTTTTTAGTTTTGGGGGCAAAGACTGATGCTATTACCAGACCTTCCTGATACAAAATTCTTCTGATTTTACCATACCTTAAAGTTTTGTTGCAATACTTCATTTGTTTGAAACCTGTTTCATTATCTAAAATAGTTAAGATCTAAAAACTTGGCCCAAGAAGTTTTCTGAGCAGCCAAACTGATAGGAAAATATCTGTGTATTCTACTCAGATCATTTATTACCTCAGTGTACTAGTATTTCAATACCAGGTCTATTAAGTTTTGATTAAGGGTGAATTAAGAGATCGGGAGGGCAGAGGTAGTATTACAGGCAAGTAAGCAGATAGCAACAGAAAGTGACAACAGACCCTCCCAGGGAGGAAACGAGGGAGCAAATGATAAAGAGTGAACACAAAATGTAAACGGCTATGTGGCTCGGTGCCTTTTAAAATAGGGAGTGGGGGTGGGGAACACGGATATATGGATTCATAAACTTAACTTTTCAATGGTTCTGAGTCAATACAAAAAGGTTGGCATTCTCTAAATATTACTAAGAGGATCTTTTTATGAAGTAAGTTGCAAAAAAATAAATGCTGTTTAAAGACTGATGCTTTACAGGGAAATCTACTTCAACGTTCACAGGCACCTGGGAAGATACAGAAATGAAACAAAACTCTGTCTTCAGGACTTGAAGTATCTGGGTAATTGCTGGGAGTTACAAAATGACTTAAAAATCTTTGCTCTAAAGCCGACCTTGGCAAATGACAGTTGGCTGACCCACTCTGGCCTGCTTCTTGTGTTTGTAAACCAAGTTTTACTGGAACACAGCCATGCTCACTTGTTTATGTATTACGTATGGCTTCTTTTGTGCTACAATGGCAAAGTGGAGAAGCTGTGACACTATATGGCCTACAAAGCCTAGAAGATCTACTACCTGGTCCTGTAGAGGCAAGGGTTGCTGACCCCTGCACCCACAAACCTTCATATTCCTTATCAAAAAGGTTCCCACACTGGCTTTATTCTCACTGAACAGCCCTTGGGAACACAGAGCCAGGCAGGGAACACGGAACCGGGTTATTATAGCAACAGGAAAATGTATTCCTCAAAACACCAATGTGCAGTTATCCAAGAGTTTGTGGATCCAATACTGTGCTACTAAGTTAGTACCTAAAGTCTTAAGAAAGCTGTCCCCAGTCCTGATTGTAGGGAGAATGACTTTTATGTCATGTAGCTTTCAGAATAGGACAGCCCAACCCCGAGAAGTCCAGGTATGACTTCTTGCCAAAGAGGAAAAAAATGCTGAAATACCACACCAGGTAACTGGGGAAACTTTTCTCTTCACAAATATGTTGACACTATACCCCTTAAGATAGAACCATGAGTAAATCTGGTAGCTTTCCCACAGAGGCTCAGTATAAAATTCTTCGCTCAAAGGAACGAGCCATTTATTGGTCAACATTATTTCCTAGGAATGGATGTGCAAAAATACATACAACTCCTGATCATGCTCAACAGTGCTCCAAGCCCGTTTTCTAACTCTTTTGACTAGCCTAGTACACAGGGCCTCCAAGGCTTTCCAGTTTCTGAAACTCTGAATCTATAACATTTTTTGCTACTTCATCAGAACGGAACCATTATGAATAACTTGGACGTGCCGAACAGTATGCTAGAAAATGAAGTGAAAGCAAATAAACAACAAACCCCAAATAACTGGAGTACTCTAGAACTTTAAAGCGCTAAAACTGTGCTTTAAGACCCCAAATACACTATACACAGATTATTCAGGATCCCAATGTAATATGTAAATACTGCTTAAAAAAAAAAAAAAAATCACAACTCTACCATTTCAGAAATTTGGCCTAAAACTAATAGGCTAGCCATAATAAACAGTAAACATTTTATTAACAATAATTTTGCTTGCCTTCTTAGAATTTAGAAGGGCTTTGGGGGATGGTTTGGATGGCCCAGGTCTCTTAAAAAAGGTGTCCAAGGAAGTTTGAATTGATGCCTTCTTTGTCTCTCGATTAATGTCCCTGTAGTAAGCAGAGGCATTCACAATCATTGCATTGACTGTAAGAACTGGGCTCAACGTAGACGGTGTTCAAAATGCATGTGGTTGATGAGGATGAGATGGTGTTTTCCCCACTGAAGAATACTTTCAGAAGTTAAAATGGACCCAACACTTCCCCCCTTCACCTCCTCCTACAGTTTTATTTATCCTAAAGTTATAACTTCAGGAGACCCACCTAGCACCCCCAGGAATTGGAACAGCAAGTTCAGGAGAATAGCAGGAGCTCTGCCTTCCCCAGACAGTCCTGGGTGTGCGGTGCCATGGCTTTGTCACTGGCAGGCCAAGTATGTGACTCTGGACAAGGGATTCAGCTTCCCCTAAGCCTCAGCTTCCTCATGTGTAAAATGAGGGCCATGTTATTTCAATCCATTTTGTAGAAATGTTGAAGATTATTCATGGATAACATACATAAAGCATCCACTACCGTGTATGGCACACAGTACATCTTCCAACAACGGTAAATATTATATAATGATTATTTCTCATATTTCACTGTTTCAGGGGATTAAGACTTTCACTGCCAAAGGGTCCCACTATATAAATCACTTATCAGGTCAGGAACACTCGTGCAAACAATCCCTACGCAACGTTTGTTTCTGCTCTGCCTCTGAATGCTAGGACACTGACAAAAGCTTCTGATGAAACATCAAAGATGACTAAGGTTGCCATGAGAATTAGGCAATGGCCAGTGATCTAGCATGGAAAGGTATGGCCTGGTACTCTGTTCTAGACACAAAGGGTTCCTGTGCTTACAGTTACTGTGAATTGACAGGGCTGTCATTGAACACACAACAAAGGCTTAGTATAGCCCACGGGACCGAAGGGAGACCATGAGAGCTTATTTAGTACTGGAACTCCCAGTTTAGGTCTTTTGGGGTATGGAGTAAATTTATACGTTAAAAAGAGAACAGGTTCCAAGGGCAGTAGAAAGAATGGCCTTGGACTTGAATTCCTGCTCACCATTTATTCTAAAGCTGCTGTGTAATTAAACTCAGTCTCCTCATTTCTAAAATGACATCCTCTCTTCTCTGCATTACATGAGGATACAATGGGCAAATGTTAACATCTCTGAATAAGGAAAACTGCAATAAAAGTCTGTTTATACACAAGAAATGTTGACTTGGAGGAAAACAACAGTGAAAAAGGAAGAAGGCCAGGTGTCTGAGTGTACCTAATAGGAAAAAAGGGGCAAAACATGGAGTAAAGGTGAGCAACAGGCTCCCAACATTTATGAGAAATGAGCTAAATGCACTCCACTTAACGAAACATAAAAACAAGGGTCTTGGTAAACAGTGATTAAATTTACACTGGAATACAGCCTCAATTACTTATTAGGAGAGAAAAAAACTATTAGTTCCAGCAGGAAATCTTCATTAAAGGAAGTCATAATTTAACTCTTATCTTCCCTTGAAATATCAATATTCTATGCAAATGATAAGAAGTTCAAGTATTTTAATATATTGTCATGTCAGAAAAGATAAGAGACAGCAGAAGGATGCCTTTTCCTCTTGAGTTCTGCTCTGCTGGATCCTGAAAGACAGCTCCTATCTCCTGACTAGCCCCTCTCCCAATTAATGTCTGCAAGTTAAGTCCAATGGAAATACTGACTTTATGTAAAACAGAAAAAAGGAAAGCTGCCACAGGCTTCCTTGGGTGATATGAAAAAAGTCAGTTTCATCAGTCTCATTAAAATTGAATTCTACGTCTGTGAACAGAATGTCATGTTTAGGGGAAAAAGTCAAGTTAACAATCTTGAAATCATAGGAATTTCCAGGTGGCATCAAAAGAAGAGAGTCTGTGGGGCTATCCCACCCACCATTAACTGGGAAGAAAACAGAACTAGTGAGAAAGGAAGGAGCCCAAGTATCTGAGAGTACCTATAACAGGGGGGGAAAAAGGGGGGGGGGGCAAAATTCATGGAGCAAAGGAGAGCAACAGGCCCCCAACGTTGCTTCATAAGCTCTTTTCTGGTCACTACAACTTCCACTTAACTAGACCCCCATCAGCACAGCTTCCCAACTTACAAAGTAAGTACATTACCTTATTTTATTCTCAGAACTCCTAAGTGAGATAAGTAAGGCAGGGATCACTATCCTTCCTGTTTCATAAGGGAGGAAACTGAGGCCCAGAGAGAAGAAGCAACTTGCCCAAGGTCACACAACAAAGTCTATAACCCAACTGGCACTTAAATGTAACTTTCCATAGTTAATCCCAGCATGTAAGAGGAGGAGAATTTGGGGGTTCCCATGCAAAGAGTGAGCCAGCTGGAGCTCAAAATTGTGAATCAGAAGACCTAAAACTCACTGGAGCTGCCTTTGGCCTGTTCCATCAAATCAGATGCCCAACCCAATATAGACAGCCGTTTCTATAAAAGTATAGAATAGCCTGGCCAGTCTGGGGAAAATTTTTTAAGATAAATGTTTAAGGCTATAGTCAGTATATGACATTTAAAAAGAACAAAAAAGAAAAGACTTCCCCTTTGAAGTTAGCGGCCACCATAAACAGGGAGGGAGAGCAAACTCACAGGAACACGTGTAACTAAAGGTTCTGATCTTTTACTCTGGACTCCTTTTATACAAAGTATTATTAAAAAACCACCACCTTCTCAGTTATTATTTCCAGTTATTTCCCTCACAATAAAGAAATATGAAAATGAAAATGACCAAATAAGTCCTGGTTTCCAAATTCTCAATTACTTACCAAAGGTTCCAGGGTGCTGATATCTTTCAGTTTATTTCCACTTAAGTTTAGATGTGTAAGATTTGGAAGTTTTTCTGCTAACATATCCAGACCTCCACAGATTCTATTATCACTGAGCTCAAGCTGTTAAGAGAAAATGCACATAGCACACAAACACACAGAGAAACAGGTATCATTAAAGTGTTAGAAATAACAAATACAGCTCTCACACACTTACCAATGACCTCTTTTTTATTAGGGCATGTATGTTCATTTTGTTTGATTAAACCCAAATTATAGATCCTAGGAACACTTCAGGGAAGGAGAGATGTGTAAGGATGAGAGAGTTGCATTTTCTTAATCAGCTGCCAATTTTAACAGTTTGGCCCCTAACATCAGTGAATACATTTTCTAACCTAAGAAGTGGGTCAAAACAAATTAGAATTCTTTGAGAAGCTGCCATACGCTATATGTGCCAGGAAAGGTAAGTGCATTCTAAGCAGCTATTCTGTGTGTCAAGCAAAATTTGTGATGCCCACTTGAAACCTAATCTGTTTCTGCTCAGTGCTGACTTGCCATGGGGTTCTACATCTGGAAGCCACCAGGGAATGCTGCCCTGAAGGCTACAGGAATGGTACAAGTCCTTAAAGAAGTTCCATGACTTCAAGCAAGGGAATGGGGCAATAGCTTCAGGGCTGGGGAAACCAGTTCCCCACAGGACACTTCTTACACGAATCTATCACTAGCCTTTACAAGAATTCTAATTTCTTTGCTGCAGGTCAAGTTGAGTGGTAAGTGGTATGCCAATGAAGGAATGAGCCTTCACCAAGGAATATTACAGTGAAAGGAATTGGAGCCTGAAAAAGTAAAGACCGTTGAGAGCATCTAATTCAAACTCTTTATTTCGCAGATGAGAGAACTGAGGCCAGACAGCTGGTTTCAATTCTACTTTAACTGCCAGCAACAACAATGGTTACTGTATCTAATCCTGACATAGTACTTAAGTGTTAAGTACCCAAGTACTTACGGCATTGCTCGAAGAACTAGAAATCCATGAACTCATTTGATCTCACAATCACCCTATGGGTAAGTAGAATTATTACCCCCATTTACAGATGAGGAAAATGAACCAAGAATAGACTATGCAACATGCCCAAGGTCACACAGCTGTTACAGTGGTGAGCCTATGATTTGCACAGGGAGCCTAGCTTCAGTGCTCCTTCCTATGCTAGGCACCTAGAACAGAATAAAAATTTATGTAATCTAGTCTGACATGCAATGAAATGAAGTACACGATGCAGAGCAGAACTCTTAAAAATTTAAATATTCACCGAAAGAAAGAGTTTAAAAGACAAGAAGCCTGTTTAGGTGTTTTTAAGCATTTCAGAAGAGAAAAATACAACATTTCAATACATTTTTTCCCCCTTCTCATGGGCAGTCCAGTAAAATACCTAAAATTTCTCTTGGTTGGTTACAATATCAACATATATAATATTCACAACCTTTCAACATGAGTATCTTAGGGAGGAGAGATAACAAGGCAATCTGCCAAAACATTCAGTGGCATATTTATTTTGAAATGAAATCAATGTGTAATCTAGGAAACGCGTGACATTTCTTTCAGAACCTGCTTCTTGTGACTTTCTGAATAAGTATGACAGTACAGAGACCACAGTAATTCAGGAAAATGTACCAGGGTGCTAGGAAAGCAGAAGAGAACACAAAACACACAGTAGGGACCTGCCAGTATCAAGTTTATGTAGATACAGGCTAAAATGCCATCAGTTACGGAGTTTCCAATGTCATGATAACCTACATAAGCAAAAATGGATTACACCTGAACCTCTAAAGTAGATACCTAACAGAAAAAAGAAAAGAAATTTACAAATTTAAATATAACAGAATTCTTTTTAATAGCAGAGTTGCCCTGAAACTCATGAGGACTGCCTGAGCATTTAGAACACATAGCGCTTCTGGATTTTAATTCATGTATTTAACCAAAAAACAAGTCCCTCTCAAGATTCAAGCAAGCAAATAGGAACAGCCTATCTATCTGTTGCCTAAATTTCATTTCAGTTTTCTATGTGTATCTTTCTTAGATGAAGCTTCAACTTAAACTCCCTAATAAAGAGATTAGGTAAACAGTGGAGAATTCTGCAACACTGCCAAGACCACACACATTTTTATATGTAATGGAAAAGGCAGTGGGTTAGCAAATAAGAGCTATGGTTCTAGTTTTGGCTCTAGTACTAAACCACTTCTGTGGGTGGCTTTAGGCAAATTACTGTACCTGTCTGGGTCTACTGCTGGGTATGTGCCTATAAACAAGGCTAGAAGATCTTAAGTTTCTTTCAGTTCTGGCAGAGGCTTTGTGACAGGTTAACGTGCCAAGACACAAAAAACATTTTTCTTGAGAATTTTTTTTTTCTTGGTGCGTGGCAGGGATGGGTGTGTGTGTCTGTTTGGGGGTGGGGGTGGACAGTGTTAGAGAGGATAGCGATTGGTTTATAATTAGACCAATAAAGCCCTAACAATGGACCATTAACTAGCCAAGGGAAATACAGCAGTTTTGTTTAAATGAATTCTCAGTCAGTCACAACACATTTTAAACTCCCTAGTCATTAAGAATTACATAATGGATTTGAAATATCATAGGCTACAAATCTGAAAGGTCTATACTTAAATCCTCCCTTAATCAACATTAAACATGAAAAGCAGGAGGAACCCATGATTCCTAAACCAGAGCATACTAAGAACAAAATGTAGCTACATTACAGCAACAAATCCTTAACAATTATTGAGTACTAAATTATTCATCATAACTATTTATTGAGCATCCAACATGTATTATTTCCAAACATCATAGCAATTCCGCAAGATCAGGTGGTATCACCAGTTTACGGGTGAGGAAACTGAGTCTTAGAGAGATTACATAACCTGAGAAAGATTCACCCATGAGGGAAATGACAGAGCTGGATGGAACGCTGAGTTCCAGATCTGCCCAGTTACAAAGGCCATGTGCTCTCTGCTACACTAAATGCTTCCTTACAGATAGAATTGTTTGTTTTTCCCTTCCCCAGAATGGTTCTCTTCTATTGTTAAAAGAAAAACCACTTACCTTTTTCAATTTAGGTAGTTTGGGAAGATTTGAAACTGAAATCAAGCCTACATTTATTAAACTGAGGAACTCTAAGTTCACAAATTCAGCTGTTAAGCCCTCAATTTTTCCATCATTTGATTTGCAGTTGTCCAGAACAAGTTCTCGAACCTGTAGGTGACAAAGCAGGGAAGAAAAGCTTTCAGAAACATACAGAAAACAAAGAACAATGCAAAACCTCCAACCATAAATACCCAACAAATCACTCACATATAGGGGCAGCCTCTACTTAGACCCAGATCATAGTTATAAATAATGAAAAAAATGATTAAGCCTTTAATAACAATATTCTAATAGATATCAAGGGTGTAATGTCACACCATGGTTACAAATAAAGATTTTAACTCTACTTTCCAGACAGAAACTACAGCTCTTAAGATGTTAAGTGAAGACACAATACCCCCTACCCCTTAGTCCTTTTCCCAAGTCTGTTCCAAGAGGCGCTTTAACTACAAGTGCAGGAGAAGATACCCACCCCTCTTCTAGGCCCATCCCACCCATAAACTCCTCTAGGCCACAAGGCCCAGGAGACTGACACAAGAGAAGAAAACTTCACTTTTCCAGCAAGGTCACTAAGAGATTGTGGCTACAGGTTTCTGGACTAACACACTTCTACCTCTGGTCTCATTAATCCTTACTAAGATTATCTTGACACTAGGAAAAGACCAAGATGCAAAAGCTCTTAATTCAAAACCAAGATCATTTTGTTTTATATGTAAAAAAGCTATTTCTAGGGAAGAGAACAGTTAGCTATTATATTCCTTTTTCAGGCCACAAAATCTCCTCGTTTAGAGTTCCTGAAATTCAGAATTCAAACCCATCCAAGAGTATCACATGTGAAAATTCTGAATACTGATGATTTAATAAAGTCTACTGTGTAAATATCTACCATGCTAATCTCTATTGCCATTCTTGCTCTGTGGTTGACTGACACTTCCCAGTTTTAAACACGTTTTGATAAATTTACACGGATGCAAATAAGTTTTAACTGCCAAAGGCATTCTTGCAGTAAACCTAACACATTTAATGGCATTAATGAGTAATCAAACATGTATGAGATGCTGATAGCTCTAAAATGAAAATAGGAGTTAGTATCTTTATCCTCCCATATAAAATCCAAAGATACTACTCTAGTAATTGCTAACATTTATGGAGAATTAACTCATTACTCTTTTTACCACCATACCGCCCCCCTCCCCCACAATTACAGAGAAGGAAACAGATTTAAGAGTCAGGGATACCCACACCACCACAACTTCTCACTCGCTACTACTCTACTTCCTCTTCAGAAGTCTTGCTCTCAGGATGCACACAGGCCCATTACATCTTTTTCTTTCTTTCTTCCCTTCCTTCCACTTTTCTCTTTATGGACAGTCTTCCGTCTTCTGATAAAAATTAGCCTATCTGAAAACTTAAGGTAAACTGAGGAGAGCTAGGCACCAGAGACAGATGCTTAGGGTCAATTTCTTTCTTTTTTTTTTTAGGGTCAATTTCTAGCCCTGCCATTTACAACCTCTGTGACCTTAGGCAAGTCACTTAACCTATCCGTGCCTCAGTTTCCTCAAGGTGAAGTAGAACTGTTGTAGAAAGTAGTGCTTTAGCCACAGTGAAAGCTGAGAAAATAACCTCTGGGAAAAGGTGTAGGAGAATGACAAGGACCTTTGTGGTTTACTTTATTCCTGTCTGTACTAAATCTTCTACAAACATGTCTCTCTTTTGCATTAAAAAAAGGAAAACCAACAAATCATTAAAAAAAAAAAAAAGTCAACTGTAACTACCCACCAACCTAAGCAATATACTGCAATATAACTAAATATTTCCACTTGATTTGGGGGTTTTCTATGACTATATCTGACAGAGAATCCAAAAATGTTATACAGAATGACACCAATATGCCAAAAGCCAAATAAGGAGGAATTTAGATGGCCATTTTGCCTCCCAGCTCATGGGTGAAATCACCTCTTGGACATTTTTCTCAACTGGTAAAATTCCGCTTTAATTAGAGTAAAAGAGAACAAGTCTGCTGAAGCAAACAGCAGAATAGGAATCAAGAAAAAGAAACTGGTAGGGAAAAAAAGATGTTAAAGTGGTCCAAATCTGCAAACCAAACTGCTGGGTCTGAAAGAAGATGGAGAGGAATTAAGGTTCTGGTTTAAAGAAATGGGAACTATGCAACTGGATGGAAATAGGAAGGAAGAGCTTTGGGCGCGGGAAGGGGAGCAGGTATGTAATGAATACTACAAAGGATATCAAGTTTAAGGTTCTCATGAAAAGTCCAGGTCAAAGTATCCCCAAGGAGTTGGACAGGATAATTTGGAGTTCAAGGTTTAAGTTCTGTATTTGGAAGTCATCAGAGCAGAGACTAGTGGAAGGATGGAATTCCTACGAAGAGAACCAAGGATGGAATCCTGGGGATCCTGCAAAGGAAACTTGAGAAGAATGAGTAGTAGTAGTACCCAAATGTGAAGCATTACTTTCAAAAATGTAGAAAGGCTTATAAAATAAGGCATAAGAAGCTACTGGGGCAAGGGGGAGGATTAAAAAAATTAGATAATTTGTCCATCAAGGAGAGACATCTCCAGGAGACACTGGGGGATGAATACATAAAATGTTTTCATTTATGTAACCTGTCACACATTCACTTTCTTATATTCTTCTCAGGGAGAGTAAAAGTGACTGTCCTGGGAACTTTTCCATAATCTTATCTAACACTTTTACAATGAGATTATTGATCTATTAAAAAAAATTAAGGTTAAAAAGAGTCAGTGCTAGATTTTAAATTTCATCAAGCATCACGATGGCAGGGTCATGCCTATTTTAGTTACCATTATATTCTGGGAGTTGGTGATGGACAGGGAGGCCTGGCGTGCTGCGGTTCATGGAATCGCAAAGAGTCAGACACAACTGAGCAACTGAACTGGATATTCCAATGTGAGAAAGAGCATTTACAACAGTCAAACACAGAAAAACTGGCATAGGAACTTGTGTCAGGATTGTAGAGGACTGAGGAAAGGATGAAACAGGAAACCTGGATATAGAAAGAAACTACTTTCTGATGATAGGCATAATCACATGCAAAGCATGTTGCTATTTGTCACTTAATATTTTGGGTTTTTTTTTCAGTCTTTGTATATTTTAAATACAGTAACATGGAACAGTATTACTTAACAACTATACTTTTTAATGTCTAAAGAAATTAAAAGGTATGATGTAAAATAAATTACAATACTCCCTAATGAACCTGTTACCCAACTTTCCCTATTATAAATAATGTCATGCTATCTTTTTATGTGAAATTTCTTTTGTAATAAGGATTATCTCCTCACAATCTATTGCTAGGTGAAAAAACAAACATCAGAATCTTTTGAGTTACAAGTTCTTTATCTTAAAATGACAATCAACCTCTCTCAAGCTTTTTCTGTTACCTTTTGTGATATATGGAAATTCTAGGTATATGCATATAGTTACCTTTTTCTTGAGCATATTGGTTTTACCCTGAGGAAAAAACCAAATACCGCAAAAGAAATAATGACAAAAAAGCAGACAAGTCATAAAAAGGTAATCAGTAAACAAACTCATTTGTTTACAACAAATCATAAAAGATACGTATTAAAAATGAGATGTCATTCTACTCTCTCGAGGAGGGAGAAGAGATAGGATAAGAAAAGGAGCTGGTAAGTTTACAAGTGGGGAGTGAGAAGTCAGGGAATACATATCTGAGACCTTTAATTTTCTCCATGAGTAGGAGGAAACAATTTATTGGGGTGAGTACAGGGAAGGGCTGTATGGCTCAGCAGTGAAGTCATGTCCCTGAACTTTTCCAGCAAGGCTAAGGATGTAGTAAAGAAATGTGTTAACCCCAGAACAAAGTACAGAGTCACAGCAAGAAGATGAGCCACAAAAAAGCACACAGCAGAGTGGAAATTACTGCAGAAAGCAGAGACCAAAGGAGGGTTCACTTAGGGCTGTGCCCAAGGATGACAGGCCTGGAAAGCCTGCCATAAGCACCCTTCTAGCCAGCCTAAAGTTCTAAACAGGACTTTGGGGAAAAGGTGTCTGTTCTCAGGCATTATGTCAGCAGCATATGAGATTAACTAGGCCTTCCCTCTCCCTGAAGTCCTTCCTGAGTGTGACAGGATCCAGAATACCTTACAAGGGAGGGTGTACAGGATGGGGGACATATGTCGTCATTGCCTCCTGATATAGACCGAGAATAAATGGGAGGTTCGAATCAAGGGAAAACACCCCTAATTTTCCTCCTTATGTCCCAAACCCTCCCAGGAGGGAATGTTGGCAGGCAATTGTACATCTGTGTGTACCACTTACCACTATTTGATCCAAGGCACAGTTACTTGGTCTTCTGCTTGAAGATACATGACAACTTTGGGGGCCAAGTTCACTCTTCCTCATCCCTTATTTTCCAACTAAATTAGTTCTTTTTCCTCAAACATGAATTTAAGATAAACACTTAAGAACTAAAAACAAAAATCCAAACTATTTCCTATGCAACTTTTTAGTTTTCTGTAGCTATCAGCAAAGCTGATACTCTAGTTTTCCCATGAAAAATTTGAAATACATGGTAGACAAATTACAGAGATTGGGGCTAGGAGCCACAGAGGAGATCAAGGAATTTTCCTTTCATCTTGTCCACTTGGTCTCATTTCCTATTTCCCTGGCTGGTGGTGGTTTAGTCGATAAGTTGTGTCTGACTCTTGGGAGCCCATGGACTGTAACCCTCCAGGCTCCTCTGTCCATGGGATTTCCCAAGCAAGAATACTGGACTGGGTTGCCGATTCCTTCTCCAGGGGATCTTCCTGACCAAGGGATCAAACCCGCATCTCCTGCACTGCAGGCTGGTTCTTTACTGAACAAGCTAACTAGCTACTCTTGGAGTGACTTTCCCCAATTATCAGTTACAACAGTTATAAGAGGGGAAAAAGACAATATGGAGAATTAAAGATCATTAAGTTATCAATTATTTTAGTTAGAAAATAAATGGTTATTATAGTGAGTGAAATAATCCAAACACATGGAAAGTAACTCTTGCCATCCTTGACAATTCCCATCTTTCTGAGTTAACCAACCTTCAGACCTTCCACCCTGCTACTATTTTAAAAGAATGTCTGCTAAATGACAATAGAACATTAGTAGTACTGAAATGTGTTTAAGTGGCAAAACTGCCTGTATGAAGGAAAGAAACACTCATCCTACTGGTGGGGAGGTAAAAAAGAGAACCATTCTAAAAAGCAATTTGGCAGAGATTCACATTACAAAATGTTTGTTACAATACTAATTAAAACAGCAAAAAACTTTCTAACCACCTAATGAGGATGGTTAAATTATGATCTATGCAGACATTAACAATGCAAGACAGATGTTTACTATACTTTAACAAGGTGTTATATTCATTAATAGCAAGATCCAAGTTCGGAAAAAACTTTTCCTGTGGACTATACCAGAATATCTTGGTGGTAGAATGGGTGTTTGTGAGATTCCTGTTGTTTTTTTTTTTTTTTTAAGTTTTTTAAATCTATATCTACTATTTTTTTTAGCTTATCTGTATCTAATTTTTCATTCACTGAAGCTGTAAACTAAAGAATACAAGAAATATATATCCTATTTAATACAAGAAAAAGAACCCAATTGGCTGCCATGCAGCAAATCTGAATAAGCCCTTGAGTTTAAAATCATGACACAATAAATGCCAAAAGTTGGGGGAAAGGTTTTTCCTGTGTTATAGATTTTTTTTTCCTTCTTTAAAAGGCCACTGCCATGTGGCATGCAGGATCTTAGTTCCCTGACCAGGGTTCAAACCCATGCTCCCTGCATTGGAAGCATGGAGTATTAACCACTGGACCATCATCAGGGAAGTCCCCTCACATTATGTATTTTAAAAAAAATTTTTGTCAGTATCTTGGGACTAAGGAAAAATTATGCTTATTTGTGGAATATGAAATGTCTCAGTTTAGCATACAGGCCACCACACAGACTGTAAACCACGGTAACTGCATGACTTTCTAACTTTGAAGAGACTGGAACATCAAGGACAGATGTCCCTAGATTCATTGTTAATGAGGTGCTCGTAACAGTGGCATGTCTGGCATAATAGGAAAATGACAGCCTCACATAAAGACATTTTTTCCTCCTATTCTGGAATATATCTAAATTCCAGATCCAGATCCAGACTGTATCAGTATCTCATTACTGCACGTGTCTCTTTCCACATCTGACAGTACCATCAATTTCTGTGGTGTACCTGGTATGTTCTAGTGCTAAACAATTTGCTCTCAATGAAACAACTGACACCACCAATATTTTGTATAAAATAATTCTTACCCTTTGCCTGTATTTTAAAATAGTGATCACTATTCTTTTTGAAGATTACTTTATAATGCCATTTTAAGCCATTTTTCCACTATGAGAACAAACTTCTGATATAAAGAGGTGTTTTGGACTCAGAAAAAACTTAATTATGTACTTCTTTATGAGTCACTCCCTTAGGTAAATAGCACACCTGTTAGTAACAGGTGAAATGGAACCTATTCTCTTGGTCTGTCTTATGTATTTTAAAGAACACAAGAAGATAAAGTGTTACCAGGGCCTTCTTCAAACTTCCAAATAAAAAAATAAAAACAGGATTCATGTTGATGTATGGCAAAACCAATACAATATTGTAATTAGCCTCCAATTAAAATAAAAAATAAATAAAAATAAAAACAAGCCGTACTCACAGAAAAAAAAAGCTCATCTGATCTTCAAACAAAAACACTGAAGATCAAACTCCACTTACCCTCCTCAGTCTTTTATCTCATTCGATGACATCAAGGTCAACCAAGGAATATACTGTTGTGCATTTAAAAGCCTCTTGTCTTATACCAATAGGTTTACAAGAGACAGGATACTTCCTCTTTTCCCAGATGAAAAGTCTACAGGATCCCAGAGGTCAAGCCCACTCTAACAGCTGGCTCCACAACACATGGAGCCCCCGTGACTAGCTGACTTAGAACCATTTTGTAACTTCTCACTTACCTTAATGATGATGCTTTTGTGCAAAACATTTTTAAATTTAAAAAATTTAAAAACCTAAAGGTTTTTAAAAAACCTAAGCCTTACTCAGTCTCCCTTAAGTCCCTAGGGGAGCCATTCTTACCCCACAATCCTGGTTAGCTCCCAAGACACTCCCCTAAGGCCCCTAACTTGCACAATGCAACAGGCCCCACCCGGTTCTGAGGCTTCAGGAGGGAAGGGGCTGCTCTCTGCCTCGTTCACACTGCTTTTCCTGGCCCTGCCATACTGTTGGCACACAAGTATTTATTTAATAAAACCAGTGGATTACAGTAGGAGAGTTAAGTCCAATAAAGTAGCCAATAGTCACTTGTGGCTTTAGTACCTGATATGTGAACAGTGTAACTGACAGACTAACCTTTTAAGTTAAATAGCCACACGACTTTAGGCTGTTTTTGACAAAAGGGCAAGGCTTAAGTTGATTTCTTGAGAAATTAACACGTGCACATGTATATGTATTTTAAAAAACAGTAGTTATTTCAAATTCAAAAAAATCCATATACAACCACCCAGTTGTGTTTCCCAGAAGGAACAACGGTGCTCTTAGCTGAGTATTTTAATAGTGCTTTATGCACATTTGAAGAATTCAAATGTTACATTCTAAGGCACTGTGAAGATTCTTGTGTATTTTCTTTTGGAAAATTTGGCTAAATCAAATACCTCCATATTCTACTGACTTGGAACTACGCAGTAATAATTCAAACGTCTTAAATCAACAACGCCTCAAAATGAGATCACAACTCTGCAAGTTTACGGTGTGAAGAAGCTTAACAGTTCAGTATACTAGCACGTGGCCGAAACAAAATGTCTGACTGATGGACGGAAGGGACGACCGCGGTCAAACCTCAACCTTAAAACTCGGAGGACCGAATCGAGACGCTCACCCCTCGAGGTCCTCCAGGGACGAGTGGGGAGGCCACGAGGTGCCACAACCCCGCACTTCATTTGTAGGGACCTCAGAGATTCAAAACCTCGTGCGCACAAGGGAAGGCCGGGTTGACAAATTTCCACAAGTGGGCAACTTGTTACCCACAACTCTCTGGTTGCACGAAGCGAGCCCATCGCCAGCCCGGGCGAAGATGGAAGGACTCCCCTTGGGCTGCCCCGGGGACAGAGGACGCCACTCACCCGAAAAGGGGGTTTGGCAGAGGTGCGGCCCCCCGGCGAGGGCCGCAGGAAGCTGCTCTAGTTCGCGAGGAAGACCAGGGGAAAAGAAGGACGGTTCTTAAAAGGCCCACCCGCCGCGGCAGGCGAGTGCTGGCCTCGGTCGACAGCCTGTAGCACGTGCGGAGGCAGAGGCCTCCCGGCCCGAGAGCCCAGCCCAAACCCGTCAGTACCCCACTAGACGCCCGACTCGGGCGGAGGCGGCTGCCTGGCGTTGCCCTTTTAAGAAGGGGGGAGGGGACGGCAGTGCGCCCAAGAGATGAGTCGGCGGCCGCCGGAGCGCGCAGCTCCCGCCAGAACGAGCCGAGCCCTGGCGAGGCGGGCGCCAAACAAGCCGCAAACTCGGCCCGGCGAGCGGCGGCCCACAGCCACCGCCGGGACAGACGAGCGGGGCCTGGCAGGCCGAGCCAGCATGTTGGCTCACGCGGCGGAGGGAGACGAGTGCTAGCCAACATGGCGCTGTGTCGGCTTGTGGCGCGCCCGGGCTGACGCGAGGAGCCGCCGCCCGCCCACACCGAGGGGCCAGCCTCCCGGGCAGGGGCCCCCGGACTCCGCCGCCGCGACGCGGGGGGAGGGAGAAGCCGTCTACGCCACAACGGCCGGCCCGGCCGAGCGACGCCCGCCTTGGGAGGCCGGGACTGGGGAAGGCCGGGGGGCGAAAGGGGAGCGAAAGAAATGGAGGAGAAAGTTTTATTTTTAGGCTTGAAAAATGGCGGGAACCGCGTCCTTTTTTCAAACTTAGCCCGGGGAGGGGCGGCGGTTGCGCCACCTACGCCGCCCGGACTCGCCCCTCCCCCGCTCCGCGCGCGCCCAGCCGCGCCCGCTCTAGCCCCCTGGCGCCCGAGGGGGCTTCCCGTCCCCCTTAGAGGCGAAGAACCCCCTACTCGCCCTTCGGCCCCTGCCCGAGTCCGGCCGGGGCTAACCGCGAGGCCTGGTCTAAGGAGACCCTCCCCCGCCCCCCACCCCACCCCGAGCCCCTTCCCCCGCCGGCCTGGGGCGCGCGGAGCCCAACATGGCCCGCAGCGGGCCCGGCTCCGGCTAGCCGCGCGGCTCCTCCGCAGGCCCGACCTCCGCCCGGCCGCGCATCCCGGGAGGCTGCAAACATGGCTCCCAGCGTTACACAATCCCCTCCTCCCTCCCTCGCTGCCGGCCACACGCACACGCGCTCCTCAGGGAAAGGACCCCGGCGGGCGAGGAGCTCAAAGTTTGCTTTCCCCTACCCCACTGCCTTCCCCGGACGGCCGCGGGCACCCGCGGGCGCCAAAGAGTTAATACCCGCGCGCTCGCTCCCCCCTCATCGCCCGCCCGCCTTCCCCGTCCGAGCCCGCGAGCTGCGCTCTTCCCCGCGCCGGGGCCGGCAAACCCGCGGTCCGGGCCCCGCAGGTGGCCACCATTACATGCAAGTCATCGGGGGGAGAGGGCGCCCGAAGGGGGTCTGCTTACAGCTGCCGGGGTCCGGTTCCTCAGCTCCAGGTGGATCCTCCTCTTCATGTCCATGTTTCTCTCTCTTCCCCCCTCTTCAAACTTAACTTTCCGCGGCGGGGGCGGAGGGGGGAGAGGCGTCCCAGCCTGCGCAGCGAGGGCCGTCGGAAGGGGTCTGCTCAAGGCAGAGGCCGACGGCGCGGTCCTGAGTGGCGGGCGGCGTACGGGCAGGCGAGCGGAGCCCCCGGAGCCAAGTTACTCGCGGGAGCGGAGAGAAACCATGGAGGGAAAAGGGGGCTGGAGCGCAGCTCTGGTCTCACTACCGCCGCCCCCGGCCGCGGCCCCGCACTGCGCTTAAACCGGCGACGCGGCGCCGGTGGCTGCTCGGCTCGACTCGGCCCCGCGCGGCGCCGCTCGGCTCGGCAGCCGCTGTGCACCAAGGACGGGGCGGGGAAGAGGCGCGGCGGGAGGGGCGGAGGCTGGGGGTGGGAGAGGGAGAAAGGCGCAGCCCCGGGGACTGGAGCGACTTACTCCCGCCCTCCGATCGTACGTGGGGTGGCTGATGTAAGACCCGCCTGGGGGCTTCCCCGCCTGCCGCTGCGTTGAGACCGTGGGGTCCCTCCTCCACGCGTCCGGAGGCAGGTCTCCACCCCCTCGCTTGGACGTCTGCTGGGAGGGCTGGGGGGAGTAAATTACTGCCCGTCTTCGGGGGTCCCTAAGACCAAATTCTTCCTCGAAGACTCGACCAGGCCAGCCCGACACCCGCGAAGGCGGGAAAGGTGTAGAGACCGTGGGACAAGGGCTTTCGGGTTCTCCTTCCGCGCCTCCGCACCGTGTGGGGCCAGCAGGCCGACCCCCGCGTCTCTTTGGGCGGATGGGTCTGAAAGTGCTGCGAAGACCCCAGTCGGCGACAGGAGCGCTGCGGTCCGGTGTTGTACCGCGTGGCACCGGGCGGAGTCGACCTTCGCGGCCGGCGGAGAGCGGGTAGCCCGGGCCGCTTGCCCAAGCCACAGAGGAGCAGAGTCCCCCAGTCCTGGAGGATCTCCCTGGGTTTTCTAACATTTAAATATAGGCTAACGAAGGCAGCAATTAGCATTTCTAATGGAGCCTCGGAGTTACAGAGTTTCCCCGAATACTTTTATCTTTAAGGGCACCCCTGTGAGGTGTGTGAATTCTTGATGGGCTCCATTTCGGGGAAGCTTGGCAGGTAGCCTTTGTAATGGGCTGCCTCCAAGAGCTCCCTGAGAGACAGGGTTAGAGCCCTAGGCCGGCTTTGCAGACCTCCAGGAAGTAATGTAAGGTTACATTCCGCTTAAAATAAGTAAACACGTCATTTGTCAGATCAGATACCATCTTAATTCTAGTATAGACGAGGGCCTCCAAGATTGAGAACAACTTATGAATAGAGAAAAGCATAATTCTATGCGTTAACCTCAGTTTTTCTTAATGTTAAGAAAGACTGCACTCTTCCTTTTAACCTAAATTCATTTAGTGGCAAACAAAACTATCAATTTTTAAAACATCAGATGCATTAAAATGCCAAAACAAAAAAAATTTTAGAAGGATTATGGAAAACAAACAAAATTTCCAGTATGTTGTTTCCTAAGTCTTTAAAATGTTAGCCTTAGAGACATTTCTATGAGCGAGGGAAATGAGGGAAGTGCTCTTCAGGATGTCACAGGAAGTCTGTAACTGTAAGCTTATGGGAACCACAGGGCTGGTGAGGTGAAGCGGTCAAATTAGTTACATGAGTTGACAAGCAATGATTGAGCATCCACTTTTAGGGCTTAATACTGTTCTTTCTAATTTAATCCTCAGATTACCCTGTCGAGTAGATTGTATTTTATTCATTTTTACAGATGCAGAAGTGGCCAACAAGAGGTGCAGCCAGGTTTTGAACTTAGATGGGTCTGACTCCAAGGCCTCAGCCTCTTCTGGTACACCATCAGTCTGTGGAATGAAGTCATATAGCGTGGGGGTCTGCTTTGGAACAGTAGGTTGGGTACAATCTGTAGAGAGCCTTTAATATCAAACAGAGGCTGCTGGTGCCATCTTGTAGGTAAAGGGGAGATGCTGAAGGAGAAGTGGCAGCTCTGTGCTAGAGTAGAACCTGGGTAGCTCATGGGAGAAGTGATATCAATCCTTACAGAAAGAGGGCAAAATCTTGGGGTATTTATCCTCTCCTTATGAACAGCTCAAGCATGAAGTGAAGTGAGTGAAAGTCACTCAGTCATGTCTGACTCTTTGCGACCCCATGGACTACACAGCCCATAGAATTCTCCAGGCCAGAGTACTGGAGTGGGTAGCCGTTCCCTTCTCCAGGAGATCTTCCCAACCCAGGGATTGAACCTAGGTCTCCCGCATTGAAGGCAGATTCTTTACCAGCTGAGCCACAAGGGAAGCCCAACTCAAGGGTATGAGGACTCAAAAGATAAATGTGTGTTTTATAAGATTAAGCTACAAAGTAATTAATAAACATAGCCACAATGTGCAGCAAATAAAAAGAAAGCAAAAGAGCCAAAGGAGAGACTACAGACCCAGTACTGTCCCTTCTGACACAGCCGGTGCTGGCATGCACCTCTGTGAACAAAGAGCATGTGTTCCAGTGACATGCTTCTTTGTCAGGGGCTTCACTGCCAGAGGCATAAATAACACAGGCAGAACAGGGTGTGTCTCACTGCCCTGCCAACATCTTCCACTGGACTGTCAGTCCACAGGCCTGAAGGGGCTGTTGTCACACTGCCCTGGTTTTGGATATGCTGTACTTAACATCATTCTGTGTATGCATCTGGCTGTGAGAAAGAAGTAGAATATTGAACTGCATCTAAGCCCCAGTTATTATCATGACCATGAATTTGTGGTTTGGAACGACTAGAAGGGAATAAGGAAAAAAGGAAAAATCTTAGTTTGTGAGGGGATCTGAACTATGGGTAAATCTCTTTTTACTTCTATTGATGTTAATGTTTGTCCCATAACTAATACAGATATCAAACAACACCTTGTTTTGGCACTCCACTGAGTCTTCAAACTGCTTGTTAATCAGAATGTATGTATTCCAACTATCTCCAAAATGTCTAAGGAGAACACTCTGAGCTAGTTTGTAACTCCTTGGACCTGCTCTCCATCCCAGCAACGTCATCAGATGACCAGAGCCTTCCGCAAACTTTAAGTGTATGTACAGACTTTAACAAATCTGAAGATGAGAGGAAAGAGCCCCACACAGGCATTGGCTTAACTGGCCTTGAAACCAGTTTAGCAGAAGGGGCACTTTCTCTTTAGGAAAGACAGTATATGAAACAGATGTGGGTGAAGAAATCATTACTCTTTTAAATCCTAAATACTTCCATTCTTTCCCTCCTCTCCCATACACATGTGCATGCACTGGTAAATCTACCCTCTGAGTCTCTACAGCATGGTGTGTGTGCCTTTTATAGCAGTTAGGCAACACGTGGGAGCTGTTGAAGGATCTAAATTCTCAGCGAGACTATGAGCTCATACAAATATTTCTGGACAATATGAATGGAGAGCAGGAGCCTGGGGCCATCTTTAGAACATAGGTGCCCTGCAATTGTGTGTTATGTTGAAATAATGTCACGTGTACTCAAAAATACTATTGAAAGACAGCTGAGACACTGAGACAGAGAAGGAAGACAAATGGGTGAAAATGGGTTAAGGAATGAGATCCTGTTAGTCTCCAGATGGCAAGAAAAAGAAGATGGGAGAGTGTCAGGTGTGCAGGCAGCTGCAGGTCCAGTAAGGGGCCCTGCCAAGACAGCCAGATTCCGTTTTGCTCTCTGAAACAGCTGTAGGTGCTTGGCCTTCCGGGGGCAGCAAGGGAGAGCTTCGACCACCGAGAGTCGAGTTTAATATTTATTAAGCACTATCTTTATGCCAAGTACTGTGCTTGGGACTTTTCGTGTACATTGCATCTCAGATCATCCTGGCAACGGCTCGCTGGGACAAGACTTTATAATCCTGTTTCATTGTTTAGGAAACAGGCTTAGCAAAGCCAAGTAGAACTCACATAGCTAGTAAGAACCTGGATTTCTATGTAATTAAAATCTCACTGTATTCATTCTCATTACTTTGATCCACTAGTCTTTACAGCTGCTTTTGAAAATCCTTTTTGTTTTCTCTATTTTAAGAAGATTTACATGCTCAAGGAGGAGGTGGAGAGGAAGTTAAAAAAAAAACTAAAGAAAAAATTTTAAAATTAGATTCCTGCTATTGAGACATATCCACCATTAAGATGTATATCCTTGTAACTTTTTTCTATTATTATACATATTTTAAAAACAATATTGGCATCAGATACTTGTTTTTTCACCTACTATGATAAGGAGTGAGTTTATGTGCCCAGTTGTGTCTGACTTTTTGCAACTGCATGGATTGTAGCCCACCAGGGTCCTTTGTCTATGGGATTTCCCAGGCACAAATACTGGAATGAGTTGCCATTTCTTTCTCTGGGGAATCTTTCTAACCCAGGGATCAAACCCATGTCTTCTGTGTCTCCTGCATTGAAAGAGGATTCTTTACCGGCTGAGCCATTGGGGAAGCTCAGTGAGTTAATACCCACCCCTCCCTTCTCCTTAGCAGAGGCCCAGAGCTTGCTGGCTCCTGAGGGGCTATTGAAGTTCTACTCTGGCCATTAATCTTCCACTTCTGCTCCATGCCCTTCATCTCCTGTATTTACTCTGCCCCTTTGGCTGAGGGGAGGGCTCACCTCAAACAATATAAGATATTTTTTGTTTTGGGGGGCTGTGCTGCACAGCTTGTGGAATCTTAGTTCCCTCACCAGGAATTGAACCTGGGCCACCATAGTTAAAGTGACGAGTCCTAACCACTGGACCACCAGGGAATTCCCTAACCAATGTAAGTTTTGACTTTTAAGACGGGTAGACTCATGTTCTCTTTCATGCAGCCTTGGTCTCTCTTGAGTGACCGGGAACATACTCTTGGAAAATATCTGTGTGACTTCACAGTGTTGGGCATCCTTCTCATCCATTATTAGCCAGCACCCCCACCATCTGGACTCTCTCCTACCTCTTAGGGATTTCCTTGTCCACACAGAACTAAGATTGATCCAAGAGCCCTGCTCCTGCTCACTGAGCTCTCCCATCTGTTCTAAGGTTTGCTTTACCAGCTCCTGCCCAGCCCGGGCCCCTTGATGGGCGTGCAAGGTAGTCCTCCCTTGCTCCAGACTCTGACACTACTGAGGTTGTGTGTGTGACCCTAATTTGCTAGTCTCTTATTTTGTAAAGGCCCAAAGTCCCAAATACCCTCACACTCTGCTTCTTTGAAAAGTGGAGCAGCCAGTTTCCTGACTTCTTTTATATTTGTTTATGCACATACTACAGAAAACTTGGAAAGTATGCTTAACAAAAAAATTAAAATCTCAGTTCAGGGCTAAGCATTGCTCACGTTTTGGTGTCTATTCCTCCAGTCTTTTCTCTACACACATATGGCACTTTCTCAGGTCTCAGATTGCCAGAAGGATCATCTCATTAATAACAGCTTTGCAGGCAGGCAGGGAGGGGGGAAACCACTACATTAAATATTCATATTGATTGCAAGAGACATTTTTATTTCAGAAATAGTAAGTGGTGAAAAAAGGTATCATAGTACCTAGGAAATACTGTGTATATTACATTTAAAAAATTTAAGTGGGATGATACTATAACCTGTTTTTTTCAGTTAACATATTATGAACATATTTCCATGCCATTGAATAATCTTCTACGATATATATTCCTTGAGGACATTCTTCTGCAAAATGAAAATAGCTTTTCTCTTTCTGAATATAAAGACAATACATATTCATGGTGCAAATACATAAAAAGCACCAAAAGTATAAAGAAGAAAATACAAGCTAGCTAAAATCCCATTACCTAGCAGCAACCACTGTTAACATTTCTTGTTAACAGTGAGCTGTTTCTATGAATGTAGATGCATATGTAAAATATGTAAGTGGAATACTACTATAAAGGGTGCTTTGTAACATGCTTTTATTTTTCACTTAGCAGTACGTCACAGTTATTGCTCCAAGTCAATAAATCATTTTATCATCTTAAAGTCTGCATCATATTTCTTTGTACAGCTGTAACACAATTTATTCACCTCATCTTCTGATAGACATTTATGTTACTTCAGTTGTTCACCACTGGATCTCCTGGAGAAGGGAATACCCACCCCAGGATTCTTGCCTGGAGAATCCCATGAACAGAGGAGCCTGGCAGGCTACAGTCGATGAGGTCACAAAGTCAGACACAACTGAGCAACAGTTCATTCATACATCCTTTTACAGTTATCTCCTTGAAATAAATTCCTAGAAGTACAACTCCTGAATCAGTATATATTTTTCAAATCAGATATACATGGCAAATTACCCTTCGGAGGCTGTTCCTCAGCAGTGTGTAAAGCTTCCCCTCATTCTTGCCTAAATTGGATATTATCTTTAAAAATCTTCATTTTTCACCTAATGACAAGGTGGAAGACCTAAGGGTGCCAAGACAATTCAACATGAAAGAATAGTCTTTTAATAAAATGTGCTTGGACTCATATCAGTTCAGCCGCTCAGTCATGTCCTACTCTGCAATCCCATGGACTGCAGCACGCCAGTCTTCCCTGCCCATCACCCACTCCCAGAGCTTACTCAAACTCATGTTCATAGAGTCGGTGATGCCATCCAACCATCTCATCCTCTGCTTTCCCCTTCTCCTGCCTTCAATCTTTCCCAGCATCAGAGTCTTTTCCAGTGAGTCAGTTCTTCACATCAGGTAGCCAAAGTATTGATGTTTCAGCTTCAGCATCAATCTTTCCAATGAATATTCAGGACTGATTTCCTTTAGTATGGACTGGTTGGATCTCCTTGCAGTTCAAGGGACTCTCAAGAGTCTTCTCCAACACCACAATTCAAAAGCATCAATTCTTATATATCCACATGCAAAAGAATGAAGTTGAACCCCTGCCTCACAGCAAATACAAAAATTAACTCAAAATATACCATAGACTTAAATACAAAAGCTAAAACTTTAAGAGGCTTCTCGGGTGGTGTAGTGGTAAAGAATCCGCCTGCAAATGCAGGAGACACAAAAGGTGAGGGTTTACTCCGTGGGTCAGAAAAATCCCCTGGAGTAGGAAAGGGCAACATGCTCAGGTATTCTTGCCTGGAAAATTCCATGGACAGAGGAGCCTTGTGGGCTACAGTCCAAGGGGTTGAAAAGAGTCAGACATGACTGAGCAACTGAGCTCACACACAGATAAAACTATAAGACTCAGAGGAAACCAAGTAAATCTTCATGACCTTGGATTAGGCAAAGCTTTCTTAGATACGACAGTAAAAGTACAACAAACCAAAGAAAACAAGAAATAAATTTGACTTAATCAAAATTTAAAACTTTTGTGCTTCAAATGACATCATCAAGAAAATGAAAGACAATACATAGAATGAAGGAAAATATTTGTAAATCATACATCTAATAAGGGATTTGTATCCAGAATACATAACTATTAGAACTCAATGACAAAATGAAAACCCAATTAAAAATGGACAGAAAAGTTTGAATAGACATTTCTCCAAAGGAAATATACAAATGGCCAATAAGCACAAAAAGAAGCTTAACATCATTAGCATTTGGGAAATGAAAATCAAAACTACAATGAGATACCACTTCACACCCACTAGGATGGCTGTAATTAAAATGATGGACAATGAGTGTTGGTGAGGATGTGGAAAAATTAGAACCCTTGTACATCGCTGGGGAGAATGTAAAATGGTGCAGCTGCTATGGAAAATAGCTTGGAGGTGCCTCATAAAGTTAAACATAGAGGCAGCAATTTCACCTCTAGGTATATACCCAACAGAATAAAAATATATGTCCTTACAAAATTTGTGTATGAATGTTCATAGCAGCATTATTCATAATTGTCATAAACTGGAAACAACGTGAATGTCCATAAGCTGATGAATGGATAAACAAAATGTGATATATACATACAATGGGATTTTTTTTTCAGTCATTGGAAGGAATGAAGTACTGATATGTGCTACAACATGGATGAATTGTAAAAATATTATGCTAACTGAAAGAACTTTGACAAGATGACTGTGTGATTCCACTTATATGGAGTGTCTAAAGTAGGAAAATCCATACAGACTTCCCTGGTGGCCCAGACGGTAAAGAATCTGCCTACAATGCAGGAGACCCATGTTCCATCTCTGGGTCAGGAAGATCCCCTGGAGAAGGGAATGGCTACCCACTCCAGTATTCTTGCCTGGAGAATTCCATGCAAGAGGAGTGTGCATGGGTTACATGAGGACAGAGGAGCCTGGTGGGTTACAGTCCACAGAATCCCAAAGAATCCTACCAACTGAGCAACTAATGCTTTCACTTTTTCATAGAGGCAGAAAATAGATTAGTGGTCAGCAAGGGCTGGGAGTAATAGGGAGTGACTGCTAATGAAACCGAGTGGGGCCCTGTGGGGCTCCCAGGCACAAAGGCCTTTCTGTCCCCCATTTCTTATAGTCAAGACCCCAGCCATGAGTCTGAGTGACCTTCCATGAGTTCCAAAGGGCAGATTTGAACAGTTGCTAATCAAGGGAGGAGTAGTCAAGGAATCACCTGAGGCAAGATTAAAGAGACTGGAGAAACTCTTTAGGACTAGGAGATCCACCACCTGAGAGGAGACTAAGACGAGGGAATGCAAGACCAGCTTACACCCTAATCTTGTCAGAGACCCTGCCTTTGACCCACTGTTAGAAAAAGCAAGACTCAAGTTCTCTGGGAGTGGGACACATAGTTTTTGAGGTAGAAACCTGGTGTGTCTCCCTTTGTCTGGCAAAGCACTAAAGCTATCCTTTGCTACTTCACCCAAAACTGTCTGCAAGATTTGATTTGTCACCAGTGTACAGAGGGCTTCTCAGTAAAGAACCTGCCTGCCAATGCAGGAGATGGAAGAGATGCGGGTTCGATTCCTGGGTCAGGAAGATCCCCTGGAGGAAGACATGGCAACCTACTCCAGTATTCTTGCCTAGAGAACCCCATGGACAGAGGAGCCTGGTGGGCTACAGTCCATAGGGTCACGCAGAGTCAGACAGTACTGAGTGTGGGGTTTCTTTTGGGGTAACAGGAATGTTCTGGAATTTAGGGGAAAAAAATGTATTTATTTGGTTGTGCTCATAGTTGCTGCATCCATGTGAGATCTAGTTCCCTGACCAGGGATCCAACCTAGGCCCCCTCATTGGGAGTGCAGAGTCTTAGCCACTGGACCACCAGGTAAATCCCCAGGAATGCTCTGAAATTTGATACTGATGGTTGCAGTACTCTGAACATACACTGCTGCTGCTGCTGCTAAGTCGCTTCAGTCATGTCCGACTCTGTGCGACCCCATAGACGGCAGCCCACCAGGCTCCCCCGTCCCTGGGATTCTCCAGGCAAGAACACTGGAGTGGGTTGCCATTTCCTTCTCCAATGCATGAAAGTGAAAAGTGAAAGTGAAGTCTCTCAGTCATGTCTGACTCTTAGCGACCCCATGGACTGCAGCCTACCAGGCTCCTCTGTCCATGGGATTTTCTAGGCAAGAGTACTGGAGTGGGGTGCCATTGCCTTCTCCAAAAACTACTAAATTGTCATCTTTAGAAGTGAACTTTATGGTATCTGAATTATATCTCAATAAAACTGTAAAAAATTTTAATCGATTAGGCAAGTTGACAATGATATATCATTTTTACTTTAATTTGTACTTGTGTATAACTAATGGGGCTGAATTTTTTTTCAAGTATTTAAGGCTGTTTGTTTTCTTTTGTAAGTTACATGTTTATGTCCTGTTGGTATTTTAAAATTATTAACAAGTGCTCCATATATGTTAAGAATATTAACACTTAGCCTGATATTCATCTTCAAGCTATTTTTCCCCACTTGTTTGTTTGCTTTTAAAATTGTATGTATGTATTAATAAACATACACATACACACACACACACTGGTGAGGGTGATGAAAAAATTTTTAATTTTTGTTTAAGATAAAATTAATCTATGTGTTTATTGCTCTCATGTCATAAGAGCTTTTCCCATCCCAAGATTATATCAGTTCACATATATTTTCATCTGATACTTCTGGTTTCATTTTTATGTGAAATCTATATAGATTAATATTTTAATGTATGGCTTGAAGTAAAGGTCTAATTTTCTTTATTTTTAACGATTAGCTACTTGTCTCAATACCATGTGTTAAATAACCATCTTTCCCTCAGAGAATATGAAATGTAACCTGCATCACATACCAAATTCTTCATGTTCTTACATCTATTTCTGGACCTCCTTCTCTATTCACTTATTTTTCTGTCTATACCCTCTGGGACAGTTTAGCAAATGGGAAGCCAGTGGACAAATGGCAGAAGAGCAGAAATTTATTCTCTGGAGACATGGGCTTGGAGTGGCCCTGGACTCGGGGACATCAGCCCGGGTGCGAGTGCATGTCCAAACCACGTAAAAGGTGGAGAACACACCTTTCAGAACGCACAGTGACACCAGAGTCCTGTGCTGCCCATCACATTTCTCCCTTCCTATTTCTCATCATTCGTCCCCCAAAGAATACACAGTTGACCCTTGAACAGTGCAGGTTTGTACTGTGTGGGACCACTTATATGTGAATTTTTTTCTATAAATATGAATTACATTTGTATACAATATAAGGGGTTCACTGAATCCATGGATGTAAATTGGATATGGAGGGCTGACTCTAAAGTTTTACATGGATTTTCAACTTTAGGAAGGATAGGCAACCCTAACCCCTGTGTTGTTCAAGAGTCAACTGGATAATCAGACAAGATGTAAAATGGTATCAGAAGGATTTCCGGTTAGTCATGGTGGATTCCTGGAATGCTACAGTCCCTGGGGTTGCAAAGGGACACAACTTAGTGAACAACAGCAACAGTGGTGAATTTAACTCGTATGCTTGTCACCACACTCTCCCAAATCCTCAAAAGGCTTTAAAGATAAAGTTGGGGGACATTTCCCAGAAACTGAACAAAAAGATAATGAAATATACTAAAGGACAAATAAAATCAAAGGATCAGTCTAGGAGGTCCAATATCTGACTAATCAGAATTCAAGAAGTAGAGACAAGATAAAATGGAGTCCACATCCCAAATATAGGTACCCCTCTGACTCCCCTTTCCCCACTTAGTTACAGAATGCTAACAGCTATCTCTGAAGGCAGGAGATTGGAGGATTCTTTTCTGAGGAAAGTGACTGGTTTAAGAGTAAACATCTAAGATAACCAAATTTTGTTTTATTTTAGCTGTAATTTCCAAGGGAGGGCTCTTTTTTTGTCTTTATAATTATTCATTTTTATAGAATCCTGTTTTTATTTCATTGATGTAACACCACTTATCTTTGAGGAGATAAGTTTTATTCTGATATCTGAATTGTCTCCATTTTCTCCAAGTTCCTTTTTTTAAAAATTGTAGTTATTTGGCTGTGTTGGGTTTTATTTGTAGCACAAAGGGTCTTTATTGTATCACTCAGGATCTTTCATTATGGCACAGGGACTCTATAGTTGTGGCATTTAGGCTTAGTTGCTTCACAGAATGTGGGACCAGGGATTGAACCCATGTCCCCTGCATTACAAGGTGGATTCTTAATCACTGGACTACCAGGAAGTCCCCTCCAAGATCCTTTTTACTAGCTCAGATTTCTGGCTCTTGTATTAGAGTCTGTTAAATGGCAACAATAACAGCCAGTTATTTTACCAGCAAAGTGAATTTATTTGGAACCAGCAAAGAATTGCAACTTGGGACACGCAACTGTGGTGAACCACTGGCAAGTCCAGTTAAGAAAAAGAAGAGAAGGAGAAATTGGGATGCGCTGTTAAAAAGTCCATTGGAGGAAACTGGCTGAGATGTTACCAGGCAAGGAGAAATTTTTCTTCCTCCCAAGGCAGCATAATAGTGTCACTTCCTCCCAGAGATGCAAAAGAGGTCTCTACCTGTGAGGATCTATATTGATGTTGTGTAGTACATACATGAGAGCTCCCCTTCTGGCCTCCCAACTCTGTTTTAGTGTGGTTTCTCTTTGTTAATATTCACAAGTCTTTCCTGAGTATGTGGTCATCCTTGAATATCCATTCACATTTACAAGAGAGGGACTTAAAAGGTGATCAGAAACTCTGATGTGCTGGTAGGTCTTAGAGACTAGTGGGTATCACTTCACGGTGATCAGGAAGCAAGCTGGCATTTCCATGGAGAGACCTCCAAATGCCAGTATTTTCAGTACCTATAGCTGTAAAGGATGAAATTATCAAGCAATAATACAACACAGTTCCTTTGGATTTCCAGACTGAAATGGCCCATCAAGGCATATTGTAATGAAAAAACAAATGCAAGTGTCCTAAGAGAGAAAAAAGTTATAACGAAAAGCTCAAAAATCAAAATGCATGAGGCTTAATAGAACATGGGTAACTAGAAGACAGTGGACCATTTGATGCCTCCTGAGGAAATTCTGAGGAAAAGGATCCACCTCTTAGAATGTGCAGGAGACATGGGTTCAACCCCTGACCCTGGAAGATCCCACATGTAGTGGAGCAACTGCTGAGCCCACCTGCCACAACTACTAAAGCCTGCATGCTCTAGGGCCACAAGTCACAACTGATGAGCCGCTGTACCGCAACTATGGAAGCCCATGCACCTAGAGCCTGTGCTCTGCAACTGCAATGAGAAGCCCGGGCGTTGCAGCTAGAGAGCAGCCCCCGCTCTCTGCAACTAGAGAAAAGCCCGCGCACAGCAATGAAGACCCAGTGTAGCCAAACTAAATAAATAAAGTAGTGTGTACATATCATAAATAAATAAAAAGGGTGAGTAGAGTCTCCTTAAAAAAAAAAAAAAAAAGGCATGCAAGCTGGCAGAAGTGGCTCCTGACTGTGGGTATGGATGCTGGGAAAAGGTGCTCTGCCTGCCTGAGATCTATTCCAAAAGGGCTTGGAAGTCCCCAGAGCACAGAGGACAGATGGTGTGGGAGGAACCAAGGGCCTCCCCACCCTTTCTGAGGCGGTCTGCTTCTGGAATGGAGGTGGGCATCATAGGAGCTCAAAATTGGGTCAGATTTGCTCCATCCAGCTGCAACACATACTTTATAAGAGCAGAAATGTTGCTAAGTTTCTGGCATGACATTTCTTTCAAGTTTTGTACAGTGTTGGGAGATCCCTAATTTCCCAATTTATTCAAATGTGTTTTGGAGAGAAGCTGAGAGAGGGCAGGGATTACTCTGAAGCCGCTGTATTTGGACATCCGGTTCTCCTTTCTGCAACAGCCTGAGAAGGTCAGCTTCCCTCTCGCTTGCTTTTTCTCCTATCTTTCTCTCTTAAATTGAAGAATAATTACAGTACAATGCACAGATGTTAAACTTACAATTGGTGACTTTTGGGGTAACTTTTAAAAATTTGAAAAAAAAAAAATTCTTTTGGCTGTGCTGCACGGCATGTGGGATCATAGTTTCCCAACCAGGGATTGAACCTGTGCCCTCTGCATTGGGAGCACAGAGTCTCAGCCACTGGACCACCAGGAAAATCTTCAGTTGGCTTCTTATAACAACGGTGTTCAACTGTGTAACTGGCACCCCAGTCAAGACAGAAAACATTGCTATAGCATCCCTGTGTACTCCTTCCAGGGCCCCATCAGAGGCAACCCTTGTTCTCAATTATATCCCCAAGAGGCGATTTTGCCTGTTTTGGGACTTCATACGAATGAAATCGTATGACCTGTACTCTTGTGTGTCTGACTTCTTTCACTCAACATATTTTTGAGATTCATCTGGGTTGTTGAGTAAAATAGTAGCTCATTTCTCTTTATGAGTACTATTCTAGAATATGGATACATTGTGATTTAGTTATCCATTTTCTAAACAAGTCTCTTCTCTCTTATGACTAGCTTTATTTCTGAGCTGGAGCAAGTCTTCTTTACGTTACCTTTTTTTTTTTTTCACTGACACACTAATGGGCTTGTTTCCACAGCATGGAGTTGAAAGATTACAAAATAGACTTTTTAAAGGACCAGCATAATTTACATCCATGTTACAAATGGAAATTGGGTGTAATACATGCTCATTTAGGTTAAAGCTATTTGTGCACTAGACCAATTAAAAGCCTGTGACAGCAACCCACATGTAAGGTAACTGAAGTCTACACCAGTGTTTTTGCTGTGAAAAGAGAGAGGGAGGGACAGATAGAGTAAATATTTCACAGGAAAGCTTGACAGGGCTTTGTGACAGATGTATGGGATGAAGGAGCAGGATGAAACAAGTGCTGTTTCCAGGTAGTCATTTGCCTGGTATGTCCTTCTTCTCTTTAGGAAGGACCTGGGTTGATCACTCCCTTTGCAGGCTCTGTTGTGTTAGGAAACGTAAGGAGGTTTGGTTCAGCAGCTCAACCTGCCTTTTGGGCCCACTTGTGCCTTTCGTCCTGGGCCTGGTAGCTAAGCTCTTACCACACATCGTGGGGCTATTGAAAGTCATAGTGACATTCTGGAAAAAGCACTGAGTTTAGATTTGGTTAGTTTTTCATTCTTTCATTCACTGAGGCTCCCTAAGTCTTGGTTTCCTCATAGGTAAAATGAAGGTGAGTGCATATCCCCACCTTACCAAGATGGTTTTGAGAATCAGGGGAAGTAATTTCAAATTTCTTATAATGATTCACAAGAAACTAATAAGAAAGATCACCTATAGGAGGGGAAGAGGTATTGGGGGAAGAAGTGGGAGTGAAACTTTTAGTGTATACCTCTTTTTTTTAAACCATGTGTGCATATTACCTTTTACAAAAAATTCTAAACAGAATCAAATAAACTATCTCTATAAATGGTTAGGCATTCTAGACTGCTGAAAAAGAGTCTGGCTACCTCCTGTCTGTGAGAATCTTGAGGTCCATTAGCCCAGAAGTCCTATCACTCCAGGATAACTTGCCGATAGCAATTTAATGACAATAAATAAATAATGGGTTTGGGGTTGTAGCAAGAACTCACCTTCAAGAGTAAAGAGATCTGGATTCTAGTCCTGGCTTTGCTGTGTCTTTCAGGTGGGTTCCTTCTCTTTTCTGTGGTTTCTCCTATTGAATGAAAGAGCAAGACTGCATGATCTTTCAGATGCTTCCAGCTGATACCTAGAATATAATGCTAATTTCTAAGCAACAGAAGGTTTCATAATAGATTTGCTGGTGACATTTTTGTATCTAAGACTAGAATAGGGCAATGAAACACATGCTTCTCTTTTCACCTTTTATTTCCTTTGATGCTGAAGTATCCAGAAGCCATGAGTCAAGTGCAGTGTGTTTTCCAGGAAAAGGAAATTGAGTTGTGTTTCAGTAGAACCATTGGTGCAATCCCATTGCTGTTTGCTATTGATGTTAGCTGAAGAGTGTATGGGTGATATGTATATACAGCACTTTATATGGATATCAATGAATAGGAATCCAAAAATCATATAATTCAAATTCTAACAAGACTCAAACAATGGCCTTTGGTGCCAAGGAACTCACTACCTCCTGAGGTGCTTCATTGCATTTTCGTATTGCTCAAATCATTAGGAAACCTTTTGGGTTGAGCTGAAATCTTGACTTCATGACCACCGTTAGTGTGAACTTAGCTCTCTGGGCTGCAAAATACACCTGTGTTCTCTCTGGCCAAGATTACAAACTTCTGAAATGTGGGCCAGTATTAGACCATGTTTCAAAATATTTCAATTAGATTTCAACAACAAAACATAATGAGGGGAACTTTCCTGGCGGTCGAGTAGTTAAGATTTCGATTTCCAATGGAAGGGGTGCAAGTTCAATCCTTAGTCAGGGAACTAGGAGCCCACATGCCTCTTGGCCCAAAAACCAAAACATAAAAACAGAAACAATATTGGATCAAATTCAATAAAGACTTTTTGAATAGTCCACATTTAAAAAAAACAAACTTTAAAGAAAGGCATGTTTTGTTTTGTTTTTTAACATAAACTGTTTCTGACTTCTCTTGATAGATCCAAAGATCTGTGTAGCTGCCTCACCAATGATTCTTCCCTTAGTAAACAAAAGTTTCCCCCTTTAGTAAAGTAAACAAAAGTTTCCCCCTTTAGTAAAGTCCCTATCCCCTCTTGTTCAGCTTATGTGTGTTGGAGAGGTGGATCCCATCCCTGGTTCTAGAACATGGCATGCAAACTTATCTGAATTCATCAGCATAATCCTACCTTTGGTCATCTTTACTGATTCAGAAACAAGCACTGTTGTAAGATTGGGTTCCTTGGGAACAGAATCTGAGATGAGACTTAGATGCTGAAGGTTTACTGAGACAGAAGGTTACCGATCGGGATGCGAAGAAGACAGAGGTGGGTGTGGAGAGAAACTGACCAGCAAAGTAGGTGCAGTGGCAGTTACAACCAAAGTCTCAGCTGACCCCGAGAACTCAAGGATGCAGGTGACCCTTCAGAGTTGTCACAGATTGAAGTAAGGGGGCCGGATGTTTGAGTTCCCACATCAGACAGTCATGGGCCTTAGGCTGCACCCTGGGAGGGGTTATAAAACTTTGGGGGCATGGTTTCCTGAGGCTGAGAGCAAGACTATTCCCAGCAGCTAAGGGACAGATGTGTTCCCCTGAAGAGGGGATCAGGGCAAACCCCCATAATATCTCCTACAGGTACAGGTCCACAGAGATTTGCTAGGACCACTGAGAGAAAGGCTCCCAGAAGTGACCTGTATCTATCTGGATATGGTTGAGGAGCGCTGGGGCTTGTCTGGAACCATCTCACATCGAGGTCAGCTTTGATGACGTGGGTGCTGGGCTGAGTCAAAACAACACTATGGGCTTCCTTGGTGGCTCAGACAGTAAAGAATCTTCCTGCAGTGTGGGAGACCTGGGTTTTATCCCTGGGTCAGGAAGATCCCCTGGAGAAGGGAATGGCAACCCACTCCAGTATTCTTGCCTGAGAATTCCATGGACAGAGAAGACTGGCGGGCTACAGTCCGTGGGGTTGTAAACAGTTGGACATGACTGAGTGACTAACACCACACACTTGGATGTGGTACTTTGATGTGAACTTCGTTAAGTCAGTTTTCTGGCTGTGTTTTAATTATGTGTATATGAACATATATATCCCACGTTGAAGGTCAGGAAGCGCGGCAGTGAGGAGATAACCCTCGTCCAAGGTAAGGAGCAATGGCTGCGCTTTGCTGGAGCAGCCGTGAAGAGATATCCCACGTCCAAGGTAAGAGAAACCCAAGTAAGACGGTAGGTGTTGCAAGAGGGCATCAGAGGGCAGACACACTGAAACCATACTCACAGAAAACTGGTCAATCTAATCACACTAGGACCACAGCCTTGTCTAACTCAATGAAACTAAGCCATGCCCGTGGGGCAACCCAAGACAGGCGGGTTATGGTGGAGAGATTTGACAGAATGTGGTGCACTGGAGAAGGGAATGGCAAACCACTTCAGTATTCTTGCCTTGAGAACCCCATGAACAGTATGAAAAGGCAAAATGATAGGATATTCAAAGAGAAACTTCCCAGGTCAATAGGTGCCCAGCATGCTACTGGAGATCAGTGGAGAAATAACTCCAGAAAGAATGAAGGGATGGAGCCAAAGCAAAAACAATACCCAGCTATGGATGTGACTGGTGATAGAAGCAAGGTCCGATGCTGTAAAGAGAAATATTGCATAGGAACCTGGAATGTCAGGTCCATGAATCAAGGCAAATTGGAAGTGGTCAAACAAGAGATGACAAGAGTGAATGTCAACATTCTAGGAATCAGCGAACTGAAATGGACTGGAATGGGTGAATTTGACTCAGATGATCATTATACCTACTACTGTGGGCAGGAATCCCTCAGAAGAAATGGAGTGGCCATCATGGTCAACAAAAGAGTCTGAAATGCAGTACTTGGATGCAATCTCAAAAACGACAGAATGATCTCTGTTCGTTTCCAAGGCAAACCATTCAATATCACAGTAATCCAAGTCTATGCCCCAACCAGTAATGCTGAAGAAGCTGAAGTTGAACGGTTCTATGAAGACCTACAAGACCTTTTAGAATTAACACCCAAAAAAGATGTCCTTTTCATTATAGGGGACTGGAATGCAAAAGTAGGAAGTCAAGAAACACCCGGAATAACAGGCAAATTTGGCCTTGGAATACGGAATGAAGCAGGGCAAAGACTGATAGAGTTTTGCCAAGAAAATGCACTGGTCATAGCAAACACCCTCTTCCAACAACACAAGAGAAGACTCTACACATGGACATCACCAGATGGTCAACACCGAAATCAGACTGATTATATTCTTTGCAGCCAAAGATGGAGAAGCTCTATACAGTCAGCAAAAACAAGACCAGGAGCTGACTGTGGCTCAGACCATGAACTCCTTATTGCCAAATTCAGACTTAAATTGAAGAAAGTAGGGAAAACCACTAGACCATTCAGGTATGACCTAAATCAAATCCCTTATGATTATACAGTGGAAGTGAGAAATAGATTTAAGGGCCTAGATCTGATAGATACAGTGCCTGATGAACTACGGAATGAGGTTCGTGACATTGTACAGGAGACAGGGATCAAGACCATTCCCATAGAAAAGAAATGCAAAAAAGCAAAATGGCTGTCTGGGGAGGCCTTACAAATAGCTGTGAAAAGAAGAGAAGCAAAAAGCAAAGGAGAAAAGGAAAGATATAAGCATCTGAATGCAGAGTTCCAAAGAATAGCAAGAAGAGATAAGAAAGCCTTCTTCAGTGATCAATGCAAAGAAATAGAGGAAAACAACAGAATGGGAAAGACTAGGGATCTCTTCAAGAAAATCAGAGATACCAAAGGAACATTTCATGCAAAGATGAGCTCGATAAAGGACAGAAATGGTATGGACCTAACAGAAGCAGAAGATATTAAGAAGAGGTGGCAAGAATACACAGAAGAACTGTACAAAAAAGATCTTCATGACCCAGATAATCACGATGGTGTGATCACTGACTAGAGCCAGACATCCCGGAATGTGAAGTCAAGTGGGCCTTAGAAAGCATCACTACGAACAAAGCTAGTGGAGGTTATGGCATTCCAGTTGAGCTATTCCAAATCTTGAAAGATGATGCTGTTAAAGTGCCGCACTCAATATGCCAGCAAATTTGGAAAACTCAGCAGTGGCCACAGGACTGGAAACGGTCAGTTTTCATTCCAATCCCAAAGAAAGGCAATGCCAAAGAATGCTCAAACTACCGCACAATTGCACTCATCTCACACGCTAGAAAAGTAATGCTCAAAATTCTCCAAGCCAGGCTTCAGCAATATGTGAACCATGAACTTCCTGATGTTCAAGCTGGTTTTAGAAAAGGCAGAGGAACCAGAGATCAAATTGCCAACATCTGCTGGATCATGGAAAAAGCAAGAGAATTCCAGAAAAACATCTATTTCTGCTTTGTTGACTATGCCAAAGCCTTTGACTGTGTGGATCACAATAAACTGTGGACAATTCTGAAAGAGATGGGAATACCAGACCACCTCACCTGCCTCTTGAGAAATCTGTATGCAGGTCAGGAAGCAACAGTTAGAACTGGACATGAAACAACAGACTGGTTCCAAATAGGAAAAGGAGTTCGTCAAGGCTGTATGTTGTCACCTTGTTTAACTTATATGCAGAGTACATCATGAGAAACGCTGGACTGGAAGAAACACAAGCTGGAATCAAGATTGCCGGGAGAAATATCAATAACCTCAGATATGCAGATAACACCACCCTTATGGCAGAAAGTGAAGAGGAACTAAAAAGCCTCTTGATGAAAGTGAAAGTGGAGAGTGAAAAGGTTGGCTTAAAGCTCAACATTCAGAAAACGAAGATCATGGCATCCGGTCCCACCACTTCATGGGAAATAGATGGGGAAACAGTGGAAACAATGTCAGACTTTATTTTTCTGGCCTCCAAAATCACTACAGATGATGACTGCAGCCATGAAATTAAAAGACGCTTACTCCTTGGAAGGAAAGTTATGACCAACCTAGATAGTATATTCAAGAGCAGAGACATTACTTTGCCAACAAAGGTCCGTCTAGTCAAGGCTATGGTTTTTCCTGTGGTCGTGTATGGATGTGAGAGTTGGACTGTGAAGAAGGATGAGCACCGAAGAATTGATGCTTTTGAACTGTGGTGTTGGAGAAGACTCTTGAGAGTCGCTAGGACAGCAAGGAGATCCAACCAGTCCATTCTGAAGGACATCAGCCCTGGGATTTCTTTGGAAGGAATGATGCTAAAGGTGAAACTCCAGTACTTTGGCCACCTCATGTGAAGATTTGACTCATTGGAAAACACTCTGATGCTGGGAGGGATTGGGGGCAGGAGGAGAAGGGGACGACAGAGGATGAGATGGCTGGATGGCATCACTGACTCGATGGACCTGAGTCTCAGTGAACTTGGGGAGTTAGTTTTGGACAGGGAGGCCTGGTGTGCTGCGATTCATGGGGTTGCAAAGAGTCAGACACGACTGAGCTACTGATCTGATCTGATCTGATATGAACATAAGTGTCAGTGTTACTTTGGTACATTCTGCCAATGGGGAGCTGCATTCTCTAGCAATAACCTGCTGAGTAGCAGTTGCCTCTCGTTAAGATGGGTCACTTGGTTTTCAGCTTACTAGTGCCCACTCAGCTTTTAGAGGTGCTAGAAGAGAACTAAATCCTAATCTTTTAATAATAGTCAATAGATAATATCTAAAGTGGAAAAAACGAAAGCATAGAACAGAAGCATGTGTCTATAAATATGAGGTAAACATCAGAAGAAATAGCTGAAAACGTTGGCAGTAGTTGACTCTGGGGAGACCCATCAGGGTGGAATTGGACAAGTCAAGGCAGCTGGTTTTGTTGGGAAGCCTTGAAGTGCTCTTTAATTTGAAACTCTTTGTATCACCCGTTGATAATGCATGTCTTGGGGCAGCTTGCACTTCTCTGGGACTCTCCCATCTCCTAGTTCTCTGGCCTTTCTCTTTCTTCTGGGTAGGGGGTTTCTTAAATGCTGGTTGATAATGATTTAAAGCTGCCCTTTCTCTCTTTATTATTTTAAGCACTCTGCTCTACTACTCCTAATCTCACCTCTTAGGCTCCAGATCCATATTTCTTCCACCGGGTCACCTTGGAGTTCCCCCTGCCCAATCTCCAACTTGCATGAGGAGACAACCAAGGTCTCTCCAAGGTCTCACATGCTATGAGGTCTAAAAAATATATGGAAATATTTAACAAGTCACAAGAATGAATCCTTTCATTTACTTAATATTATTAGCCATTTTTTCTTTTATCATGTCAACTGAAAAATATACACAACCTAAAAGTCAAGAATTATGTTTTATGGAGAAGGAAATGGCAACCCACTCCAGTATTCTTGCCTGGGAAATCCCATGAACAGAGGAGCCTGGGAGGCTACAGTCCAGGGGGGTCACAAAAGAGTTGAACACAACTGAGTGACTTAAAAAAAAAAAAAAAAGAAAGAATTATGTTTTATTTGGCAGACAAAACAGAGCTTTAAGCCCAGGACAGAGCCTCTCAGATATCAGTAAGATTGCTCTGAGGAGGTAAGGGAGGAGGAGCTAGGATATACAGGAGTATTTGCAACAAAGAGCAGATAGTCGGAACTTCTAAAGATTTGTTGTGCAGTCACTAAGTCATGATCAACTCTTTGCAACCCCATGAACTGCAGCATGCCAGGGTTCCCTGTCCTTCACTATCTCCCAGAGTTTGCTCAAACTCATGTTCAGGGATGGAACGCATGCCCTCTGCATTGGAATCACAGAGTCTTAACCACTGGACTGCCAGGGAAGTCCAAAATATTATTATTAATGAAAGAAAACCAGACAACTCAAGTTAATGAATTTAATACTTCTCTGTGTGTGGGAAGATGCAGAAGTCTGGGCTCAGTGAAATAATTCCTTTGATAGGCACCCCAACTTTCCTGTGACCAGTGCCCTGGGTTTTCCTATCCTGAGTCTCCTCAGAGCACACCATTGCAAGTGGCTGCAGAGGCTGCTGGCTTGATAGCTGGCATCTGGTTTGTATCCTGAGTTCCCTCAGGGCTCACCATTGGGGTGCTGTAAGGTGCTAGTTTGATGGCTGCAACATCCGTGTTTACTGATGTGGCAGGCAACATTTTTTACTCAGTCAGATGAACAGCCATTTACTGAGCACCAACCAGGACCCATGTGTGACACCAAATGCCGTCATGTGGTTTTGCTGTCACACCGTTTTGCTGTTTTAACATCTTTTCATGTCCTAAAGTATTTCTTTCCTCAGTTTAACCATCTATAAAATGTATATAAAGTTATAAGGATTAAATTAGTCAATGTTTATAAAGCCTTTTGAAAAGTACTTAACATAAAGTTATTAATTAGTACATTTGGAGAGCGCTCTGTGTGTGTGTGTACTGGGCTTCAGAGATAAGAAGAAGATACTGTCAAGAAATACCTTTTAAGAAAGACAAAAAGTGGTGTTATGTATTGTAACTGTGATACAAGGTGACAAGATCTTATGTCAGGAGTACCACATAAGGAACACAACCAAAGCTCTGTAAGAACCTAGACTGAGGGAAGGAACCAAATTTTCTGGGGTGGGGTTGGGGGTGGAGGCCCAGGAAGATTTCATCAAGGGAATGTCATTTAAAAAATAAGAATTTTATTTATTTATGGCTTTGCTGGGTCTTTGCTGCTGCGTGGGGTTTGGGGGTAGTTACTCTGCTGCGCTCTGAAGGCTTGTCCCTGCAGTGGATTCTCTCGTTGTGGAACATGGGCTTTAGGGCATGCAGGCTTCAGCAGTTGAAGGGAATGTCTTTTTAAATGGACTTCAAACAACAGGTAGTAGCCTTCCAGGTTGAGAGAAAGGATATTTCAAGTATAGACTAGCATTAGGCAAAGTTCAAAGAAGTAGTTTTGAAGGGCTTAGCATGTTAGGGGAATAAGGACAAATGTTTCATACTTTCAGAGTTACAGCTATTGAAAGACCTAGCAAAGAGAACTTTCAGGGTTAGAAAACCCTCCAGCAGCTTTAATATTCTGGATGGAAAGAAGCTCTAATGCTTCTTTTATTTTTTATTTTATTTTGGGGGGGCTGTGCCTTGTGGCATGTGGGATTTTAGTTCCCTGACCAGGGATCAAACCCATTCCTCCTGCAGTGGAAGCTCCAGAGGCCAGGAGCTTCCACTGGACTGCCAGGGAACTCCCCTTTTGCTTCCTTTAATATGCAACCTTTCCTTTTTTATTTTTTTAATTGTTGTAAAATATAACAAAATTCACCATTTTAACCATATAAAAAGAGACAATTTAGTAGCATTTAGTTGTGCAACCACCACCACTACCTAGTTCCAAAACATTTTCATTCCCTGCTGAAGGAAACCCCATACCCATTAAGCAGTCACTCCCCCTTCTGGCCTCCCCTAGCCCCTGGAAACTCCTTACCAGCACAAAGTGATGGTCATGTCTCCATATCCAACCTGAGGCCTCCCCGCCTCAGCTTCTCATTTCCAATGAAAACTCGGCCACTTCCTACAAAGCTGAGATTAGTAACAGAGCAGTCTCTATAAATGCCTCTCAGGAAATGGCAACCCACTCCAGTTTTCTCGCCTGGAGAATCCCATGGACAATCCCATGGGTGTGTCCCATGGGAGCCTGGCGGGCTACAGTCCATGGGATTGTAAAGAGAGTCGGACACAACTGAGCGACTAACACACACACACACACACACACACACACAGATTTTATATAAGTTGAGTCATATAATTTGAAGTCTTTCAATACGGTGAAAAAGCCAACTAACATCTTAATATTATTATGAAAATAATTTTGACCTTATGGACCCCCTGAAAGAGTATCACGATTCCCCAGAGGTCTGCAGAGCAGACTCTCAAAACCGCTGGTCTAGGTCATTCAGGGTGTGGGGTGTCAGCCAGCTCCCCATGACAGCTTCTGTCCCAGCACAAAGTGATGATCATGTTCCCATATCCAACCTGAGGCCTCCCCACCTCAGCTTCACGATGAAAACTTGGCTACTTCCTACAAAGCTGAGATTAGTAATAGCAGTGGATTTATGTTCGAACTGCTTGAAGGAACCAAACCATCAAATGAGGACACATTTTTATGAGTAATAAATCTAAATGTGATTAAAAACAAACTGTACCACAAACTGATTTCCAATAAACTTCTGATCACTTCTTGCAGCTGTCATTACATTTTATAATCACAGTAATTACCTGTTACCTGCGATGAGAGCTGTCATGTACTTTTGAATATCAAGCAGCAGCCATGCCGTAAATTGCTAGCCCCTTTCTCCTCTAATGATCAAAGCTTATTTTATTCTTCAAGTATTCTTCTCAGAGTAATTAGCACGCTTATTATACAGCATATTCAAATGTTAATGTGCACACCAAACTGATGCTATTGTGAGACCCATTTTGCTCAGGAGCTAAAATTATGTTGCCAATTTGCTTGGTGCTAGAGACTCCATGCTTGAAACCTGTTTCCCACATACAAGGAACGAAGGTTATTTATTGAGAATGCTGAGCTAGAATGAGAGGAGTGACACTTAATATAGAACCTGAAAGCTAAATGGGTTAGCACATACACGGCCTACACATTTTGAATTAGTTATCCATCACTGCGGAGACAATCAATATCTGAGCAGACTGGCTCTGGGGCCTGTTTAACATCATTTCTCCAGGGTCTCTAACAAACTTCGCCTCTGCAGAGGATAAACCACCCGAATCACAGTTTTGTCAATTGGAAACATTTTCCTCATTCTGAGCTAGAATCTGCTCGAGTTTTCACTTGTCTGTTTTTGCTCTGCCCTCTGGAGCCATGTAAAACATGTCTGCTTTCTGTCCTGTGACTATCCTGTAGAGATTTAGGACAGTGACATTGTCCCCACGGTCTGCTCTTGTAAGGCTCAATTGTCCCAGGTCCTTATGGGACAGGTTACCAGTCCCTTTACCACTGTGGTGATTCAACTTGTCAGTGTCCCCTCTTGAAATAAAAACAGTGAGGCGTTCAGAACCTGAAGCAACGATCCCGGTGTGGTCTGGTCAGGGTGGAAATCAGTAGGTCTCTGTTGGATGTGAATGCTCTTGTTGGATGTGATTCCATTAGTGCTTTCCCAGAGTATATTGTCTCTCTCATTATCCATCACTGATTCCTGATTAGCTAAAACTACCAAATCTTTTAAGCCATATATTGGTACTTAGGCAATTATCCATTTAGACCCCAAAACAGGACCTGAGATTTATCACCATTACATTACATCTTGTTAAATTTGGCCCAGTGCTTTGGTCTATCAAGAACCTTTTTTGTGTCCTGAATCAATCCTTTCCATCAACAGGTGTAGTAATCAACCTATCGATATTGCTATCTGTTTATAAATCAAAGCTTGAAATGCCTGACAGGAGAGGTCTCAGGATGGAGCTCTTCACCTATTTTCAGAGACCTGAAATCAAAGTATTTATTCAACCAGTTATGTCTCTCTCCTTCCCCATCCAAATATGCACACCTCAATTCAACTCTAACTCAAGCTGGCAGGGAGGGAAAACACCGAAGGATATTCCAGGTTACTAGCTGGCCGATTAAAGCGACCTAGAAAAGAAACAGAAAAAGATGGGAGGGAGTGGATAGGCCTGGTGAAGGGCCCAGCGTGGGAAAACAGGTTCTCTGAAGCTATTTTCTCTGGGCCAACACACCAACACAGGCTGGGCGGGTATTAAGGTATGAGTCACATGGAAGATAGTCCAGGGCTCTGCTCTGATGAGAGACAGAGGAAATCAATAACCAGGAAACAGGACCAATGTTGGAAGTTAGGAGTTAGTCAATTAGTACATCAAACTGGAGGGGCTAGGCAGAAGAGAACAGAGATGGGCATAAGGAGTGAAGCAAAGAAAGACCACGTGAAACAGAATCTCAGCTTGCTAAGTGGGCTCCAGAGCTGTGCCGTCCAACTTGATAGACACTAGCTACAGGTAGCTATTTAAATTAACATTCATAAAAATTAAATTCAAAATATCAGTTCTTTAGTCACATTAGCCATATTTAGAGTGTTCAAAAGCCACATGTGACTCATGGCTACCATATTGGATCATACAGAAGAATATTCCCAACATTGTAGAAATTCCTATTGGACAGTTCTGGTCTAGAACATTCTAGATGTACTTCTTAAAAAGGGCTAGGGACTTCCCTGGTAGTTCAGAGGTTAAGACTCTGTGCTTCTAATGCAGATGGTGCTGGTTCAATCCCTGACTGGAGAACAAAGATCCCACATGCTTCATGATGTGGCCAATAAATAAATAAATAAGGGCCAGGACAGGTAGGATATCATTGTAATGTACTTATATTCTCTTTGTTTTCCCCTTTATGACCCAGCGCAAACATCACTTCTTCTGGGAATTCACCACATGTATGATCTGTGAGTGTATGCTATAGACTGCCAAGCATTCTGAGTTACACAGTTAGTGGTCATGCATGGGTCTAGGCAGTACTTAGTATGGCAATCCTGGCACAGTTATTTGTCAATCCTTAACCAAAATGTGTGGCTTCCCTGGTAGCTCAGCTGGCAAAGAATCCACCTGACATGCAGGAGACCTTGGTTTGATTCCTGGGTTGGGAAGATTCCCTGGAGAAGGGATAGGCTACCCACTCCAGTATTCATGGGCTTCTCTGGTGGCTCAGATGGTAAAGAATCAGCCTGCAATGCGGGAGACCTGGATTCAATCCCTGGGTTGGGAAGATCCCCTGGAGGAGGGCATGGCAACCCACTCCAGTGTTCTTGCTTGGAAAATCCCCATGGACAAAGGAGCCTGGTGGGCTACAGTCCATGGGGTTGCAAAGAGTCGCACATGACTGAAGTGACTAAGCACAGCACAGCACAAACGAAATGTGGCCTTTCTCTATCAGGGGAGGGCATCCTCCTGGATGAAACAATTAGCTTTGGGGCTAAGACTCATGGGACAGGAAGGGAAGGATGAGGAACTCTGGCCTAGCCAGCCAGGACTGCTGACTCCACCACTGTAGCTTTAAAAATAATTTGTGATGAAAGCTTTTGACCTCCTGTCCATAAACATTACATAGGCCATCTCAGCCAGGCAGTCAAGAAATGGAAATCAGGGAGTGTTATTTGCTTGATCCAAGATATGTTGTTATCTTACCTGTGGGCCCTCACAAAATTTTCAGTCTGCCTTCTTTCTCTTTTAATTTCCTGTGCTGTTGCTCTTGGAATTTCTCATAAGATCTATCAATTCTACCTTCTAAATCTGTCTAGAATCTGTCCTTTCCTCTAACACCCTCAGTAAATTTACCTTCTCTGTCTTTTCTCACCCAGCCCCCATAATGCTCTAAGAACTTCAGCTGACCATGACATTCTACTTCCTGGAACCCCACAGTGTCATAAAGGCTCCTCCTTGGGCCCCCAGCTAGCCCTTGGGATTCAGGTCCTTTCAATCTCTGATGTGTAGCTCACATGTCGGCTCCTCTGTTACTGCACCCAGAACCAAGTTGCCCTCTCACATCCCTCTGCCTTTGTATCCTCGCAGCTCTTCCTGTCTGAAATGCTCCCCTACCCCCACCACCTTTAATCCCCCTGGAGAATGTCTACACCCTTATTTAGATTTTAATCTTACAGCCTCTGAGAAGCCCACCCTGCCCTCAGACAGACTCAAGGGATCCATCAGTTGTTCCCAAACACTGTGGGGGCATTGGTCATAACATAGCCTGTACATAGCACTCCTGAGTTGGTTTCTCCCACTAAACTGTGAGGTCTCAAGGGCGGGCAGCATGTCTGACTCATCTTTTACCCCTGGCGGCAAGCACAGGACCTGACTCATAACAAACACTTACTAAATGCCTGTTAGAAAGAACACCCATCTGTGCCATTATGAGGTTCTGCTAGGAGGGTCCTCTGTGTGGTTGCTGCCTCACTCCTCAGGGTTCACCCACACTCACAGAGGCTGAGGGCCAAGAGGCACTGGTCAGAGGATGGGTGGAAAAGCAGGAGGCCTGCAGTTGCTCCCACTGAAAGCCTCCCTGTATGCATGCGACTTGTTCCCTCGCAGACTCTGTGACTTGCACAAATCCAATCATTGTCTTTCACGAAAAAGACACAGGGCCCCTTGGAGAATGTTTGTGAAGGGACACATCTGTGGGTAAACTCTATGGGGAAGAATTATGGGCAAGGGGGAGAAACATCTTAATAGAATGGAGAGGGATGACACATTGCTACTCTTGCTTAGCAAGGGGAGGTCACTGGCAGGGGAATGAAGGTGTTGGTAGCAAGGCTTCTTATGTTTTAGAAAATACAGCCTATCCAGTGGTTACCAAGACTTTGCACTTCTATCATCTTCTTGAGCCCGTTATCCACCCTGAGGGGCAGGCAAGACAGAACTGGGTTGTTGTTTATAGATAAGGAAACTAATATCCAGAGAGGTGAAGTGACTTGCCCAAGGGCATGTTTTGAGCAAAGACCAGCAAAAATGAAGCGACTTTCCCAGGGTTGGTTGTGAAGTAATAATCAGAACTATAATTCATGGGGTTATTTGTAAAAGTCTCTGTGGAGTTTTCTTTGAGAAAACTTTTGAAATGAGAAACATTTTCTAGTAAATTGAGTCTGTACAGGGTTTTCAGGCATCTCTTGGGAAATTTGGCTAGATGACATGAAAGATTTCTTCCAGCTCTGAAATTCTATGAACTGTTTTTCACTCTGTCCCAGGTTCACATAACTCCATATAGTACAATTAGAAGTTTGCAAGTAATTTCCAAAACAAATAGCTCTCCTGCCCGTTTAAGCATCCCTGTCTGACTTACCAAAAAGTCTCAAGCCCATTTCTTACTTAGTGTATCACCTAGTCATCAATCTATTCTTTCCACTCTAACTCCCTGCTCTGTGGCAACTCTATTACTTGACCAGTTGTTCACTTCCTCTGTCAGAGATAACTAGAATATAGAGCTAAAGGTATAATTTCTATGAAAGACTAGAAAGCAGAACTGTCACCATGTGTTTTTGAGATCTTAATTTCCACTAAAGGGGAATTGAATTGACTGGATTAGTGAAGGTTCATGGTACTCATTGGCTTCCCTGGTGGCTCAGATGGTAAAGCATCTGCCTGCAATGCAGGAAACCCGGGTTCGACCCCTGGGTTGGGAAGATCCCCTGAAGAAGGAAATGGCACCCCACTCCAGTACCCTTGTCTGGAAAATCCCATGGACAGAGGAGCCTGGTAGGCTACAGTCCATGGGGTCGCCAAGAGTCGGACATGACTGAGCAACTTCACTTTCTTTCACTTTCTGTGGTACTCATTCCTCCTCAGAGAGGTGTCTGAATCCTTGTGCGTGCCATATTTGGTAGTGGGATACAGGATTGGAGTTTTACATAGATCAGGGTAGGAGTAGGCTTTTTCTAGAAAGGAAAGTCTGTCTTGGTTGGATGAACCAAGTTATTTAAATTCTGCCTGATAATTCTGTCCAGTCTCCTTGCTTGAGAACAAAGTATTGTACACCCATCTGAACTGGATAAAAACAGAAGTTAATAGCAGCTCTGTGGAAATAGATACCCTGCTTATCTTCTAATCCAAGAGTCCAGGCTCTATCTGCTGCACCACATACTCTTCAGGGTGATAATTACTCCCATTAGTTAGTGTTTCCTGAGAAGTGAAGTATGGTATCCAATTTCAATAATGAAGGCTATAGCAATAATAACATGTAACAGCCTATTTTATTTTCATCAAGAAGACCAAGTCCATCAGATAGAAGAACTATGGGTAATTCTGGGTATATTGCTGGATATCTCTGAAGATGGTTATCCTGTAGGGGTTTGTTTTAATTTCTCTCTTGACTACCAAGAACATTCTGACACTTAAAAATAAGATGTTCTTGTTGCTGATGGGGAGGGGAGAGCTCATCACAAAGCACTGGGCCAGGACTTCCCTGGTGGCACAATGGATAAGAATCTGCCTGCCAACGTAGGGGAGATGGGTTCCATTCGGAAAGATTCCACATGCCTTGGAGCAACTAAGCCCACGCGCCACAACTACTGAGCTCTCGTGCCGCAACCACTGAAGCCCGGGCACCTAGAGTCCATGCTTCGTAGCAAGAGAAGCCACCTCAGTGAAAGGCCCTTGCACCACAGCAAAGACTAGCCCCCTCTCACCACAACTAGAGAAAGCCTGCTCACAGTAACAAAGACCCAGTGCAACCATATATAAAAAATAAATATGAAAACTTAAAATTAATAATAGTAAAAAAATCTTTACAAAACACTGGGCCACAACTGCTTGCTTTTTTCTTCCAGTGGAATATCAGACTTTGCTACACGACTCCCACACTGGTGTCTATCACAGCTGAGAAAGGCTGGCTTTCCTAAAATGAGATGAGAGTATTAACAATAGAGGGTGACAATACAGAACACAAAGAAGCACAAAGGAAGTCTTCATCCTCACGTTGAACTTGCCCAGGATACATGCTGATAAAATCAGATCTGATCACATCTTGAGCTCCATCTGTTAAGAGTGTTCACAGCCGCTTAGGAGAATACCAACGAGGAAAGACCTGGAAATATGTTTTCTGCCTGCCCAAGTAATTCCCTCTCTTCCCTCTCCAACCTGGCTAAAAATATAACCAAAGTGTCACTAAAACACACACACGCACACATACACACACACACACACACACACACAATACAAAAAAGCCTAACATTTGTTGAACAGATTGTGGCAGAATATCAGTTAGCTTAGTGTTCGGTATGCAAACATCCTTGATGCTAATTCATTCAGAGGAGGACTTGTAGGGAGGGGGAACAGAGAGCGTCAAGAGAATAAGGGAGCAAGGTCGGCTGCCTCCAAGGGGAAATGCCAGAGCCTGGTTGACAGGTGAGAATGGTGCAATTGCCTTTTATGTCCATCTAGTGGCAGCAGTTCTAGCTAGAGTCCCCTCTACCTCAACTGGTTCAGGTGATGACCGTTTACTTGAATGTATACCTTGTGCTGGGCCCTCAGCGGGCACTGGGTCTGAACCATTTGGAAGGTTGCAATTCATCAGCCAAGTTCAAGGACTCGTCTAGGTTACTCTAACTCTAAACATCAAGCCCAGGGGATGTAATCTACTGGAAGCAGGGAGGTGAAGTTTCCCAATAAAGAAGACTAAGTGGGGCTTCCCTGCTGGTCTAGTGGTTAGGAATCTGCCTGCTAATGCAGGGGACATGGGTTTGATCCCACATGTCTCAGGCGGGACAACTAAGGCCACGTACCATAGCTACTGAGACTGCATGCTGCAACTGCTGAAGTGGAGCACCTAGAGCTCGTACTTCACAAGAGAAGCCCATGCACTGCAACTCGAGAACAGCCCCCGCTCGCCTCAAGGGAGACCCAGCACAGCCAAGTTAATTTTTTTTAATTATGAAAAAATATTTTTTAAAAGATGAAACCATCATGTTAGGTACTAGTACATATTCTATGCCAGAGTAGCTAAAATTCCAAGGGATGAAGAAAGCAAAAATGGGAGAGGTTAATGTTCAACTAGAGACCCTGTGGGGAGTAGCTGATATGAATAATACTGGGTCAGTGGCAGGACAGGGAATGATTTTGAGTCTTTTGTTCTGTCCCTTTTGAATTATAAATGAGGTACTGTAAAGGGCAGTTTGGTTTTAGGATAATTTGGACATGATCGAGAAATTCTGTGAAATAAAAAGAATTCAGTGATTAATTGCATAGGTTAGCATTTCTCAAGAGGTGGTATGCATTCATTCCGCTTGGGGTAGTACAGAAAATTTCAGATGAAATATCTTTAATAGTTTGGTGTGTATTTAAATATGCCTTAGAAGAATTTGTTATATACCACAAACCTGTGATTTCACAGGTGATATTGTTGGTTTTCCATTGACATTGGTGATATAAAATTTTCATTTTAAACACTTTCAGTAAAACTAAGTTTATTTTAAGAAATCATTAAATAAATAATAATACAGAAGATGTTATGACAAGAATATGGCAAAAATCATGAAGAGAGAATGTAACAATTGGAAAGTTTGGGAAATACTTCATCAAACCAGGGGACAAGGTAGATTGACTTGTAGACAGAAGGGTTCGGAATAGCAGTCAGGTAAAGGGAAAATGGTAGAATTCTCAGAGGATCTGGATTCCGGTTCCAGCTGCCACTAGGCCTGTGTAACATCGACTCCCTCTATAAAATAACTCTCATGCCTCACTTAGCTTTATTATTTAGTGGTTCTATTTCACTCACTGTTATTGAGATTATGAACAATCATAATGACAGCCAGAGCAGGAAAGTCTGCTATGTGCCAGATGCTTTCCAACAGTCATCATTCTTTTTATAAAATTATTTATTTGTTTGTTTTTGGCCACACTGCTTGGCATGTGAGATCATAATTCCGCAAGCAGGAATTGAATCTGCACCCCTGTATTGGAAGGTGGAGTCTTAACCACTGAATGGCCGGGGAAGTCCTCAAGAGTCATCATTCTTAATTCTCATAATAATCATAGAAGGTAAGTGTAGTAATACCCATTTCATATATAAGGGAATCGATGCTGGAAGATCTTGGCCACACAGAATCTGATTTGAATGAACTTAGATCTGACTCTGGAGCCTGTGTTTGTTCCTCTGAGCCTGACTGTGTCATAGTAGCAAATTCCTATTCACTCTCAAAGCTAAGCTCGAGATCACATATTCCGGGAAGACTCCTTTGACCTCATCTCTTCATCTTGGTTGGATGTCCCACCTCTGTGTCCTCTTAATTTTCTATGGAGGTTTCTATTTGCATTTGTATTCTCAGCACTGTACATACTTTGGGGGCACAGATTACATAGGCAACAAATTGCAGAAAGAGGGAGAGAATGAGGGAGAGGGAAAAGGGAAAGAAAGAGAGAAGGGACTGAAAAAGAAAATATGTTTCTGCCTTATTCTATTAAATATCAAAGGAGTAGAATTGAGAGGCAGGACAGTAAGGTGGTTAAGCAAATGGCCTCCTAGATCCAAACCACCCAATTTTGCCACTTACTAGATGTGTGACTTAGGGCACAGGTTCAATACCTGTGCTTCGGTTTCTTCATCTACAGAACAGAGTTATCAATAGTACCTGCCTTAAAAGCTGTTGTAAAGACTAAACGAATTATCATATGTAAAGATACCTAGAAGACTGCCTGGAATAAGACAAGCAGGTACTCAATAAGTATTGGCTATTATTATTTCCATAATAAAAGGGGAAAGGGTTCATACTATTTATTGTAAAGTGAAGAAAACATGTAGTACTATCACACACATAGAACCTCATCATTTTCCCAATTCTACTTGTTGACCGATGTAGAGTCATTCCAAAGCAGGTACAATTAAAGAGAAATACGGCTAGAGGATGCACTATTCAATATCTTTATCTTTCCACTTCTATGACAGCAAAATTAAAGACTCTATCTCTACTCTTGGAACATACTGAAATACTGATATTGAAATTATCACACTGAATTATATTCTAAATTTAGTTACTTGCTGTCTTCCACCCTCAACTAGACTAAGTTCCTTGGAGGAAAGGACTCCTGTTTGTCTCTTCTCCAGTTCTTAGTAAAGGGGATGGCATGAAGTAAGTGTTCAATAAATGTTTACTGAATGAATATTATAGAAAAGATATGTGTACGTGAACAGTAAGATGAAAAACATTACATGATATTTATCATAAAGAGGCTCAGATCGAGTGACACTTCAGCTCAGAAAGGAGAAATCACCCCTATACAGGAAAGGTAGTAGAAAAGAATGAATGGTTAAATCAGTGAACTTTGGAGTCAGACTGCTTTGGTCTTGAGGCCTAACTACAGCATTTATGAGCTTATGTGACCTTGGCATGTAATCTAAATTCTTTAAACCATAATTTCCTCATCAGAGAAATGGGGATAATACTCCTTAGAAGAATTAAGTGATCTCAAGCATTTGTAACATGTTGTAACATGTCACTGCCTATTACGGTTTGTAGAGCAACCAGCATACCATCATCATGATCATCATCAAAGGCTTTGTGATAGAGGCACTCACCATATGGATGGGCAGACACAGGGGAGGAGCACTGAACAGCCAGGAGGTGTGAGTAGAGGTACTGTGGGTGTTAGACAGAGTCAAGGCCAAAATGGGGGGGCAAGTGCCACTATTTGACTGGATCATTGGGTATTGTCAGGAAGTCATGGGAGAGAGGATTGGGAAATTGACTTTAAATACAAGGCTGACAAATTTAGTCTTTATTTTACATGAAATACTGAGACTTTTCAGGCTTCTAAGCAGGGTAGTGACCAGTTCAGAGCCAAAGTTTCTTTTTTTTTTTTTTTATTTATTTTTGACTGTGCTGGGTCTTCAAAGCTCTTGGGCTTTTCTGTAGTTGTGGTGATCAGGGGCTACTCTTCATCGTCATACACAGGCTTCTCATTGCACTGGCTTCTCTTGTTGCAGAGCATGGGTTTTAGGGTGCTCAGCCTTGAGTAGTTGCAGCACATGGGCTCAGTAGTTGCAGTTCTGGGACTCTGCAGCACAGGCTCAATAGTTATGGCACATGGGTTTCATTGCTTCCTGGCATGTGGGATCTTCCTGGATCAGGGATCAAACCCATGTCTCCTGCATTGGCAGGTGGATTCTTCACTACTGAGCCACCCAGGAAGCCCTCAGAGCCAGCTTTATTTTATGGGGAATGTTTTGGCTGTGTGTGCAGGACAATCTGGGGAAGGTGAGGGGAGATAGAAGGAAATTAACTACTTAAGAAGCTTCTCCAATACTTTCAAGGAAAAGTTGAGATCCCCCACTGGGATGATGGCTTGGGGAAAAGCAATGGTATTTTACCATTGGTAAAAAGCAACGGGTATGTGGGACACTGGGAAGAATGAACTCACAGAACTGTGTCCAGCTGGATGTGAAAAGCCAAGTGAAGGGGCAGAGGCAAAGAGAGTTCTGAACTGGATCGCCAGTTAGAACTGGACAGCCAGGAACATGGTGCTGCTCTTTGCTCTTCTATAGCAGAATAGTTAAGAATGGCAGAAATAAAGCACAGGAGAGCCTGGCTTTAGGGGAAAAATATATTTGCTTTTTGATATGCTAATTTTAAGGTGCAGTGAGATATTCAGGTGAAGAATGATATTCAAGAGACACTTGAAAATGTGATCTTAGAACTCAGACCGATAATTATTTAGAAGATATCTGCATAGGGAGAATAGCTAAAGGTATACAGTTGGCTTGACTGCCTAAGTGTGAGAGAGAAGAGACTCAAGGAGTCATCCTTGAGTAGTACTTCTCACAGCCAGAAGAGTGAAAAAGAAGTGTGTGGAGGAAGATGACCGGGAGGAGGGAGGGATGAAGAACATTACCACCAAAACCAAGAAGAGAGTGACAGAAGTGTTCAGAGGAATTGTGAGTTACAGTGAGGTCATAGAGAGAATTGAGAAGGGATCCCCAGAGTTGGCCATTAGGAAGTCATTGCTGACTTATGAGCGAACAATGTGTGGAAGAGAAAACTAGATTGGAGATGCAAAGGAAAGAAGAAGTGATGTGGGGAAAAGGAAGCGGTAGACGTGAGTGTATACTGTTCTGAAAGTTCAGGAATGTAAGGACAGTGATGTGATGGGGGATCAAGGTGGGAGCAGTATTGTTCTTCCTCAGTTAAATGACCACACATCAGTGTTTATCCAGAGATGCTTACCGTCTATACATTAAGACGTAGAAAGCAATATTAGTGGAGGAGGCCGGAGGAGGGAATTCAAAACCAACTAGATTGAAAGTCAGGTTACAGCCATTCTAAAGTCTGAGACCATGTTATCTGTATGTGTACGGCAGCATCTGTTTCAGCAGAGACAGGGGACTTATTTATCACATATCAACAGGCTATGAGACAAGAGGAAACTGAGAAACTCTCCCTCTCCACTCAGGAAAACAAAGCTTGATCAACTCTTAGAAAAGAATTTAAAAGCTTTGAAAAGGTATTTTAGCAAGGAAAGAACACTAAGGGAAAAAAAGGCATATGATAGCTTCCCTTTCTTTACTTTTTCCACCCAAAAGCACTTCAGGAAAATGCCCAGGTGCATCATAAGAACTCTCTAATAATACTATTAATGCTGCCCGCGTTTATGGCATGTCGTCTGTGCAGTGCTTTTCATTTTATAGAAAGCTCTCACGATTTCTTTTATCCTCCCAGAATCCCTGGGAGGTATTACTTTTTCTCTGCTTTATAAGGGAAGAAATTGAGGACCAGAAAGAATCGAGCAATTTCCCCTCAAGTTACACAGTCAGGAAATGGTAGAGCCCCAAATCCCTTGCTCTTTTTTCCTTCATGCTCTCAAATCCCGTTCACGTGGTCTTCACAGTATAACCCTCCACGTATGGGATGACAAGCCAATGTGTAGTGAAGTGACCATCCTCATTTCTATCAATGTGACCTAAAGCTACATGAGTTTGGGGGCACTTTTTTTTATCAAGTCATGTTTCTCACTGAATAGTAGCCAATGCTCCCGTTTCACCTCTGTCATAAAGAGTCCCAGGGCAGAAGTTCTTAGCAGCATGTTTCCCTCTTCCCACATCGGCCCAGTTCAACCAGACCTCTGATGTGCGTGAACAGGGCTTCAATACTTAAGCCTGCTGCACGTGGGTCAGGAGACAGGAAGGCAGTTCTTTCCCTCAATATCTAGTGTCTGAGTAGGAAGAAGGCCAGACTTGGAGGCTGCAGGCTCAGGTTTCACATGGAGACTGCCCCTCAACACTCTGAGCACCAGTGCCATGCTCTGGAAAACGAGGCTACTAACAGCTCTTTTATAAGTTTGCTGCAAAGATTCAGGCAAGTGCATGTGGAAGTAGGACCCTGTGATGCATTCGAGATTCTGCTGTAGCTGTCTTGACATTTTTAACACTTTTTGAAGGAGGAGGTCTGCACCTTCATTTTGGACTGGGCCCTGTAAATTATGTCACTGGTCCTGCCTGTGTGTCATTGGCCAAGTCACTTAACTTTTCTGGGCTCCAGTCCATAATTAATTAAATTCTTAGGACACTTCTCAATCTTTCTTCTACCTTCCTATTAGCACAATTTGATATGGTTGATCACCCCCTCCTTGAAACAGTTTTTCCATTTGACTTCCAGAACCCTGCACTGCCCTGGTTATTCTCACCCACACTGGCTGCTCCTCTGCTGTTTTCTCCTTAGTCTATCAGCATGTCCCAGACTAAACTCCTGATCATCTCCTGCAAGCCTGTTCCTCCCAGTCTTCCTCATCTGTTAATGGTAACTCCATCCTTCCGGTCAATCAGACCAAAACCTTGTCTTTGCCTCTTTATTGCTCATTCCCCATCCAATTTGTAAGCTACTCCAGAGTCTGACCTCTTCTTCACCACTCCCATTACAGTCCAAGCCTTAGTCGTCTAGATTATGTGTGATCCTTATAATTGGTTTCCCTGCTTCCACCTCCTCACCCTGTCCCCATGGTCTGTTCTTCACACAGTAGACAGAATAATCCTTTAAAAATATGTCAGGGACTTCCCTGGTTAAAACTCCACACCTCCACTGCAGGGGGCCTGGGTTTCGTCCCTGGTCAGAGAACTAAGATCCCACATGCAGAGTGGCACAGCCAAAAAAAAAAAAAAATCAGATGGCATCAGTCCTCTGTTCAGAACCATCCCATGATCATCCATCTCTCAGAGTAGAAATCCCTACAAGGGCAATAAGCTCCCTCTCAGAACCTACCTCCTGCCACTCCCTCACCTCGGGCCATTCACCAGTGCCTCTCTGTCGACGTCCTCCAAGAGGGCTGCCTAGCTGGCCCCTCAGTCTCCTCCAGTTCTGCTCAACTGTCACCTTGTTTAAAACAGCAACTACCAGCAGCTTTTCCCCCTCATTCCTTATCCTATCCTCATCCTACCCTCATTCCTATTCCCTGATTACTTTTCTCCAAAGCTCTCACCATCATCTGATATTAATACATCTTTTTTGTTTATACGCATATTGTTGATTTCTTCCCATTAGCATGCAGGCTCTGTAAGGGCAGAGACATCTTTTAACTGCTATGTCTTCAGCACATGGGTCAGGGCCAGTGAATGACAGTAGAAAGAACTCTGGAACAAATGATGGTGTTACTATAATTAAGTCACAGCAGCGTCAACCCCCCTGAGTGTGTAAAGTACTTGCACAGGCTGCACGCCCGTGAGGCTGGCACTGCATACAGGAGTGAGGGTGTTTATGGGGACTGCTCTGGGCCAAGTCTCCTACTAGATTATACCTTGGGGATAGAAAGGTGAATCGGGAGTGGTCTCCATCCTCAGAGAATTTGTGGCCTAGAGAGAGGTATCTTGTAGATATATAAATAACCCTAGAAAGAGGCAGCATTTGTTAAAAATATTCAGTCTTTAATGCCTAACATTCTGTGATACATTCTGCTAATTACTCTAGACTTCACTGCAGAGGGAAAGGACAATGAACTATGGCTTGTGAACTTACTATATGGCTATTTCTGTTCCAGACAAGTTCATGCTGTGGCCTGCTTATCACACCAGAGACACCTTGCCTGACTTCCAATCTGTTTGCTCCAAACTCCCTCCACCAGCTCCCTCCACCCAATACTGCTGCCTAATTTTACTGTTAACTTGAGACCCCACCTTCACATAGTCCCTCCACATTCTGCTTCGAGATATCAGAACATGAAGCAGGGGTGGAATCAGCCTGGGGAGGCTGCAGCAGGGTGTAGAGAGTCTAAATGTTATTTCCCTCCAATAAAGATGTGCATATCTCTATGGGCCCACAGTACACAGGACCCAGAGACAAACATCTGTTCACCTCTGCAGCCTGACAGCTTGCTTAGTACATGGCACAGAGGAGACATTCAGTAAGGTTTGCTGAATCACTGAACTGGGTCTTAGAAGCTTTAGGGATAACTGTATTTAAGAAGTAATTTTGCATCTTCTGTAAGGTGCCCCAGAAGTATTCTAAAAGCTTATCTTATTTCATTATCATAAGAAATAACCTAGTCAGTCAGATTTAAAACATCTCAAATAAGGCCACTAGTATTTAAAATGCCTGTTTAAATTATAAAACACTCTTATAATTTTCAAAGTTATTTAAACCTGTATTTGAATTTTTAAAACCCTGTATCAGAAAATTTAAAAATTACCATGAGATAAATTACAAATCACACTTTGCATTTCCTTTAGGACTTCTTGAAATAGGGACTCCCTAAAGCTGTCTGAGTTTTTAGATAGAGATTTAGTTATGAGAAAGTCTGCAGAACCGAGAAACAAAGCTAGAGCTTAGAATCTGGTCATTAAATTCCACATTAAGTTTTGGTGGTAAGTCCTGGAGTGCTTGTTATAGAATTCTCAGTGTGTTTAAGAAGCTTGCTTCTCTCATATGTTCATATCACACATACATTTTCCTACCCAGGTAAGATCAAGCATGACAAGATGACCCACCTTATAATCAGTAAGATGTGCTGACAGCAATAAGTAAGAAAATTTAGGACAGGTGAATCCTTCCCTTCCTTGGTTCTCAATTTCTCTGTATATAAAATAGGAGGAGGGACTAGATGGTTTAGGAAGGGATGCTAAAGCCTTATGAGTCTATGGATGTGGAGGGCATCTATTCACATGATAAAGGTTTTCTCTTCATAAAGAATTTCCTTCAGATTTTCTCTGAGTTTCTTTAAAACATTTAAACTGTAACTTGACTTACCAAAATCTTGCCACTATATTTTTATTACTAATAATAGCAGCTAACACTTATTAAAGGGCTTCCCTAATTGCTCAGCAGGTAAAGAATACACTGGCAGTTCAGGAGATACAGGAGACGGGGGTTTGATCCCTGGGTCGGGAAGATCCCCCTGGAGGAGGAAATGACAACCCACTCCAGTATTCTTGCCTGAAAAGTAAACATTTATTAAGCAGGCTAGATATTCTAGGCACCATGTATTCAATATGCCAGGCACCTATAAAATGCTTTATGTACACTGTTTTTTTGTTTTTGTTTTAAATTTAATGAACACTTCCAGTTTTTGTTTTTATTATTTTAAAATTTTATTGTTTATTATTTTTGGTTGCCCTGGATCTTCACTGCTGCGTGCAGGCTTTCAATAGTTGCGGTGAGCAGGAGCTACTCTTTGTTGGGGTGCACGAGCGTCTCATTACTGTGGCTTCTCTTATTGCAGCACAAGCTCTAGGTGTATGGGCTTCCGTAGTTGCAGCATGAGGGCTCCCGTAGTTGAGGCTGGTGGGCTCTAGGGCGCACACTTAGTTTGTCGTGCGCATGCTTAGTTGCTCCTTGGTATGCAGAATCCTCCCAGATCAGGGATGGACCCCATGGCCCCTGCACTGGGAGGGGATTCTTATCTGCTGGACCACCAGGGAAGGTCCAGTACATTGTTTGATTCAATCATCTCAATAATCTCATGAGATGCATACCAATATTTTCCCATATTGTAGGGAGTGTACTGGCTCCAAAACTAAGTTGCCTACTGCTACTGCTGCTACTGCTAAGTCACTTCAGTCGTGTCCGACTCTGTGCGACACCATGGACTGAAGCCTACCAGGCTCCTCCACCCATGCGATTTTCCAGGCAAGAGTACTGGAGTGGGGTGCCATTGCCTTCTAAGTTGCCTAAGGTAACTGAATCAGGGAATGTGGCAACACTGGAATTCAAACACTCTTCAACTCAACATCTGACTCCAGACACATTGTTAACCCTTCATCTCACAGACTAGTTGCCCATATCAGGAGGTAGTCAGTGTTCCTTTCCTAGGTGAACAATCCTGGTGCTCTGTGCCCCTATGCCTTCACAAATGGGGTGACCAGTTGAAGACAGGTGATTCCTTTGGTTTCAACTTTGGTTTCAATTTCTGTGACATAATGTGCTGATACTTTCATTAAGAAATGCTTTTTGACCTTCCCTGGATTAATACAGAGCATTTCACTAGTTGTCTTGAGTCACTTATGAATGATCTGGTGAGCAGAAGAGGGTTCAAATTTGTTTTGAATTCCTGATTCATATCTTTTTGTCTATTATCTAAGTCTAACAGCAAGACTTCCCATTATTTTGCATACAGTTAAGGTGAAAAATGCCACATGCAGGAAAACATTACAAGATTAACTTCACATCTTTATAATTTTCACATTCATTATATTCACGTTCACAAGAACTATGTGAGGTGGGCAAGTCAGGAATTATTTACCTGCTTTGAAAATGAAGAAAGAGAGTCACAAAAAGGGGAAGTGATTTGTCCAAGGATATTGAGCTGGTTAAGTGCTAACTTCATGTCCTTCCTATGCTATGCCACCTCTGTGTGTGAAAAGGAACATCAGACTCGAGCACTTCTGAGCATGCAGAGACAAATGGCTGCCATACCAGAGGCTGGGATATACTAGCCTGTGGCTGCGGGGCTGCCTGCGTAACTAGCCACTGTGCTGACGGACGAGGACATAGCATCAGCCATGACCCTGCTCACACCTGTGCAGGGTGATAAAGAAAGTAGAAGTAGCCAACAGCTGTGGTCCAACTAGATAAAACCTTAAGGCGGGAAGTCAAGTGACAAGTGAACTTGTCTATGTGTGTGTTTTTTTAACTGTTAGTTACTTTTGACATTTTTAAAAAGGCTTCTTGTGGAAGTCAGACCAAAAGCAGGAAGATACTGCAGCAAGATGGATTTGGGAAAAGACCAGTCTCTCTCAAAGCTCCATCAGACACCTGATCATCATCAAGAAGAGACCCATGTTCCAGGTAATGAAAGAAACCTTAAGAGACAGTGGCTGTTGGGAAGGATTGGGCTATGATTATTTTCCTCTTTGTATGGGTCTGGCAAAAAAGGGGCATCATTGGGTGGGTACATTCATGTATTAGAAAGGAAGAATAGGGGCTATATAACTTTCTGAGCTGACTTCTAGCACTAAGATTCTAGTAAGCAGGAGAAACACAAGGAAATAATAAATAATTATATATATATATGATCATGAAAATACCCAATGATGGATGGTGTGGTAAAGCAAGTACAGCCATATATGCAGCACAAATATAGTGTAACTTTTGGAAAGGTATCTGGCAATAAGTAGCAAGAACTATAAGAGTGTTTATTCTGCTGACTGACTAATCTTAGTCTTTGGATATATCCTAAAGCAGCATTTTGGCTGCTTTTGCAGAACCCTAGGCCTTGAGACAGTGATTTAAACATTTTGTATACCACAGATCCCTTTGGCTTTCTGATGAAACTCTAGACACCTTCTTAGACTAAATTTTTTAAATACATAAAGTTAATTACATATGATTACAAAGGAAGCAATTATATTAAGAAAAGTATCAAAATAAAAAACTGATATAATAATATATGTGCTTATTTACAGGTGCATTAAATAATAAGATCCAGTGATGGATCTCATTACCACTGTATCAAATCAAATATTTCATCTCAAATAAATGATATTCTAAGGTATCTTAATAACTGTAATGTGATATGGAAAAAAAATCCATAATTTCTTTTTGTGACAAAGTCATAAGGAAATGGGCATTTAGATTGGTAAAAATAAAGGTATAATTTTCCCCCATCCAAGTTCACCATTAAGGACTGCTGTTCTAAAATCAAAAGATGTCATGGTCCATGAGGTATGTTCGCTTTGGGAGGTCCCAGTGCAAATTTGAAATCATTCCACTGGCTCTAAGAAGTTCTACATCAAAGACCCATTAACTTTTCACAGTCTTGGATGGCAGCAGTACTGTTGTTGATAGTAACTTTAATATTCCAAAGAACTTGGAGAAACATCATCCAAAGGAAAAAAATACAAAAGAAAAAAAAAATCTGTGTGTGAATTGCTTATTATAGTTGATCTACAGTGGCAAAAACAACAACAACAACAAAAACAAAACCAAACAAACTGGCAACAACCTAAATGTTCAATATAAGGGGAATGAGTGGATAAATGAGAATGCATCAACTTGATTAAATATCATGTAGTCACTAAAGTTACAATTATGAGGACTAGATGATGGAATTTATTTCTGATGGTTAACAAATGGTAAAACTGTGGTATGTAATCATTGCAACTTTAATATAGGGGCTAGATGAATACATGGAAAATCCCATGGACAGAGGGGCCTGGCGGGCTATAGTCCATGGGGTCGCAAGAGTCGGACATGACTTAGCGACTAAATCACACCAGATGAATGAATACGAGGAATGAAATGAAAACAGGTTATAATGTTAAGGATGGCAGAACATGGCTGGTTTTTTCTTTACTTTTATGTTTGTACAATATGCACACTATTTTGAAGAAATTAATAGCACATTTATGTACAAATACTGATCTTTTCATTTAAAAAATGTTGACTGAATGTTTGCTCCCAGGCATGCTTCAGGAGGCACAAGGATAAATAAGAGATAGTCCTTGTCCTCAAAAGGGTAGGAGAAAAACTTGGACACTCAAGGGGATTCTATCATTTTGCTATAGGACTCCTTGCTGTTAACGCCACAATTCATCACTCTCTCTCATAACTTTCATTTTGATTCTACAGAAGTCATTGGAACTTGGAGTCTGAGAAACAGAGAGCAACTCAGAAAAAGAAAAGCTGAAGCACAAGAAAAGCAAACTTCACAATGGCAATATCGGTATAGTATCACTGCAAGGGAGAAGGGACTGATATTTACTTAGCATATGTTACTTGTTAAGAGGTGCTGAGAACTTTTATACACTCTAGTTTATCTTTCCATCAATCCCACAAATCAGGAGCTGTTATCCATATTCATCTCCCCCCGCCTCCACAAAAAAAAGAAAGAAACCAAGTCTCTGAAGGTTAAATCTCTTGCCTAAAGTCACACAGCTAGTAAAGTGATGGGAACAGAATCTTATTGCTGCTCTCTTTTACCAGGTGATCAAATTATGTATATTGTAGAGAGGCCTGCTGTTCAACCACTTTAGTAATATAACCATTGTTGGGAGTAGGAGACACCATTGAGAAGACCCCCAAGCTTGTTTCTAAGCTTTCTATTAGTAAAATTCTTCTTTAATGAGTGTAGTTAACTCTCCATGGAGTAAACCAAAGTAATGTCTATAAATGAGTGATGGAAGAGTCTGAGAGTTCCTGTGTCCAAAGTCAGCTGTATGGAATCTCAGGGAGGGAAGACATGAGCATGACTATACAGTAGGCAGCATCTAACGGCCCCGTGTAGAATATAACTGTGAAAGCAGAGGTATTGCTTGCTTGGAGGTAGAAAAGGGGAACCCAAAGAGCCACAGTACAACATCCATCTAAGCCAGGGTTTCTCAACGCTGATGTCACTAAAGCTGTGCGTAGTAGGATCACTGGCCTCTAGAAACCCATAGAACTTTCTTTTTATTTTATTTTTAAACTTTACAATATTGTATTAGTTTTGCCCAACATCGAAATGAATCCACCACAGGTATACCCGTGCTCCCCATCCTGAACCCTCCTCCCTCCTCCCTCCCCATACCCTCCCTCTGGGCCGTCCCAGTGCACCAGCCCCAAGCATCCAGCATCATGCATCAAACCTGGACTGGCGACTCGTCTCATACATGATATTACACATGTTTCAATGCCATTCTCCCAAATCTCCCCACCCTCTCCCTCTCCCACAGAGTCCACAAGACTGATCTATATACATCAGTGTCTCTTTTGCTGTCTCGTACACAGGGTTATTGTTAGCATCTTTCTAAATTCCATATATATGCGTTAGTATACTGTATTGGTAGAAACCCATAGAACTTTCTCTCCCCAGTTATGACAACCAAAAATGCCGGCAGACATTGTCAAATGCCTCATGGAGTGGGGGAAGAGGAGGTAAAATTGCTCCCAGTTGAGTGCCACTGATCTAAGTTCTCTTCTTCTTTAAAAAAAAAAAATTTTTTTGTTGTTGTTGTGCTAGGTCTTCGTTGCGGCATGTGGGCTTTCCGTAGTTGCAGGGGCCTCTCTTCATTGTGCTGCACGGGCTTCACATTGAGGTGATATCTTTTGTTACAGAGCACGGGCTCTAAGTGCACGGGCTTCAGTAGTTTCAACATATGGGCTCAGTAGTTGTGGCTCATGACCTCTGAAGCAAGGGCTGAACAGTTGTGGTGCATAGGCTTAGTTGCTCGTCTGTATATGGAATCTTTTCAGACCAAGGATTGAGCCCATGTCCCCTGTATTGGCAGTTGGATTTTTATCCAGTATCACCAGGGAAGTCCCTTTACAGAATTTTGATTAAGATTTAGCTATGCATTGCTTCTTTTTTGGAAAAATGTGTCCTTTGGTGGCAAAAATAACATAGGTATACATTTTTCTAAGCATCATCTTTTAAAAAAGCATACAATGCAGGTGTTTTAAGTTCCTATTCTCACTGTGGATGGAATATTGTCTGTTCTGCCACAAGGTGTGTTTCTATAACACCAGTTAGCTCACATATAATTGGTAAATAGGAGAGTGGTGTCAGTTTAACGTGGAAGTTGTGTTAATATGTAATTTTTCCTAGTCAAAAGAAGCCAAAATAGTGGGAATAGAATTAAAAACTTCAGCAGGAAAGGAAAAAGCCTTCAACTTGGCTGCTGTGTAGATAGGAATCTTTTCAGCGTGCATCCGGGCTCCTTCCACAGAGAAGGACATCACTAGCTCTGCAGAGATCTCCTCATATAGAGGTTGCACTTCCTCCTGTGCTCAACTCTGCGGCAGCCCTGCTGGCTCAGAGCATCATCCTCATTTGAATGATCTCAGCACTGAAAGCCTGCATTCACACTGGTGCTTTTGTGCATTTTTTTACCATCCCCAAGACAGCCTCCCCACAGAAAAAGCTGCCTGTCTGGACTATCCCAGTTATCTCCCCTGTACCAACTATTGTTTATCCTAGTGTTATAAAGTTGCATAGGATTTGACTCATTTGCCCCAACTAAATTTTTTTCTTCCCATAAGCGCTGTCACTTTTAGTGCATGATTTTGCAGAAAGTGAGGTTTTTCAGGAATGCATATATGTTGTAGCGGAAACTTCTGTACTCAGGTCCTCTGACAGGTGACTCTGTTGAAGAATACCCAGTTGGCTCCCTGAATTCCATACTCACCAAGCAACTTTCTGGTCATTATTGGCTTCTCAAGTACCTGCTGGAGAAGGCGATGGCACCCCACTCCAGTACTCTTGCCTGGAAAATCCCATGCATGGAGGAGCCTGGTGGGCTGCAGTCCATGGGGTCGTGAAGAGTCGGACACAACTGAGAGACTTCACTTTCACTTTTCACTTTCATGCACTGGAGAAGGAAATGGCAACCAACTCCAGTATTCTTGGCTGGAGAATCCCAGGGACGGGGGAGCCTGGTGGGCTGCCATCTATGGGGTTGCACAGAGTTGGACACGACTGAAGTGACGCAGCAGCAGCAGCAGCAGCAGCAAGTACCTGCTACAGAGAAAGAGTGCATTGTCACTTTGCTTTTCTCACAGTTTATTTAAAAATTGGTCTTTAGGTTTATATATCAATCCCTTTGAGCTGGTTGCTGAGCCCTGACTCGAGAAATGGATGAGGCTGGTTTCACTATGCTCTTAGAATTGGGTTTCTGTACTCATTGGGTTGGGGGAGGGGTCCAAAGCTGAAGAAATCACTGGAGTAGGTGGAACCTTGGTGAGCCTCTTGGTAGTGGGCTGGCCTTGCTGTTGTGACTCATTTCTAGACTGCTGAGGGCTGTTCTCATTACAGTGAAACCTCAGTTCCAGAGAGAAAGGACAGAGTGTAATGGTTAAGAGCCCGGTGGCTGAAGTCAGATGACTTGATATGAAGACTAGCTCCCTCATGTCCCAGCCATTTCACCTTGGGCAAGTTACTCAGAAAACTGTGCTTCAGTTTTCTCATCTGCAAAATGGAGATTATAATAGTATCTGCCTTGTAAGTTTATGTGAAGATTACATGAGATAACAGAATAAGTAAATTACTTAAAACAGTGCCTGACATGAGGAAGCACTATATATATATATATACATAGTACATTCTATATTAATATGAGTACAGATTTCTATTTGGACAGTTCATCCATGTAAGTTATTACATGCTCTTACAACAACTACATGAGGCTGGGCAGACACTATTTACTGCATTTTACCTGTGAAGAAACTGAGGCATAGAGAGTTTGACTTGCCCATGATCACATAGCTGATAATTAAGAGTACAGATTAAATTTTAGACCACACAGATATATTTGTATCTTTTGAGGAACTACCAGAAAGAACATGAAACATTGTATTACTCAGACTCCCTCATATAGAGATCTACATAACAAATTATTTAGGATTTAATTTCTAGGATAATAAGTGTTTCCTGAAGAATTCACGTACATCAGTTTTTAAAAACGTCTCAAATTAAAAAAAATGTATACATCATCTTTTAAAAATTTGCTAATAAGGACTTTAAAATTTATCTTGTTACCTTGGTTACTTGGACTTAAGCTTCAAAATGCTGAGCTATCATTTTTACCTTCGTATCATCATATTATTTCTACCTTCTATATTATTTTTAATATTTCTTTTAAACTATACTATTAAAATATAAACCTTTAAAATATTGACTTCAAACTGGTTTTGATGAGACAGTCTTAAAAAATTAATTATGGGAATTTTTCAGACACAACAAAAGAAGAATAGGGTATACATTTTTTGAATGTGCATGAACTATGAGAACTGCAGAGGTGTAAAAAACACTGGTTTCATTCATCTTGAAAGAATGTCCAGTTTACTAAAAGAATTTGGGTTTCTCCATTAAGCATAATCCTCATAATAAATCCTATAGGAGTGGTAAGCATGGAGAGCATTTCAGTCCTGTGGCCTGTTAGAGAAGGCTCTATGGGGCAGATAGCATGGAACAGAGAGTTTCAGTAAGTTTAGAAAGTGATGAAATGCTTATTTATAGTACCCCCCCACCCCCACACCACCCCCCCACCCCCACACCACCCCCCCCCACCCCCACACCACCCCCCCCCCCACCCCCGCCACAGTCCATCTGTATTAGCCTTCTGTATTTGGTTATATTTGCAATACCTAACAATTTGTCATTGGCTGCAGTTCTCATGCATATCTTTCCATCTTTTAGATCTTAAACTATCAGTTCAAAGTAGGTGTAATATGACCACTCACACCTTTTCACCAAGCTGCTTTACCTCAAGAACATGTTTTTGTAGCTTTGGACCCGGCTTATAGTACATCTCATTCGACTCACACTGCAGCCTCTTAGCCTATTTTACTTAAGCTGCTGCTGCTGCTAAGTCACTTCAGTCGTGTCCGACTCTGTGTGACCCCATAGACGGCAGCCCACCAGGCTCCCCCGTCCCTGGGATTCTCCAGGCAAGAAGACACTGTATTAAATGAGCAAGCCAGGCTCATCACCTGCAGGCTTCACAGATGTGAAGCAGGTCTGCGTTGCAGATTTAGCAACACAATCATACCAGTTTTCCCCACTGGCATAAAGAAACGAATTCATACAGGCTAAACCCAAAGAGACTATTATGTAAAACAGAATGTCAATCTGTTCATTTATAACATCAGTGATACATTTTCTATAACCAAAGTTTAAGTATACGCTCTCAAACACACACACACACACACACATACCCCGCTCACTAAGAAGGTGCTTGTTGAACGAGTCATCAAAGACAAAAAAGTCCTAAGGGTCATTTCCTCTCCGGACAATTGAGAACATTTAGCACTGCTTCTTCATTGTACACACAAGGAGATTGAGGCCTGGAGAGATTAAGTGGCTTGTTCAAAGTCATGCCACAAGGCAGTGGGAGTCCTGGGTCAGTTACTGCCAAACATTTATTTGAATTCTGGAGGCCTATTTTTGATAGTAATTCTGATTTCCCCATAGAGAGAAAAAACACAAGCGGCAAAGAACAGGGAAAAGAAGCGAAAGAGGCAGAAAGAGACAACAAAATACAGAAATGAAGGTAGAGCTTCCATCACAATTAGAAAAGAAAATGATGGAGAAAGCGCCAGCACCTGGAGAGAAAGAAATCGAGCCACCTGGGAGTGTGACCGAAGTTCTCCTTCCGGCAGTGTCCCCACAAAGAGTTGCGCCTGCGAAACATCTTTCTGAAGTAGGTCAAGAAAGTGTTACCCTTCAGGAAAATTCTTCTGAGTACCAAGCAACAGCAGTACAAAACCAACCTTCTGAAATATGCCAAGATATGGCTGAATCTGAAGACCTCTCTCCTAAAATGTGCCAAGAAATAGCTATATTTCAAGACCAGCCTTTCAAAATGTTCCGTAATATGGCTCAGCCTGAAGACGTCTCTCCTAAAACATGCCAAGAAGACATTGCGGCCAAAGTCCTTTCTTCGAAAACATCTGAAGATACAACTGACCTGGAGGAATGCTCTCTTGAAGCACACCCCAAACCAGATATGCCCAAAGCCTCCACTCTTGAAACATACCAGAAAAGACCTGAGCCTGAGGAACCCGATTCTGAAACAGGTCAAGGAATAGTTGAGACCGAAAGCTTTGTTTCTAACACACAGCAAGAAATGGCTGTGCCTAAAGAGCTTGCTACAGAAATACACCAGGAAACAGTTGAACCTGAACACTTTTCTCATAAAATATATAGAGAAATTGCCATGTCTAAAGACCCCTCTCATAAAACAACCCAAGAAACATCTGTTCCTGATAAATATCCCCCAGAAATGTACCAAGAAACACCTGGGTCTGAAGAATATTCACTTGAAATATACCAAGAAACACCAGGACCTGAAACCTATGCACCTGAAATTTACCAAGAAACACCTGGGCCTGAAGACCTCTCTACTAAGACATATAAAGACAAAGATGTTCCTAAAGAATGCTTTCCCAAACTATACCAGGAAATAGGTGGACCCCAAGACCAGGATTCTAAAGCACACCAGGAAGATGCTAAGGATGTTTATACTTTTCCTCAAGGTATGGGTTTCTTACTGGGGTCAAGTTAGTGACACTGCCATTTCTTAACTGCTCCCTGTTCATAAGCAGAGCACCAAATAGGCGTCTCTCCCTTGGACCATTGATTTATAGCCTTCTGTGACAATCCTGGGTTATCCCAGTTATCTCAACAGGTATCTTTGATGTCTTTGTCCAGTTTTAAGTGAAAAATGTTTATCATTCACTTGATATTTGGTATATTTCCATGTAATTTAAAGAAAATAATTGAAACCATAAGTGTATATAGTGGGTACCTGTATATACTATGCATTTTGGGAAGCTTTAGTAGGTGAAGAAAAATGAACCCTATGTAGAGTCAATTATGTGCAAAATATTTTGGACAATTACATTTATATTAACACAAAATCTTGGTGAATAAAGGCTTTTTTTTCCTAGAAAAATAACATTTCATGGCAAACTGAAGGCAAGTAAATTCATGGTTCAAGGTACTGAGAAAGATACAAAGACATAAAATAGGATCCTGATACTAGGGAACTCCTTGTTATAGGAGTTAACAGGCTTACCTATTTCAATATTTGTCCCTGAAAAGCACAGTATTTTAAAAACAATGTGACCTTTATTCAATTTTACTTGTCTCAGGGACATAACTGAGAGCCTTGGCTCTCCTTGTTCAGTCCTGTTCTCAGTGTAGAAAATGGGCTGAGCCTAGCAGCCTATCCCCAGGGAACTGTTTTCTAAAGAAATTCCTTTGGTAGCTTATTTTCTCTTTCTCCTAAAATATGAGTGCAACAAAAACCTGGGCTTAAGTTGGGTTCCAAGCAATATAGGTTTTGAGGAAATACCTTTTTAAAATTACAGTAAAAGCAGACATATGAAACACTACCTGTATTGACAGGAGTCCCCTGCTGGAGACGCGCCTCTAATCAACACAGCACCAGATTCTCAGGGTTTTGTTCTAAACCCAGTGAGGTTAAGACAGGCAATTAACTAATTATTTTATGCTTTTTGGCAATTAATGCTTATCTTGTTTTCTCTTTTCTTGCCAAACAAGTAGAAATGTCTTCCTTTTTGCTGATTATAAAATTGCTATAATGATAGTTATAAATGTTCATTATAATAAATTAAAGCAATATCTAAGTGACTATAAAGTGCCCTATGATACCACTTCCTATCTCTGATCCCCAATGTTAAGTTTTTGTTTTAACAAATGAAATGGTACAGTACATTCTATTTTATAACCTGTTTTTTTTACATGCCATATACATTGTGGCCATCCTAATGACATCTTTGTAACAGTCGTCCAGTATTATGTTATATATACAGCAATTTATTCAACCAGTCCTTATAATGATGAACACCTAGGTTACTGACAAGTTTTACTGTTATAACAATGTTCAATGAACATCATGGGAAGTAACGGTTGTTTAACTAAAATTTATATACCACTTTCTATCTGCCAAACTCTCTATTAAACATTTTTTGTGAATTACTTTATTCATTGTTAGAAACCCGAGTGGATGAATAATATGTCCCTATTTTATAGATAAGGAAACTAAGGCACTGGAAGCTTAAGTTGATCTGATTACTTCCTTGGATAAATTCCTAGAAACTGAATTGCTGGGCCAAAGGGTACGAGGATTTAAAGTCTGGATACATTCAGTCAGACTAGCCCAAATGTAGCAATTCACAGAATCCAAGACTTTGTGTAAGTGCCTAGTCCCCACGCCCTTGCCAACACTGCACATGATTATGTTTTAAAAATCTGCGCCTGTCTGCTAGGTTTTTAAAGACCAACCAACCTAATTGTTTTAATTTCCACTTTTTTTGATGACCTATGCTACCAGGCTTGCTTTTAAGATTATTATGAATTTAAGTTTTTCCTTTTGAGAATCACCTGTTTGACTATTTGCTCCATTTTATATTTAGGATATCTATCTTTTTGATTAAAAATCTCTTTAAATAATAGTTATTAAATCTTTGCCTACATATAAGTTGAGTCATAAACATTTTTATTCTTGTTGTTTGTGGTTTAACTTTGTTTATAGAGGTTTGGACATCTATATGACCAAAATTTTAATGTTAGTTTTTAGTTACTCAAATTTGTCATGATTTTAGTTTTTAATGATTCAAACCCGTCAATCTTTTTCTTTATGGCTTTTAGTCTGTGGTCTGCTTAGAAAGGCTTTTAAAATCTTAAGATTAAAGAAATATTCTATTGTTTCTATAACATTTATTGTATCTTAATATTGAAATCTTTAATTCATCTGAGATTTGTTTCTGTGCAGAGTGAGGTAGTTTTTTTTTTCTCCAAATGGATAGCCAATTGTCCCAATACTGTTCATTGAACCTATTTTCATATTTTTTTTTGTTTTACAGAAATGAAGGAAAATCCCAAAGCAGAAGAACCAGAGATAATAGAAATTCCAAACGTGCCTCAAGAAAGTAACCCAGAAAATGACATCTACAGTTATGTTTTATTTTAATAATGTTCAACCATCATAGTCATCCAACAAAATACACATCTTAGTACATCATATGTGTGATTTTCTCAAAATATGGTAGAAATCTCTACAATATTCATTAATATTTTAACAGTATCTCCCCGCTTATATAGTCTATAGATATATAGATTATATCTGAAAGCGAGAATTAATGTTTTTTCTCAGGCTCTACCACATAGACAATATTCTGTTAGTGTGTATGTGTGTGCACGTGTGTGTGTGCACATATGTGTATGTATGTGTAATCTGGGGAGAGGACAGTGGTGGGAACAGACTTAATAGCTTTACTCCCCTTAAGAATTAATCAAAGAAATGTTTGCTCTTGGGGGAAATTATCAAGCCCTCATTTTTACCATTTTTAAGGCTGAACAATGAAAATTTGGGGAAGTATATAGTTTTCTTGTAAACTTTGATCAGTTATTAATGTAACAATATCAAAATTTTATGTAGGCTTAAGTTAGCTTTTAGTAATTTAATAATTTTAACAATTCTTATCATTCTAGGACTTCTTTAAAGATATTTTGGAGTGACGTATGTACTTGCATATTTGAATTTTGATTTTCTATTTTTACTTTTAAAATATTGTAATTGTGCAAAATGTACATTAAATCATTAGTACATATTTAACTGTGTGGACATCATGGTAAGCACTGTGACAGTCAGAAGACCTATAACACATAGTCCTTACCTACTAGGAGTTTAATCTAGTCTCGTGGAGGAATAAAACAGAAAACAAATAATTACAAAGAAGAGAGTAATGCTAATGCTCTTTGGATAGAAGATACAACCAAGGGAATACTCACTTTTTTGCCGGAGTGACCTGAAAAAATTACACGAGTGGACCCTTGAAAGTTGGAGAAGATTTGTATTATAGGTGAGGATAGCAGCATTATTGTATGTGACACAGAGAAGAGTGAATTCAAGATATGTTCAAGAACTGCATGCAATGTACTACAGTTAATGCAAGGTCCATGTGGAATAGCAGAATTAAAGTTTGGCAAGAATCTATCTAGTCCTACCTTGGGCTAACCTCCTCTCATTGTGGGTACAACGGTTGTTCTTTAAAATCCATGAATTTTATGATATTAAATCTAATATGATATGTGATAAGATCCAAAGGTTTAATTGATTTTCAGAAGGATCCTTCACTCAAATGAAAGATTAAGAATCATTGTACTGGATCACCCCTGGTGGTTCAGTGGTTAAGAATCCACCTTCCAGTGTAGGGGATGCAGTTTGATCCCTGGTCAGGGAATTAAGATCCCATATGCCACGGGGCACCTAAGTCTTAACACCACAACAAAGATCCTCTGGGCTGCAACTGAAAAAAAAAAAAAAAGGAATTATTATACTGAGGAGTGTTTCTCAAAGTGTAGGCAGATACCTACTTTGAATCATTTAGGGTTTGGTTTTTTTAAGGCAGATCCCTAGATCCTACCTCTAGAGAAAAGGCTGTATCATAAACTACAAATAATCACATATAATGGTTATTTATATAACCATATGTCCTCTAGACAAGATAATAAAAATTGCAAATCATATAATTAAAGCGCTACATATTTAAGTTCCTGCTTTCCATAAAGAGAACTTTTTCCTTTAAATCAAGTAACAATCTACTTCATCAACGTCTCCAAGTCTGCTGTGCATTTCAGAACATGTCACACTTGGTATCGTATTTTTGGCGTCACTATCATTGTATATGATATCTAAGGCCAAGTAGGCAAATACCTCTGTTGGGCCACAAAGCGACTATCACTTTTAGCAACACCCCCATCTAGTGGAAAATTGCAGCCATTACGGCTCGAGTTTTACATCGTGCAAAAAGCTCAACAGTTCTCAACTTTTGTTTCATAGCTGCCCAGAACTGTTCCCTCCTGAAAACAATAAAGGCATTCTTTTCCAATTTCACCTGGAAAAAACCTATCAGAGGACATGTAGGGGTATGAATTTTATCAGTTTTTAAAGTTTTTGTTTTAAAACCCACAATCCTCTCTTTAAATCTTTGACTCCTGATGGTTTATTTTCTGAGAGTGGTCTATTAGTTCATGACAAATGAACATGTTTAGGAACAGCTTTTCATGGTTGTTAAACTTTTAAATCTGTGGAGTTTTATGACCTTGAATAATTTGTTTTGCAGGCAATATGTCTCTCTCCCTCCCCCCGCCCAAGAAAAAACAGGATAAAAAACTCAGAAGTAGAATTAAGTATACAGAGATATATAAATATAATTTATATATATATATTTATAAATATACAGGTGAGAGATGAGGTTATAAGTAAGTAGGTAAGAGGCCTTGGTGGCTTAGATAGTTAAGAACCTGCCTGCAATTCAGGAGACCTGGGTTCAGTACCTGGGTGGGGAAGATGCCCTAGAGAAGGGAATGGCTACCCACTCCAGCATTCTTGCCTGGAGAATTCCATGGACAGAAGAGCCTATCGGGCCACAGTCCATGAGGTCACAAAAAGTCGGACACAACTGAGCGACTAACACACACACGTTGAGGCCAGGCTAGCGCTGCAGGGTTAACTGGTCATTGCAGTGGCTGAAAACTGATTCTTGTAGGCCCTCAACTTTTTAGAGCTTCCCCCGAACAACCACTACAATCCCAATGTATATGGCCGTTGACTCCGTTTCATTCTCGCTTCAGTTCTCGTGAGGTACGGAGCACAAGGAATAGTCCCCACTTCTTATCCCTACCTAGTCTGGTGTAGAGCTACACATCCATTAGATTTGAAACGAGGTTTATTTGGGTTTCTTTTCTGACGAAACATCCTTTTATTATGGAAAAATTGGGAGCATACAGAGAAGTATAAACGACCATCTATGCATTCCCACTACTCAAGAAGTATTAACATTTTCTAACATCCCGTCATCTCGCTGTGTGATAACTGTATATACATATTCTTTTTTAAAAATTAGCGCCATGCGTTGGATGAGTAGGTTGCTTATCATTTCGAGTACCTTTATGCATAAATCTTTATCGACTTGTTCTCAACGGGAAGGGCGGTAACTTGGACCCTAAAACTGAAGCGGGTCCGCGCGAGACAGCACAAGACGCAGATTCAGGAGCGGGATAAGGCCTCCAACCTCTAATCGCCACCTAGCGGTAGCCTCTGACATCCCCCGCCCGGCGCCTCACTCCCCTAGCGCCCCCGCCCCGCGCATGCTCGATCTTGGCGCCATCCGCCGGCACAGCTACTACGCAGGCGCCAGGTAGGGAAACCGGAAACGGAAGGTTTGAACGCGTTGGGTGGACGCCTATGACCCGTAGCCATGCGCGACTTGAAAGAGTCCAGGCCTTGCGCCACAGCGACCCGGTGCGGGTGTGTGAAGCCGGCCTTGGAGACAGGTAACTTCTAAGAGGCTGGCGGTTCTGCACGCGTTAAGACCTCCAAAAGCCGGGAACCGCTTTCACTGCAGAGTGGGGACGGGACATGCGAGACCTTGAATGGACAAGGGTCGTTTTTCCTGTTTATTGTGAAGTTACGGATCATGTGCTCAGGCCACCACGTGATGTGTCTGAGGCGAGCGGGATGATGTCATCTCTCTTGCTCTTTGGTGGCTAGGTTGGCAAGGTCTTGGCAGAACAGCCACGTGCACCGATAACTACTGTAACCCCATGCACTCCCTTTATTGCTTAAAACTAGTTCGTTTCATGTATTGTGTTGTTTTCAATTGAAAGCATCTTATATGCAACCCGTTTCCTCATCTTTTATTATTCTTTGCTTTGTATCTCACACTCCAGTCAGTCAAACTGTTTTGTTTCCTTCTTATGCTAGAAAATTTGTCACTTGACTTTGTGCACCTTATTCCCTCTATTTGAAATACTCCACAGTCCTGACCAAGGTCACATACATAATTATGGTAGCATAGAATTTGAATTATAGTAAGCCTTCTAAAAATGAATTTTTCCTTTCACCCATGTTCTTTCCAGTTTATTATCTAAAAGGATATAACAATGCATATGTAATGATGAGGATATTTATATGTACTTATGAATGTTTTAAGAATCTTGTTTTATAGTTAAATAACATCTGGTGTGCTGTGGTCCATGGGATTGCAAGGAGTCAGACATGACTGAGTGACTGAACTGAACTAAACTGGACTGAACATCTGGTAGAGGCTTCCCTGGTGGCTCAGTGGTAAAGAATAATACACCTGCCAAGGCAGGAAGCGCAGATTGGATCCCTGGGTCAGGAAGATCCCCTGGAGTAGGAAATGGCAACTCACTCCAGTATGCTTGCCTGGAAAATTCCATGGACAGAGAAGCCTGGCCAGCTATAGTCCAGGGCGTCATAAAGTTGGACACGACTGAGCATACACACATGCACGAAACATCTGGTAGATTTTAAAACTATGAAGTCAATTTGTTAAAGAAAACATGTTTTCCTACGTCTTTTCTTGACCTTTTTTTTTTTGTTTTTGCTTGCTTGGAAAAGAAAAATAATGATGGTGGGTTTTAATACATTGTGTTAACACTATTATGTAGAAAATTGTGCCTTCTCTTTAAAAAATTTTTATATTTTATTTTTAAAATTTTTTATTGAAATAAAGTAGATATATAATGTATTAGTTTCAGGTGTACAGCAAACTGATTCAGTTATATGTATGTGTGTATTCTTTTTATTCATTCTCTTCCATTATAGGTTATTATAAGATATTGAGTATAGTTCTCCATGCTGTACAGTAGGTCATTTTTGGCTGTTTAATGTAGAATAGTGTGTATATGTTAAGCCCAAACTCCTTATTTATCCTCCTCTTCCCCTTTTGGTAACCGCAAATCTGTTTTCTGTGTCTGTGAGTCCATTTGTTTTGTAAATAAGTTCATTTCTATAATTTGTTTAGATTCCACCTATAAGCAGTATCATGTATTTGGCTTTCTCACTTAGCATGAAGTCTGGTTTACTTAGCATGATAATCTCTAGGTCTGGCTGTGCTGTGCTGTGCTGTGCTTAGTCGCTCAGTCATGTCCAACTCTTTGACACCCCATGGACTGTAGCTGGCCAAGCCCTCTGTCCATGGGGATTCTCCAGACAAGAATACTGGAGTGGGTTACCATGGGCTCCTCTGGGGGATCTTCCCAACCCAGGGATTGAACCCAGATCTCCCTCATTGCAAGTAGATTCTTCACCTTCTTAGCCACCGGTGAAGCCCAAGAATACTAGAATGGGTAGCCTATCCCTTCTCTGGGAATCTTCCCAACCCAGGAATCAAACCAGGGTCTCCTGCATTGCGGGGGAATTCTTTACCGGCTGAGCTACCAGAGACGCCCCTACGTCTGTCTGTGTTACTGCAAATGGCATTATTTCATTCTACTTGACCTTTTGATTAATGATTTCTTACCTAATTTTCTTCTGTAGGGAATCTTTTAACTGAGCCAATTGGTTACTTGGAATCCTGTTTCTCAGCCAAGAATGGTACTCCAAGGCAGCCATCCATTTGTAGCCATTCACGGGCTTGTTTGAGGATTAGAAAAAGCATCTTTAATAATCCTGAACATTCCTTGATGGGCTTAGAACAGTTTTCTCATGTTTGGTAAGTTGTTTTATAGTTAGAATTGGTACTCTGAACCAGAACTTGTCTCTGAGTACTCCAGTTGGAAGTACCCTTGGAGACTGCCATCCAGACCGCCCTTATCTATTGCATGGGATTCTTGGACTATAGGCATGAATGTGAATGTTGGCATAACTTGGACACCCTCAGGGAAGTGTGGGATCCACTGAGGGGGCACACTGCATTTGCAATTGTTCTAATTGTGATGGATGACTGAAATCCATCAGTAGACCTAAGTTCTGCCCATGGGTCATTATTCTGTCTTTTAGACCAGGGTTCAGCAAGCTATGGCCCATGGAGCAAACCCATCTCATCTTCTGTTTTTGTAAGTAAGTTTATGGGAACACAGCCACGAGCATTCATTTATGTGTTGGCTGTGGCTGCTTTTGTGCTACAGTAGCAGAGTTGAATGTTTATAGCAGAGACTGGTTGGCCTGCAAACCTTAAAATATTTTCCAGTTGCTCCTTTAAAGAAAAAGTTTATGGACTTTGCTCTAGACCTGTGAAGTATTAAGTCTACTCTTCCTAAAAGACAAAAGAGACCTTAGAAATCTTGATGCTTTTAAGTAAAGTGTTAGCTATATTAAGGCCTATGTTATACTAGCGTTACTTGCTGTCACTTAAATTTTGTCTGTGTTCATTCTTCCTCACCCCAACGTTTTTTCCCCCACTGATCATATTTTAATACCATTAAAGGCATTCTTTCTGTTTTAGTTTGTGAGGGTTATAGTTTTTTCCTCCTCCATATCATTATGATAGATTAATTTCTTTGTCTTCTTTTCTTACTCAGTAATTTGGTTTATTTTCCATAGGATTTTGTTTGTTTTTCACAAAAATGGTCATTTGAGCTATAAGGCAAAAGTACAGCCTCCTAGGCTGAATGGTGCAAAGACTGGCATTTTCTCTACAAGGAGCCCACATCGTCCCAATGCAATAGGACTGACCCTGGCCAAACTGGAAAGGGTAGAAGGTAATTTCTACTTTTACCTTTTTTTCCTTAACCAAAAGAAGTCTTATAAAATCAACATTGTACTCAGCACTGGCTGTTATTCACAGAAATACAAATGGTGTTAGCCCCTGAGATCCACCAGATATTGAAGAGAATGAAATGATTAAAGGAATGTGAGCATTGAAACACTTTGCAATAAGCTCTCATAGGATGCTCAGAGTTAGTTTATGTCACTGCACTTATCAGAAGTTGTTATTTCAAAATAACTCTTAAGATTTCACAGTCATTAAATTAGCAACCAAATTTTTTCTAACTCAATATTCTGTAAATACAAAATGATCTAAAAACAACTGGAAACGCTCAAAATTTAACACAGCAACTGGTTGCACGTGCATGTATGGTCAGCACATGGGGTGGTCGGTCATTTCTTCCTTGGAGCCCCGAGGAATGAACAAGCATCCTAGCTGCAGTGCTGCTGTCCACTGAGACATGAGGCAGAGGGCTGGGATGAAGACCCCATAGACTGAACATTTGTCAGATTGTGGGAGAACCTATGTGGAATACTAGATTAGTTTTAACTGCATGCTTGTATATAATGTTGCTACTGAGCTATTCATTTTTGAAAGCTTCTGGTTCTCAAATCCCTCCAACCTGATCAGCACATTTGTGAAAGAGGCAGAAGATGGAGTGGCAGCTATATGGGAAATCGGGACATTCCAGGCGTCAGCTTGCTTGTTTGTAAAGTGGCCAAAGGAGAAGGATTCACTGTGGGATATTTTTTTGAGGATCTTACGAAGGCTCTAAGGGTACATTACAGACTAAAAAGATGAGAGCCATTACTTCATTTGTTCTTTCTGAGAGCTTGAACTCCCTCACTGGATTATATTCAACAGGGCCTTGGTTAGGTTTTCCAGAAAAATTCTAGAGCCAATCCAACTTGAGTTTTCTCAGTTTGTGATGGCTAACCAACTTGGGTAATAGTACTGGAACATTTTATGATTGTTTGTGCAACCCACACATATTTTCTGAGCACTGAATGTGTGTCAAGCATTATTCTAGGTGCTGGGGATATAGTGGCAAACAAATTTAGATGAAAATCCCTGCCCTCCAGAAGAGCTTAGCATTCTAATGGGGAAGATCAAATCAAAGAGGTCAAGACAAACACAGCAACACTACAGACACTCTTGTAAGCAAGCATTATAAGGATAACCAGTGTTTTTGTGGTGCTTTGCAGTTTATAAAGCGTGTTCATGTATGTTATCTCATCGTGGCTCGTGGACTTGATAGAGTAGCAGTCTGACTATTGTGGATGAGGACACTGAGGTCTTGGATGTTTGATAATTTACCCAACAGCATCCAGACAAGAGTTTGTCTGACTTCAAATCCCTTGAATTCTCACTTGTAACCCCGTGTCTTTTGCAGACGTCATTAGGCACAATCTATCACTTAGAAAGTCCAAAATCTTCTTTCCAAAGTTCCAGGTTCATTCACAATAAGCATGTTTTAGAAATCAGATTCCTTTGTTAGTCATGTTTTTCTTAAATGAAGATAGGATCAAGTGTGATCACATGTGGTTTTTTGATTCTCACTGGACCAGTTTTCCAAGGGTCAAGTTAGTAGACTCTGCAGCAGAGTCTACTAACTGGACAACAGCTGTGTAAGTGGGATAGCAGGAGACCTTTCCTTAGTATTTGGCAATCTGACTTATATTCTGCTTAATTATATGATGGAATATTATATTTCTCTTGCTGTGTAACAAATTACCACACCCCATCAGTTTAAACAGCACACATTTATTACATGTTTAAGACATTATGATGTTTCTATGGGTTAGGGAGTTGGGACACAGCTTAGCTGGGTCGTTGCTTAGAGCTTCACCAAGTTTCAGTGAAGGTGTCATGTGGAATGAGTTCTTTTCTGGAGGTTTGACTGTGGAAGAATCCACTTCCAAGCCCACTCTGGTCTTGGCAGAATTCACTTCCTTACAGTTGTGATCCTGAGGGTCCTGACCTCTTGCTGGTTTTTGGCTGGTGGCTGCCTCCAGCTCCTAGAGGCAGCCCATAGCACCTAAGGACCACCCACAGTGCCTTGTTATATGGACTCTCCCAGCGTGGCTGCTTGCTTCATCAAACCCACAAGAAGAGTCAAGTGAATCTGCAGCAAATGCAGGAGTCTTAGATAACATAGTCACTGGAGTGATATCAAATCATACTCAAGAGGAGGGGATCATACACCACTAGGTGATGAGCATCACAGGGCCACCTTAGATGCTGTTTGCCACAGTAGAAACCATCGTCAGTCCCACAGAGGTAATGCTGAAGACTCTGAGGTACCTGGGCTTCCCTGGTAGCTCAAACGATAAAGTATCTGCCTGTAATGCGGGAGACCTGGGTTCAATCCCTGCATCAGGAAGATTCCCTGGAGAAGGAAATGGCAACCCACTGTAGTATTCTTGCCTGGAAAATTCCATGGGCAGAGGAATCTGGTGGGTTACAGTCCATGGGCTTTCAAAGAGTCAGATACGACTGAGCAACTATCTTTCTGATGTACTTGGAACAAAGTTAGAAACCTCCAGTGATGCAAAGGTGAGCTGGCCCCACCTAGTGCTCGAAGGCCTACTCACTGTCTAGGGGGAGAGACTCTAAGCAGGCCATTGCCAGACTACGTGACAAGGGCTCCAGGAGAAGTTTGGGCACAGGTTCCTCTGCAGAACCCAGAGGAAAGAACACTTCTGTCTGAAAGAGCCAGAAAGGCTCTGTAAAGCAGGTGTTACATGAGAGCCTTGAAGAGCAAGCAGCAGTCTGACAGGTTAAAAAGAGAATGAGTTTCTAGGTAGAAAGAGAAGTGTGTATTGGCACCAAGTGTAAGAGAGCCTGGTGCGTGAAGGAACTGTGACTAAGCCTGGTGAGGTTTAGGCAGATGGTGTTGAGTCTCTAATCGTTTGTGCTGTTCTTCATTGTTAATATCTCTAAGATGTTTTTCACATTACAGGTGGAGCTGTCTACCTTTCTGGAATTGACATGATTCATGGCACACCTGTACTAGACATAAAGCCCTACATAGCTGATTATGACTCACCGCAAACTTTGATTGAGTCTTCAGGGGACTTCACCTTACGGAATAACCAACATAAACCGAAAACCGTGTCCCAGTCTGAAGGCAAGACTGATAGCTGTGACTGGCAACAGCTCTCAGAGTACAAGGAATCACAGCCCTGCCGCTGCACTACGGAGAAACCCAAATGTCCTGAAGATAGAACTTCAGGGGAAAACATTGCGGGATCTGATGACGCAGCAAACACCCAGCAAAGCTCACCTGAGCCAAGGGAGAGAGCGGCAGAATTGGGTGAAGAATCCAGTCCCAGGGTGACACAAGAGCAAAGTGGCCCACGTATCCAGGAGAAGAGCCCTTCAGAGGAACAAGAAGACAGCAGGCTGAAGAGAGGGGAAGAAGCAGTGGCCCCAGAAGGACACGACCCAGAGATGTCCCCCAAGGCTCCTTCCAGGGTGGCTGGTGCAGCCCACTGCAGCATGGTCCCTGCCTGGGTGAGAGAGGCCCCTGTGGCCACCTTGGAAGTCCGATTTACTCCTCACGCAGAGATGGACCTTGAGCACCTCAGCTCAGGTGAACCAGGTACTTTCCACTTCTTGTTTGTGAATAAGAGATGAGCCTTTGCTAGGAGATTTGGCAAACTTGGTGTTTCTCCCATCCAAATACTAACCAGGCCCGACCCTGCTTAGCTTCCAAGATGACATTAGACATGTTCAGGGTGGTATGGCCATAGACCAAATTGCTATTTCTGAGGGCAGGTATATAGAGTATTGGTCATTATGACTTGTAAAGAAACGTAGGAGTATAAAATCAAACTTGGACAATGTCATCATCTGATGGCTTTCAGTCAGCAACTGTTCAGCACAGAGTCCCAGCCACTCAGTCACGTGTTTACTGAGGACAGCTGCTGCTCAGGAATAGGGCCTCTTGTCAACTCGTAGCAGTAGTTCTTGGAGTTCTCAAATGGCATTCAGACGCTAAGTTGTGCTTGTTCTATACTTAGGTAGATTTTCTTTCATCTGTTTCACTAGCTGACTAGAGAAATGTCTCATCTTATTTTAACTGTCAGGTGGTCAATAGCTCAGCCTTTGGCACGAGCCCAGTAGTAAGAAGGAAAGAGTGTCTTACCACAGGAATTGTCCCTGTAAAGTCCCAGCACTGCAGAAGAGCCGCCACAGGTCTTTTACTTGGCACCTGTTTAATACATAATGTTAACAGACACTGTTATCTGGTTTTTCAAGCCCACAAGCAGATTCCAAGCAGCTGTCTAGAATGAAGGAAGGGCCCATTAAGAAGTGGGTTCAGTAGTTCCAGTAAGAAGTGGCCAGTTTATCGTTGCCAAGGAGATGTCAGATTTCACCTGCCACTGGGCGGTTGTGCTTCTCATTCTATCCTAAGGCCTTATGTTTAAACAGGACATTTAATTTTTAAATTGATCTCTTTATTTTAAAAGTTTTATGAACGTTGTTTAATCACTGCATCTAGTTCGTGGGGGGGCTTCCCTAATGGCTCATGGGTAAAGGAATCCACCTGTAATGCAGGAACACCTGTTCGATCCCTGGGTCAGGAAGATCCCTGAGAAGAAAACAGCAACCCACTGCAGTATTCTTGCCTGGGAAATCCCCTGGACAGAGAAGCCTGGCGGGCCACAGTCCATGGGGTTGCAAAAGAGTGGGACGTGACTTGGTGACTAAACAGCGGCAGCACAGTTCATGGGAAGAGGAAATCAGTTTTGGGTGTTTTTTTTTTTCCTTTGGAGGGGTCACGCCCCACATGGCTTGTAGTGTCTTAGTTCCCTGACCAAGGATTAAGTCCACACCCTCAGCAGTGAAAGCTTGGAGTCCTAACTAGTAGACCACCAGGGAATTCCCAAGGAAAGTCAAAAAAAAGGATTTTGTGGTAGAACAAAGCAGTGCTGCCTAAAAGGTACCATATATTTGCCCCTTGTCTGGTGGTTATCATGAAGTGCTTCCTACTTTGGAAAGTTTTGTGTTTTTCAAACTGTAGTTCATTGAGAGGCTACATTATGTCTTACTGATTTAAAAAGTGGTTAAAAAGAGAAATAATGAACTGTAACTATAAAATGGGGGCTGATTGATTTATAGCAGCAGAATTTTGAGCCAGGACAGAAATAAGAAATGACTTCAGAAAGTTTAGAGTGTAGAAAGGATAAAAAGATGTTGGAATGGAGAGGTGGGATTGGCACTGGAATAGAGTGCTGTGGGAACAGGAAGGAGAGTGTATTCTGACTTGGGGAGCAGAAAATCTGGGGAGGCTTCTAGCTCCTTGGGGAGGAAATCTGAGAAGGCTTCTTGGAGGAAAGGGTAAGTATTTGGGCTGAGCTTGGAAACATAAGTAGGCAGGGAAGTGAGGGAAGGGCACCTGCGCCAAATGAACAGCCAAACGAAGACCCGGAGCTTCTACGGGAAACAGTTACTGAAGAGTGTGGTGTCTTGGGAACTCTTCTTTTTAGAGTGGCCTTAGAATCGTTTTATGTACCAAACACGAAAGGAATCTTAGCACTGCATAATTAGTCCTCAGTTTTTGACCAGAGATTGTATTTCATGACTTTACTTACCAACTTTTTAATTGGACATAGTCCAGAGTGGTATTTGGCTGTTTTCTAAAATCTGAATTTGTTTTCAGAAGGATAAAGACAGCACCTCCACCCCCCACTACCACTCCAGATGATATTTTGAACAGGGACAACATTCTGTAAAGCACCTGCCTTCCTGGAAGAGCCTGGTCTTTGTTTGGATGTATGTTATGTGGCAGCTATTAAAAATTAGGTCACAGTTAATCTTTTATTTAAGTTTTGTATGTAATATATTTAAAAAAATTATAACACACCCATAGTGTTATAAAGATAGGAAATTTTTCCGCTTCCTGTGTTTACTGACATACAAACCTGGGGAATGGGGTAGCCTCTTCCCAGTGATGGTGTTGACCTTAGTCTACCTGCTTCACTGTTCTCACAAGGGCTCTCCCATTTCTCCTACAGAAAGTAGCGTTACTTTTACTTGTGGGTGTGTGACACCCGCCCCTGCCTGAGGCACCCTCCCCTGCCTTTAGGTAGTGCTCTGGCTACGTGTGGCTTCTGAGAATGCTGGGACTGTCATGCCTTTCAGTGACCATGCCTGCATTGTGAGAGGAAAATGACAAGGAATTGAATTCACGTCTACGTTGAGCTTCCCTAGTGGCTCAGTTGGTAAAGAATCTGCCTGTAGTGCAGGAGACCCAGGTTCGATGTCTGGGTTGGGAAGATCCCCTGCAGAAGGAAATGGCAACCCACTCCAGTATTCTTGCCTGGAGAATTTCACGGACAGAGGAGCCAGGCAGGCTACAGTCCATGGGGTCACAAAGAGTTGGATAGGACTGTGCGACTGACTTTCACTTTCTACACTGAGCATAGAAAGTGACATTTTGGGTGCACAAAAGTGAAAGCTCAGCTATCCTGCTTAGGAGACTAAGGAAAATTATCACCATGATTTTTTTTGCTCAGCAGATTTCAAATCTGGGTTGAGTGTGCATAAATTTAATATAATGACAGTACCACTTGAATATGTACCACTTTAACATAATGACAGTACCACATTCTTTATGAGGCTCCAACCAGCCTCCACATTGAAAGTCACTGTACTGAAATTTGACTTGCATGATTTTGATAATTAAGTCATGGGGTCCTTTTTTGGGGTGGGGGTGGGGGCGGTGTGCCTTGTGGGATCTTACTTCCCCAGCAGGAATTGAACCTGGGCCCATGGCAGTTAATGCATGGAGTCCTCACCACTGGACCACCAGAGAATTCCCAAGCTGTGTTCTTCTTATTGCAGGTGTTGGTCAGGCTTCATTTAAATATTTTCAGTCAGCGGAGGAAGCAAGGCATGCCATCGAGGCTGTGCTGTCAGCTGATCCTCGGTCTGTATATCGACGGAAGCTCTGCCAAGATCGTCTTTTTTACTTTACAGTAGACACGGCACACGTTACATGCTGGTTTGGTGATGGTTTTGCGGAAGTCCTAAGGATCAAGCCGGCTTCTGAGCCTGTTCAGATGAGCAAGCCTGCGGAGTCCCCGGTGTCTTTGGGGTCGTGAGGATCCTCCATGGAGCCTGTAAGGCAGCCTGATTGACTTGGGTGTGGCTGTTGGGTTATCAGTACAAGCTAATGATGTGCCTTCTTTGCAAAAGGAAGCAACGTGGCACTTTGTGATCTCACACATTTGGTGATTTGGCTTGTTCATAATATTTATTTGAAAAACATGTATTTTAATAAACTAAGAGATATAGAATTTGGAGAAATCACTATATCATGATTGCTTTTGATCAGTTAATACTGCAGAATCCAAAGGCAATGCTATGTCAGGGTTTTCTGAAAGAAGTCAGTTGTCCTTGGTACTTGGTAAAACTGGGCAGAAGTTAGGGGATGTGTTCAGCCATTCATGTTGGGGTTTTTTTTGTCTGAAAAAGCCTGATCTCTCTATTTTGTTCTAAATCAAACTGAGTTATGGTATCTTGAGAAACTAACAAATCAAAATAAAGTTGTTATAAAGATCTTTAGAGACTTTGCTCCCCGCACCCACGTATGTGTATATATTTAATCCTGATTCCAAAATGGTGACTTTAGGATTTCTTTGGATGTCTTTGTATCAGAAAAGAAAGTCATTCTGAGAAGTCCAAGAAAAATAACTTAATTACCGATTTATTTCTTATTTATTTCTTATTTATTCTATGACCATTGACTGAGAACTACCATGAGTGGGTTTCAGTGGTAGACTGAGATTAAACTGGATGCCGTTCTTGTTGCCAGTCATAGTTGTGGAGGAAGAAGACACAAGCTCATTGTTGGATTACAGTCAGATAAAGAGAGTAATTAAGTCTGTGCACGATTCCTGTGTGAACACCACACGGGAAGCAGCTTCAAGAACGTATTGCCCATAGATGATTTTAGCAATGTGATCCCGGATAGCTGAAGATTTATGATCAGCATAACCAAATTAGACACCTGTCAGCATGACACAGGCTTTCCTAATTGTAACCATAAATCTTAATAGCTGATTGATCATGGTTTTGAAATGAGCCCTGCTGCCTGTAGATACTTGCAGAGTCATTTGTGGCTCATGACACTGCATTCCGGAAACAAACTGGGTTGTCTTTGAGATTACCTAGAACCTCTTGGGGAAGTATTTTTAATTTGATTTGTAAAAGCTTTTTATTTCGAGACAATTACAGGTTCATGTGTGTGCTAAGTCGCTTCAATGTGTCCGATGCTTTGTGACCCTGTGGACTGTAGCCTGCCAGGCTCCTCTGTCCATGGGGATTCTCCAGGCAAGAACACTAGAGTGGGTTGCTATGCTTTCCTTCGGGGGATCTTCCCCACCCAGGGATCAAACCCCCATCTCCAGGTGGATTCTTTACTGCTAACCCTATAAATTCATAGGAAATTGCAAAAATAGTGCCGAAGGCCTGTGACCCCTTCACCTAGCTTCTTCTCATGGTAACATCTTACATAACTATGGTATAATGTTAAAACTAGGAAACTGACATTGGTAACAATCCATCCTTTATTTTGATTTTGAATTCTTATCTCTTAAAATCACTTTGAGACTGAGTGACTTCCCTGGTGGCTCAGACGGTAAAAGTGTCTGCCTACAATATGGGAGACCTGGGTTCCATCCCTGGGTTGGGAACATCCCCTGGAGAAGGAAATGGCAACCCACTCCAGTACTCTTGCCTGAAAAATCCCATGGATGGAGGAGCCTGGTAGGCTACAGTCCACGGGGTCACAGAGTCAGACACAACTGAGTGACTTCACTTTCACTTTCAGGTCTTGAAACACAAAATGTTGATACTTAATATGGAGAAAATAACTCTGAGGACCATACCAGTCAACTTTCCAGCAAGAGGACTCTTCCGTTGTTTGCGGTTTTAACATACATTCTCAGGGTTTTAGAACTAAAACCCTAAATATAATCCAGCTTAGTTTTCTGCCAGCTCATCAGTCTCTTCAGTATTTCCAATGTTTGGCCTTTTTTCCCTGCATAAGCCCCTCAGTGACGACCCTTCACCCCTGCCCTGTGTAGCTCATTATTAAAGGGTTCTTCCTTTACATGAGAGCAGATCTGTTCTCTGATAACTACACTCTCTGGCAGGGCCATAGAGGGTGAGGCTGATCACCCTGTCATGTTTTTTTTTTTTAGCTGTTTCTCATACAAGTTCTATAGCCTCTACCAACCCTCAATCCTTGACTCCCCTGTGTGAGTTTTTGTCTCTAGGCAAGAAAATGTCCGGTTGTGAGGAAGTTCATATCTCTAGGTTATGAACTTCCATCCCTCAGCAAGAGAAGTCATTGGAAGTAAACCTTCCAATCCTTTCCATCTCGGGAACTTTTTCTAAAGAAAGGGACACAAATGACATCCACCTTCCAGGTTAGCCTTGACTTTCTGGTGCCTGTAGGGGGAGCCCTGAGAGCTGATAATTTTCACTAGTTTGGAGAGTAACTCCAGGAGCTCAAGCTGTTCAGGTAATTTTGGCTTTCCGCCCATCTGCTCCAGCTCTCCAAAACAGTAACTAGCACAGGGAATGCTGATATTTATCAATCACATATATATAGAGAGAGGAGAAGGATTAGTGCCACTTATTACATTTTAAAATTGTAGTTGGCTTAAGGTGTGGGATGGATTATTCCAGTGTGTGGAGGCTGGAATTAGCAAAACCCATAAGCCTTTGACTGTGTGGATCACAATAAACTGTGGAAAATTCTGAAAGAGATGGGAATACCAGATCACCTGACCTGCCTCTTGAGAAACCTATATGCAGGTCAGGAAGCAACAGTTAGAACTGGACATGGAACAACAGACTGGTTCCAAATAGGAAATGTCAAGGCTGTATATTGTCACCCTGCTTATTTAACTTATATGCAGAGTACATTATGAGAAATGCTGGGCTGGAAGAAGCACAAGCTGGAATCAAGATTGCCGGGAGAAATATCAATAACCTCAGATATGCAGATGACACCACCCTTACAGCAGAAAATGAAAAGGAACTAAAAAGCCTCTTGATGAAAGTGAAAGAGGAGAGTGAAAAAGTTGGCTTAAAGCTCAATGTTCAGAAAACTAAGATCATGGCATCTGATCCCATCACTTCATGGGAAATAGATGGGGAAACAGTGGAAACAGTGTCAGACTTTATTTTTGGGGGCTCCAGAATCACTGCAGATGGTGATTGCAGCCATGACATTAAAAGACACTTACTCCTTGGAAGGAAAGTTATGACCAACCTAGATAGCATATTCAAAAGCAGAGATATTACTCTGCCAACAAAAGGCCATCTAGTCCTTTGTTGTCTATGGTTTTTCCATTGGTCATGTATGGATGTGAGAGTTGGACTGTAAAGAAAGCTGAGTGCTGAAGAATTGATGCTTTTGAACTGTGGTGTTGGAGAAAACTCTTGAGAGTCCCTTGGACTGCAAGGAGATCCAACCAGTCCATCCTAAAGATCAGTCCTGGCCATTCATTGGAAGGACTGATGCTGAAGCTGAAACTCCAATACTTTGGCCACCTGATGCGAAGAGTTGACTCATCGGAAAAGACTGATGCTGGGAGGGATTGGGGGCAGGAGGAGAAGGGGACGACAGAGGATGAGACGGTTGGATGGCATTACCGACTCGATGGGCATGAATTTGGGTAGACTCCAGGAGTTGGTGATGGACAGGAAGGCCTGGGGTGCTGCGATTCATGGGGTCACACAGTCGTACACGACTGAGCGACTGAACTGAACTGAACTGATGAACCGTTTGTTTATCAAGCTCTTGTTGGTAGTTTTCTTTTTATGATACGGTCCCAAAGGATGAAGGCACCATTATAATGAAATCTGTATCAGTTACTACACTTTTAGTGGGTCCTTGGCACTGGGCTGCTTGCTTTCTCTACATTGACCAGGGGTTAAATGATGTGCTCAGGCTCACACAGCTGGTTGGCCAAGCACTGAGGATGTCATCCCTGTCATCCGACCTGGCCCTGGAGTTGGTTCCCTTCCCACTGTGGCTCTCATACCTTCCCCTGTGCAGGGGCAGATGCTCAGCTGACCCAGATGCTTTATTTGAGGTTTCATATGCTTCATTGGAGAAGGAAATAGCAGCCTACTCCAGTATTCTTGCCTGGAGAATTCCATGGAGAGAAGAGCCTAGTGCGCTACAGTCCATGGGGTTGCAAAGAGTTGGACAGGACTGAGCAACTAACACACACAGATGCTTCATAAGCACAGCATGCTTCACCTAGAGTGATGTTCATGGGAATCTAACCACTAAATGAAGAGGAAGGAGAATAGGGGCAGGGATGCCCATTCCCACTAGATCTGCCTGGCACCTCCGCAGCGTGGGAAATGTGGGGAGCTCTGTGACTGGCCTCAGAAACTTTACACCCTGCTTTCTGCTCAGCCCTGTGCTACCTCTGTGACCTTGGGCGAGTCACTGAGCCCATCTCCACCTCCCTGACCTTATGGAGTTGTTGTTACAAGGATAATGCTTGGGAAAGTATTTTCTAAACTCTTCTGTGGTCTGTAAACTTATGTCATTTTAATTTTATCTTTTAAGAAACAGACTCACAGATTTATTTATTTTTGCTGTGCTGGGGCTTTGTTGCTTTGCGTGGGCTTTTCTCTAGTTGTGGTGAACAGGGACTACTCTAAGAGTGCTCTCATTGCAGTGGCTTCTCTTGTTGCGGAGCACAGGCTCTAGGGTGCGAGGGCTCAGTAGCTGTGGCCCACGGGTCCAGTTGCTCTGAGGCATGTGGGATCCTTCCAGACCTGGAATCAAACCTGTGTCCCCTGCATTGGCAGGTGGACTCCCCAACCACTGGACCACCAGGGAAGTCCAACTTAGGTCATTTTTAAATTGTACCTGTCATCATCAACATGCTTTCTCTGACAGTCTGCTCTGGCTTACGTGACTGGATAAGCAGACTCAGGAGAATCAAGGGGTGCTTCAAGTCCAATGTATGGAAGGCCTTATTTTATTATTATTATTAGCATTACAGAATTTTCTTTTAAAGAACTTCTTTTAGCTAGTTATAGGATGTTTTGCTAAGGGAACTGACAAAGTGCCCCCATCTTAAGGACCCAGGTGACTTTATGCCACCTGCCCACCTGGCTCTCCCTCCTGAAATTGTATATGTACCAGGAGCTGCCTTCACTGCCTGCACACCACCCCCAGCTCAGGCCCTTCCTCACTCATGATCCTTCTCAGCACCCTTTCTATCCCGCCTTCTTTCCTAATGCCAGCCCAAGTATTTCAGGGTAGTCTGCACTTCTTTTGTATGAAAGTAGAATTGTAATCATAAAGTGCAGTTATTAAGGTAAGTTCTACCTCTGACAGAAAAGAGATGAGTCGAAAGGATTAAAGCTCAATGAAATACAATAAGGATTTTTGGCCATTGTTAAAAATAAGGTTCCTCATCTAAGGAGTTCTCAAATGACTCTCCAGCATCCTTGTTATTCTGCTGTCTGCCCCTTCTCTTGCCTTTGTGAGTTACCAGAAGGGCAACGCACAGAGAACTCAAGATTCAGGTCAGTGCATGTGAATGTAAGTGACAAGCACAAGAGAAGCCTTTCTCAGCACCCACAGGAGTTGGGGGAAGAGACGGAAACTCAGTGGTACACTCTCTCTCTACTGATGGAGGGGGCTGCTTGGCCTATGAACTTATGCCACACAAACCAGTCAAGTTTGGGCCCACGTATATTTACATTGAGGAGAAGGCAATGGCACCCCACTCCAGTACTCTTGCCTGGAAAATCCCATGGACAGAGGAGCCTGGTAGGCTGCAGTCCATGGGGTCGCTGAGGGTTGGGCACGACTGAGCGACTTCACTTTCACTTTTCACTTTCATGCATTGGAGAAGGAAATGGCAACCCACTCCAGTGTTCTTGCCTGGAGAATCCCAGGGACGGGGGAGCCTGGTGGCCTGCCATCTATGGGGTCGCACAGAGTCGGACACGACTAAAGTGACTCAGCAGCAGCAGCATATTTACATTGTGTTGACAAAAACAGTAGGATTGGATATAACACAGTTCCCCACCTCTTCTACCTTGTAGATAACTGGAAAATTCTATTCAGATTCTTCGCTAATTCTTCATGCAATTCAAGATATATAGAACTTTTTAATTCAATGTTAACAAATTTTATTTTTTAAAAAATTACCCACATGCTAAACACTGAAGAAGTGTCATAATTCTTCACAGTGGTGTAGATGTTATGGTTTGCAAAGCCATTTAAAATATATTGACTCATTTGGTATCTTAGCATTTTGGGTGGATTTTGCTTCTGGGTGCTAAGCTGGGAGCCTAACTGGTATTTCAAACAGGGCACAGCAGACTATACTCTGAAGGCCCAGTTTAGCCCACAACCTGTTTTTGTGCAGCTTAAGAGACAAGATTGGTCTTTACTTTTTAAAAAGATTGTGAACAAAAACAAACAGCCCCCCAAACAGAACCAGTGACAGAGATCATGGCCTGCAAAGCTGAAAATACTTGCCATCTGGCCCTTTACAGAAGTTTACGGACCCCGACTTAGAACATTATTTCTCTGAGAGGGTGTTTTGAGTTCTAGAAAAGTTATTTATGAAGTAGGTTTTTGAGTTATCACGTGCTTCTAAATCATGAACTGTACATTTTGGAAAGATTTTGTCATATAGCCACATGAGAAAATTTACCAATACAACATAAATAGTAAACTGTTACAGTGTTCTATTCATACATGTAAAACAGGATTATAACAAATCCATGTTTACACATATGTAGAAACTTCTAGAAGGATAAATACAGGTATGCTAACAATGGTTGCTTGGTGGGGAGGCATGTTCTTTGGCGGCTAAGGGAACTTTTCACTTCTCTGCAGTATACTGTAGATTTTTTTCTAATCATGAGAATGTTATTTTTATTTATTTTTAAGTTTTTTCTTTATTTATTTTTTGGCTGCGCTGGGTCTTTGTTGCTGCACGTGGGCTTTCTCTAGTTGCAGCGAGCATAGGCTGCTCTCTGTTTGTGGTGCATGGGCTTCTCACTGTGGTGGCTTCTCGGTGCAGAAAATGGGCTCTGGGGTGAGTGGGCTTCAGTAGTTGCAGCACTTGGTCTTAGCAGTTGTGGCACACAGGTTTGTTGCTTCATGGCATGTGCAGTCTTCCTGGACCAGGGATCAAGCCTCTGTCCCCTGCATTGGTGGGTGGACTCAACCACTGGACCACTTAGGGAAGTCTTGCATGTGTTGTTTTTATATGTGGAGCATGCTGCTGCTGCTGCTAAGTCGCTTCAGTCGTGTCCGATTCTTTGTGACCCCATAGACGGCAGCCCACCAGGCTCCCCCGTCCCTGGGATTCTCCAGGCAAGAACACTGGAGTGGGTTGCCATTTCATTCTCCAATGCATGAAAATGAAAAGTGAAAGTGAAGTCGCTCAGTCATGTCCGACTCTTAGCGACCCCATGGACTGCAGCCTACCAGGCTCCTCCATCCATGGGATTTTCCAGGCAAGAGTACTGGAGTGGGGTGCCATTGCCTTCTCCGATATGTGGAGCATAAGGAGAATAAAATGTCCTAACTTAAATAAGTTCAATTATATAAATATTAAACTATGTATCTTTGTCCTCTACCCCCCAAAAAGATCTGGTAAATATAGTTAGAGACATTTTTTTCTCCTAGAGCATCACGTGTGGATCAGAGAACCAGAAACCACTCAGGTCACACATCAGCTGTGGAGCTGAGCCATTTGCGGCAGGTAAACTGGCTGGGGCTGGGCAGCTTGTTCCCGAGTATGCACTGATCTTTTCTCTTCTCCCAGAGACAAGGTTTTGGATAAGGCATTGTGCCTCCAGGCGGAAGACAGGCGCCTATATGGATGGTGTTTCTGGCAGAGGGCTGAGCCGCTGAGAGCACCTTAGACCCATACTTGCCAAACCTGTGCAGTTCATCCAATCTGGAAGAAGGAATGGGTCTCTGCTTGCAGGATGCATTAGTGGGTGTTAGCTACACCCACTAGCTCTCTGTCTACTTGCATTTAGCACAGGCCATGTGATGGATGGGGGTTGCTCTCCCTGGGTCCCCAGGGCCAGCCCTTACCCACTGTCAGAATGGGAACTCTGAGCTCAGTCAGCAGGAAAGGAGAGACTAAGAAAGAACTGGGAATTAGCTGTTCCCTTAGGTCAAGGGGAGATGGAAGTGGGGCAGACTAGGAGGAAGGGCAGGCTGGCACAGTGGCAGGTGGCAGAGTCTGTTGGTGGTGGTGGAGTAGGGCTGTTGACAGATTGGAGGCTCAGGCTCTACCTGGGTTGGGAAGGAATCGAGGTCTGAGAGAACTGACAGAGCCAAGGCAGGACGGAGTCCCAGAGGGATTAGGTGGGTTATCTAGGGACTTCAGGGACAGGAAGTCAGGGACCCCCTCATATCGGAGCTGGAGATTTTTATTCCTTAGTTCTTTGCCCAGCATCCTATATTTGCCAAGATAAAAGATCACATTCAAAGTTACCTTACATATAGGAGGACAACACGAGTAAGAAGTGCTTGGAAACAGGCAAGGGGGAAAACAAGCAACATAAAGTGGACTGATTGGTGAAGCCATGCACAGACTATGTGCTGGGTCCTATGGTGGGAGGAGCTTGGTCATCAGAGCTTGCCCTCTCTTCCTCTTGGCGTCCTACCACACAGACAAGCCTGGGTTAGCCTACTAGATGGTTAGGGATACATGGCTGAGTCTCAGCAGATACCAAACTGGTCACCAGACATATAAGTGAAGCTATCCTACATCATCCAACTCTTGAGTTGGCCTAGATGGCCCAGCCAACACACAGAATCATGAAGGGGAAACTTGTTCATTTTTTTATGTCCCTGTTTTTGGGATGATTTGCTATAAAACAAAAGCTAGCTTATGCATTTAATTACCACACCCTTGAGAGGAGCAGTGGAAGATGGGAATTTATTTAGCAGGAGGGTTAACATGACAAAATGCTTAAATGAAAAAGGGGTTTTTAAGGCAGGATAGATTTTTGTGATGAAAGTCATGAAAAAGTAATAGTAGCTAACATGCTAGGTACTGGAGTTAAGAGTATCAGTATGGATTATCTCATTATAAGGAAAAATACTGTTATCTCTGATGTACAGATGAGAAGCTGAGGCTCAAGGGCATTAAATTACAAGGTTTCATGGTTAGAAAGCGGGAAAATTTAGGACAGAAATCCTGAGTCTATCAGACTGCACAAACAACATTTTAAACACTAATAACTCCAAGCTTTCCAGCCCAGAAACATTTTTATTGTTGTTTAGTCACTAAGTTGTATCCGACTCTTTGTGACCCCATGGACTGTAGCCACACACTCCCGCCCACCCCCCCCCCCCCCCACCCAAGGCTCCTCTGTCTGTGGGATTTCCCAGGCAAGAATGCTGGAGTGGGTTGCCATTTCCTTCTTCAGGAGATCTTCCCAACTCAGGGATCAAACTTGTGTCTCCTGAATTGATAGGCAGTTTCTTTACCACTGTGCCACCTGGGAAGCCCTTCCAGCCTAGAGGAATCTATAAATGGTGGTTCCATAAACTCCAGTGGGAGAGCCATAAAGTGAAGCTAAAACCAAGTCCACCACCTGTCTCCCTCAGATCACATCTCTGATTTCTGGATAAACATTTAGTGAACTCATGCAGTTGTTTCTGCTCCCTGCTAAAATCCCAGTAAATTGCAGCAAAAAGGGAAAACTAAACCCAAAGCAGAAATCAAGGAAACAGGAGATTAAAAGTAGAAACCAGTAAAACCAAAAGCTGGTTATTTTGGGTCAATTTGATAAACTTCTTTCTAGACTGATCAGAAAAAAAGAAAACATCAATTAACAGTATTAGGAATTAGAGGTGACACATCTATAGATTGTGCTGATATTTAAAGGGAATATTATGAACAACTTTGTGCCAATTTTAAAAACATAGATGAAATGAATAAAAACTATGAATATACAAATTACAAAAACTGATTAAAGAAATAAATAACTTGAAGCGCCTTTATATCTATTAAAGGAATCAAAATTGTAGTTAAAAACCTTTCCTCACAGAAAACCTCAGGTGCAGATGACTTCCCTGGTGAATTCTATCAAATATTTAAGGAAGAAAAAAATTCTAAATAAGCTCTTAAAATCCTGAAAATGAGGGAATACTTTCCAACTCATTCTATGACCCCAACATTACCATGATGCCAAAACCAGACAAAAATATTGCAAGAAAGAAAACTATAGACCACTATGTCTCATTTGCAAAAATTCTAAACAAAATTTTAGGAAATTTAATACAACAACATATTAGAGGATAATATATCATGACCAAGTAGGGCTTACCCCAGGAATGTCTAGTTGGTTTTAACATTAAATAAATCAACATAATTCACCACATTTACAATCTGTAAAAGAAAAACTCTATGCTCGTTTTGATAGATGCTGAAAAAACATTTGACCAAATAGCCAATCTGGTAACAACTGTCAGAAAACCAGGAATAGAATGGAACTCCTCAGTCTCATAAAGGGCATCTACAAAAAAATCTACAGACAACATCATACTTAGTGTGAAAGACTGATTGCTTTCCAGACTAAGATCAAGAAGACAAGGATGTCTATACATACCACTTCTATCCAGTATTGTACTGCAGGTACTAGCTAATGCAGTTAAGGCAAGAAAAAGAAAAAGCACACAGATTAGAAAGGGGGAAATACAATTTTCCTTATTTACAGGTGATACATCTATGTAGAAAGTCCTAAATAGTCAACAGAAAAAGCCACAGGACTAATAAGTGAGTTTAACAAAAGTTATAAGGAATATAAGGTCAAAAAACCAAAAAATTTTAAATTAAAAAATTAAAAAAATTTTTTTTTTGCTGCACCACATGGCTTGCAAGGATCTTAGTTCCCCAAGCAGGGATTGAACGCAGGCCCATGGCAGTGAAAGTCCTAACCACTGGACCACCAGGAATTTCAAACAAAAATCAATTTTATCTCTCTATATTAGCAGTGAACAATTGGAAACTCAAAATAGCATTTATGTAAAAATATGAAATAGAGATAAAGTTTATCAAGATATGTGTAATATTTGTACACAGAAAATTACAGAACTTTACCAAGGGAAATTGAAGAAGGCCTAAATACATTGAGAGATCTACAGTGTTTGTGAATTAGAGAACATGGTATCGTTAAAATAAAATGTCAGCTCTCCTCAAATTGATTTATGGATGGAAGGAAATGGAGCAGGCAGACTCTCTGAGCCAAGGAGAACTTCAATGGGAAAATCCTGAGACTGGCTCTGCATCTCTATCTCCAGTATCAGCCTCAGTCCATCAGCAAGCTACTCTTTAAGGCTTGGCTGTTCCCGATCTTGGGCAACCAGCACTCTTCAGGGGGAGGACAGTTCCCTGGTCACTGGACCCCACTGACCACTCAGACGTCCATTCAGTTTCTGTGCGCCTCCCAGCTCACTGGCCCTCAGGACATCCTTCAATTGTGGCTCAGGAGCTGCAGTCTTCTTGGACTTCTTCCCTGGACATTTTGGCCTTCAAAGGAATTCCTAAATTAATCTCCAGCATCCTTTTCCTAAAGTAGGAAGACGATGCTCCCCTCCAGACCTCTTCCTCTCTTTTCTCTGCCTCTGGGTCTCTGCTCCTCCGTGACTGGAATCTGTTGGGACATGACTTCACTCTCATTTCTGGGTCATGTCCTGCCATTATTTGACTTGGAGTGACTCCAGACTGCTTCTCTCATCCCCCGTACATTCCCACTCTGCCACAATTTGTCCATGATGATGGGTGTGAGAAGCTAAAAAGTTTGTTTGCTCTTCTCCTCAGACTTAAGGTCCTGTGTGGACCATGGCCAACATCTCAGGACCATCTGAGCTTCCTTGTTCACAGCTGAGCAACCGGGAGAGGACTGTCCAAGATGGGGGCTGAACTTTTGTGATCAGCTTGTCTCCTGACCTGCCAAGGGTTTCTCCCTCAGCTTAGCCATCCCTCATCCCATGGGTGGCTGAGAGAGAAAGGTGGGCTGAGGAAGAGGCCATGATTGAGTCTCTATTAACTAAATGGTTTATGGATTCAAGGAGCTTGAGAGGTAAGCCCTAACTTTGCTGTAGCCCAAACCGTGTAATCTGGGCTTCTGGTGCTTGTCTACCATCTGGATCAGGCAGGAAAACTTCCAAGAGGGTAATTCCCTGATGGTACAGTGGATAAGAATCCACCGGCCTATACAGGGGACATGGGTTTGATCCCTGGTCCAGAAACATTCCATGTGCTGCAGAGCAACTAAGCCTGTACTGCACAACTAATGAGCCAAGCTTTAGAGTCTTCAAGCTGCAACTCCTGAAGCCCATCTGCCTAGAGCCTGTGCTCTGCAACAAGAGATGCCACCACAATGAGAAGCCCATGCACTGCAGCAAAGAGCAGCCCCTGCTCACCACAGCTAAAGCCCCCACACAACAATGAAGACCCAGCACAAACAACAATAAAGAAATCATTTTTTTTTTCAAGTTTCCAAGAGGTATTCAGATGGTGCTCCTGACTCCCAGGAGGAGGCAGTGTACGGGTGGCCACACGCCATGAACTACACTCACCTATAGGGCTCCTGCCAGAGTCATCTACTCAACTTCTTGTCCAGGTGAATCTTCAGGCTGTTTTCCAGTTGCCTCTGATCTAATTTCTCCCTTGAATCCCCAGGTGACATACAAAGTCACTTCCTGTCTCCTCAGAGTCAGACCCCGTACTCCTCACAGGGTGGCTTTCTAAAAACCTAGGTTGTTTGAGAGCTCTTTCTCAGGCAACATGCCAGGGTTCTTGTGGGTCACTTTGCCAGCACTTTTACATGGAAATTCCCTGGTTCCCTCAGTGTCCTGTGGCCAAGATTCTCCCTTGCTGCTTTGGCCCCCCACAGAGGGCTCTGAAGGTTCATAATTCCCTGCCAGTTTGCCCCAAGGCTGTCTCTGTACCAGGCAGGCCCAGTGTTGGATGAAACTCTTTGAAAGGTGGTGCTCAAGCTACCAGCAGATCTCAATGCTAGTAGGAGATTCTCCAGCCAGTATGGAGCCTGGTACTTGGGGACAAAGAGGCCACGTTACACTGAGGAATATTGGGAGTGAGAGGATGAAAGTTTTCCTGAGATCTTTGGACCAAGAGTTCCAGCTGCTTATGCTGTAAGTCCTGCTCTGGGAGTTAGGCCTGAGAGACTGTACTTCATCCCGGGGTTCAGAGAAGGACACTAGGCAGGCCCTGTCTGGGGTGGCAGAGTAGGAGAGAGGTTGAATGTAGGCCTGAGTTAGGGGTGGGATTCAAGATCAGAGTGGACTGGGGCTACAGTGGGGATTCTTTAGCCTGAATATGGACTGGGAATGTACTGAATAAGACAAAAGGAGACCCTAGTGGGGACCAGCCACCCAAGGCCAGGACAGTAGCCCCAGGGACCCACTGTGCTGAGAGGGGAGACCCTGAAAGAGCTGGCTCCATTTCTGCTGCAAACAGTCCCTTTGAACTTCGGGACTTGGGAACTGCCCTGGCCTGCCGCCCCTGTGGTTTGTCTATGATGCTCTACAGGGCTTGGGAGTCTGTGGGTGTCCTGTGTGTCCACAAGAGACTCTGAAGTAGTCCTGGAAGATTTCCTTGGTAGTCTGCCTCAGTTGCTTGGTAAGTTGCTTCCTCCTTTTCTCTGTCCTCCATAATTTGGAAATGAGCTCTTTTTGTGACTTGTGTCTCCAGGAGCCCCTGGAGGTCAGGGCTGAGGAAGATAGGCTACCAGCTCAGCACACGTGCTGGCTGAGTTCCCCAGCGACAAGGAACCTCTGAGGGAGGGGAGGTCTCTGAACTGTGGAAGGCAAAGGAATGTGGAGGCCACTGCAACTTCCCAACCTCCCAGACATTGGAAGGTGACTGCTACAATCACCCTATCATGATGCTCCCAGCAGGGATCTTCCACAAACTGTCCTCATCAAGAAGCCTGCCCAGATGGCTGCACAAACAGGATGTATAAACTACGGCTGGGAGCAGGACGGGGATGTGAGGGCTCAGCAGGCTGGGCAGGAGCCACCTTCTCCATACCACTGACTCGAAGATGCTACTTTTATTCCTTGAGGGTTCCTCTCACATTCCCTTCCCTGTAGAATTACCCTCCCATGTCAACCATGGTTGCACGGGGGCCCTGCAATCACAGAATCCATGCTAGGAAGAGGGGGACAAGATAAGAGATTCGTCAATACCTGCTTTCCCAAAGAGCAAGCAGGTCCCATGTCATGCGCACTCCTTTCTGGAAAATTCTCCTAGGAAATCAGAAGACTTGGTCACATGTAGGGAAGGAAGGAGCAAAGAATCTTATAGGAGACTGAGCAAAACCAAATGAACCAGTCTTCTAGATAATTGGGGAAGCTTTTGATGCATCTTTGAATCTAGCACAGCTCTGTGCTCAGTGGCTTATGTATCGCAGATACTTGGTGTTTTTGTTAAAGGGAAAATTTTGTGTAAATGAACAAAGGAACAAAGAATAGATGAATAAATGATTAGGGGGAAAAAAAACTGCCCTCTGAGGGAGGCTCTTGGGAGACTAGACTTCAAGAGCCCCACGCATTAGCATGCAAGGTCAAACAGTGACAATAGACAGGCTCAAGTATGGGATAGATGTGAGGGATGAAGGCCAAGTGTATCTCGGAGGAATCTGAGCCTTAGAAAAGTTAAAACAATCTGTCCCAAATCAGGACCCCGAAGGTCTGCCTCCGGATATCCATTACACTGTGTCTCACACTGCCACCTGCTGGGCAAGACCCACCGGCCAGCTCCACCGTTCTTCCACGCCTAGGACGGACCTAGCAGGGAACCAGCGAAGTGCGGTAGGTTGTAACTCCTTCCTGTGACTCTCTCCGATGAGGGCTTTGCTTTCTAAGAGGATGAGCTCTAGCAGACTGTGGATGTCTACCTGGGTCTCAGGAAAAGGAGAGATTAAGGTTAACCCTGGAGTACTATGGACTGAATAGTCAGAACCTTACCTACCACATGCTCCCTCTTTGTTCCTCTTCCTCCCGCCACACTGATGCTGAAAAACAAGAAGAGAATGAGGGGCTTGGACTCAATTCTTATTCTCCCCTCTTTAGACAAATTATTATTCACAGATAAATCTTTCTACATTGCATTAACAGAGCTCTATGTTTCTATTTCATTCATATATAAAATGGATATATATATATATATATTTTGAAATCTCAAAAGTTGACTGTGTGGGGTTCCCAGTTGATTTTCTTCCATTGGTAGACCTCTCCTGAACAAAGGGACAAACTCTCAGACAGGATTTACTCCAGAAGGTGAGGTTCTGTGCCATGACAGCACTGTGGCTCCAGCGTCTGATTAGAGGCTCAGCATTGCTGTTTAGATCAGCTCTAACACAAAGGAAAGGCTTGGCCAAGACACCTGGATGCAGGGTTGGGGTGGGATATGACTGATGAACCAGTGTTGAGGACTGTTCTTCAGTTTTTCTGAACTCTCTTAATAATCCAATCCATGGCCCCTGAATTGCATGGTTGGGTTTTTTCCCAGAGCCAGTTACAACACCAAACAGATGGTCTGGGGTATTGGACAAAGGCCCCACTAGTCTCTATTCTAGCCTCTCTCTCTCCCACAAAGATGATAGTGTCTTCTTTCATGAGAGTTCTCATCTCAGTTGTTTCTCTGGGCCAACATAGTTAACTTAGAAAACTGGGAAGAGGGACAGGAAAGAAAAACCCTCGATTTCTGCTGGGGGCTCATTCTCAGTTTCTCTAGGGTGGTGGTTGGGGAGTAGGGGATAGCCTCTCAGCCTAGTAGTCCCTCAAGCTTTTCTAAATTCTTCCACTCTTCTCTTGGTCTTTTTTACTCTCCACTCCATATTTTCATGATATCATTTATCTTATGCTATTTCCTATTTCTTCCACCTAGAACTAGATATTAACCGGATCCTTCTTTACCCCTGGGAAATCTCAACTTGAGCTTCATCACTTCCATAGACTTTGAAGCTCTTTCAGTTCTGGAATTTTTTGCTCATTTCCAGGGATTTACACTGAAGTCTTTAGCTCCAGCATCTCCATGTAATCTGTTTTTGCCTTGCATCAACACAGACGCACAACTCATGCTTTGCTCCCTTCATTATTCTCAGAAAAATCCACTTACACATAAAAGAATTAGCAATGCAGCCCTTTTTAAAAGACGGTGTGGGAGTGACCAGAGGGAGACAGGCCCATAAACATATACCATAGTAAACAACTTAAAAATCCTCTCTGATGAATTCCCTTTCTTTCAAAATCCCTTTGCGTTAGTGTGCTTCCGAGGGCTCTCGGCTCTCCCTCCCTCACCCCTGCAGTGTCCACCTTGCTGGCCCCTCCCTCCTCTCTCCCAGGTGCCTCCCCTTTTCCCAGCATTATAATGCTTCTCCCTTACTACACAGAGCAGTTCCCCTCTCCTAAAGCCCTGCCCAAACCTGCACATGCAAACCCATCCTGATTTGAAGACTAGGTGAGGCCTTCTCTTTAAGCATTTCAACTTTTAAAGGCAGTAGTTGGAGTTACACATGAAAATATACTTCAGTAATTTTGAGTCAGGCTTCCCTTGTGGCTCAGCTGGTAAAGAATTCGCCTGTAATGCGGGAGACCTGGGTATGATTCCTGGGTTGGGAAGATCCCCTGAAGAAGAGAAAGGCTGCCCACTCCAGTATTCTGGCCTAGAGAATTCCATGGACTATGTAGTCCATGGGGTTGCAAAGAGTTGGACACAACTGAGCACTTCCACTTTCTTTCCATTTTGAATCATGCCTAAGGTTATTTCTTCCATGAAGGATTTCTTTATTTTTATCATCTATTTTTTATATTTTTACCACCTTCTCTATTGAAATAATCTCAACATTTTTTTCTTTTGAGATCATGCATTTCACATTGTCAAATTTTCTTTTTTAACAGATTTATGAGGCACAATTGTTTAAAACGTACAATTTGATGAGTTTTGACATAGGCATATACCAGTGAAACCACCACCACAATCAAGAAGATGAGATAATTAGTAAAACTAATTAGTAAAACAAGTTCCAATCAAGAAGTCCAACTGATAAACTGTAATATATATTCCCATACTGGTATCTTCATATGAGATTGAGCAGGCGTGACCCTGCAGAGCCCAGAGGTGTTGGGCTGGGAAGCACAAAGATGCATATAGTAGGACACTGGGACTAATGGTGGAGCCAGCGCTGCCTCCCAGGCCATCTGTCCTTCCTGATGGGGTGCACACACTATAGAGGTCTCTGATTTAATAAATGCACTGCATCCTGAAGAATGGCACTCTGTTCTTTCAGTGTGTTGCCTGGTATATCAGTTGTGCCTTTAGAAGGGCATTTCAGTATTCTGTGAGGCTGGCTGCCTCCAACTTCATTAGGTGATTATCAAGCTATTCATCCCATGACCACTGGCCATCCCCATACCACTTTTACAGGTATGACCCAGCACAGGTCATATGCTATGCTGGGTGGAATTCCATGCCTGTGGATTAGGCAATTCTTATGCCCATAGGTGGAGAAGGCAATGGCACCCCACTCCTTTACTCTTGCCTGGAAAATCCCATGGACAGAGGAGCCTGGTAGGCAGCAGTCTGTGGGGTCGTGAAGAGTCGGACACAACTGAGCGACTTCACTTTCACGCATTGGAGAAGGAAATGGCAACCCACTCCAGTGTTCTTGCCTGGAGAATCCCAGGGACAGGGGAGCCTGGTGGGCTGCCGTCTATGGGGTCGCACAGAGTTGGACAGGACTGAAGCAACTTAGCAGCAGCAGCATGCCCATAGGGGCTCAAAGTAATAGGATGAAGATAATGGGAAGCGTATTGAGAAAACAGCGGGTGTCGTGTATAATAATAGGCAAGATGAGCATCTATATAAAGCAAAGGGAAGGAAAAAGGATTCTGTAGAACCAGAAAGTTAACCCTGTTCTGTCAACTTGGATAGAAGCTAGCCACTTTCAAAGTCTGCCAGTTTTGGAAAATTCCTAAGAATCTTGTCTGTGGTCTGTGGTCCTAAGAAGGACTGGATGGTTGATAGTCGGGAGAAAGTGAGGCGTCTTTTCAGCTGGCAGACGTGTATCCAAGGATAACACATTGGAGGTTTATGCTGTCAGTTTAAAGTGGCTGATGAGACCCTCTCTTTCAAGGCTCAAGGGCAGTTTTCCTTTGATGTCTTTTCCAGAAACCAAATCTCCATATTTCAGATCATGCAGAGGTTGCTTGGAGAAGGCAATGGCACCCCACTCCATTACTCTTGCCTGGAAAATCCCATGGATGGAGAAGCCTGGTAGGCTGCAGTCCGTGGGGTCGCTAAGAGTCGGGCACGACTGAGCAACTTCACTTTCACTTTTCGCTTTCATGCATTGGAGAAGGAAATGGCAACCCACTCCAGTGTGCTTGCCTGGAGAATCCCAGGGACAGAGGAGCCTAGTGAGCTGCCCTCTATGGGGTCGCACAGAGTCGGACACGACTGAAGCGACTTAGCAGCAGCAGCAGAGGTTGCTTAGGTGGGTAGTTTGAAAATTTCTAAAAGCAAGACCAAAAAAAATTTTTTTTTGTTTTTTCCAGCCACCGTCTCGTCTCTTACACCCATTTCTTGTACGGCTCTCCCCAAGACGGGGAATGGGGGAAGTCATTTCTTAATCCTATCTGACTTCCTTCTTCTCCAGAGACCCACGCAGAGCGGGTGCAGGTAAATATTTAGAAAAAAAAAAAAAGTTGAACCGCATGGCATGGTGCCCGCTGTGCTCGCAGTGGGCTCGCTCTCTGCCAGCCGCCGCTCGTTCTCTCCGCGTGTCCAGCCCGGTGGATCTGTGCCGTGGCATGCACCGCCTCAGTCCTGAGAGCCTGGCCACCATCCAGGACAGGACTCACTGCTTGATGAAGCCAGAGGAATGCCTGCAGCGGATGAGCACATACCCAGCCCAGGTGCGAGCGGTAGTGAAATCACTGCAGCTTCCGGTGAGGAGTGGAGCTCCATGACCCCAACGGGAAGGTGGTCAGGGACACTTTAGTAGATTTTCCAGACTACAAAGCCCCTTGCATCTTACTCTATCCAGGGTCCTCACCATTGAAGAGTTGCTGTTTTCTCTTCTTTTGACTTCCAGTGTCATGAGATGGCATTTATAAGGGAAGGTTTATTCTTGTCTCACTTGCTCAACTGTGGAATGGGCTGCCGTGGGAAATTTGAGTTTCCTGCCTGGGGTGCTGGATACCATCTTGGCGGAGCCGTTGTGGTGGTGGGAAGAGAACTCGCTGCCCCGAGATGCTATGAGTCTTTGGTGCCCGTTGTCCCTATGACGCCGCCAGAGGTACGCAATCTGATGCGGATTTCGCAACTCAGCCTTGAGGTTAGTGATGCAAGTTCATTCAGGAGGAAACTGTGGCTGGTGAGTTGGACCCCTGGATGCTGCTGGGGCTCGGAGGGCCTGACTCACGCCTCACAGCCCCCGCCAGCGTTTCAGAGGGAAGCGATGTTGTCTCTTGTTCCTCTTCCTCCGCTCATCCCCTCAAGGTGGGCGGCTGGTCTTCAGCCTCCTCTGCATTCCACACAACACCTCCTGGGAAACCTCAGCCACACCCCTGGCTTCAATTCCTGTCTCTGTGATGATAAATTCTAACGTTGTGTCTCCAGCCTTGACCTCATCCTTTAGCAAACAGACCAGGTAGCCAGCAGTTTATTGGACATCATCATCTCATCAGCCCTGCATCTCAACACAATGTGTCCCAAACTAAGATGTTTTTCTCCTGCCTTCAACCTAACACCCCTCACCCAACCAGCCACCCCGTACAGGAACCTTTCTCTCTCTCTCTCTCTCTCAAGTACACTTCTCCCTTGCCTCCTCATCTGACATGTTCCACCCTATAGTGCCTTTTTATCAGCCTTTTTAAATGTCAGTTCTGTTGCAACTGATTTCATTATGCCTCCCCAGGGCTGTATTGCTTGGCCTCCTGGCTGGTTCCTGTGTGCCAGCTCCCCCTTTTCTAAGCACTACACTCTGTGTTAGGTGGGTGTGTAAATGGACAAAACAACTGTAGAAGACTAGTAGTATCTATTCAAGTAGACATATGTATACCCTATTCCGTGCTTAGTTACTTCAATCCTGTCCGACTCTTTGTGACCCTATGGACTGTCTACCCTGCCAGGCTCCTCTGTCCATGGGGATTCTCCAGGCAAGAATACTGGAGTGGGTTGCCATGCCCTCCTCCAGGGAATCTTCCCAACCCAGGGATCAAACTGGGACCTCCTGCATTGCAGGCGGATTCTTTTCCAGCTGAGCTACCTGGGAAGCCCATGCATACCCCATGACCCAGCAATTCCACTCCTAGATATGTACCAAACAGATGGACATCCATGAAAGTACCAGAAGTCAGATGCAAGAAGTTTTATAGCCCCAAACTGGAAACCAGGTGATGCTCATTAATATTAGTAATTGTCGTATCTTCATACAATGGGATATTAACATAAAGATGAAAAACAAACTACTTTTATATATGGCAACATGGATGAGTCTTGAAAACATTGTGTTCGGTGAAAGAAGCCAAATACAATAAAATACGGAAAACTATTTTATGGTGTTAAGATCAGGATACTGTTTTCTCTTGTGATTGGGTAGTTCCTGAAAGAGTGCTATTGGGTTTTTAGTAATTTCTTTCTTTCTTTAGCTGGATGCTGTTTACAGAGGTGTGGTCAGTTGGTGAAAATGTTTGCACTTCTCTGTATGTGTGCTATACTTCAATTAAAAGTTTACCAACACCCACCCACACACCAAAGCAAAATTCCTTCCATGTTCCTCATAACCAGCAGAAACATTTCCAAACCCTAGCAGTACACTCAGTGCCCTCTGTGATACGACCCAGGGCATCTCCCTCCCACCTATGGCGCGTGTGCCATCCACACTGAGTCACACCTGTTCTGCTGGCACATCTCTGGGCCCTTGCTTTTCTAGTTCCTCTCTCAATCTGTTTCTGTGCTGAAAATGCCACCTCCTCTATGAAGCCTCCCTTTATTTTTTAGGCCAAACAGATCTCTCCTGGGCTGTGTTCACATGGCATGCTGTTTTCCCCTCTCTCAGGGCCCTTAGCTCTCTCTGCTTACACGTGTTTCCTTGATTGGTGGTAAACTCTGCGGTGGCAGGAACAGTGTCTCATTCACCTTTGTAAAATCTCCTGGAGCCAGTGTTGTGGCTGCTATAGTGCTCGAGCTAATGAATATCTGACAAGTGATTGAATGCATGCTCTGAGTTAAGCCTCAGTCAGTACTGCCAAAAAGCCAAGACACCCAGCTTGCCTGCAGAAAGCTTTTGCTGAGAGCCAAGTCACTTTGGAAGGAAACACATCCTGCAGTCCTTTATTGGCTGTTGACAGCCAACCAAATGTAAATGTGTTGTGCAGCATTGTGGGCGTGTCCAGTTAGACTGAGCAGCCCCACTAACATGAATAAGCCGTGCAAATATGTGTTTAATGACCATGTTGCTCCGTGTCAAGTCTTAATCCCAGATAATTAGCAGATAGATAATTGGTAGAAGAATGGGAGGTGCCGATGGATATCCCATCACTTGGGTGAAGCTAGTGATCCTCTATGGATTAAGACCCACCCTCTGTAAGTGTTGATGGCTCCTATTTGAAATGCTCCTTTCGAAAGGGCCTAGGTCCAAGAAGTGTCAGGAGCTCCAGAATGGGGCGTTGGCATCAGCGCTAATTCCCTGGGCTGCTTCCATTCAAGGTGGGTGGATGGGCCCCACTGCCACCAGCTTAGTGCTGACAGCTCAGAGTCCTGTACTGCCACTGACCTGGTGGGTCGTCTTGAGTAGGTCCCGTCTCCTTTCTTGCCATTTGTCTACTGGCAAAGGGTAGAAGGAATGGGGTGGACATGCTGAGTTGAGAACCCATTGTAGACAAGATTTTCCCTACTCTGCTCCTTCCTGGTTTTGTCAGAGGCGTGGTTAGTTGGCCTGGATGTTGGGGTGCCTTGAAGAGGATGTTCTGGGAGTGAAAGCAGACATCTGAGGTGAGTGTTGACAGTATTGTATTATGTGCATGGTGACCCTGGAGTTGCACAGCCAGGCAGCACTGGATTGAATGACTTTCACCTGTCAATTTAACAAACTAGTCATGCTCAAGAGAATGGAACTTAAAAGCAGCTCTGCTGTGGATCTGGGTGTAGAGGAATGAGCACTTGACTACAAGTCAGGAGGCTAGTTTTGAGGCTGTTATCATAGGAAGTTTAGTGTGAACAGAGTCTTTATTTCTCTGGGATAAATGCCCCTGAGTGCAATTGCTGAGTTGTATGGTTGTTACCTATTTAACTTTATAAGAAACTGCTAAATTGTTTTCTAGAGCAGCAATACCATTTTACATACCCATCAGCATTGTATGACTGATCCAGTTTCTCTAACTCCCTACCAGCATTTGGTGTTGTCACTGTTTTTTTTTTTTTTTTTTTGTAGTCACTGTGATAGGTATGTAGCAATATTACATTGTGGTTTTAATTTGCATTTCCCTGTCGACTAATGATGTTGAACATCTTTTCATGTGCTTATTTGCCATCTGTGTATCCTCTTTGGTGCGATATCTCTTTTGTCCATTTTGTAGTTGGATTGTTTCCTTACTGGTGAGTTTGAGATTTGTCTATATATTCTAGATAGGAATCTTTTGTCAAATATGTGGTTTGAAAATACTTTCTTCTGGTTTGTGGTTTGTCTTTTCTTCCTTTTAACAGTCTTTCCTAGACAAATGTTTGTAATGTTAACAGTCCTATTTAACAATTTTTTTCTTCTATGCATTTGTGTCATTTCTAAGAACTTTTTGTTTGCCTAATTCTACATCCCAAAGATTTTCCTCCCATTTTTTTCTAAAAGTTATCTACTTTTACATTTTGTGTTTAAGTCCATTATCCACATAAGGTTAATTTTTGCATAAAGTATTAGATTTAGATTGAGGATCAAATTTCTTTCTTTCTTTCTTTTTTTTTGGCCTTTGGATGTCCTGTTGCTCCAGCACCATTTGTTGAAAAGGGTGTCTTTCCTTTGTTGGACTGCTTTTTCACCTTTGTCCCAAATCAGTTGGTTATTTATGTGTGGGTCTATTTTGGGGTTCAATGGCACCCCACTCCAGTACTCTTGCTTGGAAAACCCCATGGACGGAGGAGCCTGTTAGGCTGCAATCCATGGGGTCGCTAAGAGTCGGATACGACTGAGCGACTTCATTTTCACTTTTCACTTTCATGCATTGGAGAAGGAAATGGCAGCCCACTCCAGTGTTCTTGCCTGGAGAATCCCAGGGACGGGGGAGCCTGGTGGGCTGCCATCTATGGGGTCGCAGAGTCAGACATGACTGAAGTGACTTAGCATAGCATAGCATTCTTTTTCATGGATCTGTGTGTCTGTTCCTCTACCAATACCAATATGGTCTTGAATACTATAGGATATAAGAAGTGTTGAAATTGGTTAAATGATTCCTCTCCCTGAAATGGACTAAATATTCATGTCCCTTCAAATTTCAAATGTTGCAATCCTAATTCCCAATGTGAGAGTATTAGGAGATGGAGCCTTTTGGAGGTCATTAGGTCAGGGTAGCGCCCTCATGAATGAAATTAGTGTCCTTGTTTAAGGACCCCAGAGAGCTCTCTTGTCCTCTTTCCACCATGTGAGAATACAAAGAGAAGTCGGAAGTCTGCACCTGGAAGAGGGTTCTCACCGGAACTTGGCTATGCTGGCACTCTCCCAGGACTGTGAGAAATAATTTTTTTATTGTTTATAAGCCCCCCAAGTCTGGTACTTTGTTATAGCAGTCTAAACTGACTAAAAATATACTCTTTTTTCAAAATTGTTTTAACTATTCTAGTCCCATTGCCTTTACGTATATTTTAGAGTGATCCTGTCTGTATCAGTAAAAACTCTTGCTGAAATTTTGATAGGAATTACTTTAAACCTGTATGTCTACTTCGGGAAAAATCAACTTCTTCATATGTTGAGTTTTCCAACCGTGCATATGATCTGTCTGTTTGTTTAGACTTTCTTTGTTTTTTTTTCATCAGTATTTTATACTTTTCAACATACAAGCTCTGTACATGTTTTGTTAGATTTACCACCTGTTTTTTTGAGTGATTATAAATGGTATTATATTTTAAATTTTGGTATGCACACTTTCATTGTTACTACATAGAAATATAATTGTTTGATGTTTGTCTTATAGCTTCTAGACTTTTCTGGACTCACTTATTAGTTCTAGGAGTTTTGTTGTTGTTGTTTCTCCCTATGGAATCCCTTGGATTTTCACTGTAGACAGTCATGTCCTCTGAAAATAGAGACAGTTTTATTTCTTCTTTTCCATTCTATGTAACTCTTAATTTCTAGACTTTTTTTTTTTTTGGTACTGGGTAGAACTTCCAGTACTATGTTGAATAAGAGTGATGAGAATGGACATCTTGCCTTGAGCTTGATCTTTGGGAAAAATATTCAGTCCTAAGTATAATGTTAGCTGTAGATTTTTGGTACACATTCCTTGTCTAGTTGAGGAAGAACCCTTCTGTTCCTATATTTTTGAGAGTTTTTATCATGATAGGTATTAATTCTGTCAAATGCTTTTTATATAGTGATATGATTATGTGATTTTTCTCTTCTTTAGTCTATCAATATGGTGGCTTGTAGTAATTAATTTTTGCCTATTGAACTAGCCTCACATCCTCTGAAGTCAACTGTGTTTGGTTATGCTATATAATTATTTTCATATATCACTGAATTCTATTCACTAATATTTTATTGAAGACTTTTCTGTCATTTATGAGAAATACTGGTTTATGGTTGTTGTTTCATATGACCTTAATCTGATTTTGTCATCAGGTTAATACTAGCTTTATAGAAAATAAATTGGACGTATTTTTTCCTCTTCTATTTTTTGGAAGAGATTGTGTCATTGGTATTATTTCTTTAAAATTTTGATAGAATTTTCTAGTGAAATCATCTGGGCCTGGACATTTCTTTTGGGGAGTTTTAAAAAATTATGAATTCAATTTCCTTTATACTCAGAAGGCTATTCAACTTATCTATTTCATATTGAGTAAGTTGTGGTATTTTTTGGTTTTTTGACATTGGTCTATTTTATCTAAGTTGTCAAATTTATGTGTTTTTGGTTGTTTGTAGAATTCCCTTATTATACTTTGATATCTGCAGGGTAGTGGTGATAGCTTCCATTTCATTCCTAAAACTAGTGATTGCGTCTTTTTTCCTTAGTCAGTTTTGTCAGAGGTTTTTCCATTTTAATTCATCTTTTCAAAGAACTAGCTCTCTATTTCCTTGATTTTCTCTATTGTTTTTCCATCTTCAGTTTCAATGGTTTTGACTCTTTATTGCTCCCTCCCACCATTCCCTGATTCCTTCCTTCTTTCCTTCCAGCCTAATAGACCTACAACAGTATGTTAGTTCTAGGTATATAAGTGATTCAAGAGTTCTGTATGTTACAAAATAATGACCCTGATAAGTCTAGTGACCATCTGTCACCATACAGTTATAATATTACTGACTGGATTCTTTTTTTCTATTTTCTTGAGGTGGAGCTTAGGTTATTGATTTGAGATTTTCCATTTTTCACAATGTATGCCTTTAGTGCTATAAATTTCTCTCTTAGCATTTTATTTTTGCTATTTCCCACAACTTTGGGTATGCTGTATTTTCATTTTCATTCACTTCCATGTTTAATTTCTCCCCCAACTTCTAGACTTTCTCTTTTACCCATGGACTATTTAGAAACATATTGTGTACAATGTTTTCCATTCACTGATAAACTAAGTCAATTTCTGGATCTTTCTTTGTCTTGTATGCTTCATTTGTTTTATTGGCAAGCAAAGCCCTATAAGGGATGGCTTCCCTACTCTTCAGACTCATGTCCATCTTCATCTTGACTAATCTGGAAGTAATGAAGTTTATAAGTGTCCTTGTCAGATGCAACCCTTGAAGCCAGTCACCAAAATTGTTCTTTTTAAGATATTTCTTGGTAAGATATTTTAGATACCTTTTAGAGAACTGTTTCTCAGAAACAACCATGATTTTGAAGCATTCAGTGCAAACAACATTCCCAAGATTTGCAGGTTTTCCATTCATTTTAACCTTCTCACATAGAAATGGTTCAAAATTTCCAGAATCTTCTCCTGGATGATTAAGATCCAAATTAAACTTCCAGGTTGACTTCTTGGGCTTCCTTGTCTTTCTTCGGCACCATCTTGAAGGTTGGCCATGCAATCAGAGAGCAGCCCTGAGTCTTTTGACTTCTAGCCTAGTGCTCCTCTAACCCAGGAGCCTCATGATGCAAAGTATTATCACTTAGAAGTTCTGGTGCCCAAATGCCTGGCTTCAAACTGCTCCTCCTGTTCTACTTAACGGTCACTACCTTTCAGGGGAGTTTGTGGAGACTAAAAGCACTAGATAGTGCCCCCCACCCCCCCCCACCCCCGCTGCAGCTCACTGAATGTTAGCCATTGTGACTGGTATCAGAGACGGAAGGCATTGTTGTGCCCATTTTATTGTTGAGGAAGTTGAGGCTGAGACTTGCGCTGGTACTGGAGCCAGGATTTGAACCAGTGCATTTGTGACAAAGGTGGGCAACTGCTCAGAAAATAGGAAAGTACCGGTGTTCAGATTTGACCCTTACTAACAGTATATCAGACTCTAGATTCATTCCATGCATTTGTGTGTAGTGGGAGGAAGCCCAAGTTTCCTGAAGATAGATTCAGGAGGAAATCTTCAAACTGAGACCTGAAAGGGCTTACCTGGTGGCTCAGTGGTAAAGAATCCACTTGCCAATGCAGGGGACACAGGTTTGATCCCTCCGGAGTGATCCCACGTGATCTGGAGTGATGCCACGGAGCAATTAAGCCCATGCGCCACCCCTGTGCTCTAGAGCCTGGGAACCACGACTCCTGAGCCCTCATGCCCTAGAGCCCATACTCCGCAACAAGAGAAGCCACTGCAATGAGAAGCGTACGCACTGCAGCTAGAGAGTAGCCCCTGTTCACTGAAACTAGACAAAAGCCTCAACAGCAAGGAAGACCCAGCACAGCCAAAATAAATAAATACAATTTACAAAAAAAGAGAGAGAGAGATTTGAAAGCCACTTACTGAGAAGCGAGGTGTTTGCCAGGGCATGTAACTCACCAGCCAACCAACCTTGTAGTAGTGTTTCGGAAAAGTCATTTATGTTCATTATAGTTTGGGGTTTGGGTGGAAAGCCTGTTTCAGTTCTGGGGTTTTGCTTTCCTATCAGGCCGGCTGCAGGCCCAGACTGGCCCCTGTTGGAAGGAAGTCGGCCCTCCTCCCCTCAAGGAGGAAAGGCCCTCCCGTCTGTGGTCGCTGCATTGTACTTGCTGGATTCCAGGCTGTCAGTCTCATGGAGAGCTCCTGGGACGCTTAGCCTGCAGATTGTTTTGTTAGGTTTCTCCTACAATTAATTTGGAAATCACCCAGCTGCCCACAGCCTCTCCCAGGTGTTCTGTAAACCACAGGCCTGCTCCTGCAGCCTTTGCCTTGGTGGGACCATCGCTAGCTGAAGCTGGGTGGGTCAGGGTGGGGTGATAGGAGGGTGAAAAGAGGCCCATAATGGTAGAGCTCATTTAAAGCCACGTCCCCCTCAGCTTTGGCACTAACCGTCCTGCTTTGTAGGATCTGGAGCAAACAGATCCACACACTTTGCAAACTTTATCTTTAAGCCTCACACGCCCCAGGAGGTAAGTCAGGGGCGTGTGGAGGATCCACCCTACTTAACGAGAAAGGATTTCCCCCAAGCTGCAGTCAAACCAACACGCAAGCCTCCCGTTTCCCATATCCAAGGAGCACAAATCCTCACATGCTTGATTCATTTTACTGTGAACTTTGTTACACCTGGATTGAATCCCTTGCAGACAAAGGTCTGTGACCTTGCGCTTGCCCTCTTTTCTTGGACCTTACTTTTCTCATCTGAAAAAATGCACCTGAAAACTGCTACTTCCCAGGGCAGTTGTGAAGATCTAAAGGAGAGCATATGTGGAAGTTCTTAGTACAGCATGAACAAAGCCACTCATGGATAATGTGAGTTATGTTAGTCAGCTGTGCCATGGCTGAGCCACTTGAAGCTAGGGAAGAGCAATGGTGTGCTGAGAGCCCTGGACAAGGATCTAAGATGTTAGCTCCTTGTACAGCTGTGGAAAGTCACCTTCTTTATTTATGTGCTCAGTCGTGTCTGACTCTTTGTGACCCCATGGACTATAGTCCACCAGGCTTCTCTGTCTGTGGAATTTTCCAGGCAAGAATACTTGAGTGGGTGGTCATTTCCTTCTCTGGAGGATCTTCCCCTCCCAGGGTTGAACCCATATCTCCCGTGTCTCCTGCATTGCAGTGGGATTCTTTACCTGATGAGCCATTGGGAAAACCCAACCTTGTTTTTTCCTTCTATAAATCAAGGGGTAAGATTAGATTACCTTTTAGCTGTATGTTTGTTTTTTTGTTTTTGTTTTTTTAATATAAGAATGGCAAAGGAAATCTCAACGGGAAAACGAAGAATCAATTTTTTCCTGCCTCCAAAAGGGTCACCTTCTTTAGTTAGGATGTATTTGGCTGCAAGTAACAGAGAGACCAAAGATAAGAGGTTTAAATGGCAGGATGTTTGTTATCGCACACAGGTATAATGAATTGTTCCAGGGTTGGTTCTTTCAGTAGCTCAGCGATGTCATTAGGTACCCAGGTTATTCCCACCTTTTGGCTCTGCCATCCTCAGCAGGTTGGCTTGTTCTCTTAGGCTGGTACCCTCCGAGTCCAACATGTCTGTCACACTTGCAGGAGTCACACCCTAACAACATTAAGAGGAAGAAAATGGCTATTTATTTCCCCCTGTTGCTTTAAAAACAAGGAAATATTTCCCAAAAGTCTTGAGCAGACTTTTCTGGACATCTCACTGGCCCGAAAAGTATCCTGGGCCTGTTTCTCAATAATCACTGGCAGGAGTGATGGAATCATCACCATGTCTACCTTAGACAAGTCCAGATTGAGCCAGTGGGCACTCCAATGGGTGTAAGACATCCCCTACAACACATGACCAATTGCAACCTGAACAAAATCAGAGTCTTGTGAGCAGAGAGGGGGCAGAATGACAACTATCAGTATCTGGCACACCTTCTTCTTGAATAAGCCAGAAAGAGAGCGTATTGTTTTACTCCTGTCCAGGGTTGCCCACTGTTCAGTTGTCCTCAGTAGGCTGCATCTCAGCTCTACCATAAAGACCCCTTTGTCCAGTTCCCTTGATAGGACACTGTTCTTTCTTTTGAGCATCAGTACAGAGAAAACGTGAACACACCCCAATGTTGAGTAGTTGTATGAAGCTTGGATGAAATCTAGGATAGAAGCAAAGTGTTACATGGGAGGGGGAAATTTTGAAAATGCTCATATTAAGTATAATTTTCTCATAGTGGAAGAAACCCTTGGACTTCCCTGGTGGTACAGTGGATTAGAGTCTGATGCCAGTGCAGGGGACATGGGTTCAATCCCTGGTCCAGGAAGATTCCACATGCCTCAGAGCCTGCGTGTCACAACTACTGAAACCCATACACCTGTGCTCCACATCAAGCGAAGCCACTGCAATGAGAAGCCATTCCACTGCAATGAAGAGTAGCCCCGGCTTGCTGCAACTAGAGAAAGCCTGCTCTCAGTAACAAAGACCCTGCGTAACCAAAAATAAATAAGTAATTAAAAAAAAAAAAGACCCTTCACAGGGCTGCTCACGAACACACCATGCTTCTAATCTCATTCCCTTGTCCTGAGGTCTGGACCTCTGCAACAGAATAACATGATCCATTCGTATTTGAGCTGAGTTACATACTGGCTGCTGTGGGGAATGAGTGAGGAGAGCAGTGGAGGGATCAGGGAGCTCTGTGTGTGAGGCTGATGCTGTGATCCAGGAGAGGGATGATGGAGGCTCCTGCTAGGTTTTGTCCTTGGAGGTGCAAGATGGGATTAGGTGGTTCCTGGAGAGGTAATGATCAAAGCAAATTTGGGGTGACTGGAACACATAGGAGTGTCTAGGAACAGCAAGTGGGGTGTTGGCTGGAGCCTAGAGGTGTAGGAGGGCAACTGTGGGAGATGAGGCCAGGAAGAGGGTTGGCATAAGGATCATGGAGGGCCCCAAATGCCAGGTAAGGAGTTTGGGCTCTCTGGTACAGACAAAAGGGAGCCTGAGCCCACAGGACTGGAGCTCAGCTTCTGGAAGTGAGGCTGGCAGTGTGGGCAGAATGGGGGGTGGAGGTAACAGCATCCAGGGGCGGGCTTGGCTGGCTACAGGCGGCTGAGAGCGGTGGAGAGAGTTGGGCTGTATGAGGCTGTGCTTCTCATACTTCATCTCTGGTTGCTGATTGCCTCCATGCATGAAAAATCATAGCTGGGAAGCCGCTCCAAGTTCTCAGATAATGAGATAAGCCGATGTTCTGACCAGGGCAGAGATCCACCCTGATTCTGGCTCCCAGTCCCTTCCTCAACCTGGGAGGGGCTGACAGTTGATCCCCAGCGCCTCTCTGACTACTGCCTCTGCACCTGGTTAACCCTTCTGGGCTGAGCTGGAAATCCAAGCCTCAGCTCTCAGAAGAAGGGTTGTGGGGCTGGCAGAGGGGTATGGGGAGCTCCACAGGGAGCAGTCGTCCTTTCCATCCCAGGAGTTCTGCTAGCTTTGGCCTCTACCTGGAGAGAAGAGGGAGGGCCTCCCATCCTCTTCTGCCCTACCTGTCTGCCCTGCTTTTTCTTTAGTTCACTGCTCAGTTTGGGCTGAAAAGCACTAACCACACTGCCTTCCCTCTGGGTAGTTCTAAGCTATGTATTTAACTGATCCCAGGCTCGCTTTACCCATCCATAGAATGGAGGGCCCCCACCCAGTTGCACTCCTTCTCCATCCCTCAACCCCCACCTTCACAACCACCCCCATCTGATTACTTCCATTTCCACATTGCCTTTTATGAGGATGATAATCAAATGTAGTCTCCCTCGAGGGAGGCATAGGTTTTAGTCAGGCTTGGACACTTACAGCTATGAGTTAAGTCACGTGTCCCTTTAGCTCTGTCGAAGCTCTATACACACACATCGTATTCCTATTTATTCTTATTATTGAAAACTCATGTGAGCACTGAGATGAGAGTCCTGGTTCTTCCACCGAGCTGCTCTGTGATCCCGGGAAGAAAATCCAGTCTGGTACATGCCCCTTGTCTGAACAACTTTTCATCAGGGACCTTCCCCGCCCCCTCCAGTTATTCTGTCATGCCAGCCCCAGCAGTCAGCACTTCTCAGGAACAGGATGAGCACAGAAACTGAATTCTCTAGAAAGCTGTGTGTATTGGGGGTGGGAATAGGGGGACTGTGGGGATGGCGGGGGTGGGGGGGATTCATTAGGGCACTCATAATCTTGGGCTGTTCAAGGGACCCTTAAACTGCTTTACTGGAGGATCCTTCAGCTCTTCCTGCTGGCTATTGGGTCCTGAAAAGTGAGCTTTATTTTTCTCCTAAACCCTAACTAGCCCAGACTGGGGGTTAGAGTTGCCAAGCTTAATCCGTATTTAGGCAAATGACTGCTGCTTAGAGGATACAGAGACCAGAGCCCAAGGTCTCCAAAGTGGCTCAGCAGGGAGTCAGGAGCCTGGATTCCTGGCCAGGCTCTGACACCCCAGCTTTCAAGATGGTTTCAGATACACTCTCATTGAAGTCACTGTCACAGTCACACCCATCAGACAGGGAACATGAGATGAGATGCATTCGAAAGGTTAGGATTCCAAGACTGTAAAGTATACCCAAGGGTGGAGGTGAAGGGCTCTACCCCAGCCATCTCTCTCTGCAGCCATCTCTGGTTGGGGTTCTTGCCCAGAAACAGGAAGTTTCTGGAAGTTATTCTGGGGTCTCTGATCAACAACGTACGTAACACTTTACCCCTCACCGACACCCCGCCCCACACTTCTCTAAAGCTTTGCCTCTCTACGTAGGGCAGAGAAATGCTTCAGGTCTTGTTGAAATGCAGTTTGTGTTTCAGTGAATCTGGGTAGAGCTTGAGAGTCTGCATTTCTGTCGAGCTCCCAGGGATGCCCACGTTGGTAGTCTATAGCCCACACTTAGAGCTACAAGGCCTTTGTCTCCTGTGCAGGACAGCAGGGACAGCAAGCCTGCTCTCAGCCTTTCTACTGGCTCTTGGAGAACAGCATCCTGGATTCAGATGACCAAAAAAAGAGGAGTTCAAGAATGTGAGCATGAAAGGGGACCTGCCACCTAGGTTTGCAGATAGTGCAACATAGGCTGGTGCAAGTTCGATCAAGATCTCCAAGTATTTCAGTGACAAAGTTGGGACTCAGGCCTCTTGCAAAGGAAAAACAAAAACTAGAAAAGATACTCACTGAGGTGTTTTCTGTGCTTTCTCTGGGTGAATTAATGTTACCTTGACTCTTCTTTCTGTGGTTGTTGTCTTTTTTTTTTTTTACAATGAAAGTGTACCAATTTTGTAATAAAAATGTAATTTTAATGAAAACATTCTCACAAAGTTCTTAGTAAATGAGATTATGTTTATGAGTGTTCTGGATAAACTATAACTGTGTACAGCAGCTTCATGTCATGACTGTGGAATTCAGCCCAAACGCTCACGAGTTCATTTCAGCGAGGTTACCCTTACTCTTCCAGGTGCACGGGTCGTCGAGTTGAGGAAGCCGATGCCGTCACCATCCACAGCCGCCGAAAGCAACTTCCTACTCCCCCTTGGCCTCTGCTGTGGGAACGCTTCCCCTAGCGCTGCAGGAATCTTTCCCCTTAAACCGGGGAAGATTCCTTAATCCGTTTTCGTGGTAAACGACCTCGGGCCAAGACTCCTTTTGTTGCTGGTTTCTTAAACTTAATTGCAAGCAAAGTTAATTTGAAAGAAAATAAATGTTACAGCTCTGGGGCGAATTCTAACGAGCCTTGGGAAATTAGAGAAGAACGCATCTAATTACCCACAGCCCGGGGGGCGCCTGCACACTACGCTGGGGGTGCAGAGCCCAGATAGGGGCACACAATTTTTTTGGTTTCAAGATAGGAAGAAGAAAAAAGAAACACACCTCCCGACTCTGAGCCCCTAGACAGGGAGGTCCTGTTTCGCGGTTTGGGGGTTCGGAGAGTTGGACTGTCGCTAGACGCAGCAATGAATGCTCTCAAGGTCCTAGAATCGCGCGGACGGCTCGGCCGCGTGGAGGGTAGACTCGGCTCGGCCCGTCTGTGGTTGAAGCGCCCGGATGGCCCGCGAGCTTTGGGTGCCGCCGGCTGGCAGGAGGCCGAAAAGCGCCGACATTCTCCAAAACCTCGACAGTCCCGCTGTCTTTCCGGGCTCTCGCTGTGCGCACCCAGTTCCCAACTCGCAGCGTCCCCTCTCCCGTCACATACTCTGGCTTTTGGCGCCATCTCACCCGTCGTCCCAGTTTCCAGAGAGAGTTGGGAGTGAAGACGCGTGCACTTTGCCTCTCCATCTTTCTCGTTCACCCGGGTTTTACCTCGACGCTCCAGGAGGCTTCGGGATAAGCTGGCGCTTTTTAATTGTAAAGCCCTTCTTCCCTCGTGTGCCAAGCGCTTTACAGTTTACAGCGTATCTACCTCTCTTGATTCGTTTAACTTCAGGAGGACTCTGAGCGAGGGGTCACAAATTACTACTCACAAATGAGGACCCTAGAGAAGGGACTGGTTAATGGCGCTGTCAAAGCAATGGACTTGCTAAATAAAACACAGAGAAGGGTCAACCACCGCATTAACCGGGCACATAGACTGCCCTTTTCCAGCCCTAATCCCCTAGCTGGGCTTTAGGCAGCCAAGGACAAGACCCTGGCGTGGAAGCCTTTCAATTTCTGACTACTGCCAGCTAAGGAAATGGCAACCCACTCCAGTATTCTTGGCCTGGAGAATCCCAGGGACGGGGAGCCTGATGGGCTGCCGTCTATGGGGTCACACAGAGTCGGACACGACTGAAGAAACTTAGCAGCAGCAGCCAGCTAGGCAAGGCATCCTGATTTCTGCCTGGGAGAGCCAGACTGTCTAGCTGCACATGAGAACCTTTGAATTTCAACCTGCAAGGATCCATAGGGAGATAAGGGAGGCCTAACACCTAGGCATTTCCAAGGTCACAGGGCTAGGTCTGAAATCTGGACCTACTGGTCGTAGGGTCAGTGCTGCAGCTGCTCCCTGCCTCCAGGTGGTTCATTACTACCAGCAGAGTTCAGAAGGACCAGTGTCTAGACTCCTGCTAACACCATAGCCATCAACCACACACTGCTATTGAGCACTTGGCTTGTGGTTAGTCCAAACTTGAGCTCTAAGTGTAAAATACACTCCAGATTTTGAAGACTTAGTATGAAAAACATACACTACCTCAACAATTTTTACACTGATTATACCTTGAAATGATAGTTTGGACAAATTGTGTTAAATACAGTATATTATTAATCTATTTCACTTGTTTTTAAAATAAATGCAGCCACCAGAAAAATCTTAGTTACATGGGCAGCTTGCATGATATTTCTATTGGGCAGCACTTTTTAGACAGATACCCGTCTGGACTGAATCACATTCACATGTCTTTGTGAACAGGATAGAGCAATCCACGAAATTAAAAATTACCAGTGGTTTTCAGTCTTCTTTCCCACACTCCCCAACTCTTCCCTAGTAAATTAATTACACAGAAAGAGGCTGCCTTTCTCTTGCCAGAACTCACTTACTCAAAGATCTTTATTAGAAACAGTTCATATGAACACTCAAGTTTATCTGAAACTGCACAACGAGCTTCTGAAATATTTAATGCTTGAAAGTTTTGCTCCAGAATCAAAACTTACAAGATATCTCCTGAGAAAGGTGGGGAAATGGTTGGATTTATTATGTTTTTTCTGATCTTGGTCATCTTGTAGCTTAAAAGAAATAAATGGAAACAAAGTTAAATACCAGTTTCTTTCTAAGCCTGCCTAACTGCCCGGTTTTTCTTTCTTTTTTGCATGAAAAGATGCCAGGGATGGAAGGGCCAGCCCACAAAATGAAAGCCCTCACCAAGAGACTCAAGAGAGTTTTGTTATCTCTTTGACTTTTAACTCACCCATTGGGTCCAGGGCTTAATAAAAAGAAAGAGTGGGCAATGGACAAATGTATTTCTACCTGCCTCATTGGAAAACCACATTTATGACCCAGCAGTAATAGCTGCCGAATGATCAGCACATCATGCTGAAATTGTGACATAATTGGGGCCTGGAGCTAATCCAGAGTTGCTTGCCATGAGCTCTGTTCCCATTCCCTGGAGTAAGGTTAGGCCTTGGGTGGCCCATCCATGCTGCCAAATATGCAGGGCGGCAGCAGCCCTGATGGGCCCTTAAAGATCATATGGGGCACGGTTGGATTCTACAGCTCTCTTGTATATCACATGGGAACCCTGCAGGGTGTGAGTGATGGAACTGGGTCACACTGTGGCAACCCAGCACAGTCCGGATTCAGAGCCAGGTTTGCAGTTCTCAGAGGCTGGGAAAAGCAGGCCTCGGTCAAGCTAAACAGAGATCTTTCCCATTTTTTAAAAAAGTTACTTCTTTTGCAAATTTGTCCTCCTCATCTTATGTGGGAAGACGCTATAGGAGTCTTTTATTGTAATAAGACAGTCAAAGGCACAAGAGGTCGAACTGTGTAAAAAGAGCTTTGAAAAGTACAGGGAAGAGTGAAATCATGTGATTCTTCACCATTCCTCTAGACTCTGGAGTAGACGCTACCTTGTGCCCCGTTTAGAGCTAAGGGCCCTCCCCGGTTAGAATGTCCAAGGCAAGACCTTTGGAGCTGCGCCTCTATGAGGGTCTCTTGTCCCAGTCCATGGGCCTAGGACGCTTCTCCCCACCTCCCATTTTCAAAGCCGCCCGGTAGGCGCCCGGTGTACGCGGTGCACCGGGAGTCTGCCCCTGTCACGCCGGCTCGGTCCCTGCCACGTGGCTCTCAATTCGGCCCTCTGTCCAGTCCTGTCCTCAGGTTTCGTCGATACTTAGTTCGTAAGGACAGTCGAGGTATCTATGAATTTTCGCCTGTATGCTCCGCTCACATGGCGGACACGAACCGATCCACTGCGCCTGGATAGGCAGCCGCGTGGCGAGCGTGGTAGGCGCCTCCACTGCCCGCTCCGAGCTGCCCACCAGGATTGTAGCAGGGCCCCAGAGCTCCGAACTGGCCGGGCGATGTGCGCCCATAGAAGTCCACCGCAGTCTCGACGCCGCCGCTGCTGCCACCCGCGGGGGGCGAAGCGGGCCCGGCCAACCGGCCAGTCGCTGCGAAGAGGGCCCCGCCGGCCCCTTGCGAGTACGTGCCGTCGGGGCCAGCGTACGCGGCCGCATAGGCGGAAGTATTGGCGGGTCGGGCACCGGCGCAGCCGGCCGGCTGGTAAGCTGTGCTAGCGGCAGAGCCGCCGGCCGAGGCAAAGGAGCAGGAACCGGCGGGCCCCGATGGCGCGGGGCCCAGTTCTGGGCTGAGCGGCCGTTCAGGCACCAGGCCGAACACGCGGCACGGGCCTGGCGAAGCAGCCGGGTAGTACACCGGGGGCGGCGCGGCGAGCGACGGTGCGGCATAGCCTGCATAGACCGCGCCAGGGTAAGGAGGGCGCGCAGCAGGCACCCCACCCGGGAAGATGGCGGCAGCGGCGGCGGCCGCAGCGGCGGCGGCGGCGGCGGCCGCGTCGTGCATGTAAGCCGGGTAAGTGGACAGGTCAGAGCGCTTGAAACGCTTGCGGCGGCGCAGGAAGCTGCCGCTCTCGAACATGTCCTCGGCGTTGGGATCGAGCGCCCAGTAGTTGCCCTTGCCCGGGCGGCCGGCCTCGCGCGGGATCTTGAGGAAGCAGTCGTTGAGTGTGAGGTTGTGGCGGATGCTGTTCTGCCACTTTTTAGGGTTGTCGCGGTAGAAGGGGAAACGCTCGGTGATGAACTTATAGATGCCGCCCAGAGTGAGGCGGCGCTCCGGCGCGTGCGCTATGGCCATGGCAATGAGCGCGATGTAGCTGTAGGGCGGCTTGCCCCGCTGCAGGGGGCGCTTCCGCCGCCGCCCACCGGCGCCGCGACCCGCGGCCTCCGCTGGTACCCCGCCGGCCCCCGCCTCACCGCGCTCCTCCTTCACGGCCGCCAGCGCCTCCGGTTGCGGCGGCGGCCCGCTCTCGGCCGTCATGACGCAGCCGTCCCGCGTCCCCGAGGCGTCCCCGCTGCCTTCGAGGATCGGGCGGCGGCTTTGGGAGCTGCGGGGCCCGGGACACTGGGTCGCGGGGACCAACGCTGGTTCCCTTTGCAAAGAGCTGAGAGGGTCCTCGCAGCTGGCACCGGGAGCTTCCCTGGCAGGGGCTCGCAGGAGGCTTGGCGCCCGCGGTTTCCGGACTGGCGGTCTGCAGACAGAGGTTCAAGTGTCCGGCCTACCGACGGCTCTGCTCGTGTTCTGGACCTCGAAGCCAGGCGCCGGCAGCGACGCTGGTACTGAAACTAGACTCCTGTCTAGGGCTGAAGGGTCCTTTGCGCGCTGGTGCCAGGCGGTCAACGGGTCTGGAATTGGTCCTGGGGCTGAGGCGCTGGCATCAGTTCTGGGCTTCCCGCTGATTCTGAGGATAACCGTCGAGGTCGCGAGTGCAGAGGAGGTTGCGGGCCCAAAGGCCTGAAACGGTAGCAGTTAGTGCAGGCGTGGGCACTGTGTTGGGGGCGGCCTAGGCCGCGTCCCTGAGGCCGCAGCCGCTGAAAGCGCGGAGGGCAAGCAAGGAGTCGAGGCGACGGTAGCGAGGTCGCGGCGCGGGCCAGGCGCGGTGGCCGGCCACTGTTCCTCTCCGAAGGGTTGGCCTCCAGCCGCCAATACTTCTGGCGAGGCGCTCCCCTGCACACACCCGGACCGGCTCCTCCCTCCGCGGGTTTCTCCTCCTTAAAGGCGCCGGGAAGCTCGGGGCGGTGCCGGTTCCCCGCCCGCCCCCTACCCCCCGACTACCCGCCCCCTGGGCCCCGGCGCACCTCCCCAGGTAGGAGCAGCTGTGGCGGCGCGGCGGGAACCACACTATCGGAGCGCCGAAGGCGCTTGGAGATCTCCCCGGCCGGTTCTCTCTGCGCACCGACGGGGAGAAAGAGGCCGAGAGAGGCAGGGACTGTCGGCGCGCAAACTCGGCGCTTCCGGACTTTACCAGCCTGTATAGAAGGCTGGGACCCACAGGTGAAAGGAAGGGCTCGCTTCACTTTTTTGGCTGGAGAGGGTGAGAATTGACTGAGGGGGCTCTTGGTTCTTGTGGGTGGGGGCGAGGAAGGGAGAAAAAGTCCCAAGTGATTGGCTCCCAAGGTCTTTGGGATGATTCTCAAACCCTAAGTCAAGGCTTCCCTGGCCATTCTCCATCCAGTCCCTTGTCTTTCAGACAGAATTCCTAGGTCTTATAGAGGATGTAAGTTGCTACAGTTCCACCGCGACTTCGCGGATTAGCCACCTCACACCTGCCTACGTCTGTGTTAGTGCGTTTCCTCGCCATGTGCCAGAGGCAGCCACTTTACCTCTTTGGGTGCTAGGCTCCTCGACTGTACCGAGGTTTTGTATCTCATGTCCTTCCATTGCTGATATTTAGGGAAACACCGCACTACCCCCACCTCCAATCATTTATCTTTGGGTGGCTCGGGACCCCTCTCTATATGATGGGGAGTGAAGCACAGTTTAAAGAGGATGAAGGCTGGGCTTCTGCCCTCTCGTGGTGATCTCCTCCAGTTCTCTCAGGCCAAGAAGGCTCCAAGCAGCCGAGCCGCTCCATCCCGAAGCGGGGCGGAGGGCTGAGAGAAGTGGGGGCCGGGGGAGGGGGAGCTGTGGCCGTCCGCCGGCGCGTCTCCTTGGAAAGGGGCTGGCACGGGGGACCTGTTTGCTTCGAGGGTGTCTGGTTTCTGAGTTCGTTTTCTGCCACTCCCCAAGACCGAGCTCGGCCTCACCCAAGATTTCCTGCGTCGGTGGTCCCGCAGATCTGTATTCTTTTTATGATCTTTTGCAGGGAGACCTTGGGCCAGTCCCTTCCCACCCGCAAGCCCACAGTTTTCTTTTCTGAGAATTGAAGGAGGAAAAGCACGTGCAGATCTTGGAAGGATAAGGAGGAAGGCTTTTATCCTTAGGATTTCGAGACTCGGTGCCGACAGCCAGAGGCTCCGGCCGAGATGCAGCTTTCCAGCTGCGGATGCAGGGTTGGGGGAACGAGCCGCGAGAGCACGGGCGGCCAGCTTTCAAGGGTTTTAGTCGCGTTCTTCGTGGCAACGAGCTCCGGGCAGACCCAGCCCCACCAAGCACTGGGCAACTGCCTTCGGAAGCAGGAGGCAGAGAGTCCAAGTCCTCGCTCCGCGGATCCGGGTATGGAAGCCAATCGAACAATTTACATGAGGACCTTCCTCCGCGGATGCACACTCGAACGACTGGAGAGGCTTTTCACTTGCTCAAAACACTCCCAGCTTCCTTCTTCCAAAGTAACCACGCTTCGAAAATCCAGGTTTCATCCTATTTTTTTTTCAAAGGGGGAAAAGGTTTAAAGTTGTTAAATTTTAACCAGATTACATCCTAGCAGTCTTTTAATACTGAATTTTATGGTTCCAAGATTCAGATTTCCAAACGTTAAAATTTGGACTACTATCCTAGCATGAATCCCTAAATCAAATAATGTGTTTCTGTAATTCTAAGATTCTATGACCAGTGTCTAAATTCTTTGACTGTGATTATATCTCTATGACTTTAAACTTCTGTTCAGAGTGTAAAAGCATATTCCTTATATCTTAAGATGCTGGGAGTAAGATTTTGTGCCTGAAAATATGATGCCACTGTTGGCAGTTGTAACTTCTCTGTTTTAGACATTTTTGCAGCTCTAAGGTACATATTGCTTAATTTTAATTCCTGTCTAGGAATGTCTGATTGGAAGATTTGGGTCCTATAAATCCACATCTCTCTTATTTCATTCTAAGATATTAGTACTAGATCCACTATTCTATAACTCAAATAATCTAACAATTCTTATAATATTTGTGACCATATGCTTTAATGACTTTTTAAGCTCCAGTTACTATGGTTAGAAGCCTCCATGTCTCAGGATGTTTTGATTCTCATTGTTTTGTGACTGTGGACACACTTTTCTAGAAATCCGATTCGTTTTTCTCAAACTTTTCAGCTACTGAGCTCTGCCTATGCATCAGACCAAGCGTTAGCATCCTGAGATTAGAATTATTAAGACTGTGATTCTAGAATTTCATAAACAAAGAATCCTTAAAATGCTGTTCCATAAATGTTTTATTCTAATAACACATTTCAAAATTCTGTACTTTGAAGATGTAAAATTTGAATTAAAGGATTTGAGTGAACTGGGACAGTTAACCCGTTTGGATCAAAACTATACAGAAAGATCCGCTCAGTGCCAGGCCACTTCCTCAGTTTCCTCTCATCCAGTCTTCACCTCTTCTCTGGGGCAGTGCTCCTTAATATGTATAGGATTAACAGACCCATTGAGAACCATTTGAGAGCTACAGAGTTAGCTCTTGTCCCTTGGAAATCATTCTTTTAGTCCAGCTGGGGTGAGTTGATGTTGATATGAACAGATGCCGGGTGCTTTCCATCCTCTTCTGACTACCTACAGCCCTGAGTGTATCCTCAGCACCTTTTGGAAAAACCTTCCCCCTCACAGGCTATTTTACGTTAAATTCTGGGGGGAGAGGAGGAGTGCTGCTGATCTGTAGAAGATGCTAGAGCTCTTCCCCTGACTACCGAGTTTTGAAGTGCCCTCGGAGAGTTTCGTAAATATAAAGGAGGGGATTCTAGGAGTTATGGGAAATTCCTCCACATCTTTGGACCCAGATGCAGAGGTACCCTGCTCTTAAGGAAATCTTGGAAATTCAAGCTGGAAGGAAACCAGGCCCAGATTGTCAAAGGGGCTTGCTTAAAGTTGTGTAGAGGAGGTTCTACACTGAAAGGGAAACGCAGGTATTTGGGGCCTTACCTCCTGGGCCTGCAGCCTCTCTGTCTTTTCCTGAGTTCTCTGTCCTCACTTGTGCTTGAAGTCCTGGCCCTCACCAGTCTCCTTACAGGGGGACAATGGAAGCCCTAGGCCCAGATGCTTGCCAATCAGATCTAAGAATCTCGGGGCAGCTAGAATACAGGGACTTCTGGATTACTCTGGGACAGTCAGTCAGGGTCAGTGGGTTGTAGGTATGGCCTCAGAGTGCCACAAAGGCAGTCAGTCCTGTGTCACGCTCAGCCTAGCCGCTGGTTGCAGAAGTGGCACCGAGTGAGAGCTGTCACTCAGCCCAGCAGCTTTGAACTATTTGTTGTCCTTCTTAGGCCTCAGTTTCTCCATCTGGGAAGTGCCGGACTTCCTGTCATTTCATTTCCACGGAGTCAAGAGGATGAAGTGGGGCATATCGCCAACCCGTGATCATCTTGTCTTTTAAATTGTTTTCAAGACAAAAATGGTTGTTTAAAAAAAGGCTGCTGGGGAAAATTAAAGTCGTTCCCACTCATACGCGGGAATGAGATGCTGTCCTCAAAGAAGTAGTTTAAAGTAAATTAAATTGTTTTCTGCCCGCCTAGAAGGCAGTATGTGTGTAGGGAGAGTGTTGGAAGTTTAAGAGTTCGCAAGAGTGTGACCTTATTTTGCTCCACGGAGGCGCAGGGACCCCCGGAGCTTAGTCAGGACAACACGGTTTCTAACGCTTTCTCCTGCTGGTTCACTTAAATACCGTGGACAGAGAATTACCATCATCGGGGCAGAGAAACTGGGGCCCAGAGAGGCGAGCTTTCTGCTTCCCTGCTCCTAATCCCTGACTCAAAGCCCTCTCCCAGCGCTGCCCCCTGGTCTCGGAATGGGGAGTTCAGGAGCCGGCCGGGACAGCCCAGGAGCTCCGCGGCGGCTGCAGCGAAAAGGGCAAACCTTCCGGGGGACGCGGACCTGTCCCGCTGCGTACAGCGACTTGGGGTCTGAGTGGAGCCTGAGCAACCCCCGCCCCTAGGTTAGCTCCTCCGCCCTTTCCCAGCCGCTGTGAGCATTCCTGAGCCGAGGACAGAGGAGCTCAAGGTAGATTTTGCTCAGAACCAACGGGAGGGAGCTGGGCTGTGGCTGGGCCCTCTCCTAGGAAAGCTGTGCCCGCCCCCCCGCTACCCCCCCACGGCCGGAGGAGGAGGTGAGTTCTCAGTAGGCTCACGTCCTCCTTTGGGTTCGAGGGTCTGTGGGGCAGGAGTGGCTCTCCAGAATCATCTGGCATCCTGATGTCTTGGGTAATCTGAGCTCTACGTGTGGCCTTGGGACTCGAAGAAGCGGGGAAAATTGTGAATGTTCATTTCAGTGGACAGAGTTCCCGGTTTGCGGTACGATCTCAAAGGGCCGATGATTATCCTCTCCCTCTCAAAGCGGAAATGCACCAGACTGGGTTCAAGTATTGTCTGAGATACAGGAAGAAACAGTGATTTGACCTCCCTCTCTAGGCCAGGCTCAGCCCCAGGCCTTTGATTCTACTCCTTGAGGCCTCCTGCCCCGCTGTGACCATCAGGGCACTTCACCTTGAAGCTATCTCGGCTCCCAGGGTCGGGGCGGGATGCAGACCCAGAAGGTTAGAGCGTGGTGCAGTGCTCAGGCAAAGACCCAGCCCAGCTGCTGGTTGCAATGCCGCGGGGGCAATAGTGAGGGAGCCCAAAGACACTTGTCTGTGGATGCATGCGTGCATGGGTGGCCAAACTCGCCTCTGGCCTCTTTCCTTCGGGCTTTTTTGGCACTGTTTCTCTGTCTAGCCTGAGGGTGTATATCTTTCTTAGTCTTCTTTCCTTCGCTCAGTCGTGTCCGACTCTTTGCGACCCCATGGATAGTAGCCTACCAGGCTCCGCCGTCCATGGGATTTTCCAGGCAAGAATACTGGAGTGGGCTGCCATTTCCTTCTCCAGGGATCTTCCCAACCCAGGGATCGAACCTGGGTCTCCTGCATTGCAGACAGACGCTTTGCCGTCTGAGCCAGCTTCCGCCTTTCTTGCCTGTCTGTATGAACCGGCCTTCACATCCTCCCTTCCTGGATACCTTTCCCCAGAATCGCTTGGAAGAGAGCCTGCACACTTCAGCCAGGGTTGGGCTGCCCATACCAGCCCCTTCCCTCCCAGAGGATGGTGTAGACAGTATCAGGGCTGGGACAGACACAGGTTCTGTCCTGATCCTCAGCTTTTCTGCCCCGGCACCTTGGAAGCTCTCAGCTCCCTGAGCTCTGCTGAGCCTGGCTGGGGAAGAGGGGAACACAAAGTATTCAGACTTTGGAAATGTCGAGTTCCACATGCCAGCCTTTTGGAAAAACCTAGGAGTCCAAATAGTCCTCATTAGCACAGTTCTTCTGCTGATTGTCTCTGCACAAACTGGGCTACTTGGCTGCTCAAAGACCCTCAATGACTCCCCTCCTCCAGGGCAAGATCAAGTACACCTTCCCTGGCCTGGCAGGTCAGAGCCCTCCAGCACAATGCAGCCCCTTCCCACCCCTGCTGTCTCCCTTGGTCTTCTCTGTCCTTAGCTTCAGAGGACTCCCTGCCAAGTCTTCTTCCATTCTCTCACATAAGTTCTTGCCCTCAGCCTGGACCGGCCCCCCTCCACTCCCCCATCAGCCCAAATGGGCTGGGAGTCATTGAGGGCCTATTGAGCAGCCAAGTAGCCCAGTTTGTGCAGAGACAATCAGCAGAAGAACTGTGCTGATGAACTGTGCTGGGAAGTCCTCCCTGATCTGCCCAAGTCGAACACTCCCTCTTTCAGCCTGCCCCAGCATGATTGGATTTTGGCACTTGTCACACATTTTTATGGTGTAGTAATTTGATTATGTGACTGTTGTTGTTCTTCTCTGGGAGTTTCTTGATGGCAGGAAGTGTAGTTTCCTGCAACTGGGCACCTGGGTCATCGGCACAGAGCCTGGCCCAAGAAAAAAAATGTGGCCCTGCTGTGAGAGCCAGTTACTCAGAGTCACCCAGGCCTAGGTCAGTTCCTATGTTTACCTCTTCTCAGCTGTGTGACTTTTGGCCACTTATTCACTCAGAACCTCAGCTTTTTGATCTACAAAATGGAGATATACTAATGTCATAAGAGAGCTGTGAAGGTAGGTTTTATTAACTGCAAATACTTGCAAAACTCTTCTGTTTACAAATACGGTTTTAAGCAATTTTGTGCATGAAGTACACTAACATGCCAGGAGACCTGGCAGCAAGTCTCAGGCCTATGACTAACTGGGCACTGGGGGGACATCCAGGAGAACAGGCAGAGCGCTGGCTTTAGAAGGTATAATGACTTGATATGTCATCTAGGCAGGAGGACAGCTGCAAAAAAGCCCAAAAGCAGGGGTCTCACAGGTAGTAGACGGGGCCTAAGGGAAGGTTCAGATGCTGAACAGCATCTTCTGCCCTAGATTCAGGTATGGAGGCCCCTGGGATGAGCCTGGGGCTATCTGAGAGGCACAGTTGGTCCAGCTTGATCCTGCTGGACTGAAGTCTGAGAGTGTCATGGGGCAGCCTCTCCCTCTGGTGTCCTGGTAACTTAGGGCCTTGGATCTGTTATGCATCTCTGGTTTCTGTCTAGGCGGATCTGGCCCAACTTTTTGGCACAAGGGTTGAGGAGAGCTTCAGCATGGAGCTGGGTATATTCAGAGGCATATTCTTCAGTCCTGAAGACATGCCACCCAGTAGGGTAGGAGTCTGGGGGCCATGGGCTTACCCTCCTGATATGGATTTGGACGTTCACCAAGAGTAGGGAAGAGGTGAGAGACTGCTCCTGGGGTCCCTTTAGGGGTTCTCATCCTTAGTGAGTGTTATATGTGGCTCCTTGTCTTCCTTGAGTCCCGGCCAGGCCAAACTGACCCTAGGTGCTGGGACCAAATGGACTGCTGGAATTTAGCACTGGGTCAGTGCAATAATATAATAGCTTCTATCTACAGGCTTCTATCATTTTTTTCCCCCGCTAAGTTCTAACTTTCTCATATATAGCCTATATGTAGTTTGTGGAGCTGATTGTGGTGGCATTTGCTGGCCTGGGATCATTGATGCTTATTTTACTCAATGAGTGATTCATACAGTCCAAACTCAGGTAAGCATCTCTGCCTCCTTCTCAGGTTCACTTTGCTTCCCATCTCCTAGTCCTCTCCCTTGGGAACTGGCTTTTAGTCAAATATGGAATTGAAATAACATAAGCAGACCAACAGCAATGGAGGAAAAGAGTGTGCTCGTCACACCACACCATAGCTCTGTTCAGCATTTTATCAATGATACAGAAGAAGCCATAGAAGGGAAGCTGATTGGGCTTGTGGGCTGACCACACTGAGGTGCTGATGCTGGTAGCTGACAGATGCAAGACTCAGAATAATCACCAGGTTGGGAGACTGAGCCAAAACCAACAAGAAGACATTTAAAAAACTGTTATGAAAACATCATAACATTACAGAAGATAAAGCTGGAAGGAAAAAGTCACCCACATACCAATTACCTATCATTCATCTACTGAGGTTGTTATCTATGTTCTGTTTTTTTTTCTCCTTTGTGTCCTTATGCATCTATATATTTTTGCATAGGTGTAACGATAGAGTGTGTATAATTCTATAGTCTATACACAATTCATTTACAATATTTTGTAAACATAACTGCATGTTGCGCTTTACTTCCCATCTTTCATCTTTAGTTGGGAGTGACATGGTCTTGTGCTGATTTAACCCTTTTATGGTAGATAGGCAATTAGGTAGTCACCAATATCTCTGATACAGGCGATGTGGCTATGTGTTTGTATAAAGAACTTGGTGTTTACTTTGAACTGTCCTTAAGATAAATTCCTAAGAGTGAGATTTATGGAATAAAGAATATTTTTGTGTTTTTTAATATAGTTCTACCATGTTGTCTCCAGGACATCTTGCAACTCACCACAATCAAGATAATTAACATGTGCATCACCCCTAAACGTTTCCTTGTGCCCCATGTGATTGATTCATCCACCCCCCACCATTATCTGTAGGCAATCACTGATCTATTTATGTCACTACAGACTAGTTTGCATTTTATAGAACATTATATAAATGGAATAACAGTGTATTTTTTGTCTGTTTTCACTGAGCGTAATTATTTTGATATTCATCTATGTTATTATAATAATCAAATCCTTTTTTTTGCTAGATAATATTCCATTACATGGACATACCACAGTTTGTTTATCCATTCACTTGTTGCTAGACATTTGGGTTGTTTCCAATTTTGGCTCTTTTAAACAAGCTGCTATGAATAGTTTTGTATAAGTCTTTGTGTGGCTAAATACCCTCAATAAATACGTAGGAGAAGAATATCTGGGTCAGATGGTAGACATCTATCTACCATCTGACCAATTTCTTAAATTTTTAAGAAATTGCTAAACTTTTCACAAAGTGGCTGTATTTCTTTTATTTCTGTTAGCAGTAGGTGAGTTTGAATTACTTCATCTGTTCACCAAAACCTATTCGTACAATCTTTTAAATTTTACCCCTTTTAGTATATAGTGGTATCTCATTATAGCTTTAATTTGCATTTCCCTCAGGACTAATGATATGTTTATTATCTAGTGCTGTGTAACAAATTACCCCCCAAAATTAGTGGCGTAAAACAACAAATATTTATTCTTTCACAGTTTCTATGGATCAGGAATCTGGGTGTGGCTTAGCCAGGTGTAGTTAGCTGAACTGACCCATCTTAAAATGGGTCAAAGCTTTAGATTTAAAGCTGCTTTGAAATAGTGCTGGATTTGAGGAAATTGGGGAGAAGAAGAAATGAAAGAACAAAGCGTTGGAAAAATGGACAGAATTGTCATTTTTGACAATTTGACAAAATTGACAATTTGTCAGTTTTGACAGTTCTGGGGGAAAAAAAAGATTTGTCAAGCTGTAGTTTTCCTACTGGAGAGGAGTTTGAATTTTCCTAATGATTCTGTGAAACGGAACATTTGTTGAACAATGTACCTGTATCAGGCTTTGATGTAGTTCATTTAGTCAGTCCTCAGAACAGTCCCATTTTACAGATTTAGAAATTGAAATCTGGAAAGTTAAGTAAAACTCCACCAAGGCCATAAATCTAAGAAGGATTTGAACCCCCGCTCTATTTCCTATTGAAGCCCATAGACTTTCATTGTGGTACCCTAGTCTGTTCACATGCTATTACATTTTCAGCTCTGCCTCACAGTGTCCTTTGCCTCCAGGGCTCAGAAGACCTCTTGGAGTAAGTTCTAGTGGACAGTAAAATATGCAGGGCCTCTGATCACTCAGTTTTAGCTAACAGCCTGGGTTCTCCTTAGAGACTGAGCTGTGTTGCAAAACCTCCCTGTAGCCTCTACTCTAAAAGACCTGAGTGGCCTCTGTCAGGTTGACCTCCAACAGTGAAAGACAGTAAGTCTCTACTCTGGCTATCTTCATGAATGATATCTGCCTTATAATGGAAGAGTCACCTGTGGCCCAGCTTGAGATGTCTTCTGCCCAGTCAACACCTCCTATTTCAATGCCCCTAGATGCAACAAATTTTGGTTGTGAAACTGCTTCAAGTTTTAACTTCAAATAGTGAGTGGGTGTATGATCAGGCCATCCAGGATGGCTGTCCTCTCTCTCTACCTCCCCTGCTCAATCAGTCCCTGCCTCACCTATACTCTACTCATCTGACTGACCTTCCCTCTTGATCATAGAACCTAATCAGTAAATGCCTAGGTACTTGCCCGCTGGCCCCAGCTAGTGATTGTTCTAAACTTTAGATCAGAAGGTCTCCATTAGGACAGTTTATCAAAGGGTAGTGAGGGGCACGTGCCTCTGATCATTTCCCTGGTAACCAATGAACCAACCTGATGTCAGTTCCCTCCATAACTGGTAACCTCCCTCCCCCCACGGTAGCAAAGATGGCTGCCTGTTGTCCGCATCCACAAAGGAATGTCATTCCAGGACCATTTTGTGATGAGATCTTCTGTCCAATAAAGCATTGTGTCTCTGTCTCTGAGCTCTTTCTTCTGTCTTGTGGCTGAGCAAGTATAGGGCTTACAGGCCTGCAGGTGCAGCCCAACAGTGCGTTTGAGAAGGTTCTGTTTCCTCTCCAGGCTGCTTATTTAGTCATCGAATGGGAGGGGAAGATTTGGTTGGCTTAATCAATAGTTGTTCTTACCCCATGGAAGAGAAGAATGCAAAGTATGCTCCAGTCCACAAGATTACTAGGCATTGTCTATTGATTAAGTCATTCATAGGTCTTGCCTCTATATGTATGACTAGTTTTTAAGTGTCTGTAAAGTTTTGTCTTAAATAAAATACAAATCCATTTAAAGATGTTACTGAAATGTTGGTAATTTTTTGGACCTGAAATTTATCAATCAATGTTTACCAAAAAATATGTCTACCTTATATGTACATATGTCTACCTTATATGCATTTTGTGAGAACTGTGGAATTTATAGCTGTTAAAAAGTATTCTCACACTCAAAATAATTGAAAAGCACTAAAAGACTCCGTATAGTCTCTCTAGCCAGATGGAGTACTAGTAAACATATTTAACAAACAGTGTGTTGTTCAATGGGTATAAAATTACAGTTATACAAGGTGAATCAGTTGTAGAGATTTCCTGTAGGACATAGTACCTATAGTTGTGCACTTAAAATTTTGTTAAAAGGGTAGATTGCATGCTAAATTCTTATCACACACACAGAAATTAAGGGATATAATGAATCTTTCTGAGTTAACAGATATATCTGTCACTTTGAATATAGCGATAGTATCACAGATATATGCATATGTCCAAACTCATCAAAATAATGCATTAAACATGCACAGGTTTTTGTGTACTTATTGTAGCTCAATAAAACTGTTTAAAAAAAATCAGTAAGCGAGGGGTATTGACCAATTAGAGTAAATGTGCTGGACCAGGCCCAATCAGAATGGAAGCCTGCTAGGACAATAGCCACCCCCCTCTTCTTGCTGTTTCAGGCTTTAACCTTTTAGTTACAGAATCTTAGGGGCATTCCAGGGAATTACAGGGGAAGGACAGCTTGGGGTATGGAGGCTCAGCAGTGGCTGTTTATTTATGGGGCATCACAGCATTTCAGTATCTTAATCTCCAGCGGCTGCATGGAGATAGCATACAAAGCCTGGACGTGGGCTTGGACTCTTCCTTCCTACACAGCTGACTCTCTGTGGCCACAAGCCCACCTAGTATCAGTGCACTACACCCTTCTGCCCCCAATTTGACTTTAAAATGCTCCATCGTGCCAGGCAAGTTTTACACCCAGATGGTAAACTTGTGGATGGTAAACCCTCCAAATCTTGTTTTGGTTGATTGAGGTTGTCTCCTCACTTCCTGTGTACAAGTGAGCCCTGTGAAGGGAAGGAAGTAGACTTTGAGGTCAGGAATTGGTTCTGGGTTCATATCTCAATTCTACTACTTTTCCTCCTTATACCCCTGGGGGCAAGTCAATGAATGTGGTGGTGACATCTGCCCTGTCCCCTCATAAATCTGTGCTGAGGTTCGAATGAGAGAAGGGAGAGGAGGTGCTTTGCAAACTGTAAAGTATTGGGCATACATGAGTGAGTCTCTGTTCCGTAGACCAAAGGACCTGACTTAAGAATGTTGCTTGTCTGCTTCTGATTGAACCAGGGATTACAGATCTGCCATCTATTTAGAATGTTTCCTGACTAACCTCATTATGTGACTGTGGTATAGCTTTAGCTTTTAATGGACGGGGGAAGATCACTGCAGAAAGTGTGATCTTTCTTTCCTCTTAACCCTATAAAATCAGAGCTGATATGGGCTGCTGCTGCTGCTGCTAAGTCACTTCAGTCATGTCTGACTCTGTGCGACCCCATAGACAGCAGCCCACCAGGCTCCCCCATCCCTGGGATTCTCCAGGCAAGAACACTGGAGTGGGTTGCCATTTCCTTCTCCAGTGCATGAAAGTGAAAGTGAAAGTGAAGTCGCTCAGTCGTGTCCGACTGTTAGCGACCCCATGGAGTGCAGCCTACCAGGCTCCTCCATCCATGTGATTTTCCAGGCAAGAGTACTGGAGTGGGGTGCCATTGCCTTCTCCGGATGTGGGCTGCTAGAGAGTACCTAATTCGTTTTGTAAATGGGGTCACAGGTCCAGAGAGGGCCCAAAGCCACATAGTGAGTTAATGGCAAAGTCAGGACCAGGTGTTCTGTTGCCCAGCTCCTTTCATCACAATATGTGATATATCTCGTGGCAAACCATTCATTCATGTTTTTGATCACTCAGTTAAGTCATTAGTAAATGCTGGGCTCTGTGCTGACGATTTTGTGCATAGACAAGTTGGATGCAATTCTGTTCTCAAGGTGCTCATGACACTGGGCAGAGAATGTTTTTTCAGAATGCTGAGAGGGGACCAGTGAAAGTTATTTATGTAGGTCCAGTCCATTCTGAAGGAGATCAGCCCTGGGATTTCTTTGGAAGGAATGATGCTAAAGCTGAAAGTCCAGTACTTTGGCCACTTCATGCGAAGAGTTGACTCATTGGAAAAGACTCTGATGCTGGGAGGGATTGGGGGCAAGAGGAGAAGGGGACGACAGAGGATGAGATGGTTGGATGGCATCACTGACTCGATGGACGTGAGTCTCAGTGAACTCCGGGAGTTGGTGATGGACAGGGAGGCCTGGCGTGCTGGGATTCATGGGGTCGCAAGCGACTGATCTGATCTGATCTGGCCTATATATATATAACCCCCCCGCCCCCACCGCCCCAGGAATGGAGGTGGTTTTTTGAGAACAATCAATAAGTGTGATGAAGGAGTAAAAAGTGGGAAGGAGGTTCAAGAGGGAGAGCACATATGTATTCATATGGTTGATTCATGTTGATGTATGGCAGAAACAATATTGTAAAGCAATTATCCTTCAATTAAAAAAGAATAAAGACAACCACTGATTAAAAAGAAAAGTGTGATGAAGCCCAGAATCACTGACCCAACACCACTGAACAACTAAATATCCTCAACATCTATCTCATCCAGTATTCCCAAGAGCCTTACACTACAGATGGGGTTACTGAAGCCCCAAGTAGGGAAGGGATACAACCAGGAGCACAGGGCTAGAGAGTGCCAAAGCCGCTTTGATTGCAAACATGGTGTGAGTCCGGGGCCTGTGGGTCTTATGAACCAGCTTTTAGGTCGAAAGAACATACATCTTGGTGCTGAGGAGACCTGGGTTCAAATCCTAGGTGTACCATTTCCCAGCTGAATGATTTTGGGCAAGTTCCTCCTTGGGAGATTGTTTTCTCATGTGCAACATAGAGATAACTTAGCTTGTAGGGCTCCTGTGAGGGTGAAATCAGTGTCTGTGGGGGTGAAGCCGTTAGTGTCGGGCATGTGGTGGGCACTCAGTACCTGTTCCTTTGCTGCCTCCACTAGCCCCTGGTGTGGGCAGCTTGACCAGTAACCAAGGCCTCAAGTACTCCCGGCTCTTTACACCTGCATCCTGTGTCACATGACAAAGGCTTGGAATGTTTTCCTTGATTGAACAATAAAGAGGGCAGTGGTAAAGGTGAGGTTTGCTGCAGATTCAGGCCTGAAAATTGGGGCCTCTCTCCCAAAGCTCACTCTCTCTCCCTCCCTCATGGGTGGGGCCCAGTCAAAGCTCCTGAAGGCCCAGTTTGGATGCCGGAGACACCTGCCATGCCTGACTGCACGGGGTGTCAGTTCTGCCTTGTCCCTGCTGCATTCCGGCTTCATATGTCAGCACCTCATGAAAATCTTCCAGGCCCTGGCTTTGAATAGCCCCTTGGCTGCCTGGGAGTGAAGAGGCTGGCTCTGTTTTGCCTGTCAAATCATCTGCTTTGTCTGTCTACAGGCAGGTAAGCTGGGTCTCCTTACATAATACCGACTGGGCCATCACTGTCAGGGCTGATTCTGCCTGGCTCAGGCTGAACAAACAGCCATTCAGCCCCACCAGCTGAGGCCGAGGCTGTGCAGTGGCAGGAGCTGCTATTCTCGGGAGCAGTTTAATGACAATCTAAGCAGGTGCCATGCACTCTAGTGAGGAAGGGGCTAAGCTCCGACTTGCCTCACACGGCCAAGGCAAATCCTCCTTTCTCAGCTGAGTCAAACCTTCCAAAAGGACTCCCATTTTCAATTCTGGGTATGTGATATCACAAGTGGGCTAAGTGAAACAAGAGGTAGCCCCTGATATACAAAGAGCCCTCAATATATACAGAGAATCTGATATCCCTGCCACATTTCTTCTTTTGCCTTAACAGCTAGGAGACTTGGAACAAATTTAGTACTAGAGCAATAGTTAACTCATCCCAATTGCCTGGTAACATCCTCTGCTCCTTTTAATTGGTTTCCATCTTAGTCTTTAATCTTTTTTTTTTTTTGGCTGCACTGTAAGACAAACTGGATCTTAGTTCTCTCATTAGGGATCAAATTGTGAACCCTGCAGTGGAAGTGCCGGAGAAGGCAATGGCATCCCACTCCAGTACTCTTGCCTGGAAAATCACATGGACGGAGGAGCCTGGTAGGCTGCAGTCCATGGGGTCGCTGAGGGTCGGACACGACTGAGCGACTTCACTTTCACTTTTGACTTTCATGCATTGGAGAAGGAAATGGCAACCCATTCCAGTGTTCTTGCCTGGAGAATCCCAGGGACGGGGGAGCCTGGTGGGCTGCTGTCTATGGGGTCGCACAGAGTCAGACACGACTGAAGTGACTTAGCAGCAGCAGCAGCAGTGGAAGTGCAGATTCTTGACCAGTGGACTGCCAGGGAAGTCCCTTATCAGTCTTTATTTAATGTATTTTTTATTGTGATAAAATATATACAACATAGAATTTACCATTAGGGGCATTTATTACACTCACTGTGCTGTACAACCTTTGCCACTATCCAAGTTACAGAACATTTTCCTCACCCCACAACAGAAACTGCTTACTCATTAAGCTGTTATTCCCCATTCTTTAACTTTTAAGATATCAAACGATCCTTGTAAAGTGAGTAGAAGGTATGGATTTGAATAAATATAATAAAGAAATAAGCAATTCAAATTTCATGTATTAGCTAGACATATTCACTTTTTGTTTTATCATATTTTTCCACATTCACTTGTGTATCGTTCTCTTTGTTCGATTAGACATTGAGTTGTGGCTCATTTCTGTTCTGCATATGTCATTCCCTATTCCCTTCTTTCTTTTCCTCTCCTCCCCTATCTTCCATCCCTTTAGATTTTCAAATCAACTATTATCTACCAGTCTTCTATCTAGCAATAAAAATCTGTATGAATTATTTGTGACTTATCTATGAATTATCTGTCTATATATCTATCATTTGTCTATCTTTCTACTCTCCATCCATCCATCTGTGCTTCTCTTTGCAAATCTAGATCATTGGTTCTCAGCCCTGCATATTAGAATCACCTGTTAAGGTTTTAAAATCTACTGATGCATGATCCCATCTTGGTCCACTTAAAATGGATTTTTGTGGGACCTTGGCATCTGCATATTCTTTAAGTTCTCATAGGTGATTCTAGTGCATAGTGAAGATTAAGAATTACTCACCTAAATTAACTTCTCTTAATACTTAACCTTCTGTAGAAACTTATCTCAGTTCTGGTCCTCAGCTGGTCTATTTTTTACATAAATGCCATTGACTACACATAATGCTGTTTAATTGGCCTTTTAACAACATGTGTAAACAAGTTTCAACGTACTTAAATATTTTTCAGGAACATCATTTTAAAACCTGCTGAGGGTTTTATTAACACATATGTTACATTTATTTAATCAGTTTCAAAATTTTGATTAGGATTGTATTGAATCTATAAATGGATTAGAGAAATTCTGTGTATATTTGATATACATTTAATCTAAAATTAAAAACTTTGAACATATACAAAATAAATGATATGATGTACTCTCAAGTGCTCAATATTGCAGACACTGGTGCTCCAAAACCATCAGTTCTGTTCACTTCTGTCCCATCTGTATCCCTATCTTCCCCTACTATCACATTATTTTGGAACAAATTCCAGACCTCATATACACTCAGTGTAAGTAATTCAATATGTATTTGTAAAAGATAAAACCCCAATATCATTGTTGAACAACAACAACAAAAATACCCAAAAAAGAAAAGCCGTAATAATTCCTTAATATTATCAAGGGCAACTTGATGGCTTATTAAAAGTAAAGTTTCAGATTTCTGATTGCTCATGAACATAATTATGTTATTTTTATATTTTGGGGGGATTTAAACAATTTTTAAAATTGTGATAATACTTGGGATTAGTCTTGATTTGTCTTGTCTCATTTAATATAGAAATTTCCACTCTATCTTTAATTTTTTCCTTCGACTTTGTTGAAGAAACTGGATTGTTGGTTTTATAGTGTTTTTCATGTTTTGGATTGTGTTCTTATGGTATAATTTAACATGTTTTCTATCTTCTGTATATCCAATACATTGGTGACTAGGGCTAAAAGTTTACATGACGTTAAAACTTCCAATTTATGAACATGTTTTACTTATCATTTTAATTTAGATTTTCCTTGATGTCCATCAATGATATTTTCTATTTTTCTCCATAAAGATTATGCACATTTATTAAAATTATTTCTAATACTTTGTCTTGTTTGGATAAAATTGGATATGTTCAGTGTTCTTTTTTTTCCTCTCAGCTTTATTGAGATACAATTGACATGTAACATTATGTAAGTTTAAAGTGTACAGTGTGATGATTTGATACATGTGTATATTGCAAAATGTTTTTCACAAGAAAGTTAGTAAACACATCACATAATTACCATTTTTTGTTGTGTGGTGGTGGAGAAGGCAATGGCACCCCACTCCAGTACTCTTGCCTGGGAAATCCCATGGACAGAGGAGCCTGGTAGGCTGCAGTCCATGCGGTCACTAAGAGTCGGACAGGACTGAGCGACTTCACTTTCCCTTTTCACCTTCATGCATTGGAGAAGGAAATGGCAACCCACTCCAGTGTTCTTGCCTGGAGAATCCCAGGGACGGCGGAGGCTGGTGGGCTGCCGTCTATGGGGTCGCACAGAGTCGGACGTGACTGACGTGACTTAGCAGCAGCAGGTAGTAAGATCATTTAAGATCTACTCCCTTAGCAACTTTTAAGTGTACAATAACGCATTGTTAACTATGGTCACCATGCTGTATATTAGATCCCCAGAACTCACTCCTCTTATAAGCAGAAGTTTGTACCCTTTGACCAACATCTCCTCATTTCTCCCACCCCCCAGCCCCTGGCAACCACCAGTCTACTCTCTGTTTCTATGAGTTTAGCTTTTCTAGATTTCACATATAAGTGAGATCATACAGTATTTATCTTTGTTTGTCTGACTTAAGAAATGTTAGCTGTTTTTAAACTGCTTTTATCTACTTGTTTGTTACTGATGGATAGTAATACAACCTATTTTTTTTTTTAAAAGATTGATTTGTATCCAGTAACTGGTTCAATTCTTTTAAAAAATCTAATAATTTGTTCTCAACTTCTTTTCAATGTAGATAATCCTATAATCTGTGAGTAATGACACGTTTATTTCTTATTTTCAAATATATTAATATACATACATATATGAGATATGTATCACCAGGCTTCTCCTCCACCACATCTCCTTACTTGCCCTTTTTCCCAAAGCATCTCTCTGGCTTTTCTCTTACCTGGTTCTGACCTGCTCTCACCTCTCTGTCCCAACCATTCACCAGGTGGCTCCTCATGTGCCACCTCTTCAGGGAAGCTGTCCCCTTCTGGTACCAGATGATTGATTTGTTTTTCTGGACTCGACTAGAAGTTCCTTGGTGCCAGGAATGGGTCTGGGTTCACCACTGTGTCACCAGCACTTACTGCAGGGCCTGGCCCAAAGCAGCTGCTGGGTAAATGTTTGCTAAATTGTCAGATAATTGGATGAATGAAAAGGAATGGAGGACACTTGTTGATCACCTTGAATGAGGATTTGTTTGCAGATCAGCAGTCAAATTATTTAAAAACCCAGATCCACAGAGAGCTAGGGAAATGAAGCAAGAGTGACAGGGAAAATGGCTTCTAAAAATACCAGAGCCTCAGGGTCTTATTTTCACACCTGGCCTGGCTAGTTTTGTTTATTCACAATTTTCTTATTTCCATGTAAATCACATCCCTTGTATCAGTCTGGCTTTGACACTATGTCTTCCTGCCTTTGGGTTAAAAAACAAACACTATGGTTGGTGACCTTCTGTATTTAACATGCTGCTATGATTAAGAGCTACCATTTACTGGACCTTACTGTGTCAGGAAGTGTGTGGAGTGCCTGACATCTGATATCTAATTAAATCCTCACTGGTCAGTGCTATTTCCCTCATTTTGTAGGTGAGGAAATAAGTCCAGAGAGGTTAACGATTCATGGTCACCCGGGAACCGAACAGTGAAGCTGGGATTTGAACCCGTGTCAGACCCTTTAGTTCTTCAGTTCTTTTCTCCCCAGTTTACAGACTGGCTCCATGTTCATCATCTCAATGGATCCCTGAAGACTCTCATGAAGGAAGGAAGCAGGCCTCTCTAATCCCCTGTGGAAGGTGAGGGAGTTAACGACAAATTTAGAACTTCAGCTCGGTCCAGCAGACCCTGTGCTCAGCCTTTGGCAGGGCTGTGACTGTGGACAATGTGTTTTCCCTCTCCCAAGTCTCGGGATCTTCATCTGTAAAATGGGAATGAGGGTTTCTTTTTCTTCCCCTCACATCAAATATATGCTCTCTTTTCCAGTACTCCTTCTTCAGAAGAGCTCTCTGGCACCAACTACTTGTCCTGCAATTCAATTCAATTCCAACACTGACTACCTGGAGCCAGTGTCAGATTTCCCAGGCTAAAGGCTCAGTCCCAAGACTGCCCTCACTTTGCAAGTAGTGGGTTCCCAGGTTATGTGCCACATCACTTGGCTACAATGTCAGGGTTTCCCACAATTCCTCTCCTTGGGTTTAGTAATTTGCTAGAACAATTCACAGAACTCCAGAGAATGCTATACTTACAACTGCAGTTTATTAAGAAGCATATAAATGAACAGCCAAGTGAGAAAGTACACGGGATAATATCCCAGAGTCCAGAGTTGAGGTGATTCTTTCCCCATGGTGTGAGGGTGCACCACTGCCTGAGTGCCTTGATGTGTTCCTCAACTCAGAAGCTCTCCAGACTCATCTTTTGTTGTTGTTTTTTCCCTAAATAGAGGCTTAGCTTGGCTGGTAAACAATCTACCTGTAATGCAGGAGACCCCAGTTTGATTCTTGGATCAGGAAGATCCCCTGGAGAAGGGATAGGCTACCCACTCCAGTATTCTTGTGCTTCCCTGGTGTTTCAGATGGTAAAAAACAGAGGTTTTATTACATATAATTGATTGTATACACTCATACAAATCATTGACCAGTGATGATTGAACTCAATTTCCGGCCAATTGCCCCTCGCCCCCTCCCAGGTCAGGGGTGGGAAGGAAGGGCTGAAAGTTTCAACCTTCTCTAATCAACTCTCGTTCTTTTGGGTAACTAGCCTTCATCTGACGGAGAAGGCAATGGCACCCCACTCCAGTACTCTTGCCTGGAAAATCACATGGACAGAGGAGCCTGGAAGGCTGCAGTCCACGGGGTTGCTGAGGGTCGGTCACGACTGAGCGACTTCACTTCCACTTTTCACTTTCATGCATTGGAGAAGGAAATGGCAACCCACTCCAGTGTTCTTGCCTGGAGAATCCCAGGGATAGGGAACCCTGGTAGGTTGCCGTCTATGGGGTTGCACAGAGTCGGACATGACTGAAACGACTTAGCAGCAGCAGCAGCAGCAGCCTTCATCTGAAGCTATTTGGAAGTCTCAAGCATGACCTCATTAGCATATACTCAGTATGGTTGAAAGAAGTAACAAACAACTGCCGTGTCATCCCTATCACTCAGGAAATTCCAAAGGTTTGAGGTGCTCTGTGCCAGGAACTGGAGGCAAAGACCTATTTGGTCTTTACCAGTATATTTACCTTTATACTTAGGGAGTAATCATGCTCCCTACCTGCAGAGTTGCTGGAGGGATGAAATAATAGAGGTAAAGCAGCAAGCAGTCACGATGTGTCCCCAGGAAGCCCAAACCTTTCAGGCAAAGGGAGAGCAGACTGAAAACCACCGAGGTTGGCATGGGTGGGAATTGAGCTGGAGCGTAGGGCTAGCAGTGGGGTAGGACAGTGAGGATGGATGCTCCACAGGCTTATCCTCGATTTCAAGCTGAGATCCACACTGTTGGCTGAGAGAGGTTAGAGCTGAGAAAATGACTAAATCCAAACTGCTTGGATCTCAGCCTCTGAAAGGCTCCTGCCTCTTCCTTCTGCCTTGCTAGTCCCACCTACACATTCTCTCCTGGGACTCACACACTCTGTTTCAGGAACTAACCCATTACTTCTCCCAACAGTTAGCACTAGTAGCCTCCTAAGCAGCTCTCAGGATCACTTACCCATTCACTCGCTCATTCATTCATTCACCAAGCTCTTCCCAAGCTTTAGGTACCTTGTGCTGGCCTCACTGAACTGAACAAATTATGTTCCCCTTCCCACTAAAGGAGCTACCCATCAATCTAGCCAGCTCTCCGCTGTTAACCCTGTCTCCAAATATCCTTCTACCTTGCTGCCCTCATGAAATTCTATCATTGCCACCCTGTTTCTTATCCTTAAAATCTTTTAAAATTACTCTTCAAAGAATGTTGAATAATATTATTAAGATGGTACTGGCTTCCCCAGTGGCTCAGTGATAAAGAATCCACTTGCCAATGCAGGAGACATAGGTTCGATCCCTGGGTTGGGAAGATTCCCTCGAGAAGGAAGTGACAACACCCTTCAGTATTCTTGCCTGGGAAATCCTATGGAGAGAAGAGCCTGGTGGGCTACAGTCCATGGAGTTGAAAAAGAGTTAGCAACTCTTAGCAACTAAACAACAACATTACCTCTTTCCTGAACTTTCAGCTTTAATTTTCTCTGAGAATACTACTTACAGAGTTGGTTTTGCTAGAAGATGGTATAACAAAGTGGTTAAGGGCTTGGAGTTTGAGGCCACCATAGACCACCTGGGTATGGGTCATGCCTGTGTCTCTCACTATGAGACCTTGAGCATGGTACTTAACCTCTACAAACCTCTGTTTTCTTTTCTGTGAAAGTGGAATTATAATACCTAATCCAAAGAGTCATAAGAAGTAGGTGAGAAAATGTTTATATACTGCTTAGCATTTAATACACGTTGATAATTAGATCTGTAGTCAGAGTGTGTAACATCTCTATGACCTACTTTCTCTGCTTAACTTCAATTCATAAAACTTTTCTGTCTTGTTACTCATTGTTCATGCTCGTTATTTTGAATGGCTGCAGAATATTTCATCAAGCTTCATTGTAATTAATTCAGTCATTTTCTTATTGTTATTTAAATTACTTTCAGTTTTTCTCTAGTATAAAAATATGGTTAATATTTTGGAATATAAAATATTTTTTTTAAATAGCAAAACAATTTAGTTAAACAAAATCACTGCAGATGGTGATCGCAGCCATGAAATTAAAAGACGCTTACTCCTTGGAAGGAAAGTTATGACCAACCTAGATAGCATATTCAAAAGCAGAGACATTACTTTGCCAACAAAGGTCCGTCTATTCAAGGCTATGGTTTTTCCAGTGGTCATGTATGGATGTGAAAGTTGGACTGTGAAGAAAGCTGAGCGCCAAAGAATTGATGCTTTTGAACTGTGGTGTTGAAGAAGACTCTTGAGAGTCCCTTGGACTGCAAGGAGATCCAACCAGTCCATTCTAAAGATCAGTCCTGGGTGTTCTTTGGAAGGAATGATGATAAAGCTAAAACTCCAATATTTTGGCCACCTCCTGCGAAGAGTTGACTCATTGGAAAAGACTCTGATGCTGGGAGGGATTGGAGGCAGGAGGAGAAGGGGATGACAGAGGATGAGATGGCTGGATGGCATCACCGACTCAATGGACACGAGTTTGGGTGAACTCCGGGAGTTGGTGATGGACAGGGAGGCCTGGTGTGCTGCGATTCATGGGGTTGCAAAGTGTCGAACACGACTGAGCGACTGAACTGAACTGAACTGATTTATGTCTCAGTCTTGAGTAAAATTTTGTGATACATACCCTGGATACAAAGATGGTTCAGCCTTGGTCCCTTGCTTCGGGGAGCTCATGGTTCTGAGTGGAGAGACACCTCGGTTATATAAAGCAGGGAGTACTCAGTGCTGTTAGAGAGAGGAACAGAATACAGATGCATGAAATGAAAGGGAAACATTACTGTGCAGGAAGTATTTGTAGGTCTGGAAGCTCCAAGAAAGTTCAACTCATCCATTCAGTCGTGCACCCAGCACGTTAGGCACCTCTGCTAGTGGGGTTGCATCCTGCCCTCAGGAACTCATACACTGTTGGACTTTAAAACCGGGACCCTAATCCTAGATAGAAAGGCCACAGAGAGACTCTCAGCTCTTCTCAGAAGCAGAAGAACTGGAGGCAGCCTGCCTGGAGATAGAACTGGAGGTAGAGGAGGTCTTCTGAGAGCAGGGCTTTGGCCTCAGCTCTGAAAGAAGAAAAATGGAGTCCTGGAGGAATTTGCAGCTAGAAGAAGACTCAGGTGGGAGCCCCCTGGCGGGGAACATGTTGGGAGTGATGACAACTTGTTTCACTGCTGTGGTGCAATTGTTATGAGTTCAAGTCCCGATAGAGAGGGAGGAACTCCTATATGAGGACATTTTGCCTCCAGGGAACCTAAACCAACTACCAAGGCTGAGTGCTGACTCCCCAGTCACTTGCGCTCATCAAACCATGGCAGAACTGGACAGCAAGTGACTGCAGCTCTCCCTGAGTGCCAGGAATATAGAAAACTCCACATAACATAGATATACCACCTTACATGTGCAGTTCAGCAGTAAGTCTATTCACATTATTGTGCAATGTATCTCCAGAACTTTTTCATCTTGCACCTCTGAAACTATGTACCCATTAAACAACTCATCATTCCCCTCTTCTCCCAGACTCTGGGAACCACCATTCTCTTTTCTGTTTCTATGGATTTGACTTCTCTAGGAATCTCATATAAGAGGTATACCTTCTTTTTTTTTTTTAGCTTATTTTTTTGGCCACACTATGTAGCATGTGGGATCTTAGTTCCCTGACCAGAGAACTTAGATCCGTGTCCCCTGCAGTGGAAGCACAGGCGCCTTAACCACTGGACCGCTAGGGAAGTTCCTCATACAAGTGAAATCGTATTTGTCTTTTTGTGATTGGCTTATTTTGGTTAGCTTAATGTCCTCAAGTTTCATTTGTGTCATAGCCTGTGTCAGGATTTCTTTCTTTTTTTTTTTTTTTACCAGGTATACTTTGAGGCAAATTATGCACATTGCTTTATGCACATTATATCATGTAATCCTCACAATGGCCTTGTGAGGGAAGTACTAGCCTCACCTTCCCCACATTGAAGATGAGGATATCTGGGCACAGTGAGATTCTGTTAACTGTCTCACGGACCCCTAGCTGGTGGTGGAGCCAGGACTTAAACCCAGGCAGCCCGGCTCTAGAATCCACGCTGTTACCCACTCCTCTGGGTTACCTCTCTCACTGTCTCACTGGGGAGCACAGAGGTAATCAGAGATCAGTGCATCCCAACAGACAAGATACCTGTGTCATCAGCATCTTGTTAAAGGGAAAAGAGCCTTGGGTAAGGATTAGAAGCTTGGGGTGTGCGTCTGGTTTTTGCTCTTGATGTTCTGTGACTATGAATGAGCTTCCTCCCCACCCCTGTAGGGTGTCATTTTCCCCATTGGTAAAGTGAGGAGGTTGGGCAAGATCATTTGTAAGATGTTCTGTGGGCAAGTGAATCTGGGAAATCTGCTGAGGCTAAATATGTTTCCCTTTAAAAGAGAAAAGGGTGGTCATGGTGAATACATGGTTATTGCAGTTTTCTTTGAGAATCTTTCAGTGTGGGGGAGGAGAGGAAAGGGATTTAAAAATATATTAATTCATTTGGCTGTGTCAGGGGGGGTCTTCGTTGCAGTGCTAGGGTTCTCTAGTTGTGGCACATGGGCTCTAGGGCATATGAACTTAGTTGCCCCACAGCAGTGGGACTCTTAGTTCCTCCTAACCAGGGACTGAATTCGAGTTCTCTGAGTTGGAAGGCAGATTCTTAACCAATGGCTCACCAGGGCAGTCCCAAGGAGACTATTAAGGCACTTTTGGAGGAGCAGGAAGGCAAAGACCACACTCTTTTTCATAATGTGAAAGAGCATCTATTTTTTTTTTTTTTTTTTTTTGGCCCCTCCTGCGAGGCTTGCGGGATCTTTCCCAACCAGGGATTGAATCCAGGCCACCTCAGTGAAAGCCCAGAATCCTAACCTCTAGGCCACCAGGGAATCCCTGAAAGAGCATCTTGAGGGTGGGGTGCATGGGCAGTTCATCTCTGGATCCTCACTATCCTTGCAGCTTCCTCCGTGTAGCTGGTATCCAGAAAATATTTGAGTATGTCTGAGCAACTGTGTCCAGCTAATCTGAATGCATCCCTAACTTACACACCTTTGTCTCCAGGTGGGGCCTGGAGAGTATTCACAGAAAAGTGGAACTGGTGGGAGCGTAACTCAGGGGTATTGAGGAACTTCTCTGAGCTAGGTGCAGTGTTACACATTTATTTTTTTAAAAATATTTACTTAATTTTTGGTTGTGCTAGGTCTTTGTTTCTCTAGTTGTGGTGAGCTGGGGCTACGCTGTAGTTGCAGTGCCTGGGCTTCTCATTGCAGTGGCTTCTCTTGTTGAGGAGCATGGACTCTAGGCACTCGGGCTTCAGTAATTGTGGGGCCTGGACTTAGTTGCTCACCGGCACATGGAATCTTCCCGGACCAGGGATGGAACCTGTGTCCCCTGCATTGGCAGGCAGATTCCTATCCACCATACCACCAGGGAAGTCCCATGTTTATTTTTTAAAGAACAACTTTATTGAGCTATAATTCACATACCATAAAATTCATCCAGGTAAGGTACACTTCAGTGTTTTTGGTGTAGTCACAGAGTTGTGCAGGCATCCCTGCAGTCAATATGAGAACATTTTTATCACTTCACCTAAACCCTGTATGTATTAGCAGTCTCTCCCCATTCCTCCCCACCCCACCCACTTCTTCTACATCCCCATTCCTAAGTTTAGGCAACCACTAATCTTAACTAATAGATTTCTCTATTTTGGACATTTCTTAGAAATGAAGTCATACAATATATGGCCCTTTGTGAACTGCTTCTTTCATTTAGCATAAATGGATGCCTTTGAGATTCACCCATGTTATAGCATGAGTCAGCACTTAATTTCTTTTTATGGTTGAACAATATCCTATTGTATGGAAGTACCACATTTTATCCATCCATTCATTAGTTGATGGACATTTGGGTTCTTTCTACTTTTTGGCTATTATGAATAATGCTGCCATGAACATTCACGTACAGGTTTTTGTGTGGACATGCTTTCATTTCTCTTGGATTATATATGTATAAGTGAAATCATGGGATCACGTGGTAACTCTATGTTACCATCTGACTGCCAGACTATTCTCCAGAGTGTGTGTATCATCTTACATTCACATCAGCAGTATATGAGGGTTCTAATTTTTCCACATTTTTGCCAACAGGTTGGGTTGAAAGGGAGCCCCCTTTCAATCATGTCCATGTCCTAATCTCTGGAACTTGTGAATGTTGGAAAAAGGGTCTTTTCAGATATAATTAACTCCAAGATGTTGAGATCTTGGGTAGGCCCTAAATCCAATGACAAATGTCCTTATGAAAGAAACCCAGAGGAGAGACACGAAGAGAAGAGAAAGCCATGTGCAGAAGAAGGCACAGACTGGGGTGAGCAGCCCAGTTCAAGGAATACCTATGGCCAGCAGAAGAGGCCACGAGTGGACTCAGATTCCCCTCAAGCCTCTGGAGGGAGTGTTGCCAACACCTTGATTTTGGACTTCTAGTTTCGTGAATTGTAACCATCTACTTACTGGGCTCCTGTCTCCAGCCTCTGCCCCCTTAAGTCCACCCCCACATACCAGTTGCCAGAGGAGCTGTCCTAGAGCACAGCTCTGATTATGATACGTCCACCTCAAAAATGTGCAACGACTCCTATTACCCACATGACAAAGTGTAAACTGTAAGCCTGACATTCAAGGCCATCTCTCATCTGGCTCCTTTATCTCTCTCCAAACTCATTTCCTTCTTCCGTGCCCTTCACACATCTTTTGCTCCAGCCAAACAGAACTACTCACTCTTCCACAGATGGACATCTTGCCTTTGTTCTTTTTTTTTTTTTTGGCCAAGTAGCATGCGAGATCTTAGCTCTGCAAGGATTGGGGAAGATTGAACCCATGGCCCCTGCAGTGGAAGCACAGAGTCCTAACCACTGGACCACCAGGGAAGTCCCTACTTTTGCCCTTATTATGCCTTCTGCCTGGACTGCATCTTTGCATCTTTGTGGGCTGAAGTGTTTCTGCTCTTCATGGCTTGACTCAGATGTCATCCCTCCGTAAAGTCCTCTCTTTCCTCTCAGCTGGAAGTGATCTTTATTGCACTGTGTGTGTCAGTCCTTGATTTCCTCGCCTGCAGAGCCAGGGCTGCAGTAGTACACATCTCTGGACATGGGGATGAGGGCGTTCACTTCATGGTCTACGAGACTGGTTTTCCTTAGAGGTGTACAGGAAAAACCACCGGTACAGCTCTATGTGGTCATTCTGGGCAGGGCCACTTTATCTCCTGGAGTCCAGATGGATGGTCTTATGAGCTCTTCAAGCACTTTTGAAAAGTGTATTAGCTCCCAAACATAAAAAGAAAACTGCAAATATGAAATTAATAATAAGCTCTAAAAAATTACTTTATGCTGCTGCTGCTGCTAAGTTGCTTCAGTCGTGTCCAACTCTGTGCGACCCCATAGATGGCAGCCCACCAGGCTCCGCCGTCCCTGGGATTCTCCAGGCACGAACACTGGAGTGGGTTGCCATTTCCTTCTCCAATGCATGAAAGTGAAAAGTGAAAGGGAAGTCGCTCAGTCGTGTCCAACTCTTCGCAACACCACGGACTGCAGCCCACCAGGCTCCTCTGTCCATGGGATTCCCCAGGCAAAAGTACTGGAGTGGGTTGCCATTGCTTTCTCCAACTTACTTTATACTAAAACGTTTTTACACTAAAATGTAAAATGTTTATGCTAAATGTTTTTATAGTACAATATTTTAAAATTTAACTGGCAGGATAAAGGTTCCAAAGAAGTAATTAAGGTTGTTGGTGGTGATGATGTTGATGATTGATGATAGGTAACATTTACTGAGTGCTTATTGTACTAGGAGAGAAGGCAATGGCACCCCACCCCAGTACTCTTGCCTGGAAAATCCCATGGACGGAGGAGCCTGGAAGGCTGCAGTCCATGGGGTCGCTAAGAGTCGGACACAACTGAGCAACTTCCCTTTCACTTTTCACTTTTATGCATTGGAGAAGGAAATGGCAACCCACTCCAGTGTTCTTGCCTGGAGAATCCCAGGGACGGGGAGCCTGGTGGGCTGCCGTCTATGGGGTCACAGAGTCGGACACGACTGAAGCGACTTAGCTGCAGCAGCAGCAGCAACACTTATAGTAGTCCTGTGAGGTTGTGCTGTTCTCACCACTTCAAAGATTTGGAAATGTATAGCATGTCAACGTCTTAAAATGGCCCCTCTTGCCTGAATTGTCCTCTAAATCATAGAGTACAGGGGCCAAGAATGCCCCAGTGCTATGTCATCTCAGGCCATAACATAGAATAGGTGCTCAGGGGCTACGAAATAAAGGAATGAATGAATCACTTGAGTTGAAGGTCTTCCACAGCATATTAGATGTGCGATGTACATATTTATGGGATGCATTGCCTCCTACCTTATGGGTTTTTTTTTGTTGTTGTTCTTCTATTAGTAGGCTCTGATAATTCAACCACTTCAGGTGGTAAGAAGAGTTTAGGTTACTGCTTTGCTAGTAGACTATTGTGAAGATTCATAGGAAAGGAAAACAGAAACAGGAAACTTCTTAATGGTCACACCACCAAGACTTATGGAGACCTGGTGCCTCATTCTGGATACAACAGGTCTATTAGTTGTCCTGTGGAAGTGGGCATCTGATGTTTTTAACATAGTCTATGCAAATAATGAGCAAAAGAGCACTGGGATGGCTACAGTATTATTGAACAAAATAGATTAAAAATTTTTAAATAATTAAAAAAACTTTCACTAATGAAATATTGACTTTTTGTTTTTTTGCCGTGCAACACAGAATATAGGATCTTGGTTCCCTGGCCAGGGATCGAACCTGTGCACCCTGCATTGGAAGCAAGGAGTCTTAGCCACTGGACCACCAGGGAAGTCCCAGATCAAAATTTTTTAAACTTATTTTTTATAAATAAAATTATATATAAGGTCTACAACATGTTTCTTTCGTATATGTGTATACATATATACATGTAAACTAATTATCCCTATAAAATTAATTAACATATACATCACCTCCCATAGTTACCATTTTGTGTAGGATTTACTTTCTTAGGATTTACACTTGGGATTTACTTTATTAGCAAAATTCAAGTATATAATATGTTACTGTTAACTACAGACATTAGTTTTCTAGAACTTATTAGGCTTCTAGAATTTATTCATCTTGTAACTGAAAGTTTGTACCCTTTGATGGAAGTCTCTTCGCCATTCTACTCTCTGTTGCTATGAGTTCTGCTCTTTTTGTTTGTTTGTTTTTCAGATTCCACATATAAGTGAGATCATGTGATGTTTGTCTTTCTGTGTCTGGCTTATTTTACTTAGCTTGATCTTCTACAGGTTTATCCATGTTGTTGCAAGTGTCAGAATTTCCTTGTGTTTTAAGGCTGAAAAAATATGCCATGGTATGTATACACCACATTTCTTTACCGATTCCTCGGCTGATGGACTTCTGTTGTTTCCATGCCTCGGCTATTGAGAATAATGCTGCAGTGAACACTACAGTGCAGACATCTCCACAAGGCAGTGATTCTATTTCCTTCAGATGCACACCCTGAAGTGGGCTTGCTGGATTATATGATAGCTCTATTTTTAATTTTTTGAGGAACCTTCATACTGTTTTCCACAGTGGCTGCATCAATTTACATTCCTACCAACAGAGCACGAGAGTTCAGTTTCCTCCGCATCCTCACCAACACTTTTTATCTCTTGACTTAGATAATAGCCATCCTACAGGTGTGAGGTGTTAGCTCACTGTGGCTCTGATTTGCATTTCTGAGATGATTAGTGATGTGGTGCATCTTTCCATGTATCTGTTGGCCATCTGTATTCCTGTTTTGAAAAAGTGTCTATTCAGGTCCTTTGCCCATTAAAAAAATAGGGTTATTTGCTCTTTTGCTGTTGAATTGTATGAGTTCTTTATATACGTGGGGGTATTAACTCTTTATCAGATTTGTGTGTGCTCAATTGCTTAGTTGTGTCTGACTCTTTGCGACCCCATGAACTGTAGCCTGCCAGGCTCCTCTGTCCATGGGATTTCCCAGGCAAGAATGCAGGAGTGGTTTGCCATTTCCTCCTCCAGGGGATCTTCCTGATCCAGGGATGGAACTCACATCTCCTGTGTCTCCTGCATTGGCAGGTGGATTCTTTACCACTGAGCCACCTGGCAAGCCCTTATCAGATAAATGGTTTGCAAATATTTTCTCCCATACCACAGTTTGCCTCTTCATTTTGTTGATTGTTTCCTTTGCTGTGCGAAAATGTATTAGTTTGGGTCTCATTTGTTATTTTAGCTTTTGTTGCCTGTGCTTTTGGAGATAAAATAGGTTCAAGTAAGAAGTTTACAAGCGGTAAAGAAGGACAATACATGTTAATAAAAATGTAATCCATCAATAAGTATTAAATTAGGTAACAACTATAAACATGCATATACCTGCAAATAGAGTCCCCCAGTATATGAAGAATAATGGATAGACTAGAGGGGAGAGAAGGACAAGTCTATGGTAATAGTTGGAGACTATTTGTATTTGGAATATCATTTTTCTTCAACTAGTTCAGGCAATTCATTGTTGAAGAAAGAGAGTTAATTGCAGAGCAATGAGTCACCATGGTTTTCAGAAACAGGATGAGGGGGGAATAAGGGCAGAATAATTCAGAATAAGTAGATGGATTTGCAGCACACCTCTGAAGTTGAGAGCTGGTGTGCAGCTGGTGTACAATCATGGGTTTGATAACAAATTGCTGTATTCACATCATTGGCAGTGGGCATGGGGAATAGCACCTCAATCATCTCGCAGCTTGGGGATTGACTGGAATTTCTTTGGTTCATAGCTGCTCTCATTTTGGAAGGTCTTCTGGTCCCCATGTGAGAGTCCTCGGCCCTTTACTGTGTACCTACTATGTGCTGGGCTCCGGTAGGATACCAGGGATGTGAAATGAATGAGATAAAAGTACTGACACATGCCACAACATGGATGAATTTCCAAAAAAAAAAAAAAAAATCAAGGTAAGTAAAAGAAGCCAGACACAAAAGACCACATATCATATGATTCCACTTATATGAAGGGTCCAAGAAAAGCAAGTTTACAGATACAGAAAGCAGATTAGTGGTTGCCTGGGGCTGGGGCTGGGAATGGGGAGTGATGGGCATGAGGGAAATTAGGGGGATGATGGAAACATCCTTAAACTGGACTAGGTGGTAGTTGCACAGCTCTGTAGATTTATGTTGTAAGTCTTGAATTATGCACTTAGAATATATTAATTTAATGGTGCATAAATTATACTTCAATTCAGTTTAAAAAAAACTCATGAGGTCCCTGCCTCTTCTTCAGGAATATGGACCTTCCTCAGGAAGAGGAGCTGGCAGGCCACACACTGGACATCCTGAGGTGGAGCTGGCATGTATCAGACACAGAGCTGGGTGCTGAGAGGAGGAGGGGGCAGGCGGGAGATGTGTGCTTGACTCATTTTCACTTTGGGAAATATGTACTGCACAGTCTGCATGTTTTATCCTTCCCCCACCAGCAAATGTTTCATGCCTAGCCTGGGACAGGACCACTAGGACCCTACTTGTGTCTGCAGTGGTTGGTCTATGCTATCCTCATGGTTTTTTGATGGTCAGCCAAGGGTGGGAATTTCAACCCACTCCAGCCAGTCTCAGAACATGGAGGCCTAGAAGGGGAAAGGTCTGTGACTCTGGTTCAGACAGCAACTGGGTGAATTTAAACCCAGATCTCCAGCACCCTGTGCTCCTACTTCTTCCCAGCAGGTCTCTCTGGACTCCTGCATTGCAGGCTGTTTAGGACAAGGCTGGGAGGACCTGGACTTTCTCTTCTGAGATGGTGGAAATCTGGACTTGAGGTCAAGCTTTCTCTCGGGGACCAAGGATCTGTGTTTGCACAGTGGGTGTGAGATGAGGTGAGCTCTCCTGAACACTGATCTTTTTTGAATAAAGGCCTTACTCTAGGGAGCTTGGCAGTTCCAACCTGCCCAGGAGCTTGGGACATCCCAGCCCCTGGGCCAGCTCTTGGAGGTGAGTCACAGGGAAGGAGAAGATAATTCCATTATGGAAGGGGGCCACCCACTGGGGCTTTATTATCCAGCATAATAGAAAAGTAATTGCCTTCATTTATCCAGTGCCTAATATGAACCAGACACTGTGGTAGGTGCTTCCCTGGCTTTATCCCACTTAATCCTCACAGTAGCAGGCAAAAGGTAGGTGGTAGGATTTGTATTTTACTGAAGAGGAAACTGAGGCTCAGAGAGGTGAGGCAACCTAGTATGCACTCCCTGCCCACATCTGCCTGTTGAAATCTTACTCATGGCTTGAGACCCATCTCTGGTACCATAGCTCTCCTTGGAGCCACCTCATTACCTCCACTGTATCTCTCCCCCGTGGCACTCAGGCTGTCAGCTGTAGTTCTCTGAGTTTGTGTCCACTTGCCCCACACGACTGGGAGCTCCTGGAGGGCAGGAAGCTGGTCAACTGGGTTCTGTCTTCCCAGAGCCTGGCAAGGCCTTCTGGGAACATGGGTTGGATTGACTCTCAATATACAAATTGAGCCAAGATTTACAGGTTACAATAAGAAGGAAGAATACAAAGTCAGCAATGGTGAAAGTAAGTTGTAATCCTTTTATCCACCCTATGAAGTAGGAATAATGATCTTCATTAAAAAACAATAAGGATAGCATACCAGAGAGCCTGAATTAGTTGACTGAGGTCATGCTGCCAGCAAGTAGTGGGACTAGATTCAACCCCTGGCCTGTCTGACTCTGAAGCCTATGTTCTTTTCATTGTTCTGGGGAAGTTACTGGATTTTAGTCTTGTGTCCTCCTTTACAATTTGCACCATATCCATCAACCACCTGTGAGACTGCTTAATATTTGTTCTTTAAACCAATTCATTATTTAGGAGACACAAATTTATTCTAAAAAGAAAGTTAATCCATTGTATATTCTTGCCTCCTTTGTCGAAGATAAGGTGTCCATATGTGCGTGGATTTATCTCTGGGCTTTCTATTTTATTCCATTGATCAATATTTCTGTCTTTGTGCCAGTACCATACTGTCTTGATAACTGTGGCTTTGTAGTAGAGCCTGAAGTCAGGTAGGTTGATTCCTCCAGTTCCATTCTTCTTTCTCAAGATCGCTTTGGCTATTCGAGGTTTTTTGTATTTCCATACAAATTGTGAAATTATTTGTTCTAGCTCTGTGAAGAATACTGTTGGTAGCTTGATAGGGATTGCGTTGAATCTATAAATTGCTTTGGGTAGTATACTCATTTTCACTATATTGATTCTTCCAATCCATGAACATGGTATATTTCTCCATCTATTAGTGTCCTCTTTGATTTCTTTCACCAGTGTTTTATAGTTTTCTATATATAGGTCTTTAGTTTCTTTAGGTAGATATATTCCTAAGTATTTTATTCTTTCCGTTGCAATGGTGAATGGAATTGTTTCCTTAATTTCTCTTTCTGTTTTCTCATTATTAGTGTATAGGAATGCAAGGGATTTCTGTGTGTTGATTTTATATCCTGCAACTTTACTGTAGTCATTGATTATTTCTAGTAATTTTCTGGTGGACTCTTTAGGGTTTTCTATGTAGAGGATCATGTCATCTGCAAATAGTGAGAGTTTTACTTCTTCTTTTCCAATTTGGATTCCTTTTATTTCTTTTTCTGCTCTGATTGCTGTGGCCAAAACTTCCAAAACTATGTTGAATAGTAATGGTGAAAGTGGGCACCCTTGTCTTGTTCCTGACTCTAGAGGAAATGCTTTCAATTTTTCACCATTGAGGATAATGTTTGCAGTGGGTTTGTCATATATAGCTTTTATTATGTTGAGGTATGTTCCTTCTATTCCTGCTTTCTGGAGAGTTTTTATCATAAATGGATGTTGAATTTTGTCAAAGGCTTTCTCTGCATCTATTGAGATAATCATATGGTTTTTATTTTTCAATTTGTTAATGTGGTGTATTACATTGATTGATTTGCGGATATTGAAGAATCCTTGCATCCCTGGGATAAAGCCCACTTGATCATGGTGTATGATTGTTAATCTCTTTAACAAGTGGTGCTGGGAAATCTGGTCAACCACTTGTAAAAGAATGAAACTGGACCACTTTCTAACACCATACACAAAAATAAACTCAAAATGGATTAAAGATCTAAACGTAAGACCAGAAACTATAAAACTCCTAGAGGAGAACATAGGCAAAACACTCTCCGACATACATCACAGCAGGATCCTCTATGACCCACCTCCCAGAATATTGGAAATAAAAGCAAAAATAAACAAATGGGACCTAATTAACCTGAAAAGCTTCTGCACATCAAAGGAAACTATTAGCAAGGTGAAAAGACAGCCTTCAGAATGGGAGAAAATAATAGCAAATGAAGCAACCGACAAACAACTAATCTCAAAAATATACAAGCAACTCCTACAGCTCAACTCCAGAAAAATAAACGACCCAATCAAAAAATGGGCCAAAGAACTAAATAGACATTTCTCCAAAAAAGACATACAGATGGCTAACAAACACATGAAAAGATGCTCAACATCACTCATTATCAGAGAAATGCAAATCAAAACCACTATGAGGTACCATTTCACACCAGTCAGAATGGCTGCGATCCAAAAGTCTACAAATAATAAATGCTGGAGAGGGTGTGGAGAAAAGGGAACCCTCTTACACTGTTGGTGGGAATGCAAACTAGTACAGCCACTATGGAGAACAGTGTGGAGATTCCTTTAAAAACTGGAAATAGAACTGCCTTATGACCCAGCAACCCCACTGCTGGGCATACACACTGAGGAAACCAGAAGGGAAAGAGACACGTGTACCCCAATGTTCATCGCAGCACTGTTTATAATAGCCAAGACATGGAAGCAACCTAGATGTCCATCAGCAGATGAATGGATAAGAAAGCTGTGGTACATATACACAATGGAGTATTACTCAGCCATTAAAAAGAATACATTTGAATCAGTTCTAATGAGGTGGATGAAACTGGAGCCTATTATACAGAGTGAAGTAAGCCAGAAGGAAAAACATAAATACAGTATACTAACGCATATATATGGAATTTAGAAAGATGGTAACAATAACCCGGTGTACGAGACAGCAAAAGAGACACTGATGTATAGAACAGTCTTATGGACTCTGTGGGAGAGGGAGAGGGTGGGAAGATTTGGGAGAATGGCAATGAAACATGTAAAATATCATGTAGGAAACGAGTTGCCAGTCCAGGTTCGATGCATGATGCTGGATGCTTGGGGCTGGTGCACTGGGACGGCCCAGAGGGATGGTATGGGGAGGGAGGAGGGAGGAGGGTTCGGGATGGGGAACACATGTATACCTGTGGCAGATTCATTTTGATATTTGGCAAAACTAATACAATTATGTAAAGTTTAAAAATAAAATAAAATTGGAAGAATAAAAAAAAAATTAAAAAAAAAAATAAAAAGAAAGTTAGATGGAAGCCTAGTATCGTTTATGATAATTAAATTAATTAGTTATTATAAGTAAGTTCACCCCAGTTTCTCCTTTGCTGGTGTGTGCCTTGGCTCTGGGGAATCCAAATCACACCCCCTCTCCCATGTGTTTCACACTGTCCCCACAGTCCCTTTTAAATCTCTTCTCGCCTCCTCTCCTGTTTACTGTCCATTTTCTTACATGATGCTCAGAGTCCTGGAGAGTGAGTATTAGAAAGGACACGGAAAGTTTCATCGTGTCAGTGAGTCTGAACGAGCTTGTGACTTGCTCACAGGCACATGTGAATCAGTGGTCATGTGGCTAAGTTCAGGGGTTTTCACTGCTCACATTTCGTTGACCAGAAGTAGTCACATGATGCCACCTTACTGCAAGACAGCAGGAAGTGTAGACTCCCATGGAAGGAGAGGAGAATCAAATAATGGTGAGCATTAGTAATGCTCCTACAAATCACTCCTCATACATTCCTAAGGGAGGGGTGCCTGCGTACGTGCTAAGTCACTTCAGTCACGTCTGACTCTGTGCGTCCCTATGGACTGTAGCCTGCCAGGCCTCTCTGTCCATGGGATTCTCCAGGCAAGAATACTGGGGTAGGTTGCTGTGCCCTCCTCCAGGGGATCTTCCTGACCCAGGGATTGAACCTGTGTCTCTTATGTCTACCTGCATTGACAGATGGGTTCTTTACCACTAGCACCACCTGGGAAACCCAAGGGAGAGGTACTAAGTATTATTTCTCTCCTATTAATGAGGGAACTGAAGCCCAGCCAGAAGTTGACCAAAGCCACACAGATGTAAAAAGGTGAAGCCAGGATTTGAACCCGGGCAGTCTGGCTCATGTATAAAACCCACTTAGGTGACCTTAGACAGTTGTGCTTCATTATTCCATGTATTATGTTTGCACTGTAAAAATAAACTACTTGCTTAAGATATGACTGAGGAAAAAAACCAATTAATGCCTAACATATAACCAGTTATTCTATTTGTATAAGGTTCTTATGGCTCCTGAAACAAATCACCATAGGCTTGGTGGCTTAAAACAGTATGGATTAATTGTTGTATAGTTCTAGAGACCAGAAGTCAGAAATAGTTTCATTGGATTAATTTCAAGGTGTCAATAGGACTGGTTCTTCCGGGAGGGTCGCGTGGAGAATCCATTTCCTTTTATTTTCTATCTTCTGGAGGCAACCTGCATCCCCTCATTTTCGGCCCTTTCCTGGAAATATTCTAACCTTTTGCTTTCATCATTACTTCCTCTCGGTAGTCAAATCTCCCTCTTAACAAAAATACTTGTGTTTACATTTAGGGCCTTACATTAAAGTACATTATCTGTGTAATTTACTACAAAGATAATCCAGAAATATATCCCCATATTAAGATCCTTAACTTAAACACATCTGCAGAGATGTAAAATGATATTCACAGGTCACAGGGTTGGCATGTGGGCCTCTCTGAGGGCCATTATTCAGCCTGCCACACTCTCTGTGTGAGCTCTTAGTACTTGGATTTCAATTGTCATTGTTTTTTTTCTTGGGGCTGTGAGCACTTTCTACCTTCAGGATAGCAATCTGTCATTGCTGATTTCTTCTTCTGGAATTCATGCTTCCTGAGGGCAGGCCTGGGGCTGATTTACCTTCCTCTTTACAGAGTTGGACATATACAGATAATACAGAATTGTGGATGAAAGTGATTAAATTGAGTGCACTAAAAATTTCAGAAACAACTGTAGGGAAGGAGAAACCAGTGAATGGTGGTCCCCAATTAACCACCTTGTTTAGGGTGGAGAGAGGGTGACCCACGGTCTGCCAGGGCACACTGCTGCTTTGCCCTGTGCCACTGCCTCATACTGCAGGTTGAGGAGCTGATAGTCGAGGGGAAAGTTGGCTGTCATCTCACTAACACCTTCAACTCATTGACTCATTCAGCAAACGTTTATTGACTATCTTTACACATTAGTAGAGGAGGAGGCCTTACAAATAGCTGTGAAAAGAAGAGAAGCAAAAGGCAAAGGAGAAAAGCAAAGATATACCCATTTGAATGCAGAGTTCCAAAGAATAGCAAGGAGAGATAAGAAAGCCTTCCTCAGTGATCAGTGCAAAGAGATAGAGGAAAACAATAGAAGGGGAAAGACTAGAGATCTCTTCAAGAAAATTAGAGATACCAAGGGAACATTTCATGCAAAGATGGGCACAATAAAGGACAGAAATGGTATGGACCTAAAAGAAGCAGAAGATATTAAGAAGAGGTGGCAAGAATACACAGAAGAACTGTACAAAAAAGATCTTCATGACCCAAATAACCACAATGTTGTGATCACTCACCTAGAACCAGACATCCTGGAATGTGAAGTCAAGTGGGCCTTAGGAAGCATCCTTATGAACAAAGCTAGTGTTTTAATGCCATTCAGAAATGAATTGCCAGTCCAGGTTCGATGCAGGATACAGGAAGCTTGGGGATGGTGCACTGGGATGACCCAGAGGGATGGTATGGGGAGGGAGGTGGGAGGGGGGTTCAGGATGGGGAACATGTGTACACCTGTGGTGGATGCATGTTGATGTATGGCAAAACCAATACAATATTGTAAAGTAAGATAATAATAATAATAATAAATTAAAAAAAATAAAATTTGAACAAAGCTAGTGGAGTTGATGGAACTCCAGTTGAGCTATTTCAAATCCTAAAAGATGATGCTGTGAAAGTGCTGCACTCAATATGCCAGCAAATTTTGAAAACTCAGCAGTGGCCACAGGACTGGAAAAGGTCAGTTTTCATTCCAATCCCAAAGAAAAGCAATGCCAAAGAATATTCAAACTACTGCACAATTGCACTCATCTCACATGCTAGCAAAGTAATGCTCAAAATTCTCCAAGCCAGGCTTCAACAATACATGAACTGTGAACTTCCAGATGTTCAATCTGGTTTTAGAAAAGGCAGTGGAACCAGAGATCAAATTGCCAACATCTGCTGGATCATCGAAAAAGCAAGAGAGTTCTAGAAAAACATGTACTTCTGCTTTACTGAATCTGCCAAAGCCTTTGACTGTGTGGATCACAACAAACTGTGGAAAATTCTGAAAGAGATGGGAATACCAGACCACCTGACCTGCCTCCTGAGAAATCTGAATGCAAGTCAAGAAGCACCAGATAAAACTTGACATGGAACAACAGACTGGTTCCAACTTGGGAAAGGAGTATGTCAAGGCTGTATACTGTCACCCTGGTTATTTAACTTATATGCACAGTACATCTTGAGAAATGCTGGGCTGGATGAAACACATACTGGAATCAAGACTGCTGGAAGAAATATCAATAACCTTAGATATGCAGATGATACCACACTTATGGCAGAAAGCAAAGAAGAACTAAAGAGCCTCTTGATGAAAGTGAAAGAGAAGAGTGAGAAATTTGGCTTAAAACTCAACATTCAGAAAACTAAGATCGTGGCATCTGGTCCCATCAATTCACGGCAAATAGATGGGGAAACAATGGAAACAGTGACAGACTTTATTTTTGGGGGCTCCAAAATCACTGCAGATGGTAACTGCAGCCATGAAATTAAAAGACACTTGCTCCTTGGAAGAAAAGCTATGACCAACCTAGACAGCATATTAAAAAGCAGAGACCATCTAGTCAAAGTGATGGTTTTTCCAGTAGTCATGTATGGATGTGAGAGTTGGACTGTGAAGAAAGCTAAGCACTGAATAATTGATGCTTTTGAACTGTAGTGTTGGAGAAGACTCTTGAGAGTCCCTTGGACTGCAAGGAGATCCAACCAGTCCATCCTAAAGGAAATCAGTCCTGAATATTCATTGGAAGGACTGATGTTGAAGCTGAAACTCCAGCACTTTGGCCACCTGATGCAAAGAGCTGACTCATTTGAAATGACCCGGATGCTGGGAAAGATGGAAGGTGGGAGCAGAGGGGATGACAGGGGATGAGATGGTTGGATGGCATCACTGACTCAATGGACATGAGTTTGAGTAACCTCCAGGAGTTGGTGATGGACAGGAAAGCCTGGGGTCAGTGCATGGGGTCACAAAGAGTCAGACATAACTGAGAGACTGAACTGAACTGACATGTTAGTAAGATCTTCAGCTAAGGCAGTCATGGCCTTAGGAGTCTGTTTTTGGTGCCATGTGGAAAGACTTTGGGTCACACCTTTACGTGCCCTGGGCAAATTACCAGTGGATTAGGTGGGCTAGAGTCTTGGGATACCTGGGCTCAAGTCCTAACTGTGCTGCTCCCTTGGAAAGTCATACTCACCCTCAGTGTCCACACAAATCTATGCTACTGCATTTACACATTATTACACTGTAATTATATATGGTTTCTGCAGTCGCTTTCCTGTACTATGAGTTCCCTGAGGAGAAGACAGTGTCTATATCATCTTTGTTTTCCCATTCATTATCTTGTTGTCATACCTTGTGCATAGTAAACTCTTAGTAGTAGTAATAATGGTATAGTAATGATGATGGTAAAAGTTCTTCACTTACAGAGAGTTAACTGTGTGCCGAGCACTGTTTTATGTGCTTTTGTTGTAACTCATTTAATCCTTGTAACAAGTCTATTAATTAAACAGTATTATTATCTCTGCAGGCAAGAAATATGAAGCCCAGAGAGGTTAAGTAACTCACCCAAAGTCACACAGTAAGTGGCAGAGCCAGTTTAAGTTCCTCTGCCCCACAGTTCATGGTATAAACCATTCATACAACATGACCTGTTTGAAGAATGGAACAAACTGTGAAATGACGACCTCCAAGGTCTCTTAGCTCTGATTTCCCATGAGTCTGAAAGATGCCTCTCAGTAGACTACAAAAAGGGACACCTGCTCTCGTGTGGCAGTGCATACCAGGAAAGCGGGTCCACATTGGTACATGGCAGGTTCTATGCAGTGTAGGAGCTTGAAAGCCCTGAGATAGTTATTTAACCTCCTTGAATATCAGTTTCCTCACAGGGCAAAAGGACAATATTAGCTACATTGTAGCACTGTTGGAAGAATAAATTAAAAATACAAAAAACAAAAACAAAAACAAAAAAACCCCAAACAAACAAAACCCCAAAGAAAATATCTTATGGAAAGTGCTTAGCACAGAGGACTCTGTTTACAGAAAACTGTGGAGTTTGGAATGTAATTGTTACAGAGTTGGATATGCTTTAGAACAGAGCTTGGTGGGGGATTCAGATGGGTCAGCTTCTCAAAGATTAGTATGAGAGATCATAAAAAATTAAGTGAATTCAAGGGTGGTCTGCTTTCTGGATGTAAGGACTTTGGATGGAAATCCAGCAGGTTGCCTCGGTGTGGTGTGTGTATGTGTGGAGTATGTAGGGAGTCTTGGGGTCGATTGCCGGGAATGGGGTGGGAACATAACTTAGACTGAGCAGAGACCAGGGAGTGAGAAAACATATTCAAATTCCAGCCCTGCCACTACCCTCCTGTATGATGGAACAGGTTTGGAAAGTCACCAATCATTTTTGGATTTCCAGCTCCCCAGTTCCAAGATGAGGGGGTGGAATTTGAAGATCTCCATAATCTTAGTAAATACCACCAGTCTAGAAATTCCCAAGCCAAGTTCCTCAAATGAATGAAAATTCCTCTGGTATCCATTTCTACTGAAAGAGCAAGTGTTTTATCTTTCCATTGGCATTGCTATGTATTTAAATTGGATACAAAGAAGAATATAGGCATTTTAAAGGCTTTTGATATACATTTCCTTTTGTTTTCTAGAAAGCTGGTATCAAAACAAATTCACCATGAGATAAACTTTCATGTATTCCTACTTTAAGAGCAAATAGGAGGGGTCCCTAAGGTAGTTAGGGGTTTGAAGCGCAGGGGAAGCTATGCAAAGGAAGTGTCCAGGTGGAGATCTGTCGAACAAGTTAGACTGAGCCAAACGAAAAGGGAATGTCTGTCCTGACAGAGGGAACAGCATGTGAGAAGGCACAGAGGCATGGTAACCTGAGACCAGAAATAACTTCCGTGTGGTTAGAATCTTGAGAGAAGGTGAGTAACACATGGAGCAATATGGTAAGATTTGTATTTTAGTAAGGTCACTTTGGCTTCAGTGTAGAGGACTGAGTGGGGGCAAGACTACAGACAGAGTAACAAGTTAGGGGGCTGCTGCAGTCCCCCAAGTGAGCAATATAGCAGTTGCCAAGACTGGGACAGTGACAGTGAGAACGGAAAACAGACTGAAGGGACATTAAAGAGGCAGGAAGGACGGGACACAGGGATTGCTTGGATAGTAAGAGGATGGGAGAGATGGAAGCCTTAAGGGTGGTTTTCAGGTTCCTCACTGACCTGGGAAGAACAGAGAGCCTGGACATTGCCGTCTGATTTTGGGACAGGGAAATGATGTGTTTAGTTTGGAACATGCTGAATGTGAGGTTTCTGTGGTACCCATATGAGTGGAGGTGGCCTGTAAATATTGGGATCCATGGAAGAGAGGTCTGGCCTTCATGCAACTGCTGGGACCCGAGGTCTTGGAGGGGATTCAGTCACCAAGTCACCCCTCAACAAGGAACAGAGGGATGCCTAAGAGAGAACCCCAAGGCACACCAACTCCTAAGGGATTTGTAAGGGAGGAGGAGCCTGCAGTGTGACTGCGAAGGAGAAGCCAGAGAAATGGGAAGAAAACCTAGAGTGCCTGTTGTCATGGAAGTCAAGGGAAAAGAATTTTCCAAGGACAGTGGCTGGCAGAATCTGATATAGATAGGTATGACCCTCACACTTTTCAAGGGTCACCTCATTTAATTTTCCCATCAAATTGTCAAAGTGGGGACTTGCATCACGCTGTTTTCAAAGGGAAAACTGAAGAACAGAGAAAATAGGCAAATTTCCCAAGATCATCCAGCAAGCCAGTGGCAGACAAAATTTGATCCCAGGCCTTGATAGGCAGTGTGTGGGCCAAGCAGGAGAGGCTAGCATATAGAATTTTAGTGTGAGCTCCTGGAGTAGGTGATAGAAGTAATTAGTGGCCATCAATCACCATGTACACAGCGTGTGCTTGGCACTGCTCTAGGCCTCGCATGCACTGTCTCTTAGCCTCATTACCACAAGGAGAGGTAATGATTTTGCTTCTAGTGCACAGAGGAGCCTGGGGACCAGAAGCGAAGTGACTTATGCGAGATCACACACTGTGGCAGGTGGCAGGGCCGGGCTGGGAACCCAGGTCTTCCTTATTCCCAGTAAGGATCACAGCTGTTCTTTCCCGAGGAGCAAGGCAGAGTCTCCAGTGGGAACACCTGGAGGCGCCCCAGGGACCCCCGCCCATCCCTCGCCCCCGCGCGCATGCCTGGCCGCTGAGGCGTGAGAGCGGACGCCCGGGGCCCTCGCTCCTGCGGTCCTTGCACAACCTGCCCGGATAAGTGCTGCGTCTCTGGGCAATTATCGCCCTCCTGCCGCCGCCAGGACTGGCCCGGCAGAAGGCCAAAGGCTAAGGGACTCGCAGCCACCCAAGGAGAGCGGTACCCAGCGGTAGGGCCAGCCACCAGCTCTGCGCGCCGCGCGATTGCACAACACCGCCGGGCCTCGGGGACCGAAGGCGGGGAGGCGCGGTGATGTCACGTGGAGCAGCCCCGAAGCCAAGGCTCTCGCCCCTCGCCTCCCTTTCCCCACTCCCTCAGGTAGCAAGCCGTGTGGGGCGGTGTGTACACTGCCAGGTAATCTCCTGAAAGGCATTCTTTTCCTCCTTTTATCTTCATTTCTTCCCTTCTTTTCTTTATCATCCCTGCCATTCCTCCTCTTCCTCCTGCCTTCCTCTTACTTCTTTTCCTGTCCCGCTTCTTTCCTTCCTCCTTCCCTGCTCCCTTCTCCTTCCCTCCCTCTCTCCCTTCCTTTCCTTTCCTTCTTCCCTGCTTCTACTTGCTCCCCTTTTCATTTCTTCACTTTTGAAAATAATTTTTAATTTCTACCTATGTAAAAAAAAGTTGGAGAAGGAAATGGCAATCCACTCCAGTACTATTGCCTGGAAAATCCCATGGACAGAGGAGTTTGGTAGACTACAGTCCATGGGGTCGCAAAGAGTCGGACACGACTGAGTGACTTCACTTTCACTGTTAAAAGCACATAATATAAATTTACCATCATAACCATGTTTAAGTGTACAGTCAGTAGTGTTAAGGACTTTCATGTTGTGCAACCAATCTCCAGAACGATTTCATCTTGCAAAACTGAAACTCTAGATCCGTTGAATAACATCTCCCCATTCCCCCATCCCCCAGCTCCTGGTCATCACATTCTTCTTTCTTTTTCATTTCTTCCTTTTGTCTCTGTGTGCCCTTCTTTCTTTTCCCTTATCTCTCTTTTTTCTCCCCCCTCCTCTTTCCATCATTTCTCTCTCTCTTTCCTTAAAAACCTGGATGGCCCTGCTGCACCCTTGCCAGCCCTCGACATTCTCTGCCAGGGGCTGGGCCGCGAGCCCTGTCATCGAGGCTGTTAGAGGGCTGGTGACTCATCATTCCTCCCAGGGCCAGTGGGCGGCCCCTGGAAGCCTCACCTGGCTTTATGATGGTAGGCAAACATGTCCAGCAAGGAACTTTTGCCAGGAAGAGTTAATTAGAGAGAGGCTCTGACTCCAGGGTCAGGCTGGGAGCCCCTCTCTCCTCTCAGCCTTCCCCCAACCCTGGGGCTCCCCTTCTAGACAGTGCGAGACAGCCATGATGATGGTGATGGTGGTGATAAGTTGGCCTGACAAAAAGTTTACAAAGCAATTCCATAGACATGATCTCATTCTTGTTCTCACAACAATCCTGGGAGGTAAGCCTTACTATTCCATTTTCACAGGTGAGGAAACTGAGCCTCGGAAAGGCGAAGGGGTTTGCATATGGCCATGGAGCTGGTAAGTGACAGTATTGGTACTTAGTATCACAAAAACAGGAAAAGATGGGACAGGTCAGAGTTTAAAATATCTTTTAAAAAATTCGTTGCTTCCCCTTTTGTTCATGTAGCACCTTGTTTAGACTTCTTGAGGACAGGCCCCACCTGATGGGTTTCTTCAACACCTGAGTGTTAAGGAGCAGATACTGAAGGAGTGACTGGTGGAGGTATTTGATGGTATGCATAGCAAGTGTGAAAGAGGTGATATCTAGACAGCTAAGAGACTTTTAAAAGTGAAATAGAGTTGCCACCCAGCTGTCCCTGGGTTATCTGGAACTGTGGCTCTCCATCCAGGGAACATACTGAGAGAATAGAGGACTTCTAAGTGTTGATGGAGCCACAATTTCCCGCCTTTCCTGGGTGGAACCTCTGAACAGTTCATATTTTTTGAGTATGTTCCATTTCAGTCTTTTTGTCGTTTGGTGTGAAAATAATTTTGTGTTTTGGGTAATTGTGATAGATTATTAATGTTTACCAATATCCACTTCTCCCCTGTGTCATGCAATCTCCAATCTTCTTGAAAGAGTGGTCATGTGACTATTTTTGGCCAATAAATGCGATTGGAAGTGCTGTTCGTCACCTGTGGAATGGAACGTTGAGTTGCAGGTGCTTAACTCTTTAGTCCTGTCTTCCGCTGCATTGACTAAGGAGGTCACATTCTAGGACATTGGAACTTTATTGGCCTGGTTCATATCAACTGTTATGCATGCACAGAGCAAGTGAGAAATAAACCTCAGTGATATTAAGCCACTCAGATTTGAGCATTTCTGTTACTATAGCTTAATCTAGCCTATTCTGACCAATACAGTCATCAATACAGCAATCAATCTAACACACTGAATGCTTAGTCAATTTTTTAAACATAACTTTCAACTTTTGAAACAAGATTTATTTATTTAAAAATAGACTTACAGCTGCACAATCTAATAGAAAATACAAGCTTGATTTCCGTTTCTTCCTTATATATATCTTATCACATATATTTAAAAATGTTTTTAAGAGCTTCATTGAGATGTAATTAAAATATAAACTCCACATACTTAAAGTATATAGTTTGATAAGTATTGACATATGTATGTACCTGTGAAAACATTACTGCAGTCATGATAGTGAATATGTCCCTTTCCACAAAAGTTTTCTTGTGTCTTTCTCTGTCCTGTCTCTTCCCACCAGGCCCACCACTGAACTGCTTTTGTCACTAGAGCTTAATTTGCATTTCTTAGAATTTTAAATGGTATCATATAGTATGTGCTGATTTTTGTCTGTCTCCTTATAACTTAGTATAATCCTTTTGAGATTTTTCCAGATTGTCAATAACTCATTCTTTTTATATTGCTGAATACTATTCCATTGTATAGATAGACCACAATTTGTTTATACATCTTCTATTGATAGACTTTGGTTATTTCCAGTTTGGGGATGTTTAGAGTAAAATTATTGTGAACATCTATGTACAAGTCTTTGTATGGGCACGTGCTTCCATTTTTCTTGAAATACCTAGGAAAGGAATGTCTGGATCATATGGTAGCTTGTGTATGTTGAACATTCTGAGAAACTGTCGGACTGTTTTCCAAAGTGATTATAGCATACATTCCCACCAGTGGTATATGGAGAGTTCTGGTTCTTCCACATCCTTGCCAACACTTAGTATGATTAGTTCTTTGGTCTTTTGTGTGTCTTTTTTCTTTTGAACTTTTAATTTTGTATTGGGATATAGCTGATTAACAATGTTGTGATAGTTTCAGGTGAACAGCAAAGGGACTCAGCCATACATACACAGGTATTCATTCTCTGCAAACCTCCCTCCCATCCAGGCTGCCACATAAGTCCTTTGGTCTTTTTAACCTTAATCACTTTAATAGATGGGCAGTGTAGTTCATTGTGGTTTTTAAACTTGGGATAAAATACACAAAAAACATAAAATAACCATTTTAAAGTGTGCAATCCAGTGGTATTTAGTATATTCATAATATTATAAATCATTGTAGTTACAGAATATTTTCATTATCCCTAAAGGAAACTCCATATTCATTAAGTCACTCTCCAATCCCCTTTTCCCCAGCCCTAGGCAGCTACTAATCTGTTTATTGTCTCTGTAGATTTGTTTATTCTGGATAGTTCATGATGGAATATGAAATAAATGGTGGAAAAATGCAACATATAGTCCTTTATGTCTGGTTTCTTCCATTTAGCTTGTTTTTGAGGTTCATCATGTTGTAGCATGTATTAGAACTTGATTCCTTTCTGTGTCTGAATAATATTCCATTGCATGTGTATACTATATGTTGTTGTTTATCCATTCATTAGTCGATGGACATTTGGGCTTTTTCTACTTTTGGGGTATTGTGAATAGTGGCTACAAGCATTTGTGTATAGCTTTTAAAAATTGTTAAATTTTATTGTGATAACATTTAACGTGAGATCTACCTTTTAACAATTTAAAAAAATTACTTATTTATTTTTGACTGTGCTGGGTCCGTTGCTTTGTGCAGGTTTTCTCTAGTTGCAGGGAGGGGAGGCTGCTCTCTAGTTGCAGTATGTGAGCTTTAACAAAATTTTAAGTGTATAATACATTATTGTTGACTATAGATACTGTGTATAGGTTCACTTAACATGAGATCTGCCTTTCTAACACATTTAAAAATATATATATTTATCTGACTGTGCCAGGTCTCAGGTGTGGCACGTGGGCTCTTTAGTTGTGGCAGCGGAACTCTTAGTTGGAGCATGTGGGATCAAATTCCCTGACCAGATGTCAAAGCCAGGCTCCCTGAATTGGGAGCTCACAGTCTTAACCACTGGACCACCAGGGAAGTCCTCTAACAAATTTTTAAGTGTATAATAAACACATTTATTGTTGACTAGAGGTACTGTGTCTAGGTTTTTATTTGAACATCTACTAGATAATATTGTCATTTTATGTTAAATTTTTTTTAACACTTTTCCACAGTGGCTGTATCATTTTACATTCCTACCAGTGAGGCATCTGGTAGGGTTCTGCTTTCTCCATATCCTCACAAACACTTGCAATTTTCCTTTTTTTTTTTTTTTGGATAATAGCCATTTTAATGGGTATTAAGTGGCATCTCATTGTTTTGCCTGTTTTTGAAAGACAGTTTCCCTGCGTGTAGAATTCTGGATTGCCTGTGTTTTCTTTCAGATGTTAAAATATTTTGCTGTACTGTCTTCTAGCTTGCATTGCTTTCAACAACAATTTTGCTGTCATCTTTGTCTTTTTTTCCACTGAATATATTATGTATCATTATCAGAGTACTTTCAAGATTTTCTCTTTGTCTTGAACAACTGGGTTATGATATGCCTTTATGTAGTTTTCGTGTTTGTTCTATTTGGAATTTATTTGGCCTCATGGGTCTGTATATTTAGTTTTCAGTACAAATGATTGGAAAGTTTTGGGCCATTGTTTTTAAAACAGATTTATTGAGATAGAATTTGTGTAACATATAATTAAGCCATTTAAAGTGTACAAATAAATGTATGTTATTATCTATGTGTTTGATGCACATCCATCACTACAGGCAGTTTTAGAGCATTTTCATTATGCCAAAGAGAAGCCCTGTTTTTTAGCTGTCTGCTTCCAACTCCCTGGCCCCCCCTCACAACTACTCTGGTTTTTATCCCTGTGGGTTTACTTATTTTAGACATTTCATATAAATGGAATCATATAATATGTGGTCCTTGGCCATTATTTCTTTAAATATTTTTTCCTGTCCCTTACTCGTTCTTTCTCCTTCAGGTACTCCCATTTGTTTTAAAATTATATTTCAGTATAATTAGTTTCTGTTGTAATCCCAAATACATCATTCTAAGATGTCTGTTGGCTCTGCTAGACTGCTAGAGAGATCCTTGGCACAAAAATGTTGAATAAAGTATTTTTATTCTAGATAGCATTATACATGAGTGTTTTAACTTTGGTTTTTCAAAGAAAGCTATTCCTCAGGATATTACTAGTTCCTGCAGTAGAGGTATTCTTTACACAAATAAGCTTGGGAAACACGGGGTGAAATGACATTTGGTATATTTTTCTATTGGATTTCTCAGAGCCTTTTATTTGATAAAATGCCACGGATATATATGTGACATCATCCTGAATTCCCCCTCCCACCTCCCTCCTCATCCTGTCCCTCTGGGTTGTCCCAATGCACTGGCTTTGAGTGCCCAACTTCATGCATTGAACTTGCACTGGCCATCTATTTCACATATGGTAATATACATGTTTCAGTGCTATTCTCTCAAAGCATCCCACCCTTGCCTTCTCCCACAGAGTGGGACTGACCTTTTAAGGGGAAGGTTCTTTGGGCTCCATCTTGCCCATATTACTGTGTGTATGAAATGACTTAATTCTCCCACAACTTTCTCCATTTGAACTGCTGTAAGCTTATAGGCCTATGATATTTTAATCTTCAGTTAATACCTTGAGATTAGGCCTGCCTCTCTCTTCTCATTAACTGTTATAATTAAAATACCACTGCCTAGTTCCACTTCCCTCAAAAAGTGCACACGTGGGCACTGCAGTGGTTAATTTTACATGTTAACCGGACTGGCAGACATTATTCTGGTATTTCTGTGCTGGTGTTTTTGTAAGAGAGAAACATTTAAATGGATAGACTGAGTAGAGCAGATTGCCCTTCATAATGTGGATGGACCTCATCCACTCAGTTGTAGGCTTGCCTAGAATAAAAAGGCTGACCCTTTCCTGAGCAGGAGAGAATTCTTCCTGTCTGACTGCCTTTGAACTGGAACATTGGCTTTTCCCCTGAATCTCAAACCTGTAAGCCTTTAAACCAGAGCCACACCATCAGCTCTCTTGGTTCTTAGGCCTTTGGACTCGGACCAGAACTGAACCACTTGGCTCTGCTTCATCTCCAGCTTGGTGCCTCGCCTTGTAGATCTCTGGAGAACCCTGCCTGATACAAGCAACTGACATCATGTGGCAGGAGTCAGGGATAGGCTATAATTTTTTTGTAATAAGTATGTCCCATGCAATAGCTGGGAGACATTATACTAAGAAGTCATTTATCTGAAATTCAAGTTTATCTGTGTCTTGGGTTTCATCTAGTATCCCTGCCTCCAGATGAAACTGCCCACTGCGGCACTGCACGACCCAGGAGCAAAGTGACAGAACATGGACTTGTGCTCCAAATCTCCATTGCATTGAATCACCAGGGAGAAAAGTTGACCCTGAGGATCTGGTTTCAGGGCAGGTGGCCCCTCCCCAGGAGTCTTCACAAAGAACTCCAGTGCTGGCCACTTAAGAGAATAGTCCCCCGGGGGCTCGCTTTGTGGTTTCTGCCCCACTTGCTGGCACCGAAGAGAATTGTTGCCCACCGTGTCAAATCTGCCTTCCCCTAGGAGACCCTCAAGACTAATTCTGAGATGCTTGGAACACTGTTTAACCTCAGTCATCTTCAGAAACCCAAGCTCCTCAGGGCGATGGGACTCTAATCCCCATGGTACTCTGAACAGTCTCTAATCTGACTCAATTTCCCACCGCTTCTGGTATGCCCAGACCCTTCCTCTGTGGGTTTGGGAACTCATGGAGTCAGTTACACTCTCCAAAACCCTCAGCTTCTTTTTTGACTGTTCACTTCTGTTTCTGTATCAAATGAAAGCTGAGTGTCTACTTATGATTGTCTTCTCAGCCCTTCCCATTGGAGGGTGTTTTTCCTCTTAGATACTGGGTACTGAAGAAGAAGGAGAAGGCAATGGCACCCCACTCCAGTACTCTTGCCTGGAAAACCCCATGAATGGAAGAGCCTGGTAGGTTGCAGTCCATGGGGTTGCTTAGAGTCAGACATGACTGAGTGACTTCACTTTCACGTATTGGAGAAGGAAATGGCAACCCACTACAGTGTTCTTGCCTGGAGAATCCCAGGGATGGGGGAGCCTGGTGGGCTAGCAGCAGCAGAGGGCCTGGAGGTGACGTAGGTGGGGTAGGTGAGGTAAGAGTGGTGGATTAGGTAGGGCCACCTTGGTTTATGTTGTTGATTCTAAATCCAGTTCTTCTCCCTTTTCCTTTAAAACTACACTCCCTTGAAGTTCACATGAACCCACTCTTTATCCCCATTCACTAGTGTCTTTAGCAATGGCATGCTGTCTTCCTCTCTATCCTTTTTCCTGACATCATTACTGGTGACTTCCATATCTATGTGGGTGAGCCATCTAACATGTTGGCCTCTTGGTTTCATGCCTTTCTTTGATTTTTTTCCTTTGATCTGTCCCACCCTAGCTACGCATTCCTTTGTCACACTCATGACTATATCATCACCCGGAACCTAGACATCCTGCTCTCTGACCACCACCTCCTCTCATTCCAGCTCCCAGAGGGTAATGTTTCTACACTGTCTCATCAAGACTTCTAATGCACTCCCCCTCCCACTTTTCACATCTGTCATTTCCCTTAAGTTCTCTGTCTTCCTTAACCAGCAAGTATTTCTGCATTTGTTGCCATAACTATTCTTTTCAGTTCAGTTCAGTTGCTCAGTCGTGTCTGACTCTTTGCGATCCCATGAACTGCAGCATGCCAGGCCTCCCTGTCCATCACCAACTCCCGGAGTTCACCCAGACTCACGTCCATCGAGTCAGTGATGCCATCCAGCCATCTCATCTTCTGTCGTCCCCTTCTCATCCTGCCTTCAATCTTTCCCAACATCAGGGTCTTTTCAAATGAGTCAGCTCTTTGTATCAGGTGACCAAAGTATTGGAGTTTCAGCTTCAGCATCAGTCCTTCCAATGAATATTCAGGACTGATTTCCTTTAGGATTGACTGGTTGGATCTCCTTGCAGTCCAAGGGACTCTCAAGAGTCTTCTCCAACACCACAGTTCAAAAGCATCAATTCTTCTGTGCTCAGCTTTCTTTATAGTCCAACTCTCACATCCATACATGACTACTGGAAAAACCATAGCCTTGACTAGATGGACCTTTGTTGACCACTTCTTTTCAAACACTCCTAATTCCCTTATCACACCTTTCTTCATTCTTATTTACTCTCTTTAAAGCCTACATCTCTTCCTACTACATGCTGTAACTCAAGCATAAGAGAAAACACACACCCAAGCCAACTGGCCTCACTTTAAATTTATGACAACGAATCTCAAGTGATCATTCAATCCTGTTCAGCAATCCTACCACCCTTCTCTAGGTGTTCACTTCCCATCCTCAAAGACAGTTTTTTCACATCTTTACTTCCTTCTTGGTAGGAGCCACCCATTCCACACCCCTCTTCCATCTTTGTCTGATCACCTCATCTCCTATTTCATTGATAAAATAAGAAGCAGGTACAAAGGAACACCCTATCCTTCCATCACACCTCTTAATCCATCTGAATTTGTGTTTCTCGTTCCCTCCTGCCTTCATATTGCTATAGTTGAAGTTTCCTTACTTGTACTTGTGAGCGGAATCCTCTGGCCTCTAGTTTTTTTCAATTCTCCCATCTCTGCTGCATCCCCAGTTTCTTTCTCTCCACTCAGCATTTCCAACAAAATTCATAGCTGTTCCATCATTTCCACTCTCTGCAGAGCTGTTCCTTTACCCCGTCTTCCTTCAGCCGATGGCCTATTTCCCTGCTGTCCTTCACAGCAGCCTTTCCCATGGACTTGTCTCCTGTCTCTCCTTCCTCACTTCTGTTTTCTGCTCAGCCCGCTGTAGTGGGCTTATCTTCTCTCCAGTCCACTGTTTTTGATGAGGTCGCCAATAACCTCTGGTGGTCACTTCTCTGTCTTCACTTTCTTGAACTACTTTCTTTACTTGGTTACTGGAATATTGTATGCTTTTGGGTGCCCCTCTGTGGTCTGCTTAGCTGGTGATCTCATCTGCTGCTTGACTTCCAAGTGTCCGAGTGCTCAAAGTTTTGGCCATAGTCCTCTTCTCTAGCTACTACTTCTCCATTGGTGATCTCCTCTGGCCCAGACTTTGAAAACACTCTGTGCAGCCATGTCTCCCCAGACTCCATCTCCAGCTCTGTCTGCCTCTTGGAATGTGACTCAGAAGCATCCAGCCTCATATTGAGTGCCTCCACTTGGATGTTTAATAGGTGTCTCTATCCTGACTTGTCCCAAAGCAAACTCTTGGCTTGATACTCTGACGTGTATCTGTATGACCAAAACTGAGTCACTGAATAATGGTCCCACTGGGAACCAAAAATCATTGATGTGACCTGAGAGGGGTAAATGAGTGAATGAACACATGTAGAAACCACTTCAAGGTCTTCAGTCTCAGCCAGACTCTTAGTGCTACTTGTTAATCTTTGTACCCACTCCCCCCCAACTTCTTTCAACTTTTATTCATATCCCATTTTTAGTTTCCCATTTTCTCTGTGTGGTCTACTTCATGGAGAAATTGAGATCATCGAGTGTGATCGTTCCTGTCTTCCTAAGTTCCTGTTTTCACATCCAGCACTGCTCCCTTTATCTTATTCTCAGAGTATCCTTCCTTCTTTTCAAGCTAATGTGTCCCTCTATGTTCTGGACCTCTTCTATTCTAACTCTCTCTACAACCTTGTTCCAACAATTATCTCCTTTCTCTCCTGTATCTGCCTTTCAGCTGGTTTACGAGTCTTACCAAATTTCTTCAAAGAGTGGTCTAAAATCACTATTTCTACTTCTTCACTGCCTATTCACTCCTCAGCCCACTGTACCCTGTCTACTGCCCCTGCTCTAAGTTTCCCTAAGGATACCAAGAGCCCCTAGTAGCCAAACCCATTAGAAACTTTTCAGTTCTTATCTGATTCAACCTGTCTACTGCACTGGACAGTTGAGGAGTCTCTCCTTTTGGTACTATTCCTTTGGCACATACAACACTGAATTTTCCTGCTTCTACTCTTACTTGTCTGCTTTGTGGGCTCCTCCTCTGTCCTTTCCTTAAATTTTTTGTTCTTCAGGATCTGTTCTTGTCTTGTAGCTCTTGTCAGTCTACAGACTTTCTTTGGGCAATCTCACTCACTCCTGTGGTTTTAGCTACTGTCCATATGCTGAGGAGGCACTGGAGTACATTGGTAATCCTATGAGGTCAGTTGTGGCAGCAGTTGTGGCATTATTTCCATTTCAAAGGTGATACAGTTGAGGCTTAGAGAAGGGAAGAAGGAAGGTACGAGGTTAGAAGCAGAGCCGGGTCACAGGTTCTTTCCCCCACACCAGTTGTCTCCCTAGATAGGACATTCCTGGCTTTTCCAAGCACTGTAAGCAGAGGGCAGCCAGGAGCTTAGTCGTGCACACAGACTGAGATTCCCAGGGGCCCTTCTAGCACAGTCCTGACCAATCTTTCTGCGTGCTTGGTCTCCAAGCCCCTAGTTCCGCTGCTACCCTAACAGCAGCCCTCGATCTGCGCTGGTTTTCGGCTCTCCCTTTGTTCTGATCTTGGAAATACCCTTACTTTCCCGTGACACTTCCTATACATTTCTAATGGCTAAAGCAAACACTACCCGGCATTTCTGGATGTTTGGTAGCAGGGAGCTTTGAGAATATTTAATCTCCATCTTTGCCAGTGGCCCCTCTTCCCAGGCTTAGTCTTCATCTCCTCTGCTGCTTCTGCTCCATCTTGGTGTAGTTTCTCCACAGTGAAGGGCAGGTGTGCAGAGAAACCTAGAGGGTTGCCTCTCTTGACCCTAAGGTTGCTGCTGAAGCCATTATGGAAAGATTCAGTCTCAGGGCTGAGAAATTTATAGTTGGGGCTTTCCGAACCTGGGAGGGTGCTGGGCACTGTCCTGGGAGAGGGTGTGGGCAGGCCCTGGGAGGAGGGCCTCACCCCGGCTGGGTCCTCTCTCTAAGACTGCTCCAGGCCTTCAGCTCTTTACTGGCTACACACCCAAGCCCACTCCCCTTGGCCTGACCTAAGACCATTGCCTCCTGGCCCCAGTGACTCTCTAGCCTCACCTCCTGCTTCAACCGACCGTGTGGTCCGCCTGCTGTTACTGAGACACAGCCTACATTTCCTGCCTCCAGACTCTGCCTCTTGCTGTCTCCTCAGCCCAGATTACCCTTTCCCTAATGTCTTGCCCCCAGGTCTTCTCTGTCCTCCAAGGGTCAGGTTCAGTATCATCACCCAGGAAGGTGAGGGCGCTCTTTCTCTCCCCTGCTCCTCTTAGTCCATCTCTGAGCCTTCCTGTGGCCCTCTTGACCCTACTTAACTGTGGCTGGAGTCTGCATCTATATGGTCCTGGGCGACCCTGAACTTGATGGAAGGTGTCCCTTGAGACTGCCCTCCATTTTCTCATCCAGCACTGGGACTCAGGGCTCAGAGGCAGAGGAGGGAACACAGCTTTGCTCTGAATGGAGGAAAACTTAAGGCTTTCATGTTCTGGGTCCTGGGTGGAGGGAGACAAGATGAAGTGTCCTGAAAGACCCGTCAGCCACTGTCACGGCATGGCCCAGACCATGCTGCTCTTTTAACCAGCAGCATCTCTGACAGCACCTCTGAATAGAGGAGCAAATGATCGGGAGGTCCGTTGATGGTGGAGGAATTCTCAAGAGTAATTTTGAGTATGCAGAGTTTTTGCCTTATATGCTGGCTTTACCGCCCCCCCCCCAACTCCCATATCAGGGGTCTCCACCTTAGCACCAGCACCTGGTGTGGGACTTGGAAATAAATGGTTCTTGCATAAATGAATGAATCCTCAAACACTGGAATTAAGAGGAACCATAAGGATCTTTAGATCCATGTTTTATGGAGAAATAAATAATAGTAATAACCTTTTATTGAGAGCTGACTCAGTGGTAGGATCCACGCTGAGTCCTTCACATATATTTATTTTATCCTTTCAGGAGTAATGTGAGCTGAAAGTTATCATCCCTACTTTTTTTTTTTAAGGTTAAATTTTTTTTTTTTTTTGTACAAGGAGCTAGCATTGTTTTGTCAGGTAGGCGTCTTGGATAATCCATTCAACGAAGATCACTTAGTTCTACTTGATGATGCCTATATCCTTCGTGGGCTGATGGAAATACTGGTGGCCCATAGTTAGGCTGTATTTCCTGATCAGTCAGTGTCAGTTTGAGCAGATGCAGTAAGAGTTAGAACTCTGGTTGATTTTTGTGGGTGGCTCCAGAGGAGCTGCTGATGACCTGTGTAACTTTCAGGGGTGCAATAAGGTACATTTGCACAGCTGGTGACTTGCAGAACCAATTGTGTCCAGAGGCCACTGGCAGACCCTAGGCTATACTGCTTCTCATTGCATGTGCAGGAGGTAGAGACCCACAGAAAGACAGAAGCTTGACCTGTCCCCCCAGCCCCTAGAGCTACTTTATCCAAGGCGCCTTCTTTCCTAGTCTTTCCAAGAGCCCTGCCTGCAAGGACATTATGAAGAGGAAAAAAGAATTTGAAGTGCATTCTAAGAAGCCCCTCTGTTCTCTTGCTGTGGAGGGCAGGAGGGTGCACTCAAAGACTCAGCCAGGGAGAAAGACTTGATCTCCTGGGCAGGATCACTTCCCATGGCGACGCCTTCTTGAGTCGAAGCTCTGGTATGAAGTAAGACTCGTTTAAAGCAGTTAAAAGCAGCAATCCCCATTGTGTCGAGTGGTGACAGTATAATCCTCCTTAATGATTTCGTTCCCTCTCCAAACTCCCCTCCATTATGCATCCTTAAAATGTGACTTCAGATGCCTCTGTAGGTTTCTGTAAGTGCAGGGGGATTTGGTGAGAAGGGACGAGGTAAAGACCATCTCTGTTACACTCAAACCACTCAGAGGTGCATCACAGGAAACACTTTCCCCCACTTTTTTTTTTTGGCTAGAGCTATGTGTGTTAAATGAATTTTAAACGAAAATTTAAATTATATATAAAAAGTAGAGGTATTAGTATGGAATATATTACACCTCCATATCCCTATCACCTAGCTTTATTTATTTATTTTTAAAATATATCAATTATTTATTTTATTTTATTTTTTAATATAAATTTAATAATTTTAATTGGAGGTTAATTACTTTACAATATTGTATTGTTTTTGCCATACATCAACATGAATCCGCCACAGGTATACACATGTTCCCCATCCTGAACCCCCGTCCCTCCACCCTCCCCGTACCATCCCTCTGGGTCGTCCCAGTGCACCAGCCCCAAGCATCCAGTATCATGCATCGAACCTGGACTGGTGATTTGTTTCATATATGATATTATACATGTTTCAATGCCATCCTCCCAAATCATCCCACCCTCTTCCTCTCCCACAGAGTCCAAAGACTGTTCTATATATCTGTGTCTCTTTTGCTGTCTCGCTTACAGGGTTATCATTACCATCTTTTTAAATTCCATACATATGCGTTAGTATACTGTATTGGTGTTTTTCTTTCTGGCTTACTTCACTCTGTATAATAGGCTCCAGTTTCATCCACCTCTAGATGTCCATCAGCAGATGAATGGATAAGAAAGCTGTGGTATATATACACAATGGAGTATTACTCAGCTATTAAAAAGAATACATTTAAATCAGTTCACCTAGCTTTAAAATATCAATATATGGCCAATCATTTTTTTCCTTTCTTTCTTTATTTTTTTTAAATTTTATTTTATTTTTAAACTTTACAATATTGTATTGGTTTTGCCAAATATCGAAATGAATCCGCCACAGGTATACATGTGTTCCCCATCCTGAACCCTCCTCCCTCCTTCCTCCCCATACCATCCCTCTGGGTCGTCCCAGTGCACCAGCCCCAAGCATCCAGTATCGTGCATCGAACCTGGACTGGCGACTCGTTTCATATATGATATTATACGTATTTCCATGTATATGGCCAATCTTGCTTCATTTAGATCCTGTCCACTCTTACCTGCCCCACGCCCCCACTGGATTGTTTTGAAAAAAAAAAAAAAATCCCAGATATGTTGGAATACATGTATCTTTTATCTCTAAAACATAAAAGGTCTTTTAAAAATTATTTATAAAACCTATCACACCTAAAAGTTAAAAATGACTTAATATCAAATATCCAGTCAGTTATCATATATATATATATATATAAAATGTATATATTTCAAATGTATAAATGTTCATAGGGCTTCCTGGGTGGCTCAGTGGTAAGGAATCCACCTGCCAATGCAGGAGACACAGGCTGGATCCCAGGTCTGGGAAGATTCCATACTCCATGGGGCAACTAAGCCTGTGCACCACAACTACTGAGCCTGGGCTCTAGAGCCCGTGAGGTGCAGCTACTGAGCCCACGCATTGCAACTACTGAAGCCGTGCATCCTAGAGCCTGTGCTCTGCAACAAGAGAAGCCAGCTCAATGAGAAGCCTGTGCACTGCAACTAGACAAAAGCCCCTTTAGCAACGAACACCCAGCACACCAAAATAATAAATGAATATGTTCAAATAAATAGATATAAGAATCCAGAGATAGTCTGCACATTGAATTTGGTTGATATATCTCCTGAGTTTCTTCCAATAAATAGAGTCCCTTTCTTCCTCTATTTAAAAAAATTATATTTTGATGAAATTTAGTTGTTTGTCCTATAGAACTTTCCATGTTTTGGATTTTGTGGATTGCATTCTGAGGGGATTATGTATTGTGTTCCTCTGGTCCCTAGGATGAAATCTAGAAGTGTTATCAGGCTCAGGTTTGATTTGGGGACAAGTTTAAAGTTTGTGCCATACACTTCTCGACGCCTCACATCAGGAGGCACAGAGTGTTTAGGTTTCTCTCTTCTTGTCTATTAAGAAGATATTGATCAGCAGGTTGAGGTGTTTTTAGCCTAATCTGTTATAATGTTCCTTGTTGGGGTTTTGCCTAATGATTTTAGTAGTCACTGATGATTGCTGTTATTTAATCAGTGATTTCAAAATGGTGGTATTCTAATTCTGATATTCACTATTTATTAGCTATAATTATTTCATAAAGAAGAGCTTGATCTCATCAACTGTTTGGTTACACTGAAGTACAATTCATAAAGGAAAGGCAAGATAAATGTTTGTTTCTTTACCGTTACCTATTTCTGGAATTATGAGTTTATTTTTAAGCATCCTCCAAAGGTGATGCGCTACTTAGGTATTATTGTGTTTTAATTACCCTAAAACTTAGTGGCTTAAAACAACAACCATTCAGTTATGTCTCATTATTTTGGTCCAGGATTAGCTGATCGACTTGTCAGCTCCATATGGTACTGAAGTCACTTGGAGGCGGATTCAGCTCTTGGATGGGCTGGTCTGAAGGATGTGTGATGCCTTACTGGGAATGACTGAAAGGCTGAGCTTTGCTGGGATTGTCAACCAGGATACCTAAAAGTGACTTCTCTAAGATGGCAGTCATGCAGCTCCTTACATGGTGGCCTGTGACTTTCAGAGAGTGTTCCCAACAGAAGATTGAGAGTTTTTCCTAACCTAGTTTCAGAGGCACTTTTCTTAACCTAGTTTCAGAAGCTTCACTTCTGCCATATTCTGTAGTTACAAGTGAGTAAGTACTAGGGCCAGTCCAGGTCAAGAAGAGGGTACTGTACAAGCACATGAATACCATGAGACAGTTCATGAGACCCTTTTACAAATACAGGGAGTCCAGTGTCAGACACCCCTCCTCCCCCACCTGGTATCTTTGAATGCACTTGACTCCTCTCCAGGGAGTCTTGATTTTGGTTAGGAGCTGGCTGCAAGAGACACAGCCTTGCTCCAGGTGTCCATAGTCTCCCTCAAGGTCAGCAGAGTATGGACAGACTCATCATGAACAGAGTCAGTAGTAAGTTACTAAGCTCCTGAAATATTAGTATGCCCATTGCCATCACTGCTAGCATTGTGTAGGCCCTGGCTTTAGATGAACACTTTCATCAGTAACATCTTGGAAAACTTGGCCCTGAATGCTTGAGGACTTGAGAAGGGGTCTGTTCTGAGAGCTTGGACTTCCCTTGATAATGAAGAAGCTGTCAAGCAGGACTTACGAGGAATTTTTTTTTTCTTTGTACATATTTTACTGAAGTATGTGTATATGTGCTTAGTCTCTCAGTTGTGAATAGTTGACTTACAACGTTACAGGTGCACAGCAAAGTGATTCAGTTGTACATATACACATATATTGTCTTTTAAATTATTTTCCGTTATAGGTTATTACAAGATATTGACTATAGTTCCCTGTGCCAGACAGTAAACCTTTGTTGCTTGTTGCATATCTGTTTTTTACATTAGAAATTAGCATTCTATTCATACTGAGTCAAACAAGTGAAAGCAAAATGTCATCAATTTTTTAGTTGGGCAAAAATTCATAAGTTTTCTAAAATCACAGGAGTTTTGTGGGCAAGACTAAGAGTGCTGTGGCCATTCCTCCATAGAGATTGCTTTTAATGGTGTAAAATATTTCATCCCATGGATGCAAGATGCTTTACCAAATGGTTTCTCATTGTTGTAGTTGTTTGCGCTTTCTGATGATTTATGAGTAATACTATATGTTTTTGTGCACAAAACCTTATTATCCTATTAAATTCTTCCCTTAAGATAGATTTCCAGGAATAGAATTATTTTTAGCTCTTGATGTATTTTATCAATTTTATTTTCAAAGAAGTGAACATTTTACATTCTGACAGCAGTGTATGTGCCTATTGGCTCTTCTATAACCTCAACTGCATGGAGAATTATTTTAAAATGTTTTTTGTTAATTTAGTAAGTATAAAACTAAAGTTTTCTTTGAATATTTTCTTTTACTATTCTGTTCTAAATTGTTTTCCCTCTTTTGTCAATATTATAAAGGATTCATTTGTTTAATTTATGTCAATTTGGTATTAGTCACTTAAGTGAAATTTAGATTATTTTTATTAGTGCCTCCAGTACAGTGTTCTCTAAAACATTAAAAAAGATCAAAACATTTAACTTCTACTCTTTTCAGAGATGAGCAGCAGCAACATATTTCTTCTTGTATTCTGTACCTACAGGAAATTCCCAAGTAGGAGCAATACCTAATTATATTTAAAATAACCAGAGAAAATGCAAACAAAACAAAAACTCCAGAACGTTTAGCAGTAACTCTTTACATGTGTAGAACAACCCAGAGGTTATAAATAGCTTTCACATTTATTATCTCATTTGTTTTTTATATTCAATCCTGGAGGTAGACTGGGAGGAATTCACAGATGAGAACATTGAGACTCAGAACTTAAGTGCATGGTGACCCAACTAGTTAATGGCAGATCTGAATAGAAAGAATCCAGGCTTTCTGACTTCAAATGAATTTGTTCCTTCATTTGTTTAAAAAGTCATTAGTCATCAATTCAGTTCAGTTCAGTCGCTCAGTCGTGTCTGACTCTCTGCGACCCCATGAATTGCAGCACACCGGGCCTCCCTGTCCATCACCAACTCCCAAAGTTCACTCAAACTCATGTCCATTGAGTCAGTGATGCCATCCAGCCATCTCATCCTCTGTCGTCCCATTCTCCTCCTGCCCCCAATCCCTCCCAGCATCAGAGTCTTTTCCAATGAGTCAACTCTTCGCATGAGGTGGCCAAAGTACTGGAGTTTCAGCTTTAGCATCATGCCTTCCAAAGAAATCCCAGGGCTGATCTCCTTCAGAATGGACTGGTTGGATCTCCTTGCAGTCCATTAGTCATAACTTACCATATTTCAGGAAATAAGCTAGGAGCTGGGGATGCAGCCATAAACAAGAACTCACTCTCTTGAAATGTATAGTCTACTAGGAGAGAAGAGCAATTGTCATAAATTAGGAAGCACGGGAAACCTAAACTACCCAGAGAATGGACACTCAGCCCAACCTGGAGGGACAGGAATTAAGGTAGACATCCTAGAGGGGGTCAAGGTTAAAGTAAACCCTGAATAATGAGCTACCCAGGATATGAGGGATGGGGTAGGTTTGATTTAAAGGCCAAGGGAAGTAATGGATTTATCCAGGGGTGATGAACCTTGATTGGATGTGGGTGGTGAGAGAAAAGGATTCATTGAGGATGATGCCCAGGTGTTTAAACTGAGCAACTTGGAGAATGGGGGTAGGGGTGCCACTCACTGAGAAGGGGAGTTAGAGGAGAAAGAATTGGTCTGTGTGTATGTTGATCGTCAAGCTCCCCAAATCCTCAGGTATTAATAAAAGCCTTTTCTTAGAGGAATCTGTATTCCAATGAAAGAAGCAAAAACATAGAAAATATTTCTGACATAAAGTGAGAGGTGCTGAGTGGTAGAGATCCGTGTGAGGTTTGGGGACCACAGAGGAGGGCAGGGCTGTGGGGCAGGAGGAATCATTCAAGGACGTTTCCCAGAGGTAGTGATACAAATGTGGACAAGGCAGGAGGCTTCCATTTAGAAGAGATGTGAGAGAACTAGTGAATTTTGGAGGTAGCCGTCTGGCAGCTTCTGTTTGATGAGGTGTAGGTTATGAGTGGGAATTCTCTTGGAGCTGGAGAGGTTGGCACAGGACTGAGAGGTATGGACTTCATCTCACTGATGATGGGCTAGGATTTAAAAAATCCTTCTTCCGCCACTAGAATATAGCTATATCTATTAGACTGTGAGTTACACAGGGGCAGATTGTTCAATAGTGTCTGGCACATAGTAGGTACTCAGGAACTCTTTGTTGAATGAATGAGTGGTTGGAGATATTGAAATATTTGCCTCATCTTCCATATTGGTGGAAATTTCTGAACACCATCTATTTCTTTTGACTATATACATTTCAAAATAAGGATTAATATAAAATGTATATACCAAGTTGAAAGCAGATTTTATTCATATATATTTTTAATTTATTTAAAAATAAAGCACAAAAGAGTCAGACACTGGTTACTGACTGAACAACAAGACTATATTGTATCCTGAAAGCAGCAGTTTAAAAGCTAGGTAGGTTTAGTAAGTATTTTCAAGTGTCATTGTTGGAAACATGAATAATACTTAACAACCAATCAAAAGTTATCAACTATTTTCTTTGTACAGGTGAGAAACTGGGGCCCAGAGAGGGAAAGGGACTTGTCCAAGATCACATAGCAAGTTAGAGGCAAGCCACGAATAGTATACAGATGTTTGACTGTTAGTCCAGCATTTTATTATTCCATGCTGTAGTGGCTAGTGTTTTTCTCTATCCAGAACCTGCTTCCTCCACTTCAGGGAACAGATTTCATCCCTCTCTCCATAGGTGTAGGCATTGACCCAGGCAGGGTCAGTCATTGTAAAGAGCACTTCACCTTCTCTGGCCTTAGTTGGTTCAAGGGATGAGGATGTGATCCAAGTTTGATCAATCAGAATCCTTCCCTGGGATTTATGATTGTGGATCTGGGAAAGGAAAGGATCTTTTCCTTTCTGGAAGTTGTGAGGATATGAGCTCAAAACTAGGATGGATAAGCCTGTGTCATATCAAAAGAATGAAAACAGAAGGAAGACAGGAAGTAGAGGTAGTCCAGATGGGAGTTGAATTACTTATGCTGATTTCCAAAGTGTATCCATCCTGAATTTTTTCTTAGGTGTCTCTTTTTAAAAAAACAGTGATAACATTCTTCTAATAATTACCCTGCTTTTGTTTTTGTTCTTCTTCTTTTACTAAAGCAAGTTGGACTTGAGTTCCTGTCCCTTTCAGCCAAAGCGGCTAACCCAGAATTTTTCAGTAGCAGCAGTATTGGCATTTTGGACCAGATAATTCTGTGTTGGGAGGGGTGGCTCTGTGCATTCCAGGATGTTTAGCAGCACCCTGGACTCTACCCCACTAGATGCCAGCATCACTCCATCCCAACAGTGGCAACCAAAAGTGTCTCCAGTCATTACCAAATGGCCCCTAAGGGTTGGGGCAAAATTGCCCCTGGTTGAGAATCACTGGTGTAGTCTAATACTCATGGTGATTATTACTAAAACAAACAGACAAAAAACCCTAACCAACCAACTAAACAAACAAAGCAGATAGGGAAAACTGAAATTCAGTGAGCTGTGGGACTTTTTTCAAAGTGGCAAAGACAAGACTACTAAATCGGGCAAAACAGATCCAGGAAGTGATACTCCACGGAGATGTTGGTACATGCAAATGTTGGCTCTCATCACTGTTGGAATAATAACAAACTCCACAAAATGATTTGGGATTTTACACATGACACAGGCAGTAACTCTCTACCTAAGAATTCTCACGCACCTCATGAGATGGTGAGACAAAGTAATGCCAATTAGTTTTATTTCTGTTGTTTTAGATCTTTCTGGTGAATGACTTGGAGTTTGGGTTCAGTGAACTTTTTTTACTGGGTGTCTCCAGAAAGCTCACTGCATGCCATCCTAAAGCAGATATCCAGGAAGCCAAACATTGCTACAATTAAAATAATAATGCTTCATTGCACAATAATGATGTGTCTACTTGAGATCAGTAAAATACCATGAAGAATGAACTTCATTTTTGCTGAACTATTTTTTGAGGAAGTGCTCTTCAGAGGCAGGATTGTGAGGGAAAGATTACAGGAATCAAGATTACAGGAATCAAGAGGTCTGGAGGTGAGCCTGACTCTGCCTCTAATGCTGTGCAACCCTGTGCAAGTGTCTGCCTGTCTCTGGGCCTCAGTTTCCTTCTCTGTATATTGAGTAGTTGGATCAGACAAATGCTGAGGAACTTTCTAGCACTGAATTTCAATGATTCTTGTTGGCAGGCATTATGTCATATCCATTTTGGTTCCTTTATCCCCAACCCAGACCTGGTACAGCACCAGAAACAGGTACTAAGCAAATGCTAATTAAATACACAGATAAATGAATTAGGTATGAGATAAATGACAAGGACACCCCAGCTTCCACAGATGGCATGGAATTAGAAGGGATCTTAGAATTAAAAGGGATCCCTAAGCTTATTTAGTAAAGCCCAGCCAAAGCTAAAATTCTCTACCTTATTTCTGACAGATGGATATATCATTTCTGTTTAAATGCTTCTAATGACAGGGAATTCAGTATCTGCAGAGGTGCCGTTTTTTGGGTAGATCTAGATGGCTCAGACGGTAACAGCGTCTGCTTACAATGCGGGAGACCTGGTTCAATCCCTGTGTTGGGAAGATCCCCTGGAGAAGGAAATGGCAACCCACTCCAGTACTCTTGCCTGGAAAATCACATGGACAGAGGAGCCTGGTAGGCTACAGTCCATGGGGTCGCAAAGAGTCAGACACGACTGAGTGACTTCACTAAATATTAAAAAGTTCTTTCTTATCTGGAACCTAAATTAGTCTCCTTGTAGCTGTACTTGCTTCTTTTTTTAAAATTAAGTTTAATTTTAATCTAAGAATATATGCACACAACTTGAAAAGTAAAATAATACTAAAAGTCTTATTATAATAAATAAGAGTCATTTTTGACTCTTCTCCTCCTTTCTCATTCCCCAGGGCTGCCCCCTCCAACATCTTATACTCTCTTTTTTCTGTTACTTATATCTGCATTTCCCATTGGTATACTTATACTGTTATTTCTTGATGACATTGTTGATTTTCTGTTTTAAAGATGAGGATGTAGCCGTCTTAACTAACCTCCACTAACTCCCTCTCCCTTTATCCTCTTACTATACTATCACAATATTTGCTTCAATCAGTGTTCAGTGTTTTCAAAAGTGTGACTTCATAAATATTGTTTAATGCTAAGCCAAGTAAAATTCTGTTTCTCTTCTTTGTACTTAATTTTTCCTGCTTTGATTAGTTTTCTATGTACTTTTCTCTAGTGATTCTCTAATATTTCAACTGAACTGTAAAACAGCTATCAACACATAATTTTAAAAAGTTTTTATTTTTATCAAAGTTATACAGTTACAGGTTAAGAAATGGAAAGTCAGAGAGGGAAAGTGCCTTCCCTAAGGTCACACAGAAGCTAGAGGAGTAGAGCCGTTAATGCAGCTCAGCACTTTACCAACTACATTTGTGTTTGGAAATATCACTTTGAGTCCAAACTGGTCAGTGGCAGAATGTGTCCCAAAGATAAGGGGTTCCTGGGATGTGACTCATTTTTAATAGACAGGAATAAATCACTTCTCTGCAAAGCAGAGCTCAGCAACTGGCAGGACTGAGTGGGTTTGGCAGCCTCATTGTGAAAGGCCAAGAATGTCTCCACACCCTGTAATCCTGTAGAGGGTCTCTACTTTTTAAATTCCTAAACAGTGTTACACAAACCCTCCAGGGGCTTAAACTTGACATACAGACAGGTGAGCAGGGGCAGGTAGGTAATCTCCTCACACCACCTCCCTACCTGCTAGAGAATAGGATGGCCTTAATCCCCACCAGGCAGATCTCTTCTTGCTCCTGTTGAGAACCAGGAGGGAAGGAGTGAGAAATGGCCCCAGGCCTGAAGTCAGATCATTCTTATTTTGCAGAAGTAAGTTCTACAATATAGAAAGGAAGCCACTTTCAGAAACAAGTAGAGCAATCCCTGTACAATTAGCACTGTGGAGAGGGCCCCTTTGACGCATGACTGAAGGAGCTGCTTGGGAGCCACTCCTGAGTCCCTGGAGGTAGCAGGGTCTTCGGCTGTTTTTACCAGAAACAAGGCCGGAGGACTGGACTCCCTGGACCTGTAGGGCAGCACTGCCTGGCATGTGATGCTGCCCGTGCGGCCCCTGAGCTCCCTTACCCTGGTCTCCGCGTGCTCCCAGGCTTTGCAAGGCCCATGGTCTCATGATTTGCAGTCACTTGCAAACCTTTGGAATAGCACAGGATTGACTCAGCACCAGCTGTGGGGATGGACAGACTGCCTGCTTAGGGCACTCACACCCAGAACATCCCAGAGCAGGTGTGTGGAGCTGAGGGGGCGGCAAGCAGCCTGGCCTAGAAGGTGACAGAGGCTTCCAGCCCACTTTGCTGACTCTTGAGTCTACAGTTTCATTTAGGTTGGGAAAGGCTGGTGGTAGAGACCACTGAGCTCTGGAGTTAGAAATCTTTGTGATGTCTCATTAGAGAGAGAAGACTAGAAGCTTAGAGGGGTTAAGGGCCCTGCCTCGGGCTATCCAGTAGATCCAAAGCTAAGCACAGAGCAACCCATGCACTCTTTTGATCATCCCAGCAAGTCTATGAGTGGGGTACTATTGCTTGTTCTGTTTTTGATGCAGACTGAGGCTCAGAGTGGTGAAGTAACTTGCCAAAGCCATGGGGCTAGAATGAGGTGGAGACAGGACTTGAATCCAGGCCTCTCTGCCCCTGAAGCCTGCGCTGTGGACTCTAGTGAGATAACAGGCAGAAAGTATCTACTTTAGATAGAAAGTAGAGCATTCCATTTCCCTCTATTCCAGTGTTCACATGTTACTCACCTCTAATTAAAGGAAGAATCTGGGAGGCTGTGGTGGAGCGGGGAGTCAAAAGGTCTTGAGTTCCAAACTCCTGCCATGTGACTTGAAACAGTACCTTCCTTCCCCTCTCCAACCCTCAGTTTCTTCATCGTGGGGGCCATATCCTAAAAGTGCCTTCTGTGCTATAAACGGGGATGGCCATGTGTCGTGGACATACTCCTGTCCAGTCCTCAGTGGCAAAAGGGGAAGGGCCACCAGAGGAGATACTGAGTGGTGGCGCAAGGCCTGGCCTCCCCAGAGGCTAGGCTGCTTCTAGCCCACCAGCTAGGCCAACACAAAACCTCAGCTTTTGTTTGACTTGGCTTCTTGCATCTTGTTTAGTCTGCAGAGCAGGCTCTTTATCCTACTGCCTTTGTCACAGGCCATTACTACGCATATAATCCCTGGGGGCTTACTGCTTTCTCTAGGAATTCAGGGAGGGCCACAGAGGGAGCCCAACTCCTGAGAGCCATCTGTCACCCGCCCCGCCCCCGCCCCAGCCCCCTTCAGAGCAGCCTCAGCTGAGGACCCATGGAATAGTGTGCTCCTGGTCTGTGATTCTGGCTGACCTTGGGCCACTCTCTCTCCCTCTCTGGGCCTCCATCTACCCATCTGTGCACAGAGAGAACTGGTTCAGATGCCCTGGAAGGGACTTCAATTCCCTGAGGTTCAGAAGTACATTTCTATGTGGTTTTTCCCCTTTGAGGCCTCCCTCATCCCTCTGCTGAGCCTTCCCCCAATTCTGAAGCAATTTGTAGCATTTTCACTGATCCCATCCCTGCCCTGAGCCTGGGGCCAATCCCTCTCTCATTCAACCTCCTGCTTGTAAATTGGGGATAATAATACCTGATAACTCACCCTGCTGCTGCGGGGATTAAGTAATTAGTGGTTATTAAGGGATGGAGCAACACAGTGCACTGTTTCCATTTAGGGCAGTTTTCCTCCTCTGAGCTCCTGCTACAATCTCAGAGTTAGTTGAAAAACCCCAAGAGTCTGACTTTTTACTCCCGCTCTATGGATGGAGAAACTGAGGCCGAGGGGAAGGAGTAAGAGTGTATAGCCGCTCCGCAGGGCAGCGAGGACCAGAGCTCAGGGCTCTGGACATTTGTCCAGTGTGCCCCTGTCGCACACAGTGGTCATGGTCCCTCTCCTGGGATGGAAGGTGAACCAGAAGGCTGCCACACCTTTCACCTGGTTCACAGGGGTTCCGCAGCTGGGTATCAAGGAACAAAATTTGGCTTCAGCCAGTCCTGGGTACCATTCCTGGTATCTTGGCTTCCTGAGTGAGCTGGGGCGTGTCACCCCATTCACTCTGAACTGTCAGTTTCTTCATCTGTAAATGGGGATAATGACAACTTCCTCAGAGGTTGTGTCAGGATTGGCCCAGAGCAGGAATTCAGGAAATAAGTATTATGTTATTATGAGGTTGTTTTTGTTGACTGTGGTGATGGCCAGAGCTCACTAGACAGCTGTTTGGCGATACTTTAGGGGCAGACCCTCACTAGGTGCTCCCATGGGTGACACCCTGGCTGGGGGCTTCCATGTAAGCAGCTCCTTTGTCCTCACCCTAAGACAGCAAGAGTGTTGTTACCCCATTTGACAGAGTTGCACATGGAGCCTCAGGGAGGAAGAGAACTTGTCCAAAGTTGTGTTTGCTTTAGAAGTGAGATATCCTCATTTTTAGTCTCTCTTCTTGCCATGTCCAGTTCCTTATTTCCTGTGTGTTCTCCTGTCCTTTCAGTGGAGAAGTATAGGTGATGCCGGCTCATCTGAAGAGCAGCCCAGGCCCTCAGACCTCCTCATTCCCCATCCCCATCAGCACATCTGAACTCAGAGACCAGGCATTTTCTGGGAGACACAACAGGATACAAAAAGCCACTGGGTCTGACCAGACTCAGTGTGGGAGGGTAATACTGTGAGGTACATTTGACTTGGCCCTGGGTATGGTGTCTCCAGAAATAATATTGATGGTAATGGTATCAGCTCCCGTTGCTGAGAACTTACTTGGTGCCATGCACAGTGCTAAGCTTCACTGTATCCTTGAGCTCTGTGTCTCGTACTGCTGGAGAGCTGATGTGACCTTGCTCAAGGTCGTACAGCTGGTAAGAGGCTGTGTAAACCCAAATCTTTTGCCCCTATAGCCTGTGCACATTACTTTTGCACTCCTACCCTGCTTAGGGCCTGGGGACCTGGGACTGACTCAGACCCAAATCTGGGTCATCTCGGGTTAAATCCACCCTGCAATTGTCCTCTCACCTGGGGTGACAGACATATACACAGGCTGTCAATTCATCTTTGAAATGGGAATAGTAATGATCACCTTGCAGGGTTTTGGAGATGAAAGCAGAGCACTTTGAAAGTTGCCTGGTGTATGGTGAACACATAATAAATGGCAGTGATTATTATTATTGACATGATCTTGGCTTCCTACGGGGCCCATGGAATAAGGGGGTTGTTGGGGGTGCAGGGGTGGGGGGGTTCATGTGCTAATGAGAGAGGGAAGCCAGAGGAAGAGGTCATGTGCTAATAGAGGGGAGCATCCTGTCTCTGATGATGAGTATAGGTTGCAGTCAGGACAGAAGCAAAGTAGGGGGCATGGTCATTGTTTCTGAGGGGGTGCCCTGGGTAGAGAGAGCAGATACAGTCAGGGACTCAGAGGGCAAAGCCAGTGGGGAGAGCTGCAGGATTGAGGTTGGTCTTCAAAGGACCAAAGACGGGAGGGGTTTCCCTGAGTAGTGTTGAGCTCCCCAAAACTGGAGGTGTACAGGGAAGCTAACTGGTGTTGCAGAAGGCCTGTTAGTGGCTGTATCATGTGATTTCTAAGGTCTCAGGACAGAAAAGCTACAGGAAGTCTGATTTTGACTCAGCATAAGCAAGAGCTTTCCAGCAGCGCTATCTGAAGGTGGATGGCACTGCTTCAGCGGACGGTGGTGAGGATCACATCCTCGGGAGCACTTGAGCAGAAGCTGGGTAAACACTTGGAAGGAATGTTGTGGCGTGGGTTAGTGCCTCAGATGGCAGGTTAGATTAGGTGACTCCTTAGTGAGAGGTGATGTGACACTGGTGGAAAAGAAGGGGCCAGAGTCCAACCTGAGGTCTGTTCCAGATACCAGCATTCGCCAGCTGGGTGACCTTGGGCTAGAGTCTTCACCTCTCTGAACTTTTGCTTCCTTACCTATAAAATGAAAATTTTAATCTCTATCCTGCTTAGCTTCCAGGAATGGAGTGAAGGGTCAGAGATACACAGACAATAAAAAGGCTCTGAGAACTCTGAAGGCACTATGAATTATTCTTCTGAGCCCGTGGGGAGATAGGAAGATGGGTGGAGAGGGAAGAGAAATGAAGAGGTGTCTGGCTCGGTGCTGGGTGCTGGGTTGGAGGGGAAAGGAGTTTGTGGCAGATGGTCTGCTCCTCTCAGAGCCGCAGCAAGTTTGAATCTCTTAGAACAGTGTTGTCCACTAGAACTTTCTGTCCTGATGGAAATGTTCTGTATTCGCCCTATCTAATCAGTAGCTGCTGGCTACAACTAGCTATTGAATGCTTGAAAAGCAGCTAGTGTAACCGAGGAACTAAATTTTAAATTTTACTTGGCTACAGTATTGGACTGCTCAGCTCTAAAGGAACCTCCTTGCTTCCATCTTCTCTATTCTTTCATCCTAAGCAGGTGCTGTGGCCCTGCACTCCCTGGGCACTGCAGAGGCCACCAAGGTGAACAAGGCAGGGTCCTGCCCTGAAGAGCTCACATCTCCTCCTGGACAGATTGGCATGTACTGCAGACAGAAACTACAGCCCAGGGTGAGGCATATAGCTCTATGGCTGTGTGGGCCTAAAGGGAGGGAGCCACTCACTCAGGGGGTGCTCTAGAGACTGAATATGAAGGATGGCATGGGCATCGGGGCAGGAAAACTTTCCTGTGGAGGGAACAGCATTGGCAAGGGCTTGGAGGCAAGAAAGAGCACAGAATGTTCGGAGAGTGAAGGCTGGTATGAGGATGGAGGAGAGCGCATGTGGCAGGAGTCAAGCCCCAAATTCTCTGTTGCAGTCACCCAAGGTACCAGTGAGCTGATGGGTGGAGGCCGTCAGGGGCAGGCCTGGTGAGGGCCTGGCAGTATTCAGGACAAGTTAAGGAGGTGGCTTTGGAGGGGGTCCCCTCCCTCTGCACCTTACTCAGAGTCTCATCTCCCTGCCTGGCCTTGATGAAAGAGCTCAGGGTCCTGCTATTCACCTTTCACAGAATCCCTGAGAGTCCTCTTCTGAGAACACGCCCTTTTTGCCCTCACTCTACCCACCGAAAACTTGCTCATGACTCAGGCTTCTGCATTACCGGGCTGGCCCGTTTCCTCATTTCCCAGGTCCTGAGCCGACAGCCTGGCTGACTTCCTCACTGGAACTCTTGCCCCTAACATTGCCTCACCCCACTCCAACTTCTTGCAGAAACTAGTAGGAGAAAAGGATTAGCCGTGGCCCAAGTTTAAGGAAAGCTTCAGCGAGGGTAGCCTCTGGATGTAGGGCAGCACACATCACTGGCTGCCAGCCCAATACTTGCCTCTTCTTGCCCTCTCTCTCTCTCTTTTTTTTTTTTTTTCCAATTTTTATTGGAGTATAGTTGATCTACAATGTTGTGTTGGTCTCTGCAGTACTGTAAAGTTAATAACTTATACATATATATGTATATGGACTTCCCCGCTGGCTCAGACAATAAGGCGTCTGCCTACAATGCAGGAGACCCAGTTTCAATCCCTGGATGGAGAAGATCCCCTGGAGAAGGAAATGGCAACCCACTCCAGTATTCTTGCCTGGAAAACCCCATGGATGGAGGAGCCTGGTAGGCTACAGTCCGTGGTGTCGCAAAGAGTCAGACACGACTGAGCTACTTCACTTTCACTTTTCACACACACACACACACACACACACATACATATATGTATATATAAAACCACTCTTTTTAGATTCTTGACCCATATAGACTATAGATCATTATAGATATTGAATAGAATTTCCTATGCTCTACAGTAGGTCCTTATTAATTATCTATTTTTTCCTCTGGCTCCCTCTTAATAGAAGCCCCATCACACATACAAGGTCAAATCCATCTGCCCTTGGGAGACTCTGATCTACGCCTCATTCAGAGATGAACCTGATTGGTCTCAGAAAGACTCCATTTCACTTGCTATTGTCCCTGCCTCAACTTGTTGGTTGAGGAAAGGCATGAGATCCAGTTTTGGCCGGTGAAGCACAGAAAATACCTGCTGGAGACAGTTTCAGGAGAAACTTACCCCCACGGAAGAGATATAGTAAAAGTTGGTCCCTCTACTTCCTTGGGTTGATGTCATGTGGATGTGATATCTGAAATCAGATATCGTCACCTTGTTTCTGAGCAGAATGGGGAGTTTGAAAGAACCTGAAGACATCATTAAATCCTTGAATCAACTCACCCTGAAGTCCATCCCATGTGAGATAATACATTTCTGTTATTTGCAGCTAAAAGCTTCTTAATCATTTCAGAGAGATGAGGTACATTGGTCAGGACTCTTTCAGTTTCAGTTGATAGAAACTCAGTTCCAACTGACTTGAGCCAAAGAAGGGAAGTGGTACTGCTTTGCACGATAATATGAGATGGATCCCTATGTGGGCATAGAAATCCAGCAGATTACGTGAATTTAGAAAAATGACTTTCTTCTAATGGTCTAGAGCCTATAGTGACTTTGAGAATTACGATTTTTCTTTGGAAAATGGTGTGTATGTGTGTGTGTGTTCCAAGCATTACCATTTGGAGGATGATGGGAAGAATGAGTAGGCCTTTTTATCTCATTCTAGTGGAGACACATGGATGAGCATCATCCTTTGAGGGCCCAAGCCCACACCGTGTTTTGCTGGGCCCTACATGGTTATTCTAGATTCAGATTCTTGGAGAGATACTGTCAGAGGGTTACTACGTACTGTGGATCTCCTTGATTCTGTTAGTGCCATCCCTGTGATCAAGGTTGAGCTTTTCCTAGCCGCAGAGGCTCCCCTGGTGAAGGACTGACAAAGTAGTTCCTTTCTCAGACAAGGGAAAGGGAAGTGGTCTTCAAGGCAAGAAACACAAGGAGACCTCCTGTAGAGGGTTGATACTACTATGCTTTGGACTCTTGGAAGAGTTCTTTGAAGTTTTCTGGATGCAATTCCATTGTTCTTCCTGACCTTCAATAGAGGCTGGTAGACATGTACTTTGTGGGTAGGTTGTAGGGTGTCGAGGATGGGCTGGGGGTAGCTAGATGACTTTTTAACAGTTCTCATATGGTGAAGTCCTGCAGTGATAGGTGACCAGAGCAAAGCAAATAGAAGCCCAGCAAGATGCTGAGAGTAGTGGGAAATTGAGACCCTTTGAGATCCATTCCTCAGCCCCTAATAGGCCTCAAAATATTTCCCTTTTAGGCATCAGGGGTAGGGTGGGGCTTGAGGGTAGGCACAAGATCTAAGAAGACATACCTCCCCACCCAGCAGCTCCTCTGCCCTCTTACATCCTCCAAAGCCACTTCCCCCTTGGGATCTGAGCTGGGGCCCAGGGTCTCCACAAACTGGGATATCTGTCTTCCACAAGGGGCAGTGATGCCTGTTACTTCCCTTATGCCAAGAGGTTTAGGGACTTATATAACTGTTGAGAAACAAAGCTGATTAAATGATGAGCATTATATTTTGATCCACACCATGTATGTTTCCAAAATTCCCTTGTAGATACCATCAAGCAAAGTCTGGCAAGTATCTTTCTCATCCAAAGGTTGCTAAAATTGCTTGGTTAGATATGATACAAGAAACCATTTTCTTTCATGTTGTTGGGTTCCTCTCTAATCTTTGCCACTGAGGCCACCAGTTTGGAAGCTTTCTGGGTGCAAGAGGAGGGGGCTGCTCCTTGATCCTTCTGCCTTAGCCTGGTATTCAAGGCTCTTTTTCATAAACTGGCCTTCTTAGACTTAGCTCCAGCTACTCCCCAGCATGTGCTCTTTTTTGTTTTTTTTTGTTTTTGTTTTTGTTTTTTTTAAAAGCAAAGATGTTTTTATCTTTAAATCCAGAAACCCATAGTTACCCTCCTCCCAGTGCTATTCCTTTAATTTATTCCCTTCCACATCCCAACTTTCCCTTTTCATGTCCAAAGTCTAACAGCTTTTAAAGCCCAGTGGGAATACCGCCTGTACTACATAGCCCTGCCAGAGCAGGGACTGGAAACATCAGAGAGACCTCTGTTCAAATCTCAGCTCCACCATTGTTAACCATGTGACTCCAGACAAGTGCTTCCTCTCCCTGAACTTCATTTTCCTTGTCTGAAAAGTGGAGATATTTACCTCGTAATCTAATATCCACCCAGCAGCCAGAGGGGTCCCATGGAAATATAAGTCAAGTAATGTCACCTCTCTGCTCAAAATCCCCCTATGGCTCTCATTCACCTGGAGTAAAAGCCAAGTCCTTGCACCAGCCCTCCATGCTCTGACTCCCATCTCTGAATCCCTGACTCCTACTTTCCCACCCCAGATTCCTCACAGAGCCTCCAACATGCCTGGCATTTTCCTGCCTTAGGAACTTTGCACTAGCTCTTCCCTCTGCCTGAAACACTCCTCCCTGTGAGTGCTCTTGACCCTTTCTTCAGTTCCTTCATGTATTTGCCCAGATTTCACTTTCAGGGTAAAGCCTTCTCTGATCAGCCTATTTAAACTTATAAACTCTCCCCTTCTTGACTTCCCTTCTGATTCCCTTTGCTTGCTTTATTCTTCCCATACACATGTTACCTTCTAATACAGTGCATGATTGTCTTATTTGTTATGTCTCCTCCTACTAGAAAGTAATCTTAAGGAGGACAGAGAGTTTTGTCTGTTGAGTTTTCTGATGTATCCTCCAGTGCCCAGAACAGTGCCCTCATAGTATGGCACTCAATAAATATTTGTAGAAGGAACGAGCAAATGAGACAGTGACTGATCTCTGATGGCCTTTGAGCCCCATGAACCACTGAGAGCTGTCCCTGGTGCTGCCCTGGCCCAGCCCTTCCTGCAGTTCTGTGCTGACCTTAATTTGTCTGGTCATTCTCAGCTCTTCTGGCCCCATCTGTATTTACTTCCTCAGCTGCTGATCCAGACAGTCAGAGGGCAGAAGAGGAAAATGCAAGACATAAAATGAAGGGTTTGAGACCCTATGAATTCAGTTCCCAAGGACCCTCAGGATCAAGTCCAGACTCCTTGGCATTTGCTCCAAGGCTCCTCCCTCCTTCTTCAGCCCATCGTGTACTGCTTTCTTCTGGTGCCTGCACTCCCAGTTTCTTTTTGTTCCTTGAACTGTGTTCTGTTATGTTCCTTGACCACCTGTGGCTCCGGGTTTCATGTTGTTCCCACTCCTCCTGATCTTGTCTGCCTAACTCTCAGTCAGCCTTCAGATTTTATTGCAAAGACTACTTTCTCCTGAAGGCCTTGTTTGATTCCCAGATAAGGTTCACATTCCCATGAGGCTCTGATCCCCTACTTTGGCAGTAGTTGCTATGCATGTTATTATTCTTCACTGCTTTCCTTCCCAGTAGACTGTGAAGCTGTGAGGGAAGGCTCCAGGTCAGTTTTACTCCCAATGTATCTTTGGAGCTTAGCACAATGCCTGGTACATAGAAAGGGTTCAGTAAGCCATTGCTGAATGAAAGACTGAAGAGGAAGAAGGAAGCCATAGAGGGCAATCAAGAAAGAACACAGGCTCCCAGATGGCCTGGGTTCCAATCCCAGCCCTGTCACCCTCTGTCCGTGTGACTGTGGATAACTCACCACCCCTCTCTGACCCTCCATTTCCCATCTCTAAAAATATAGCTAATAAGAACATTGTCATTATGGTTGTAGGAAGAATTACATATGATACTGGATAGATACGTGGTACTTTGAAGATGCTGAATAAGTAGCCTTTACGTTAATGATGAAATTATGGACTTTGCCAACAAAGGTCCGTCTAGTCAAGGCTACGGTTTTTCCAGTGGTCATGTATGGATGTGAGAGCTGGACTGTGAAGAAAGCTTAACGCCGAAGAATTGATGCTTTTGAACTGTGGTGTTGGAGAAGACTCTTGAGAGTCCCTTGGACTGCAAGGAGGTCCAACCAGTCCATTCTGAAGATCAGCCCTGGGATTTCTTTGGAAGGAATGATGCTAAAGCTGAAACTCCAGTACTATGGCCACCTCATGCGAAGAGTTGACTCATTGGAAAAGACTCTGATGCTGGGAGGGATTGGGGGCAGGAGGAGAAGGGGACGACAGAGGATGAGATGGCTGGATGGCATCACTGACTCAATGGACATGAGTTTGAGTGAACTTTGGGAGTTGGCGATGGACAGGGAGGCCCGGTGTGCTGCAATTCATGGGGTCGCAGAGAGTCAGACATGACTGAGCGACTGAACTGAACTGAACTGAAATTATGAAACAGTAGTAATCATCTTCAGTTTCTGTCTGCAAAGTACTTACAAGCTGATTGTTTTGTTTCACTTTTAGATAGCTCTTGGAGAAAGGAAACTGAGATTAAGAGGTTAAGCAACTTGTTCAAGGTCACCCAGCATTGTGGGATTAGGTGGAGACTGGACTAGGCAGCGTGATTCTGGAGTCCCTCTTCTAGGACCCTGCCAGTTTCTGCTGTTTTTTTGTCTACTTGGGCCCAAATCTTGCTAAATTATAAAGAGCAAACATCATGCCCAGTTTACTACAGACTCCCTAGCCCCCTTGTGTAGAGTCTGACAGAAAGCAGGAAGTTGGTGAATATTTGTTGAGTAAGAAAATGCATGAGTTTATCCATGACTCTCTGCTCACCCAGACCCTTCTGGCTGCTTAGTTCAGGCAGGACCCCTCTCACTACCTCCCTCTGGATTCTTTTGGCAGGGACAAAGGCAGTGTGCCCTCAGAGGAAGCATCCATGGGTGTCACTGGAGCATGTACCTGGCTCCAGTGAGAGACAAGTCAAGTGTCCCCTGGAGCCCTGGCCACCTCTTTCCTAGCACCTGCTTGAGTACCCACTCACCTGTGACAACTGGTCAGGGGCAGTGCTAGAGAAGGCATTGTGTGCAGCCAAGTGCCCTGGGGTCCCCATGCTTGGCTCTACCCAGGGACTCTGGGGTTGAATGCCATTCCTGAGCCTCATGGGCAGAAGTGAGGTAGCCAGGCCAGCCCCCTGGGAGACATCTCAGCCTTGGGTCCTTTGTGGTGAGGAAAACCCTGGGCATCAGTGTGGCAGAGTCCTTGCCTGCGAAGGGGCAGAGTTTATAGTGGAAAGTGCATTAGACTTGGAGCCTGAGCAGCTGGATGTAGTCTCAGTCCACAGATGACTGTGTGAGCTTGGACAAGTCATTTAGTCTCTCACAAACCCCATTTTTCTCATCCGTGGAGGCACTGATGTGCAGTGGTTACATAGTCCCACATATGAAGACTTGGATTATTTGTACAGAGAAAGGACTCCATAAATGTTAGCCATTATCTGTAAGTGGGATGAAAGTTCCCACATGGCCACTGTCATGTGAGGAAAGATTGGATATCAATGTCCCTGGAAAGGGCCCAGTCCTCTTGCTTATAAATGGCAAAAGATAATTACAATTTACACTGTCCAAGCCTCAACTCTGCTTTAGGAGCAGAAGATTAAGGTGATCTCTGGAGATTTATTGGCAGCAGCTTTTGTGTAGTGAATCATCCATTCATTTCTATCCATGCTGTAAAGGACTATAGGAAATGATGTAGCCCTAGGGCCATACATTGTAATGATAATGATGATAATAATAATAATAATGAACATTCACTGAGCACTTATCTATGTCAGGGATTGTGCTGGGTATCATATTTGCTCATTTAATTGTCGTATCATCCCTGTGAGGTGGGCACTAACTCGATCCCTATTTCCAGGTAAGGAAGCGGAGGCACAAAAACATAAACAACTTGCTGTATCAGTCTCAATAGGAAACAGAATCAACCGGATGGTTCACAGAGAGACTTCAATAAAAGGGCTGCTTGCAAGGGGCCAGTGATAAGGGAATAAATAAGAGATGTTGAGGTACAGAGGCTGGCCACCATGGGGAGGGGCAAAGGGAGGACCTGGAGTTCATCATGCCCAGAGAGGGTTGGGGCTGTAGGGGAAGCTCCTCAGCAAGAGCAGTCAGTGGTCTTGGAGGGCTGCAGCCACTGCTGGACAGAAGGGGCCCAAGCTGTGGGGGGAGCATGACGGGAGTGTGCGTGGGCCCTCTCTCGTCTCATCTTCTGGTCTCCCGCCAGTTCTCCTGTAGCCAGACCCACTTGGAAGACAACCAGTAAGAGAACCTGGGAGACGCAGTCTATGCAGACCCCAGAGCAGGACAAAAAAACTGTAGAAATAGGATTAAGGGATAGGAAATGGTGCAAATAGAAAACAGTCAGTACATTTGCTTGAAGTCACTCTGCTAATAATATGAAAAAAATTCAGTCTAAATGCTCACCTGTTTTCCTGGTGGTCTAGTGGTTAGGATTTGGCATTTTCACTGCTGTGACCCAGGTCCATTCCCATGGTTTGGGAAATGAGGTCCCACAAGCTGCGTGCTGCAGCCAAAATTTTTGTAAAAATCGGATTGTTTAAAAATAGATAAATGCTTACCAGGAACTGGCAGGTCACATAAGGAAGGCAGGAGGTGACAGTAATGGGCAGGTCACCCATGCTTTATCCAAGAAGGCCTGATGCTATTCAGTTCAAGCCATTTTTTTGCCATCTGGAGAGATAGGCCCAGTGTTAAGGATCTTCCTGTTTTTAAGAGAAGCCGAAAATAGGGATTTCAGTTTAATGCCTTCCATTGTTAACTATTGGCAAATAATCCCAGCTGAAAATTATTCTGGTGAATGAATAAAGAAGCCGTGATACATGCATACAATGGAATATTATTCAGCAGTAAAAAGACATGATGGATGAAGCCATGAAAAGATATGGGGGGGGGGGGGAAGCAATGTATATTGCTAAATGAAAAAAGCCAGTTTTAAAAGGCTACATACTATATGGTTCCAAGCATATGACGTTCTAGAAGAGAGAAAACCACAGAGACAATGAAAAGATCAGCGGTTGCCAGGAGTTTGTGAGGAAAAAGTATGAATAGGTAAAATGTAAGGGATTTTAGGGCAGTGAAACTATTCTTATGCTGCTATAATAGGGAATGCATGACATTATATCTGTCACAACCCACAGAACCGTCCAACACAAAGAGTGAACCCTAATATAAATGATGGGCTTTGACAATAATATGTTGACTTATCAGTGGTAACAAATGTACCACATTGATGAAGATGTTGACAATAAAGGAAACTGGTGAACAGAAGATGGGGGTCGAAGAGGGGGCACATGGGAGCTCTCAACTTTCCACTCAATTTTCTGTAAACCTAAAGCTGCTGTAAAAGCAAGGGCTATTAATTAAAAAAAAATACTGAAAGAGCCCCATGGGCCAAGTATAACATGTGCCTGCTGGACCCAGCTACCAGCTTGGATGGCTGACCTAATCCAACACCCTCATTTGACAAATGAGAAAACTGAAGACCAGAGGCGGGAAGGGGGCCTGCCAGTCTGCAAAACACAATGCGAACAAAGATTCCCATCTCAGGATGCTGGGGATCTTCCCAACAAAGTGGGAGAGAGTCCCCCCCGACCCCCTTGGAAAGGTCTGCTGCTTGTGTAAGAAAAGGCAGCTGAGGAGAGAGAGGCCAGTGAAGCGCTCTGGCCAGGTGGTTGGGCTGAAACGCCCCAGCAGGTAGTGAGAGCCTCCAAGAGCCTCATTGCTCTCAGTGTTTGTTTAGCCAGAGACCAGTCTCCCTCCCAGCTTGGCCTGGATCAGACTCACTGAGTTGGATGCAGAAAAGAGTGGACACTTGTGACCCTTGTATGTGCCTTAGAGCAGGATAAGACTCAGGACAGGAGCTGCTATCTACAGGACCCAACCCTGGAGCGCAGTGACTGTGATGTTAAGATTACATCAAACATTTGAGGAGTGCGGGGCGATTTTCCTGAGCCCCTTTGTATGTTTTATCTCCTCTCGTTCTTCCCTCCCTATCAGGGCGATGAAGCAGATAGGCTATTATTTTGGTTTTATAGATGAGTACATAGAGATGAAAGTGATGTTAAGTATGTTCCTCACACTGACACAGTCAATGAGTGGCTGAGATGGGATTTGAATCCACACATTCTTTTTTTTTTTTTTAATTTATTTGGCTGCGCCATGTAGGATCTTTGATCTTTGTTCAACACGTGGGATCTTTTTTAGTTGCAATCTGCAGGATCTTTAGTTGCAGCACATGGGATTTAGTTCCCTGACCAGGGATCGAACCCTGCCCCCACATTAGGAGCTCAGAGTCCTAGCCACCAGGAAGTGCCCTGGGCATGCTTTTAAATATTAAAAATTGTGTTTGGGTAAAGACAAAAAGAATAGAAACACTGTACTCTAGTTGTTAAATGTATTTGTCATAGGAATAGAGGTTAGCATTCTGAAGCTACATGTATATGAGAGTTAAATAAGTGAATGAATTGTGGATAATGGGAGCTGGGTTTCTCACGTCAGAGGAAGAAGTCCCCCATGAGCATAGGGGAAAGACTAGAATGAACTCTGTGGGGATAGAGTTAGAAATCTCAGTATGAATTCATGTCTATTTTAATATATGTACAGATAGACACAGGAACAAATGTAGATACGTGTGTATGCATGGGTTAGCATACTTCAGCATTGCCTTGCTCTGGCTGCTGAGAAATAGATAGTGACACCCCAGAAGCGATGAACTCAGACCTTGGTTCCTAAGGGTCATTCTCCAGTGAAAGGAACCAACCGCCCCAAGGAGAAATGGCCAGTTACAGGACTAAGTCAGGGAAAGTACAAGGTAATTCTAATGCCTAAAGTAGTGTCATAAAGTAAGGAAGTGTGTGTGTGTGTATGTATATGTATGTGTGTGTGTGTGTGTGTGTGTGTATATATATATATATATATATAAAAGATGGAGTATGAAAAGAGGACATAGAAGTCAGCCTGAAAGAACTTCCAGTGGATTAAGTAAATAAATATAATACTAAGTTATAACCCAGATTATATTAAAGATCCATGAGTCTGTATTGATATAGACAAATAGTTAATAAATAAGGAAGAGGTGCCAAATCTTCACCATAGAAGAATTCCAGGTAATTAATATAGAAGGAATGAGGAAAGTAGAAAATCACTAGTAGACACCACAGTAGTAACTGCAAGAAACACTGAGTATGGTAAAATTGGTAGGCAAAACTTTAAGGAGAAACAGGACATTTGTATTGCCTCAAGGGGCCTTCCCCAAATGTGGTAGCTTTAACATATGTCCACAAATTCTTTGATATTCTTCTCCCAGAAGGTAGAACTTAATTTCTCACCCCTTGAACTGGGTGTGGAGTGTAGGTTGAACTCAGTCTTTCTCATCTCTGAGTAGGATATGGAAAGGGAAAAATTGTAATGTGGAGAAACCTGGCAGATTCCACCTTAACCAAGTGCTCAAGTTTAACATCACCATTTATAACATGTATATCATACCCTGATATGGGGCTTCCCTAATAGCTCAGTGGTAAAAGGATCCGCCTGCAATGCAGGAGACACAGGAGACTCAGGTTTGACTGTGGCTCAGGGAGATTCCTCGGAGGAGGAAACGGCAACCCATGCTAGCATCCTTGCCTGAGACATCCCATGGGCAGAGGAGCCGGGCGGGCTACAGTCCATGGGGTTGCAAAGAGTCGGACACAAAGTGATGCAATGAGAAGAAAGCTTCATCTTTGTGATATTCTTCCTAAAAACTCATTAGCTCTGTTGTATCCTGAGAAAACATCAAATGCTCCCAAATTCATGGCATTCTACAAAACACATGAGTGGTACTCTTCAAAAAATGTCAAGGTCATGAAAGAAAAAAAGAATCTGTCACAGATTGAGGAGACATGATGACTAAATGTGATGTGTTGCCGTGTATTGGATTTTGGAACAAAAAAGGGACACAAGTAGAAAAATTGGTAAAATCTCAATGAAGTCTGTAGTTATCAGTTTGATACTTTTGCAGTAGTTATGTAAGATATTAATATCAGGGAAAGATGCAGTTAATGATGAATGGTAACCCTCTGTTCTGTCTTTTGCAACTCTTACATGAAAGCTTTTCCAAAATAAAAACTTATAAAATATATTTGTTGCACAAAGAAGTTCATAGCCACCATCAAGGATATCTCGAAGCCAGTGAGAATGTGGAATGGCTTTATGGTTCTAACGCATCCGGTTCTAACACAACAGTACTCTAACACAATGCTGACAAACGTAAGCCTTCGTTTCTCAGATCTAGTTTATATTATTCCATGTTGATCTTTCTAACAGCCAAGAGAGTGAAGTCAGATGGCATAGATGAGGAAACCGAGACACACAAAATAGTTCCCACTTTCTCATTGAACAGATGAAGGGACTCTATCCCAGAAAAAGGGAAGGATTTGTCCCAGTCACAGAGCAGGTTAAAAGGCCAGTCCAGGAGTAAGATTTCTGGCTCCGCTTTCTTAAAACCATCTTGGCTGCTGTTTCAGGGCAGCTGTAGACAAAGCTTAAATGTGGACTCTTTGGGAAGGCAAAGCAGAGTAATTCTCATCTTGCCCCCACCCCCTTCTCACCTTTGAGTTAAGCAATAAAGCTGAAAAGATCCTTCAACAAACAAATCCCTCCTCATTATAGAATCCACAGGCACATCAGCTCTTAGGAAACCTGCAAGGCAAGCTCTTTAGGAGGGAGGGCTGTTCAAACATGCCTGTCTAGGTGCCCTCTTTCCTGTTCACTCTCAAGAAGACAGAATGTCTGTTTCAGGAGCAGCAGTTCAGTGGACATCTGGGCTCCCAAGCCCCTGTGGTGGACCTGGCTGGGGGCGGGGGCGGGGTAGGTGGAAGCAGTAGGCCTGCAAGGCCAGGATGCACCCTGGCCATGGCACAATCTACACTTTTCTATTCCAAAGTTGAATTCTTTCTCAATGTTGGAAAATGCTCCCAACTGTTGTTGATGGAGAAGGGCATTTGTGTAGAGTCAAGACTCACTGGGTGATCAGATAAAGATCATCCCCAGTTCAGAGGATGAGTCTAGAGAAGATGAGCCTCATTTCTTCAAAGCAAAAGTCAAGCCTCACTGTCCCTTTTAAACTCTGAGAAAACTGGATTAATAAGAAATGGTGTTCCTGAAATCGGGGTCAGGAACTCTGGGCAAGGCCTGGCTGCACCAAGAGGTGGAGTTGCTTTAGAGGAGAACGATGTTTGCTTAAGTCACAGAAAGACAGAGAAAAGACCTCAGTTGGGCATCTTATTTGAGAGATGGAGAATGGTTCCTCTATTTGCATAAACAAAATATTAAAGAAACCTATATCTCAGGGGAAAGGAATGTGATCATTCCAGTAATTAACAGTTCTCCCAAGAAGTGTGGTTTGCATCATACATGATCTTCTCATTTCGATCCTCTTGGTTCCTGGAAAACACAGTGTTTCTTCTGCAGGGCCCCATGGAGGAGAGATGGAGTTGACAAGAAGGCTCTGCATACCTATGATGTCAGAGTCCAAAGTTTCAACTCTTGGCTGATCAGCTTTTAAGATTAGAACATACATCGTGGCTCAGTGAAAGATTCTGGGTGTTGCTGTCTCACCAACCTGGGTTTGAATCCCAGTCCTACTTGGTAGCTGTGTGGCTGACCTTCAGAGAATTGGCTAGCCTCCCTGCGTCTTCAGTTTCTCCTCTTTCAATGGGGATAAAAGCTTCTGTTTAATAGTAATGTTGGGAAAGCCCCCTAGAGAGTTGCATCGTGTAGTAGGTGTTCAGGACACACTATCCTTGAGTATGTCTTGACTGTCTTCTCTCTAATTTACTCTTAAGTAGTCTTGTTATCTAGGAATATGCGTTAGTCAATGATTACTTTGTATTTCCCTCAGGTAAATAAGAACTTCTTTCTTCTTCCTTTTTTTAAAAAAATAACTGCCATATGGAACTATGGAAAATTTGATTTTAATGATGGCTTTCAAAACGTTCAGCAGATTAACTGATACTTTCTACTCTGAGCAAGCTAATCACACTCTCTACCTCTCCTTTGTAGCCATTACCATCATTTTAATTGGCTAATTAATTGTGAAATGAATTGTTGAATGATGATCTGTCTTATTAGAATGTCAGTTTTTAAAAAATATTTATTTTAAAATGTATCTGTTTATTTGCTGTGCCAGGTCTTGGTTGCAATATGTGAGATCTTTAGTTTTGGCATATGGAGTCTTAGTTATGGCATGTGGGATCTAGTTCCCTGACCAGGGATTGAACCCGGGCCCCCTGCATTGGGAGCACAGAGTCTTAGCCACTGGACCACCAGGGAAGCCCCAGAATGTAAGGTTTTTGAAGGCAAGGTTAGTAGGGACAATATCTGTCATGTTTATTATATCCCTCATAGCACATGCTGGCTGGTGTGCACGTGCGTGCATATGTGTGTATGTGTATATAATCCAATAAGCATTTGCATGAACAAACGAATGAATAACTTTGGAACAAAAGTAACAAACAAGAGGAAGATATTTCACAGGATATTATGGAAGATGATAATGCATTCGTTTTTACTTAAGTTTTGACTGAATTGTATATTGCGTTTTAGCCGTAAGTCATGAGATGACTCTGGGCATACCACTAGAACTGACTGCTTCAAATCCCAATTTTATCACTTCCTAGCTGTGTGGCTTTAGGCAAATAAGTCCTTTTATACCTCTGAGCCTCCAGTGTTCTAGATGCAAAATGGAAAATAACATTTATCTCTGGGCTTTGCTGTGAGCATTAATGCAAGTGATGCTTTAACATAGTACCTGGAGCATCTTATATGTATGATAAAGATAGGACCTTCGAGAGGTAGTGGTTTGTGTGTTAGAGTGCTCGGCTGGGTTCAAATCCTGATTCTATTATTTATTGGCTGTGTTACTCTACGCAAGTTACTTAACTTCTTCTGTCACATTTTTTCTTGCATACAAAATGGGGATGATAATTATATTGATAAAATACCTACCTTTTATGGTCACTGTGAGATTTAAATATAATTATTATAGGTAAAATTCTTAGGGTGGTGTTTCATGTGTATGTGTAGATGTGTGTGTATATACAAACATATATATTAGGCATACTACAGGTGTTGTTATTCTTTGGTAGAGTATGTTTACCCTTTGAGGGTACAGTCATTTTCAGAAGCAACCATTTAAGTGATAAAGCTGAGAAACAGAGTTTTGGGTAAAAATTTCTTTAGCCCTAAGTGTCAGGAGCCAGGAAGTCAGGCATGACTTGGACACTGTTTTGACTCTCGATGAGCCTCTGGCCAGGCTGAAGAGACAGACACACACATATCAGCATTTCAAGAAAGGCCAGCCAGGTGCTTGGAGCGGGAGGCAGGAAGCTTAAATTCTAGTTCCAGCTGTGCTTTGAACTTGCTGTGTGGCCCTGGACAAGTGCCTTTCCCTCTCTGGGCCTTTATGTTGGAAAAGTTAAGTTTGGTGTGATCTGCGGAGCTGTCCTGCTTTGTTGGTCCTTGGAACTTATGATTTTTATTCGTAAAGTTGGTGCTGCTTCCAACAGTTTCCATCTCCCGAAGCCTGTGCGGCCTCTGCAGGAAGGTGTGTGAATTCCACCTGCTGAGAGAATTCCAAACTGCAAGCCTCACCTGCCTGCCTTGAGTAAAGGCCTTTCTCGGGAGTCATAGACCTGTTCCCTCCCTCACTGACCGTGACAAGGGAGAGCCCGGGCCAGTGTATGGTCTTAGAACCCTATGTGTATAGTACAGAGCTGTGCCCAGAGGTCTGCGGGGCTCCTTCCTCCACCTGGTGCTCTCAGATTGTTAGGACAGAGCTGCAGTCTTCCAGTGCAGCATTTCCCAAGCTGAGTTTGCATTCTGTGGGATGTGAGTAGGATTCAGTAACATAAAAGGTGATGGTGAGGTTCCAGCCTCAAAGAGGGTGGCAGAATATTTCATTAAATTTAAATAAGGATCCTCAGGTCTTAGTTACATCTGGAATTTCCTCAAGGAACAGTACAGCAGATAAGACAAAGGTAGTCTCTCATAATAAGAGCACAGGCTGGGTTTTGGATCCTGGTTCTTCTCTTTCTAGCTTTTGTGACCACGGGAAAGCTCACTAGCCCTTCTGAGCTGCAGTTTCCTCATTTGTGGTTCAGAGGAAATAAAGTGGAGCCTACATTTCAGGATTGTTGTGAGGATAGAATGCAGCATTGTGTGCAAAAGACTCTGCACAGGGCCTGAGACACGAACACTCAGTACATCATTCCTGTTGTCTCGTTCAGGGGGCTCTTTGGTGGAAAAATAGTTCTGAGCGTCTCTCAGGATGTTGGTGTTCCGTGAACACAGTGTGGCAAATGCTGATTGATCTGCTTGTTTTGTGCTGCGCGGCTCTGTCACCCTGATGTGGGAGGACTCCTGTCAACATCTGCCCTACCTCTTCATCCAGTTGCACTGATCACATGATCAGTGGTAGGGACAGAGTCTGGGCACCCTGTACTGGGTTCTGAAAAGTCAGGTGAGCCCAGAGAAGGATGAGTAGGCAGGTGTGGTGGGAGCAGGGGCATGTGAGAGGGAATCGTAGAGGAAGAAGGTGGAGAGATGGGCTTGAGTGAAGACCTGATGCCGGGATGAGGAATGTGGATGTTGCCCTGGGCAGTGGGAAATTGTGCTGGGGTATTTGAGCACAGCTGCTTGCTCCAGTGTGCCCGGAGCACTGGCATCTGTCATGGCTCCTCTGCCCTGGGGCATCCAGGGTCTGTCTTGGAGGGCAGCAGCAGGAGCAGTGCACTGCATCAGGAGACAGGAGATATGGGGAGAGCGTTAGCCACCACTCAGTGCTGGGGGCTTGGAACCTGTTGCTTTACCTCTCCGTGTCTCAACCTCCATGTCTGTAAAATGGGAGGAACCATCATTCCTGAGCAGCCTAACCCACGGGGCTGCATACTTTCCTTGAGATAAAGTATTTCAACCATCCCACTAAGTGGCGATGCTACTGTATGCCAGGCCCTATGTTCAGGCCTGCAGAGGGTTAGATGAACAGCATTGATCCCTGCCCTTGGGTGCAGGGTGGGGGCTTACAGTGTGCTGGTTACCATGCAGTGAGATGTGACTATGGCCAAGTTAAACCCTCGAAAGGGCCCTTTGCCCAGTGTGGGGATTGGAAGGCTGTGGGAGGAGGAGGCGTTCACCAAGATTCCTCAGAGGAGGTAGCACCCCTAGTAGTCAGCGGGTAAAGAAGGAAGAAATGAACTTCTAGGCAGAGGAAACTGAATGAGCAAAGGTGAGGAGATACGATACGCCACAGTTTGTATGGGCAGACAAGTAGCAAGTGAAAATATCAGCACATTACGTTTAAAGTGTGGAAGGAGATTAATGGACACTGCTGACAGGAACAGTGCTTGCATTTAAACAGATGCATCACCTAAAGCTAAAGAAGTGAAGCTCAAATAGGATAATTTCAGGAATTAACTAGTATAACGCTTTTTTTTTTTTTTGGTCTCCCTTGAAATTGTAGCATGGTGCCTTTGGTCTCTATGATAGGTTACATCAGTGGTGGTGGGCAGACTGCAGGTCTTGAATGCCAGGCTGAGGGGTTTGCTCTGCAGTCTGTAGACTAATGGAAGAATTAGCCACAAAAGCCAGGGGATTTAGAATGGAATCCATGGCATTCTCTGCATGTGTAGGGCTGGCTAGGCAAGGAGGTTCCCAGAAGAAAAACAGAGAGACCTTTGCCCTCCTCTTGCACTTAGGCAAAAAAGTAGAATTAGGATAAGGTTGGCTGAGTGATCTGGCTATTGTGCCTGCCCTCTGGGTGTCAGCAGCCAATCTGCCATAGTGCTGGGGGCTTAAGGCTTGCTGCTCAGGAGGCGGCGTGGTGAGCCCCAGCCACTGCCTGGGCTTTGAGGAGCTCCTGCATGCAAATAAGCCTGAGCCAAGGAATTAGTCCTGTTGTTCCCTGGAGGAAAGGGCTTGAAGGTACCTCCCTAGCTGGGGATGCACACTTTCCAGCCTGCTGCCACTGGTGGAGAATCTCTCAGCCCGTTTGTCCGGGCTCTTCTGGAGCCTCTGAGCCTGACAATTGACACCTTCCATTGTGAGGTCCCTGGGGTGGAGAGAAGCAAGGGCTGGGGCCACGGGGCCTGGGCCAGGGCCTGGCTCTGCCTCTAGCCCGTTGTGACACCTTGGGCAAGTCTCTCCACCTCTGTGAGCCTCATTTCTAGGAGGACGAACATCCTCCAAGAGCACATATGAGCATTAAATAATGTGTTTGGAGAGCTTTACCGTGAAAGAGGTGTCATAATTTTATTATAAGAGGCAGAAGGGGAGAGCAGAGAAACATGACAATAGTTAGAAATGTGAACGCTCCCTTATTAATTTTTTTTTTTGAACTTATTTATTTATGGCATACTGGGTCTTCGTTGCTTCACAGGCTTTTCTCTAGTTGCAGCCAGTGGGGGCTACTCTCTAGTTACAGTGAGTGGGCTTCTCACTGCAGTGGCTTCTTTTGTTGTGGAGCGTGGGTTCTAGGCTCTTGGGCTTCAGTAGTCTTGGCTCCTGCACTCTAGAGTACAGGCCCAATAGTTATGGCACATGGGCTTAGTTGCTTTGTGGCATGTGGGATCCTCCTGGATCGGGGATCTAACCTGTGTCTCTTGCATTGGCAGGCAGATGCTTTTACCACTGAGCCACCAGGGAAGCCCACTGAGTGCTCCCTTACCATTTGATAATCTTAAATGGTAAAGTTTTTAGGAATAGTAAGTCTGTTTTCAGCAGGCTTCAACAGTATGTGAACCGTGAACTTCCAGATGTTCAAGCTGGATTTAGAAAAGGCAGAGGAACCAGAGATCAAATTGCCAACATCTGCTGGATCATTGAAAAAGCAAGAGAGTTCCAGAAAAACATCTACTTCTGCTTTATTAACTATTCCAAAGCCTTTGACTGTGTGGATCACCACAAACTTTGGAAAATTCTTGAAGAGATGGAAATACCAGACCATCTTACCTGCCTCCTGAGAAATCTATATGCAGGTCAAGAAGCAACAGTTAGAACTGGACACAGAACAACAGACTGGTTCCAAATCAGGAAAAGAGTAAGTCAAGGCTGTATATTGTCACCTTATTTAACTTATATGCAGAGTACATCATGAGAAATGCCAGGCTAGAAGAAGCACAAGCTGAAATCAATATTGCCGGGAGAAATATCAGTAACCTCAGATACACAGATGACACCACCCTTATAACAGAAAGCGAAGAAGAAAAAGAGCCTTTTGAGGAAAGTGAAAGAGGAGAGTGAAAAAGCTGGCTTAAAACTCCACATTCAGAAAACTGACATCATGGCATCTGTGCCCGTCACTTCATGGCAAACAGATGGAGAAACAATAGAAACTGAGAGACTTTATTTTTGGGGGTTCCAAAATCACTTCAGATGGTAACTGCAGCCATGAAATTAAAAGACGCTTGCTCCCTGGAAGAAAAGTTATGACCAACCTAGACAGCATATTAAAAAGCAGAGACATTACTTTGCCAACTAAGGTCCATCTAGTCAAAGCTATGGTTTTTCCAGTAGTCATGTATGCTGCTGCTGCTACTGCTAAGTCGCTTCAGTCGTGTCCAACTCTGTGCGACCCCACAGACAGCAGCCCACCAGGCTCCGCCATCCCTGGGATTCTCCAGGCAAGAACACTGGAGTGGGTTGCCATTTCCTTCTCCAATGCATCAAAGTGAAAGTGAAGTTGCTCAGTTGTGTCTGACTCTTAGCGACCCCATGGGCTGCAGCCCACCAGGCCCCTCCGTCCATGGGATTTTCCAGGCAAGAGTACTGGAGTGGGTTGCCATTGCCTTCTCCAAGTCATGTATAGATGGACAATAAAGAAAGCTGAGCACTGAAGAATTGATGCTTTTGAACTGTGGTGTTGGAGAAGACTCTTGAGAGTCCCTTGGACTGCAAGGAGATCCAACCAGTCCATCCTAAAGGAAATCAGTCCTGAATATTCATTGGAAGGACTGATGCTGAAACTGAAACTCCAATACTTTGGCTACCTGACTCGAATAACTGACTCATTTGAAAAGACCCTGATGCTGAGAAAGATTGAGGGCAGGAGGAAAAGGGGACGACAGAGGATGAGATGGTTGGATGGCATCTCCGATTTGATGGACATGAGTTTGAGCAAGCTCCAGGAGTTGGTGATGGACAGGGAAGCCTGGCGTACTGCAGTCCATAGGGTCGCAAAGAGTCAGACAGGACTGAGTGACTGAACTGAACTGAAGTATGTTTTGGTTATGTTTTTTAAATTAACTGTATCACTTAAAGGCCTACACTGAAATGTTTATGGACAAAAATATATGATATTTGAGATATGCTTCAAAATAAGGAAAGGAGAAGACTGAATTGCCAGAGCAATCTTAAGAAAAAAGAATGAAGTTGGAGGAACCATGGTCCCTGACTTTAGACTGTGATCCCACGAAGCTGCAGTAATCCAAACAACATGATACTGGCACAAAACATACACACAGATCACGGAGCAGGATAGAGAGCCTGGAAACAAACTCAAGCACCTACGGTCAAGTGAGCTATGACAGAGGAGGCAACAGTATGTAATGGGGAAAAGACAGTCTCTCAAAATAAGTGGTGCTGGGAAAATTGAACAGCTTCACATAAGAGAAAGAAATCAGAACATTTCTTCACACTGTATGTGAGTGAAAGCCAGACTCTTTGCAACCCCATGAACTATGCAGTCCATGGAATTCTCCAGGCCAGAATACTGGAGTGGGTTGGGTAGCCTTTCCCTTCTCCAGGGGATATTCTCAAGCCAGGGATTGAACCCAGGTCTCTCACATTAAAGGTGGATTCTTTACCAGCTGAGCACAAGGGAAGCCCTGGGAGCTCAGAGGGTAAAGCATCTGCCTACAATGTGGGAAACCTGGGTTCTATTCCTGGGTTGGGAGGATCCCCTGGAGAAGGAAATGGCAATCCACTCTGGTACTCTTCCCTGGAAAATCCCATGGACGGAGGAGCCTGGTAGGCTATAGTCCACAGGGTCGCAAAGAGTTGGATATGACTGAGCGACTTCACACTGTATACAAAAATAAACTCAATATGGTTTAAAAACCTAAATGTAAGAGCTGAAACCACAAAACTAGAAGGGAACATAGGCAGAATACTCTTTGATGTAAATCATAGCAAAATATATTGATCTGTCTCCTAAGGGAAAATAAAAGCAAAAATAAACAGATGGGACCTAATTAGACTTTAAAACTTTTTATTATGGTTTATTGCAGGATATTGGATATAGCTTCCTGTGCTATGTAGTTGGACCTTATTCTTTATCCAGCCTGTATATAATAGTTTACATCTGGTAGTCCCAAATTCCCGTCTCTCCCTCCCCTGCGCCCTGTCATGGCCATCACTGATCTCTTCTCTCTGTCTGTGAGTCTGTTTCTGTGTCATAAATAAGTTTATTTGTGTCATAGTTGAGATTTTACATATGAATGATATTGTATGGTATTGGTCTTTCTGACTTACGCCACTTAGTATGATAATCTTGAGGTCCATCCATGTAGCTGCAAGTGGCATTATTTCATTCTTTTTTATGGCTGAGTAATATTCCACTTGGAGAAGGCAATGGCACCCTACTCCAGTACTCTTGCCTGGAAAATCCCATGGACGGAGGAGCCTGGTAGGCTGCAGACCATGGGGTCACGAAGAGTCGGACACGACTGAGTGACTTCACTTTCACTTTTCCCTTTCATGCATTGGAGAAGGAAATGGCCACCCACTCCAGTGTTCTTGCCTGGAGAATCCCAGGACGGGGGAGCCTGGTGGGCTGCCGTCTATGGGGTCGCACAGAGTCGGACACGACTGAAGCGACTTAGCAGCAGCAGCAGCAATATTCCACTGTGTGGGTGTGTATACACACACACACATATAGATACATACACCACATCTTTATCCATTCATCTATCAATGGGCATTTAGGTTGTTTCAACGTCTTACCTATTGTAAATAGACCTGTATGAACATAGGGGTACATATAGCTTTTGAAATTATATTTTTGTCTAGATTTATGCCCAGTAGTAGAATTGCTGGGTCATATGGCAACTCTGGTGGACTTCCTTGGTGGTTCAGACGGTAAAGCGTCTGCCCAATGCGGGAAACCTGGGTTCTATTCCTGGGTCAGGAGGATCCCCTGGAGAAGGAAATGGGGACCCACTCCAGTACTCTTGCCTGGAGAATCCCATGCACAGAGGATCCTGGTAGGCTACAGTCCATGGGGTCGCAAAGAGTCAGACATGACTGAGTGACTTCGCTTTCACTTTTCACTTTCATGACAACTCTATTTTTAGTTTTATAAGGAATCTCCATACTTTTCTCCATAGTGGCTGCAATAATTTGCATTCCAACAACAGTGTATCAGGGTTCCCTTTTCTCTACACCCTCTCCAGCATTTGTTATTTGCAGACTTTTAAACCATGGCCATTCTGTCCAATGTGAAGTGGTACCTTATTGTAGGGGACCTAGTAAAGCTTTTGCAAAGCAAAGGAAACCACTGACAAAATGAAAAGACAGCCTACTGAAAGGGAGAAAATATTTGCAAAGTTATGATTGATAAGGGGTTAATATCCAAAATCTATAAACAGCTCATACAACTTGATATATAATGTCCCAATTAAAAATGAGCAGGAGACCCTGAACAGACATTTTTCCCAAGAGGTTATACAGGTGGCCAACAGGCACATGAAAAACTGCTTAACACTGCTAATCATCAGAGAAGTGCGAATCAAAACACAATGAGATATCATCTTCAGTTCAGTTCAGTCGCTCAGTCGTGTCTGACTCTGCGACCCCATGAATTGCAGCACACCAGGCCTCCCTGTCCATCACCAACTCCCCAAGTTCACTGAAACTCACGTCCATCGAGTCAGTGATGCCATCCAGCCATCTTATCCTCTGTCATCCCCTTCTCCTCCTGCCCCCAATCCCTCCCAGCATCAGAGTCTTTTCCAATGAGTCAACTCTTCGCATGAGGTGGCCAAAGTACTGGAGTTTCAGCTTTAGCATCATTCCTTCCAAAGAAATCCCAGGGCTGATCTCCTTCAGAATGGACTGGTTGGATCTCCTTGCAGTCCAAGGGACTCTCAAGAGTCTTCTCCAACACCACAGTTCAAAAGCATCAATTCTTCGGCTCTCAGCTTTCTTCACAGTCCAACTCTCACATCCATATATGACCACTGGAAAAACCATAGCCTTGAATAGACGGACCTTTGTTGACAAAGTAATGTCTCTGCTTTTGAATATGCTATCTAGGTTGGTCATAACTTTCCTTCCAAGGAATAAGCGTATTTTAATTTCATGGCTGTAATCACCATCTACAGTGATTTTGGAGTCCACAAAAATAAAGTCCGCCACTGTTTCCCCATCTATTTCCCATGAAGTGATGGGACCAGATGCCATGATCTTCGTTTTCTGAATGTTGAGCTTTAAGCCAACTTTTTCACTCTCCTCTTTCACTTTCGTCAAGAGGCTCTTTAGTTCCTCTTCACTTTCTGCCATAAGCGTGGTGTCATCTGCATATCTGAGGTTATTGATATTTCTCCTGGCAGTCTTGATTCCAGCTTGTGTTTCTTCCAGCCCAACGTTTCTCATGGTGTACTCTGCATATAAGTTAAATAAGCAGGGTGACAATATACAGCCTTGACGTACTCCTTTACCTATTTGGGCAAAGGCTAATAGAGTTTTGCCAAGAGAATGCACTGGTCATAGCAAACACCCTCTTCCAACAACACAAGAGAAGACTCTACACATGGACATCACCAGATGGTGAACACTGAAATCAGATTGATTATATTCTTCACAGCCAAAGATGGAGAAGCTCTATGCAGTCAGCAAAAACAAGACTAGGAGCTGACTGTGGCTCAGATCATGAACTCCTTATTGCCAAATTCAGACTTAAATTGAAGAAAGTAGGGAAAACCACTAGGCAATTCAGGTATGACCTAAGTCAAATCTCTTATGATTATACAGTGGAAGTGAGAAATAGATTTAAGGGACTAGATCTGATTGATAGAGTGCCTGATGAACTATGGACGGATGTTTGTGACATTGTACAGGAGACAGGGATCAAGACCATCTCCATGGAAAAGAAATGCAAAAAAGCAAAATGGCTGTCTGGGGAGGCCTTACAAGTAGCTGTGAAAAGAAGAGAAGCAAAAGCAAAGGAGAAAAGGAAAGATATAAGCATCTGAATGCAGAGTTCCAAAGAATAGCAAGAAGAGATAAGAAAGCCTTCCTCAGTGATCAATGCAAAGAAATAGAGGCAAACAACATAATGGGAAAGACTAGAGATCTCTTCAAGAAAATTAGAGATACAAAGGGAACATTTCATGCAAAGATGAGCTCGATGAAGGACAGAAATGGTATGGACCTAACAGAAGCAGAAGATATTAAGAAGAGGTGGCAAGAATACATAGAAGAACTGTACAAAAAAGATCTTCACAACCCAGATAATCATGATGGTGTGATCACTCACCTAGAGCCAGACATCCTGGAATGTGAAGTCAAGTGGGCCTTAGGAAGCATCTCTATGAACAAAGCTAGTGGAGGTGATGGAATTCCGGTTGAGTTATTTCAAATCCTGGAAGATGATGCTGTGAAAGTGCTGCACTCAATATGCCAGCAAATTTGGAAAACTCAGCAGTGGCCACAAGACTGGAAAAGGTCAGTTTTCATTCCAATCCCAAAGAAAGGCAATGCCAAAGAATGCTCAAACTACCGCACAATTGCACGCATCTCACATGCTACTAAAGTAATGCTCAAAATTCTCCAAGCCAGGCTTCAGCAATACGTGAACTATGAACTACCATATGTTCAAGCTGGTTTTAGAAAAGGCAGAGGAACCAGAGATCAAATTGCTAACATCAGCTGGATCATTGAAAAAGCAAGAGAGTTCCAGAAAAAACATCTATTTCTGCTTTATTGACTATGCCAAAGCCTTTGACTGTGTGGATCACAATAAACTGTGGAAAATTCTGAAAGAGATGGGAATACCAGACCACCTGACCTGCCTCTTGAGAAACCTATATGCAGGTCAGGAAGCAACAGTTAGAACTAGACACGGAACAACAGACTGGTTCCAAATAGGAAAAGGAGTACGTCAAGGCTGTGTATTGTCACCCTGCTTATTTAACTTATATGCAGAGTATATCATGAGAGATATCATCTTACACCTCTTAAAGTGTCTATCATTAAAAAGTCTAAAAATAACAAACATTGGCAAGGATGTAGAGAGAAGGGAACCATAGTACACTGTTGGTGAGATTGTAAATTGGTGCAGCCATTGTTTAAAACCGTATAGAACAACCGTATTTAGCAATTCCACTGCTGAGTATATATCCAAAGAAAATGAAAACACTAACTTGGAAAGGTATGTGCACCCCAGTGTTTATAGCAGCACTGTTTACAATGATGAGATATGGAAACAACCAAAGTGCCATCCAATGGATAAAGAATGTGTAGTATATATACATAAGAGGGGCCTTCCCAGGCAGCTCAGTGGCAAAGAATTGGCCTGCCAATGCAGAAGATGCAGGAGATGTGGGTTCCACCTCTGGATTGGGAAGATGCTCTGGAGAAGGAAATGACAACCCGCTCCAGTATTCTTGCCTGGAAAATCCCATGGACAGTGGAGCCTTGAGGGCTACAGTCCATGAAATTACAGAGAGTCAGGAACAACTGAGCATCTGAGCTTTAGTATACATAATAGAATATTACTCAGCCATTAAAAAGAATGAAATTATGCCACTTGCAACAATGTGGATGGACCAAGAAAGTAGTATACTTAGTGAAATAAGTAAAACAGAGAAATACAAATACTCTGTTGTCACTTATATGTGGAATCTAAAAAAATAAGAGAAGTGAATGTGTATAATAAAACAGAGACAAGCCCACAAATACAGAGAACAAACAAGTGGTTAGCAGTAAGGAGAGGGAAGTGGGAGGGGCGAGATAGTAGTTTGTGTCTCTTAAACCCATACCCCTATGTATAATATAAATAAGCAACAAGGGTACATTGTACAGCACAGGGAAATATAGCCATTATTTGGTAGTAACTTTAAAAGGTATATAGTCTATAAAAATTTTCAATCACTATGTCATAAACCTGAAACAAATATTATGAATCAATAAAAAAATAAAAAGGGAGGTAGGAAGAAACAGAGAAGAGGATAGGGATGAGGAAGGTGGAAAGAAAGTGGCTCCAGAGGAATGGGAAGGAGGCTGGAATGTGGTGAAGTACAGGAAGAAGATGAATCTAGGGAAAAAAGAGGCAGCAGAGGGCATGGGGTGGGGAGAAAGTGAGGACGAAGAGCAGAAGCAGTCAGCCCCACTTCTCTTTCTCTTCCTGGTCCCTAAGGGTCAAAATGTCTCCAGACACCTCAGTCGCTGGTTGTGGAAGGTTGGGAGATGGGGAGGCCAAACCCACCTCCCTGGGGTTCCCATCTTTTCCCAGCAACCAGAAGCAGGTCAGCACTGTGGGGTGGACAGCGCCTGACTGGGCGGGGCACTCACTCCTAGATCCCTCTGTGAGGTGCTGGGTTTGAGCCCCCCCAGTCCAATCTTTAACTCCTCCCTTTTTGGCAGCTTTCTCAGCTGGCTTGGGACCTGATCTAAAGGACCAGGCCAGGGTAGGGCTGGGGCATGGTTTCTCATGGGGCAGGGCCTGACACATGGAGGGACATCTTTCAGGACCACCCCAGGTACCAGGGGTTTCCTAAGAACTATGAGAGGAAGACCCTTCTTGCAAAGGCTCAGGGTGCTTGGAAAGATACAACAGATGGACATGAAACCCTTGGAGAACAGTAGGAGGGATGTAGACTAAGCTCCAGCATGCCTGGGGGTCTGTTCTTGGAATCTCACTGAAACGCAGCCCTGCCAGTCACAGCTATGTGACCCTCGGCACTTTCTTCACTTCTCTGGGCCTCAGTTTATACATCTGTAAAATGCACATTATACTCTCTGCCCTTCCTGGGCTCAGGAGCTTTTGAACACAGCTAGGATGGTGGATGTGGAAGCACTCTGTGAACTCTGGCACCCTCTATCCATGTGCACTCACACCCCTGGATTCCAGCCTGCGTGGCCAGGGTGTTGAACTGTGTTTTTCTGTTGGGCTGTAGTTTTTATCCAAGGATTACATGAGAAACCTCCACATGAGGGCAGTCTCTTGACCTTCTTAAGTTACTGTTGACATTTTATCTCTTGTTTTGTTCAGTGTATGAAGACATACTTGCTCTGTTATTTTTAGAATATAATATGAGGGAAACATGTGTTTTTCTTGAAGAACAGATTCCTTTATCAGAAAGTGAAAATTATGTAATCCATCCTTATTTTCTTTTAGTCTCAGCTACTAGGAAGATGAGAGTAAAATTTAAGCTCAGTAACAACAATATGGGGCTTCCTAGGTGGCTCAGTGGTAAAGAATCCACCTACCAATGCAGGAGACACAGGAGACATAAGTTCTATCCCTGGGCGAGGAAGATCCCCTGGAGAAGGAAATAGCAACCCATTCCAGTATTCTTGTCTGGAAAATCCCTTGGGCAGAGGAGCCTAGCAGGCTATAGTCCTTGGGGTTGCCAGTGAGTCAGACATAACTTAGCAACTAAACAGATAACAATATAGGTCATTTTTATACATTTTCTTCCATTTCTTTAAACCTGATTTTAATTTGCTGCTGCTGTTTCAGATTGAGTTGATGCCAAGCTGATCCAAAGATGAGAAGCATGCTAACAAACCAGAAACACTCCATTGCAGTCCTCAAGAGCAACACTGTTGAATAGGGAGATAGAACACATTTCACCATCTTGTATTAGTTTCCTGTGGCTGCTGTAACAAAGTACCACAAACTTGGTGGCTTAAAGCTGTAGAAATTTATTCTTTTATGGTTCTAGAGGCCAGAAGTTTCAAATCAAAGTGTCAGCATGGCTGTGCTTCCTCTGGAGGCCCTAGGAGAGAATTCATTCCTTGCCTCTTCCAGCTTCTGGTTGTTGCCAGCACTCCTTTGCTTGTGACTGCATCACTGCAACCTCTGCCTCTGTCTTCACATCACCTTTCTCTGTGTCTTCTCCTCTTCTGTCTGTATCAAAACTCCCTCTGCCTCTCAGGAGGATACATGTGTTTATGTGTAGGGTCTACATAGATAATCCAGGATTAAGCTCCTCCTCTCAACATCCTTAACTTAATCACATCTTTTGCCATGAAAGGTAGTAGTCATGGGAAATTAGGAAATGGACATATCTTTGGTGCACTCTTGAGCCCACCATTCCATCTGAGAACCCTAGATTCATGGGCTCATCCACTGCCTCTCATTCATTGTGTAACGCATTGGTTAGGAGAAAAAGCTCTGGGTTTTTGGGTTCCCATCATAGCTCTGTCATTGGCTGTGGGACTTTGGGAAAATTCCTTGATCTCTCAGCACCTCAGTTTTCTTGCCTGAAAAATTGTGGATAGTAGCTCTCTTGTAGGGTTTTTATAAGGATTAAACAAAATGCTCTGTAAAAACACACAGCAATAGCACCTGGCCCATGGTAATCACTCAATAAATGTTAACTACTATTACAGTTGATGGTTTTAGGATATGCCAGGGACGGGGGAGCCTGGTGGGCTGCCTTCTGTGGGGTCGCACAGAGTCAGATACGACTGAAGCGACTTAGCAGCAGCAGCAACAACTTCTTTAATATTCCTGCTTTCAAGAGGTGAGGCTTAATTCTCCTCTGGAGTATTGACTGGACCTAGTGCCTCACTGACAATGAAGAGAATAAAGCAGAAATAACAATGTGACTTCAAGATCTAGGTCATAAAAGATGCTGTGGCTTGGCCCTTTCTCCTTCAAATCACTCACTCTGGGGAAGCCAGCTTTTATGTCATAAGAACCTTGTGGGAAGGAACTGAGGTCTCCTGACATCAGCCCACAGTAAGTGATTTCAGAAGAGGATCCTCCAGTCCCAGCCCAGCTTTCAGATGACTGCAGCCCTGGTCCATACCTTGATTGCAATCTCACGAGGGACTCTGAGGCGGACTACCCAGCTCTTGGCTCTCTGACCCACAGAAACTCTGAGATAGCAAATGTTGTTTTAAGCCACTGAGCTTTAGGGTAATTTGTCATACAGCAGCAGCTAACTGATAAATTAGTTATTTATTATTTAATCTTTAAACATTACTTACCTATTGCATGCCAGGCAAGGGAGATTATACGGTTGGCAGAATATCTGCTTTTAAAGAACACTCAGTCTAGTGGGGATTGGAGGGAGGCATGGAATATAAAACAATGTTTGCAATGGAGTGTGAGACAATGCCTGTGTGGTCTGTAGCACAGACAAGGTAGAAAGATGCTTTCTTAAGACAGCATTCTATAGAGGGGGCTGCTGATCTGGTTAGGCCTGGCTGGAATATCAGAATATAGGCTGAAGTTCAGGCAGAATCCAGTCAGTGTAGGGATCTGTATCTAACTACCCGGAGGGACTTTGCGAAGGAAAAAAACCTCAGTAACTTATTAAAATCCCATACTAGAGCTAAATATACACCTATCCCATGATCCATAAATTCTACTCTTGAATATAAATCAAATAGAAATGTAGCTCACCCAAAGATGAGATGACTCATAGCAATGTTATTCATAATATCTGTAAACTGGAGGTGTCCTAGTGTCTATAAACAAATTTCAGTATGTTCACACCATGGAATGTTTCTCAGCAGTGGCAGAGAGCAAACAACTGGTATATACAATAATGTGAATGAATCTCAAAAATATGCTGAACAGAGAAGCCAGGAATATATCGTATTTAGAGGAATGTTGTTCAGTTACTCAGTCATGTCTGACTCTGTGCAACCCCATGGACCGCAGCCCTCCAGGCTTCCCTGTCCATCACCAACTCCCAGAGCTTGCTCAAACTTATGTCCATCGAGTCAGTGACGCCATCCAACCATCTCATTCCTTGTCATCCCCTTTTCCTCCTGCCTTCAATCTTTCCCAGCATCGGTCTTTTCTAATGAGTCTGCTCTTTGCATCAGGTGGCCAAAGTATTGGAGCTTCAGCATCAGTCCTTCCAATGAATTTTCAGGATTGATTTCCTTTAGGATGGACTGGTTTGATCTCCTTGCAGTCCACGGGACTCAAGAGTCTTCTCCAGCATCACAGTTCAAAAGCATCAATTCTTTAGCACTCAGCCTTCTTTATAGTCCAACTCTCACATCCATACATGACTACTGGAAAAACCATAGCTATGACTAGACGGACCTTTGTCGGCAAAGTAATCCCTGCTTTTTAATATGCTGTCTAGGTTGGTCATAGCTTTTCTTCCAAGGAGCAAGCAAGTGTCTTTTAATTTCATGGCTGCAGTCACCATCTACAGTGATTTTGGAGCCCAGGAAAATAAAGTCTCTCACTGTTTCCATTTTTTCCCCATCTATTTGCCATGAAGTGATGGGACCAGATGCCATGATCTTAGTTTTCTGAATGTGGAGTTTTAAGCCAACTTTTTCACTCTCCTCTTTCACTTTCATCAAGAGGCTCTTTAGTTCCTCTTCATTTTCTGCCATAAGGGTGGTGTCATCTGCATATCTGAGGTTATTGATATTTCTCCCAGCAATCTTGATTCCAGCTTGTGCTTCCTCCAGCCCAGCATTTCTCATGATGTACTCTGCATATAAGTTAAATAAGCAGGGTGACAATGTATAGCCTTGACGTACTTCTTTCCCAATTTGGAACCAGTCCATTGTTCCACGTCTGGTTCTAACTGTTGCTTCTTGACCTGCATGCAGGTTTCTCAGGAGGCAGGTAAGGTGGTCTGGTATTCCCATCTCTATAAGAATTTTCCAAAGTTTGTTGTGATTCACACAGTCAAAGGTTTTAGCATAGTCAATGAAGCAGAAGATGTTTCTCTGGAATTCTCTTGCTTTTTCTATGAACAGTTCTATGAAGACTTACATGACCTTCTAGGAAAAAAAGATGTTCTTTTCATCATAGGGGACTGGAATGTAAAAGTAGTTAGTCAAGAGATACCTGGAGTAACAGGCAAGTTTGGCCTTGGAGTACAATGTGGAGCAGGGCAAAGGCTAATAGAGTTTTGCTGAGACCACACTGGTCATAGCAAACACTCTCTTCCAACATTTATAGGAATATATAAGCATATACCAAAATCAAGATAAAAGACATTTGCAGTACTTTATGCATTTAATACCTTAAATAAATGGACTACTGAAAAAGAATGAAGCATATTATTAGGCAAGAATTACATGTATTTTAACATATTTATCATACATAAGAGTATATGCAGTATACTACAAATCGGTGATCTCTGACATAAATTTTCAGCTCCTTGTCAGAGGGTCTCATTGGCTTAACTGTATGGCTAAGACAGCAATTCCTAACTGGTGTACACTGGAGTACCACAAAGGTGTGAACTCAATTTCAGCTACAGTAATTCCAGATGTGGTTGGAATACTGAGCTGGAGAAATTATAGGATCAAGGGTAGCCGGAGTACAGCTCACTGGGAGTAAGAAGTAGGGTCACACACAAGAGCTCTTCTTTGTGGGTATGTAAGGGCTTACGGGGCTTCCTGGGTGGCGCAGTGGTAAAGAATCTGCTTGCCAATGTAGGAGGCACAAGAGATGCAGGTTTGATCCCTGGAGTAGGAAATGGCAACCCACTGCAGTATTTTTGCCTGGAAAATTCCATGGACAGAGGAGCCTGGTGGGCTATAGTCCATGGGGTTGTAAAAGTCAGACATGACTTAGTGACTGAGTGCACGCGCACACAAGGGCATACAGCCTGGGTAGCCATCAGTCCTGTTAAACAATGTCATGATGCTGAGAGACCAAAAAGTAAATGCTGCACCCCTGGGATACAGTATAATCCCTCAGCTATGCCTCTAGAAACCCTGTAGTTGAGAGTATGTCCCAGTCTCCAAAGATCAAGAACCACTTAACTATGGGAGGGCCTCCTTTTGAATCCGTTATGGGTCTGCCTTGTTCCACCTATCTTTCTCTGGACTCCTGTGCCACCTGCAAGTGGGGGATGTTTTCTTGTCTCGTGGCCTTATTAATATTTGAAGACCATCTTTAGGCTTATCTTATAAGAGCTTGTGACAAGTGCAAGCCTAGGGCAGTGTTCCTAGGGAAGTGTGTTTCCTCTGTTCATTCTTCAAATCCCGGCACCCTGCTCCATGCCCATATACTGGGTTATGGAATTCCCATTTATCCTGAGGTTTCTGGAGAGCCATGGAAAGAAAGCTTTTGAGCAGTAAAGAGACATGATTAGATTTGTATTCTTAGAAACTATCATGGCTGTCATTAATGGAGTGTTTCCTGTGTTCCAGGTGCTTTAGGTATGCATGGCCACAAGAGTGCTCTGGCTGCGGGGCGGACAGTGGATTGGAGGCAGTCAGGAGGTGCAGGCAGACCAGCCAGAGCTGCTGCTGGGTGAAAGTGGGTGAAAGCCTGAACCAAGGCAGTGGCCCCCCAGTTGGGAGAGGTGTTCAGGAGGCAGGATTGCCTGGGGACTACCTCAGAGGAGTGAGGAAGGAGAGAGAGTCTGGGAAGGACTCTTGAGGGTCTGGCTTAGGTGACTATGGAGAATTTTGGAATGAGTGGCATTGAGGATTCTCAGTATCCTATAAACCCAGTTCCCAAAAGTTGAAGGGGCCCTAGAGACTACCTAGTCTCATTCTATATCACTTATCTCTGATAATTCCCAAGCTGACTGTAGGTAGGCTATGGACATACCATTTCTTATGGTTTGGGAGACTATTTTTATTGTATTAGTAAACACTAGCCTGTGAGACCCATGATTTTATAGGTTTTATTGCTTAGCAAAAGGCTAAAGAAGCTATTTCAATTTAAAAAGTAAGTTTATAAAAGGAAGAATATTGTCAGTAACACCACACTTACAAGGTGGCACCAGTAGTAAAGAACCTGCCTGTCAATGCAGGAGACGTAAGAGACATGAGTTCAATCCCTGGGTTGGGAAGATCCTCTGGAGGAGGCCACAACAATCCACTTCAGTATTCTTGCCTGGAGAATCCCATGGACAGAGGAACCTGGCAGGCTACAGTCCATAGGGTCACACAGAGTTGGACATGCCTGAAGCAACTTAGCACGCACGCACAGAGATATGGCTGAAATTAGGCATGAGTGAAGTTCAGGGTACCTGCCACCACCTGGAGCACTAATCTCCATAGGATGCTATGTAGTGAATGCCCGTATTTCCCTGTGGGACCCACCTGAACGGAGCCTAGCTGTCCAATCAGCTCTGGCCGATCAGCCTAGGGGAACCCACAGAGACATCTCTGAAGTCGCCCTCAAAGGCAGATCCGGCTTCTCCTGGTTAAGGATTTGATGGCTGCTGTAAGAAGGCAGTGACGATGAACATGCTGTTCCCCAGAGGCCTTCAGGAGCCTCTGGCTCAGGGAGGTGAACTTGTCCTTACCCGCCTGCCCTTTGTGCCGGTCTCTGCCTCGTGCTCAGAAAAGACTGCTACACGCAGGCTGGAGCTTCACGTGAGGATGCAGGGACTTTGTCTCAGGAGGCGCTGTAAGGGATGGCACGCGTGGTGCTCCTGGGACCCCCGAACCACTCACTTGCAGGTGGAGGGCGGCCCTGGGCACCCTGGCCATTGGACAGTGCATTCTTGCCTAGATGAGGCCTTCCCTGATGGGCTGGGCCTCCCTTTGTGCCATTCCCCAGCACAATGCATGTAATCCTGCCGACCTGCCCAGCAGAGGCGGGCAGGCAGGAGCAGCTTGGTTTCCTGTCTTGTTGAATGGCTTGAATGGGTGCTGGGCCGACTCTTAATCCCCCAGTGGCTGACTGTGCTGGCAGCGGGGTAGAGGAGGAAGTAGAGGAGGACAGCCGCTCTCTTGTCTTCTTTCCAGGCAGGAGGCTGGCGTAGCCCTGCCCGGCACAGTTCCACCTACGTTTAAAGGCAAGATGTGAGACCAGCCGTCGGGCTGCTTGCCAGAGCCCGTTTAGAGCGCTCTGCCCTTCTCCAGCACTGTCCTTGGCCAGAGCTGGGTGAGCTAGGATTACAAGCAGGGAGCTCAGGGTGGAGGAAAGGAGCTTCAGGACCCTAGCATGTCAGAGCTGGAAGCAGCCTTAGGGATTCCACTCCACCCTCTCTTTTAGAGATGGGGAAACTGAGGCCCATACAGGTCAGGGACATGTTTAAGGTCACACAAGAAAGGGACAGTAGCTGACTTCAGCCGGGTGGCCTTTCCAGTGGACACCAGTTGTTTCCTAGGCTGCTTCTTGGAGCATCTGCAACTACTGGGAGACATTTAGTGCTCCTGACAAAGACTTATATGGTCAGATGTGCTGGGAGATGCTGCCTGGGGACCAAGTACATGGAGGAGTGGAGGGCATGACAGGTCCTGCAGGTCAATGTTAATGCCGCCCTTTCCAAATATACTTGGCAGTGCAGTTCTTTTTTTCAGGTGGCACCTTTTCTCACATAGAAGTAGTACCTATTCTAAAGCACACCATCTGGAAATTCTGCACTAGTCCATGCTACAGACTTTCCAGAAGTGATGATGAAGATGGTGAGGACACTTCTATTTAAACTCTGGAGTTTAACCCATGTGGGAGCCTGTACAATGGGAGGGATCGCCTCTTAGACTGAGACTCACCTGGTGTTGAGCATCTCTTATTAACCAGGTGCCTTCCACCTCCCTTATCTCTGCTGAGCCTCCCAATAACGCCTTTAGAAAGGTAATAGAATCTCGACTTTACGGTTGTGAAAACTGTGACACGTGAAACCAAGTTAGTTGCTTAAGGTCACACAGCCAGCAGTCAGTGAAAGCAGGTTTTAAGCCGAGGTCCGCCTGCCTTCAATTTAGTGCTCCCACTCTTTTGCTGTGCTCCCATCTCCTTTTCCCCTACAGTCTGATAGTGAGAAGCAAATACATCAGACTAAAAAAGAAAGGAAAAATGCCTAGGTTCATACCCTATTCCACTCTTGATGCATTGTGTGACCTTGGACAGACCTTGTCCCCCCACTGCTCCCCCCCCTCAGCCCCTCCCCTTACCAGTCCCTGGGACTCTCTCCTGCTTCGGCATTCCATGACCCATTCCATGACCCATTCCACGACTCTGGTCTCAGGCCCGCAAAGGTCATCCTGTGGGGGACAGTCAGTCCAGGAATGGGTGACATGAGGCTGAATTCATGTGAGTTCAGGCCAGGCCAGCCGCCTGCCTGAGAAGGCGGAGTGTGCCGACTCACTTCTGACAGCTTGTGAGAGCCATGGGAAACTGTCACCCAGGGCTCAGGGATGGAGTCAGCCCTGCATGATGCTGGTTCTCAGGAGCATGACCTGTGGCACTCTCACATGTAATGACCTCCTTAATGGGTGGTGGAGAAACTTGCAGGACTGGTGAGGGTGGGGCCGGGAAAGGGGCAGGCAGGCATTGTGGCATTCTAGACCTGACCTCAGCTCACTTCTTATAGTCTATATTTGTCACCACTTAACCAATTGGTCCACCTTCTTTTATTTTAAACTAAGGCGATTGTCTTAGTTTAGGTTATCTGAGAAGGAGACTCTAAAACAAAGATTTGACTTAGACTTTGTCAAGGCTTTGTCTAAGACTCTAAGGCAAGTGGTTTCTTTGGGATGGGATCCCAGGAAATGCTGCCAGGGAGCCTGAAAGTAACGCAGGGATGGAAATGACATAGTGAATGACATGCTCTCCAGCAAGTGGCCCCTGTGAGCAGCTGGAGCTTGACTGTCCTGCAGGCTCTGGGAATGAGTGTGTATGGCCTCGTGGTTGACCTGTCTGAGGGGCGAGACAGTACCCCCCAACTCGTGTCAGCCACCGATGGAGAACTGCTGCCAGGGAGGGACTGTCAATTCCCCAGCATATCTGGCCTGTGCTGGGAATGGCCAGTAGAGAAGAGCCCCCCGGCAGAGTGGCAGGAGCTGTGGGCACGTGGGCGGGGAACACAAAGGACTGGTAGGCCGAAGCTGTGACTCCTACACCAGAGAAGGGGTCTAAGTGCCTCCAGAGTTTGCTGGGGGGCAGGGGATGGGAGGATGCTGAGTAAGTCAGTTGTCCTCTTGGAGTTTCAGTCTTTTTGTCTAGCAGGTGAGAAGGGAGCCCCTGCCCTGCCTATCACACACAGGGCCAAATCATAAATTGTAAAAAGATGATGCATATTTATTGGCCTTAGCTTCACTTGGCTCAGCAGTAAAGAATCTACCTGCCAGTGCAGGAGACTTGGGTTCCATCCCTGGGTCAGGAACATCCCCTGGAGAAGGGAATGGCAACCCACTCTAGTATTCGTGCCTGAAGAATCCCATGGACAAAGGAGCCGGGTGAGGTATAGTCCATGGGGTCACAAAGAGTCAGACACAACTGAGTGACCAAATACCACCACCATCGTGTATTCACTTTGCTCCCTGTGTTTCTCATCATCTGCCTGTCCCCATTACCGCACACCAGTTCTCAGTCACTTCAACTGGGATTGTGAGCATTTTGGTCATTCCTACCCTTCCTCTCCCTTGGAAAGCATCTATCCTCTTTAGAAAGGGAAAGGACTTTAGATTTAGAAATTAAGATTTTAAGCTCAAGAGGAAGCAGAATAATATGGAATTAGGAGGCCAGAAATATTCCTTTATTGAAGACCTACCATATCCATAGGCTGAGGGTGCTCAATGATGACACAGTTCCCAAAGGAGCTCTGTGTCCATGGTAGAGGGGGCAAGCCCCTTGTCCTCCTGTGGCTTCAGTCTCCCCACCTGTAAAATGGGTCAGGCAGTTCCTGCAGTCCCTTCTAGTGCTATCATTTTTTACTTTAAGTAAAAAACCCCCAGTCTTCTCAAGATCTACAGCTTGGGGTCAGTGGAGGAACCAGAGGCCAGGGCCCCTCTGTGTCTGGAGGTGATGGGTGGAGGCAGGGAAAGATTCACTCTGAGCCCTCCAGGGAGACCGCCATCACGCCTGGGCTCCATCTGCCATGAGCACTGTGTAAGCTCTGCAAACAGCGGCTGAAGATGGTGGATTTGGGCAGCATTAAGCTGTATTAAGTTGAGCTGTTTCTACAAAGAGTACATTTTAGGATAAACATGGCACCAAAGATACGCTAAGAGGATGTAGCACTTGTATTAATAAGCAGTGGCTTCATGCCATGCGCAGCACCTGGTGCAGAGAACTGTTCCCTGACTCCACCCACCCACATGTTGGACTCTCGAAGGAAAAAATTGCACAGCATCTCCTTCCCCTGTTTCTTCTAGGATGAAACACCTCTTGAGGCCCTAGGCACATGATCCAGGCTGAGCCAATCAGAGGACTCCAACCTCCTGGCTACCATGATTGGGTCAGTGATGACCATGTGACCCAAACCAGGCAAATTAGAGTCCTTTTCTTGGAGTTTCTTTTAGCTAGTTGGAAAGAATTCTCTCCTGGTATGATGGAGATGTGAAATTAGAGCTTGTGGAAGCCATATCCTCACTCATGGTGAAGCCTGTCTGTGGCAGGATGGAATGAAGCCAACAGTTAGAGATGAGAAGCTGAGAAGACAGTGTCTTGGTGTCTGAGTCCCTGGTCCCAGACCTCCGAGGCCAGCTCTACCCTTGCCCTTATTGGTTACTTAAAACAATAAAATGCCTTCTCTACCTAAGCCTTCTTTGTTAAGAAACAAAACTTTACTTGAGCTTTATTTCTCTCACCCCTAGGCAAGAGAATCTGAAATGAGACCAGAACCTTCCGTTTATTGAGTTTATTGTGTGCCAGGAGCTTTTCACTGCATCCCCTTAGGTAATCCTGCACACAGCCACGTGGGCCATGATTATAATGCTCATTTCACAGATGAGGAAGCGGCGATGCAGAGGGTTGAGGGACTTACTGAAGGTCAATCAACTGTTAGTAAGTGGCCAAGCATGGATTCAGACCTAGGTCTGGCTAACACCAAAGGCTGTGTGCTTAGCCCTTTTGCCACAAAACTCTTTCACAACCTTAAGCCTCTCTGGTTTTCATCCTCTGGGCAGCCGCCTTCAGAACAGTTTCCTTGACTTGACATTTTGTGTCTTGGTTTGCTGGGTATGACTGAATTGCAAATAAAATTAGCACCGTAAGTAAACTTTTGGTATTGAGGTCTTATGATTGCCCTCGGCAGCTTAGAGTCAGCCTCCATGTTTGATTTCTGCTCACACTTTCACCAAGCTGAGCAAACGCTTTTTAATCAACATCCTTGGGAGTGTGACATTTCTGATCCTAGGAAATCCTAGTCTTAAGAACTGCAACCAGTGTTGTTCTCTCCAGAGGCTTAAAGACATAACTTGCCAAGGTTGCCCAGCTTGTCAGGGCAAAGCAGAAATTGGAGCCCAGTTCTGCATTTAGTTTATTCCTTTTCCAATAAATTTCTGAGTCCTTACAGCCCTCAGGCTTCCCCCTCTGCCACAAGACGCTTGTGTCCAGACCCAGGTGGCAGTGATACTGATGCTATCAGTGGTAGAGGGGGCTGCAGAAAGCCCCACCTCCTTGCTTTTAACCAGCGAGAGCTTGAGTTTCCCGCATTAAAACCTCCCATGGGACCTTAGACAAGCCTGTGGACAGGGAGTTGGGGCAGAGTAGCTGCCTTTCCTTCCAAAAACAGAGGGTTCCCTTGAAGCCAGTGTAGACTGGAGGCGATACAGGAGAGCTCAGGGCTAGCCTTGGCACTGGCAGTGACCTTGAATCTCTAAGTCCATCAAAAATAGCCACTCTTATCAAGCAGCTTTGAATGTGCAGATGTTCACAGCTGTTGAATGAAGTAGGTACTGTAGTCACCCCACCTGACAGTGAATCTGAGGCACAAGGCAATCAATAGCACATCCGAGTCAGTGCGACCCAACTAGCAAGTGACAGACTGCGAGTAGAAGCCAGGAAGTCTTATTCCAGAGTTCATTCTGTTAGCCACCCCACTGTTTCATCTCCCTTTTGAATTGTGAATCAGAGTGTTTGTTTAGTCTCTATGTCACATCTGATTCTTTGTGACCCCATGGGCTGCAGCATGCCAGGCCCCTCTGTCATACTCACCAAACAGTATGATTCTGAGGTTGAAATCACAAATTTTGTATTAAGATAAAACCAGAGTAAATTTATGTAGTCTCCTTCAAAGGAAGCTCGTGTGGCTTCTTTTGTAAGAAAAAGGAAAAAAGTCCCATTCTCTGCTATTCAATGGATGAGCATTATCTCAGCAGGGTCTTTCCCAGCTCATTACAGGTTGCAAAGTTAACTGCAGTATCTCTGAACTCAGAAGGTCCTCTGGCAAGGCAAAGAGAGTTCTCTCCCATTTTACTGATGAGAAAACTGAGACCAGAGTGGGGAAAAATAGTTGTGACATGCATGTGTGTATATATGTGTGTTTGTTCCTGCGTACATGTGTAAGAAGGGCCCTGGGTGCTCCCGCAGCCCTGGACCCCAGCTGTGAGAGGAACTCATAGCTGTGATGCTTGGAGGGAAACGTTCCAGCTCACTGCCCATGTATGGAGTCACTCAGACTTAGCTAAGTACACAGCAGTTAGGAGCCTGCGCTGCAGCAGTTGAAATCAGCGGGCAGGAGAAAAATGTGGGTGTAGCTCCCTTTCCGCTCCTCCCTTCCCCTCTTCTCCCCTACTTCTTTCTCACAGGGTGGAACTGCCTGGAACAGGCCTGGCCCAGCCCATGAGCCTGCACACGCAGCATCCAGGAATGACTGCAGGGAGCTCAGGGGCACATGTGGGAACATGCTTATTTACTTATGTATGTATGTATATATGTATGTATATACATGTGTGTACATACCCACATATGTGTGTACATGCACATGTGTACATACGTGACTTTCTAGAACGAGTACTCAGGAAAGGTCTGGGACTCTGGGTTCTGACTCAGCCTCTGAATCTCTGGTGACCTGTGAGCCTCGTCTCTCCATCTGTATAATGGGCACAATGATGTTTGCCTCCCAGGGCTGTTACAAGGATCTAAAAAAAGAAGGCACGTCTAAGAACTCAACCAGAAGGAGCCTGGGAGGCAATTAGCCTAATGCTCACATTTCAAGACAGAGCTGCTGAAGCCCAGAGAGGGACCTGGAGCAAATTAGACACAGATGGCTAGAACACAGGCCTCCTGACTCACCAAGCACAGCCCTGAAAAGAGCAAAGTGCTGTTTAAGGCGAGTTCTTGCTCTTGCATTTGAGCATCCACGTGGATGTGATTTTGAGACCAGAATGCTTTGTAAACAGCATTTATTAACACAAATTCGCATGTACTGTGCCAAGGTGGGGAGGGTCCTCTTTCTTTGTGAAATATTAGCTCAGATAGACATACAAAAGACTGTGAATCTGTGCTTAACATATTTGATCTGCTTTCTGCCTACAAGTTCGTACTAAGCCCTTGCATATCTGTCAGGCTTTTTATTGACAGTGTATCAATTCAGCTTTCCCTAAAAGATAAACTCCGAAATAGAGGCAAGGCAGCTGGGTTTTAGGGCCACTAGGAGTGTTTGCCTAAGACCCTGACCCTGGGCTTCCCCATTTGTAAACTGCCAGGCTTATGCTCATTGCTCTTCTTGGCTCCCACCTTCCCTGGCCCCTCAGGTCCGCCCCAGCCTCCACTTCCTCCCTCCAACTCTCAGTTTGCCCTCTTCCTGCAGCTTTCCATACACACGCCCAAATGTCTGTCAGCTTGGGTGCCCCTCCCAGCAGGAACCAAAACTCCAGTGCCCCTCACAGGACCCAGCCCGCAGTCACTGCTCAGGAAGTGGGAGGGATCCCAGGTAAACTTGGAGTTGAGGCATGCAGGTCACAGGAGGAAGGAAGATAGTATGTAAAGCCCTGGGAAAGCCAGCATTCCTTTGCCTCTCAGCTCCTGCCACCCAGCCTATGTAGCAGGTGGCAGAGTCTCCTACTAATGATCACACCTGTCTATTTCACATACCATGTGCCAGGCACTTCATATATGTTAATTCTAATAAAGATTGAAGGCAGGAGGAGAAGGGGATAACAGAGGATGAGCTGGTTGGGTTGCACCACCAACTCAATGGACATGACTTTGAGCAAGGTCCGGGAGATGATAAAGGACAGGGAAGCCTGGTGTGCTGCCGTCCATGGGGTCGCAAAGAGTCAGACACGACTGAGTGACTGAACAACAACAATCTTAATCAGCTCTAATCCCATTTTCAAGATGGAGACCTGAAGCTCAGAAACCTCCATTTATTTGCTTCAGGGAGAGGAAGTGGGATTGGACCTCAGGTCTATCTGATTCCCAAGGCCATGCTTATTCTGTGATAAGACAGACGTCTTCCTGATGCTCCCGGGAGACTTGGGACTAGGAGATCACCCTCTGCAGGGATTTTTTCTTATTATAGAGGTAGGGAGGAGAGGCTCTTCCCGGACCCTGCCTCTTCATGGGCTCTCCTTCATCCTCTGACCTCGGTTTTCCTATGAGTACAGTGAGGAAAGGGACCAGATCCACCAAAATTTATCAACAGTTCTGACAGATCATCCACTTTCACCACTCAAACTTTTAGGAGCACAGACAAGGAGGCAGTGGGGCAAAGGGAGGACCCAGTGGTAACAGCTGTCCTCAGAAGGGGACAGGGAAGGACTCAGGCTGCCTGGGATGGTGACAATTCACCTTTTTGGTCCATAGCCCATGGAAACTTGGAACCCAGGAAGGCTTGCACATCTGATGAGCTGCAGAATCACCAGGGATACTTGCTAAAATGCGGATTCCTGGGTTCTGCTCCTGGAGGATTGGGGTGATAGGTTTGGGGCAGGAGGAACAGGATTGTGCATTTTTTTCCTGATCATTTCTGTTTCTTTTTTAAAAAAATTTTATTGAAGTATAGTTATTTACAATATTTGTTAATTTCTGCTATATATGTGTACTCAGTTGTACACATATATATTCTTTTACATATTCTTTTCCATTATAGTTTATCACAGGATATTGAATATAGTTCCCTGTGCTATATATGGTAGGACCTTGTTTGCTGCTGCTGCTGCTAAGTCGCTTCAGTCATGTCCGACTCTGTGCGACCCCATAGACGGCAGCCCACCAGGCTCCCCCGTCCCTGGGATTCTCCAGTCAAGAACACTGGAGTGGGTTGCCATTTCCTTCTCCAATGCAAGAAAGTGAAAAGGGAAAGTGAAGTCACTCAGTCGTGTCCGACCTTCAGCGACCCCATGGACTGCAGCCTACCAGGCTCCTCCATCCAGGGGATTTTCCAGGCAAGAGTACTGGAGTGGGGTGCCATTGCCTTCTCCTAGGACCTTGTTTATCCATCCTATATATGCTAGTTTACATCTGCTAATCCCAAACGCCCAATCCTCCCCTCCCCTACCTCCTTCCCCCTGATAACCATAAGTCTTTTTTCTGTGTCAGTGAGTCTGTTTCTGTTTCATAGATATATTCATTTGTACCATATTTTATTTTTTAAAGTTTTGAAATATTTTTTAACATGGCAGTAAGTTTTTACCACAGAAAGGATACTTGTTTATTTGTTTATTTTTGGCCACACCATGCAGCATGTGGGATCTTAGTTCCCCAACTAGGGATCGAACCCACAGTCCCTGCACTGAAAGCACAGAGTCTTAACCACTAGACCATTAGGGAAGACTCCCATTTATGTCATAGTTTAGATTCCACATATAAGTGATGTCATATGGTGTTTGTCTTTCTCTTTCTGACTTACTTTGCTTTGTATGATAATCTCTAGGCTCATCCAAGTAATTGCAAATGACATTATTTCAGTCTTTTTATGGCTGAGTAGTATTCCATTGTGTGTGTGTGAGGGTGTGCCTCTTCTTTATCCTCTCGTCTGTCAATGGACATTTAGGTTGTTTGCATGTCATGGCTATTGTAAATAGTGCTGCTGTGGACATAGAGGTATATGTGTCTTTTCACATTGTAGTTTTGCCTGGGTATATGCCCAGGAATGAAATTGCTGGATCATATGGCAGCTCTGTTTTTAGTTTTCTGAGGAACCGCCATACGGTTCCATGATGGCTCTAATGTACATTCCTACCAACAGTGTGAAAGTGTTCCCTTTCCTCCACACTCTTTTCATCATTTATTATTTGTAGACTTTACTGATGGCCATTCTGACCAGTGTGAGATGGCACCTCACTGTAGTTTTAATTTGCATTTATCTAATAATTTGTGATAGTGAGCATCTTTTCATGTGTCTAGTGGCCATCTGTATGTCTTCTTTGGAGAAATGTCTGTTTAGGTCTTCTGCCCATGTTTTGATTAGATTGTTTGTTTTTGTTATTGAGTTGTATGAGCCCTTTGCATATTTTGGAAGTTAAGACCTTATTGGTTGCATCATTTGCAAATATTTTCTCCCAGTTTATAGGCTGTCTTTTTATTTTGTTTATGGTTGCTTTTGCTATACAAAAGCTTGTAAGTTTGATTAGGTCCCATTTGTTAATTTTTGCTTTTATTTCTATTGTCTTGTGGGACTTACCTAAGAAAACACTGGTATAAAAAAAACAACATTGGTATGATTTGTCAGAGACGGTTTTGCCTGTGTTCTCTTCTAGGAGTTTTGTGGTGTTATGTCTTATATTTATGTCTTTAAGTCATTTTTAGTTAATTTTTGTGTATGGTGTGATGGGGTAGTCTAGCTTAATTGATTTACATACTGATCCTAAAGCAGCCAGGTAAACCAGGAATTTTACAACAACTCTTTTAGAGAGAATAAAGGCAAATAAAAGAAAACAAGTCAACCCTAGATATATAAATACAAAAGAAAAGATATCAAGAAGCAAAAAGAATCATACATATATATTATATACATATATCATATCTTCTTTATCAATTCATCCGTTAATGGGCCTTTATGCTGCTTCCCTATCTTGGCTGTTGCAAATAATGTTGCTGTGAAATTGAGGTGCATGTATTTTTTCAAGTTAGTGTTTTCGGTTTTTTTGGATATATACCCAGGAGTAGAATTGCCAGATCATATAGTAGTTTTATTTTTAGTATTTGGAACTCTGAGGGGTATTAACTGGAAGGGGGCAAGTAGTCTTCTGTCGTCTAGGTAATAAGGCATAGACACAAGTATATATATTTGTGAAAACTCATCAAGCTGTACGCAAGTAATGCACTTTACTGAGAATGTATTATACATCAATTTTTTTGACATTAAAAAATAGTAAATAGTGGAAATCTCAATGAACTACAGAATGCTGCCATCAAGCAAACTGTATTCACTTACAGAATGCAAAACTAGAATTTTAGTTATTGACAGATAGCTCCTTCTTGCAATTCCATACTGCTGCTGCTGCTGCTAAGTTGCTTCAGTCATGTCCAACTCTGTGTGACCCCATAGACAGCAGCCCACCAGGCTCCCCTGTGCCTGGGATTCTCCAGGCAAGAACACTGGAGTGGGTTGCCATTTCCTTCTCCAATGCATGGAAGTGAAAAGTGAAAGTGAAGTCGCTCAGTCGTTTCCGACCCTCAGCGACCCCATGGACTGCAGCCTACCAGGCTCCTCCATCCATGGGATTTTCCGGGCAAGAGTACTGGAGTGGGTTTACACCTGGAAACAAAAAACCCTTATAAATAACTCTTAAGTTAAAGAGAAATCCAAGTGGAAATTATATTATTTAGAACTGTATGATAGGAGCACCATTTCTTAGTTCCTAGTACATAGAAGGAACTTAAATATTTGTTGAATGATCGGATATCAGATCTGTGAGATGTTGCCAAGGTAATACTCAGAAGGAAATTTATACCATTTACTGTCCTCACTATTAAAAGAGAAAACTTTAAGGAGTGGAATCACCAAACTTTCAATCCAAGAGGCTAGAAAAACAGTAAAATAAACCCAGAGAAGTGTAAGGACGAAACTGATAAAGTTAAAAGGAGAAATTATTGAAAAAGAAACAACTAAATCAAGCCAAAAAACCCAGTACAAATGATCAACAAAACAAAAGCCAGTTCTTTGAAAAGCTGATAAAATAGTTTGGTCTTAGGGATAACTAAGGGGGAAAAAAAACACAAACAACACCAAGAACAAAAATAAGGGCAGGGGTTAAAAGAAGATCTGACTATAGACATAGAAATTGAAAACTGTAGAAAACAAGCAGTGCGGTAACTACGGTTACCGCATAGGTAACTAAGGAACTTAAGGATGGGCATGTCCAGTGAGCTTCCTGGAGTTTCCTGTCTCACTGAGATTCAAAGTAATAATTGCAGGAGAGGGATGGGGGGCCGGGTGAAATAGGTGAAGGGGGTTAAGAGGAAAATTTCCAGTTATAAAATAAACAAGTCTTGGGAATGTAGTATACATAGGGAATTTAGTCAGTAACATTGTATGGTGCCAGAGGATTACTAGACTTACTGTGGCAATCAATTTGTTTTAGATATAAATGCCTAACCACTGTGTTGTACATTTGAAACTGATGTAATTTTGTATGTCAACTATACTTCAGGTATACAAAAACAAAAAGCAAAATACAAACTGGTTTGCATCAGATGAAGTTCCCTTTATCCACCCCCAATATTAAAAAAATCACAACAAAATGGTGGCAGAATCAGGCAAGAAAAGCAGTGCAGTCAGGGGTTACAGTGTGTGTCCTTGAAGGGCAGAAGCACAGGTCCCAGACAGGGTGTGCAGGGCCTCCTGGAGACAGCTCAGCCAGCCAGACCTCCCATCCCTGCACTTGTTTCCTCTTTGACCTAAGAGAGCTGGCACTCTGTGCAGAGATCTCTGGGCTGTCCTCGATCTGGCTGTTTCACCTCTAGGATGCTTTGGATGTGTAAGGTCCCTCTCTCCAGCTGCCCCAGGGCACTTACTCCCGGGGTGGTCGGGCTCACTCAGTGGGAGGTCGGGAGCCGCCACACCCAGGACCTCCTCCTTCCTCCTGGAAACTGTTTGGGCCAGGGACCCAGGCCAGAGGAATCTAGGGTGGTGAGGATTCTGGCCCTCAACTGTTGAGAGAGAGCAGCCACATCATCTCCCACAGTTTCGCTCTACTACAGAACCCATTGAACAATCCCTACTGTATGCCCTTCTCTACCCATGCCCGCCCTGTCTCTTCCTGACTGAGCCTTGCCAGTGGTATGTTAATAAATGTTTAACAAAAACTCTCTTAAAAAAAGATACTGCATAGATATCTGTGCATAAGTTTATATTTTCCCGATATAAAGGATGTATGGCATACAATTTACAAATAATAATATGAAATACTCTTTTTTTGTAAATTCCATGCACCTTAACTTTAGTGCTGCTCTTCCTTGGTGGCTCAGTTGGTAAAGAATCTGCCTGTAGTGTGGGAGACCTGAGTTTGATCCCTGGGTCAGGAAGATCCCCTGGAGAAGGGAATGGCAACCCACTCCAGTGTTCTTACCTGGAGAAGTCCATGACAGAGGAGCCTGACAGGCTGCAGTCTATGGGGTTGCAAAGAGTCAGACACGACTGAATAACTAACACTTTCACTTTCATTCCTTGTGAAATCCACTATTAGTGTGTACAACTCTATGAACAATAATAGTATCACAAAATCACACTATAAACAAATACTTGATTACCATAGGATTCAGCCAAGAAGTCACTCATGTCACAGAGTCAAGTTCTTTCATAAATGTTGGCTGGTATTTTCATTTATATTAATGAGTAAGACAAAAATGAAATAATGAAGAATAATTCATAGAACTCCACTTATTCATCAATGACAAATATTTTGCTGAATCAGATAATAGTTTGAGTATTAGAAGTATTTCCTCATATTTTGGTGCTATTCATAATGTTTAAAAAACCATAGACATGACTGTCTTTAAAGTTAATCTGCATTATTAATTTTTTCTCCATCACTTTTTAAAGTCCAGAGTCTAAACTCTAGAAAGCAACAGAGCGTTACACCAAGTCCTGATTTGGATTACTTGCCCATTTCCGTGGTGTAGACACTCCCACCACTGCCAGTTTCAGGCCGCAGACATGGTGTCGCTACAGCATGGAGTTGGGGGCAAATGTGTGGATGCAGACCATATGGTTAACAACAGATGAGAACAACCTCAGGGACATAGGTCACAGTGAAATAAAGTAAAATAATGTGGAAGTGATTAGTATCGAGTATTACCTTTGTTTCAAATCTTATTTATGAAATTACAGGTTCATATAATTTATTTTTAATAATGGCTATGTTTAGGCACCAACACTCGATATCCCTGAAAATCTAGCAGTCCGCTCTCACGAGCTGGCATGCACTGGCTCTGGCATGCCAGGTGTCCTCACTCTGATTCTGGGTCCAAACGCCACCTCCTCCTTGATGTCTTCCCTGATTAATTCAGGCAGAAGCCTTCTCTTTCTCCCAGTTGCTCTGAGGATGGGCACCAGGTCTGATTTACCTCTGTCCTTCAGGGCTTGGTATTGAGGAAGCATGTGCCAAGGCCACATGTTGAACCAGTCCTCTCCACCCCAGCTCCAGAGGCCTTCTATGACCTGACTCTCCTGGGCATGGTCAGCACTCCTTCACTCTGCCCCTTCAGCTGTCCCTGTAGGCCACATGGAAACTGTAGGGACAGGTTCTCAATGACAGGGCAGCCACTTGGCCTCAGTCTCCCTATATGTAAAGAGGGGATGGAAAGAAGGAAGCGCAGTGATATTCCTTCCAGTCTCTTTTTCTTAGGCATATAGTTATGGGCTGTTATTAATACATTCGGTCTGGGCATGCTATTTTTTTGTGTGTGTCTTATGGTTTCTCAAGTAGTATCATAAGCAATTTTCACATTCCTGTATAGTTTTCAAATTTTTCGCTATTCGTGAATGCATAATATCATATTTAATTAAAATTCACCTTACCTTTCCTTTGAGAAATTTATACAGTTTTTGTTTTCCGTGTAGAACCAGTTTTACCTGATCATCACCAGCATTGAGTGTTTTCATTTCATAAAATACATGCAAATTTAAACATCACAGACTTTATTATTGTTTAATGTGCTTTTGTTTTGGTTTCCAGTGTTGTTGGACATTTTTCTGTCAACTATCCCAGCACCCCTTTTTTGTCTTTTAAATTTTTATACAATTTTTAAGATTACAATCCATTAACAGTTATTGTAAAATCCTGCACTCTTAAATAGCACTGATCACAAAGCAACTTGATTCTTAGTGTCTTGTGTCATTACCAACACCAGGAGCTCTGGAATGTGTAGACTTCAATCCAGAGTGTGATTCTGAGTGAATACAGCTGTCATTTGTACTCTTTTGGACATTTCTCCTGTCAGGCTGTTAAATATTGCTTTTTCCTAGGGTCAGTAGGCCAGCTTCTTGAGTCTTTGTTTGCTTCTACTCTAAAAAGCCAGACACAATAAGGACGCTTGTTAGAACTGCCTAGAAGAGAATACCCTGGGCATTGGAGCCCAGTTGCTTCATTGTGAAGAAGGTGCCTGTCATGTGGTATAGCCGCCCAGAGGCCTTACAGGTTTATATCCTAACTCCTGGCTGGCGTCTGCGAGTCTGACGATGTTGGATCAATGATCCCAAGAAAGAGGAGTGACCGTGTTTGGTTTTGTAAAAAATCACACCGGGAGGACAAATGTGGATAGCAATATGTTTACATGTGCATTCAGCTTGACACTTTATGAAGCCCTTGAAACATGTCATAGATCCTCACAGCACCTGTATGGGGTAGTCATTGCTTTAACCCCTTTATGAACTAGGATGCTCAGGCCTGACGAGATTCTCTGACTTACCCGAGATCCCTCAGCTAGTTTGTGGGGGTTGGCCATGGACCTGGGGCTCCAGACCCTTTCTCCCTACCTAGATGCAAGGTCTGCGTGACTTGAGCTCCTGTGTGTCTGCTCCTTCACATGTTCGCTCATGTTCAGAGTGCAGGATGTGGGGAAATTGCTCTTAAGTATTAATACAACAAGGGAGAACCAAGCAGGTGAGCTCACTAGGTCTTTTGTTTGGGATGGTACCTGTTTATCTAACTGACTCTCCCCAAATCACTAACAATGTCTCTGCAGCCAGGAGACAGGCCACCCTGTACTTGAGACATGGGCGTCTCTTTTTGGAATTCATAAAGTCATGATTCAGTCCATCCTGGTGCCTTGTGTTGGACAAATTCTAGAAGAGAAGGGTTACTATGGGGAAAGAGTCACTAATGGCATCCTGGGACACACATAGTGACTGGGATTTCTGACGGCAGGGTGGTCTGTGAGCTTCTGTGGCACGTGAAGGATTCCCTGTTAAGTAGCCCTCTATAGGAAAGGCATTAGTCCCAGTGTAGTGAGGACACAGCATACAGTAGGGCATGTGGGCTGTGGTCACATCAGAGGGACTTCTCCCAGACAGCCCAAGACTGGAATCTTGCGTGATCACCTGTGTGACCCTGGGCAAGTCTCTCAACCTGTTTTGCCTGCACCCAGGAGACCCGGAAGTGACCAGGAGATTGCCCACCACCCACCTCTCCCCCATAACCAGGGGAAACCAGGGATACAGAGGTGTAAACACTCCAGCTCCTTACCCTTTACTAGGATGGCTCTGGGGTGTGACTTTCACCAGAATTCCCTTGAAGGGTGAGCCAATGATGTTTGATAATTACCTTTGCTGGGCCCCCTTTCCTCTCTGATCCTTCTTCCGCATGTCCTTATCAGTTTGCTCCAGATCTCTTCCTAGTAAATCACTTGCACATGACTTCTCCCACCAAGGTTGCTTTTACAGAACCTGATTTAAGGGGCAGCCGTGGAGATGCTGCTGTCTTGGCTGTAAGATAGAACTCAAGCAGGCTCACAGAGACTCCACTGTTTTTCTGTCACTCACTTTAAAAAGAAATCTGCTAGGGTTTTGAAGGGAGAAGGAATTGGAAAAGGTGTAAGCTTTCAGTTATAAGTAAGTACTAGGAATGTAATATATAGCATGATTAATTAATATTGCTGTGAAAAGAGTAAATCTTGAGTTCTCATCACAAGGAAAATTTTTTTCTTTTATTTTGTTTCTCCATGAGATGTTGAATAGTCACTAAACTGATTGTGGTAATCATTTCATTATATATGTATGTCAAATCATTACGCTGTATACCTTAAATTCATATAGTGCTGTAGATCAATTATATCGCAATAAAGCTGGAAGACAAATACCAAAAAAGGAAACTGCTAAAAGTTTAGCCTTTCAATAAAGCATTAAGCAAACTTTTTTTTTAAAGCTCTTAAAAAATTTACTTTTGTAGTGTTTTAAAGGATTTTTCACACACATGGTTTCATTTGAGCCTCATTACATTGCTGATAGAGGAAGAAATTAGTATATCTCCTTGCTCAGATGAGGAAATTGAGGCCCAAACTGATTAAGTGAATTGCCTGAAGTTACCCAGACATACAGGGCAGAATCAGGTGTAGCAGCCCAAGTTTTCTATGCCCTGGTGTGTGTGCCACAGGGCCTTGTTTTCAAAGAATTGTGGATGAATTGTTTTCACTGATTTTTAATAGAGTTTGTTTGCATACTTATAAATCCTTATGTAATGTTCCCAGAGGTTGGCTCAACCCATTATTTTTAAGAAAAAAACCCTTTTAACAAATTTTCCCATTAAAAACATAGTGTGTTCTCACTACATAAGATCTGGGATATGCAAAAAAAAAAGCAATATGAAAAAACTTTTCATAATCACTATAGAGTGTCTTTTAGTTTTCTAGCATTTTCTTCTATTCCTTTCTTTTTTCTATGCATAGTTATTTCTTTATGTGTTAAAAACTTAGAATAATTATTCTTGGTTACTACCATACTTTGCCAATGCACAATCATCTTTATTGATCTGTAAATGCCCCTTTCTCTTTTCCTAATCTCCATGCTTTTTTTCTACAAGATGAGCTTGGTATATCCGGTGCTAGAAAGTAAAGCAGTGCTCAAAAAAAAAAAAAAAAAAAAAAATGATGGGGGGAAGTCAAAAGGACACGGGAATCAGCTTGAAGAGGAGCCCGCCAGCCAATCTGGGATAATTTGAGCATCAAAATAATTAAGAAAATAAGGAACAATAAACCATTGAAAAATAGGATTCTGTGAATCTGTACTGATAATAAATAGATCAATAATAAATGGATGAACAAACAGAGAAGAGGAAAGGGCTCTCGCTTACAGTAAAATGCCAGCCAGTAAATGTGAAGAGAATGTTAGGGTTGGAAGATTTTTGTTTTGCAACCGTCATGGTCAAGCTTGATTGAAATAAGAATCATCATGCTGACACAAGTTCTTCAAGCTTAAATGAAAGGATGCTGCTTAGTAACGTGAAAACAAACGAAAGTATAAAACACACTGGTAGTTCCCAGGAGACCTCCCTATAGTTATCTTCATTCCGGACTTATCTAATCTGTTGTGAGTGAAAACTGATGGACTCTTTTAAATTCTACTGAGTTTAATTATCCATTTATTTCTGGCATCTCTAGCTATAAAATAAGGGAAACAGTGTTGGATCTCTCTAGTTGCTATAGGGTTGGGTGGCCAATCTCCTCTCTGCCCATTCCTGCTAATTCAAATACCACTCCCCTCACCCCCATCAATGTAAACAGCCTTGTTTTCCCAGATAGTATATTCTATTGTTTTATTTTGAATAATAGGTAAAAAGAGAGAACATATTTCATTTTGGATGGTGGTAAACATTTATTAGAAACTTCCCAAGTTATTTTTAAGTTTCATACAATTTGGAAAGAATCAAGTCCAAGTCAGGGAGACAGAGCTTTGAGAGCTGTGTGTGGGTTTAAAGAATGTTTACCCAGCCCAAGTAAGAATTATTTGACACTAAAAGATTCCCAGGAGTGGCCACAGGGTTGGAAAAGGTCAGTTTTCATTCCAATCCCAAAGAAAGGCAATGCCAAAGAATGCTCAAACTACTGCACAATTGCACTCATCTCACACGCTAGTAAAGTAATGCTCAAAATTCTCTAAGCCAGGCTTCAGCAATACGTGAACCATGAACTTCCAGATGTTCAAACTGGATTTAGAAGAGGCAGAGGAACCAGAGATCAAATTGCCAACATCCACTGGATCATTTAAAAAGCAAGAGAGTTCCAGAAAAACATCTATTTCTGCTTTATTGACTATGCCAAAGCCTTTTTCCACAATAAACTGTGGAAAATTCTTTAAGAGATGGGACTACCAGATCACCTGACCTGCCTCTTGAGAAACCTATATGCAAGTCAGGAAGCAACAGTTGGAACTGGACATGGAACAACACACTGGTTCCAAATAGGAAAAGGAGTACATCAAGGCTGTATACTGTCACTCTGCTTATTTAACTTATACGCAGAGTACATCATGAGAAATGCTGGGCTGGAAGAAGCACAAGCTGGAATCAGGATTGCTGGGAGTAATATCAATAACCTCAGATATGCAGATGACACCACCCTTATGGCAGAAAGTGAAGAGGAACTAAAAAGCCTCGTGATGAAAGTGAAAGAGGAGAGTGAAAAAGTTGGCTTAAAGCTCAACATTCAGAAAACTAAGATCATGGCATCCAGTCCCATCACTTCATGTGAAATAGATGGGGAAACAGTGGAAACAGTGACTGACTTTATTTTCTTGGGCTCCAAAATCACTGCAGATGGGGATTGCAGCCATGAAATTAAAAGACGCTTGCTCCTTGGAAGGAAAGTTATGACCAACCTAGACAGCATATTAAAAAGCAGAGATATTACTTTGTCAACAAAGGTCCGTCTAGTCAAGGCTATGGTTTTTCCTGTGGTCATGTATGGATGTGACAGTTAGACTATAAAGAAACTGAGTGCCGAAGAATTGATGCTTTTAAACTATGGTGTTGGAGAAGACTCTTGAGAGTCCCTTGGACAGCAAGGAGATCCAACCAGTCCATCCTAAAGGAGATCAGTCCTGAGTATTCATTGGAAGGACTGATGTTGAAGCTGAAACTCCAGTACTTTGGCTACCTGATGTGAAGAACTGACTCATTTGAAAAGACCCTGATGCTGGGAAAGATTGAGGATAGGAGGAGAAGGGGACGACAGAGGATGAGATGGCTGGATGGCATCACTGACTCAATGAACATGGGTTTGGGTCAACTCCAGGAGTTGATGATGGACAGGGAGGCCTGGCGTGCTGCAGTTTATGGGGTCGCAAAGAGTCGGACACGATTGAGTGACTGAACTGAACTGAAAAGATTCCCTGTGCCCTGTCTGCATCACCATGTCCTGCTGCAGAAGGTCAAGTGGCCTTGCACATAGGCGCATTCCCTGCATTCCTGATCCAGGGGCACACAGGTTGGGGAGTAGCCATTGGGAATTAGGACCAGAGGCTCATGGTTCTTGTCAGGGTAATTCATACTCCTCCTTAAAAGGCTGAAAAGCAGAAGATTGGGGCTTGCATCCATTTTGAATAGAGCTTTAGAAAAAGAAACAGGGAGGCCAAGGTCTAGCCATCCTTAACACCAGTGACCTCAAATGACATTTACATAGTATATGATGGTTTATCACCTATGTCTCATCAGTCTGCTAAAGAGAAAAGGGCTGTCTCTCGAAGGCCGAGTTTCAGCCTCATCTACGGACTCCTTGGGTAAACTTGGGCAAGTAATTTGTCTTTTTTTGGTCCCAATTTCCTCATCTGTAAAAGTAAATGGCGGCCTAGGTAATATCTAAGCTGGTCCCTGGCTCTTCCTTTGTAACCCACCTGACAACTCTAAGTAGATAGGGAAAAGAGCATTATTCCCATTTTATAGATTAAAATGACTGAGGCGCACCGAGTGGAAGCGTCCTGGCCAAAGCTGCAGTGTAAGCGGGTTTGAATTCTCTAACTCTTCTGTTGTTTCTATTATGCCGAAGACCCCAATGCAGAGTTGTGATTGGAATTTTTTGTACTCCTTCACCTGTACTCCTGCAAGTGAAGGAACAGTGTGGGTGAAGGCCCAGAATCCTGTCTGTGTAGCCCAGGCACATCTGCTTACCCCTCATGTTCCTCACTTTCTCTTTATGGTTTTAAGAGTTGGCTTATTGATGTTACATAACCCTGGTTTTCCAGCAACACTGAAAGAAGGGCCCACAGACAGACAGATCGTCAGAAATAACCCTGGAATGACAAGAATGCAGCCATCTCTCAGGCTTGTTGGCAAAAGATGTGCTGACTGATTCTAAGTGCTGAACTCAGAAGCCCCCCAACAGGCCAGGTAAACAGCAGCGACAGTACTTCACAAGATGGGAACTGTGCAGCCACACACCACTCTCTGCTGTGAGCTTCACCCACGTCATCTCATTTGATCCTCATCGCAGTCCTAGTCTCTACTTTACAGAGGAGAAGACAAGGTCTCTTCAAGTTGGGGAGCTTGTCCAGAGAGTCTCTGTATATGGGTTGGAATTGGGGTGGAATCTGAACCAGGTCCATCTGTCTGTCTGCAAGGATAAGGTCTATTTTTGTTACCCCATGACCACATGCTACCTTCCACAGAATATTTGCAAATCTGTAGGTGCACACACACAAGATTTAATGTTCATCTGATGAGGAAAATGGTAACTGGTGGGCATGGAAAAGAGGGAGATTTCCCTTCCAGTATTTATCCTTTACCCTTACAGTGTTGACCCTGTATGCATGCATTACCAATTCAAATGAATTCATTAAATTTAACAAAAAGTGATCTGTGTGTTAGTTTCTTGTGGCTGCTGTAACAAATTACCATTGCCTTGGTGGCTTAAAACAGCAGGAAGTCTGTAGTCAGGTGTTGCAAGGCCACACTCTTTTCTGAAGTTCTCGGGAGAATCCATGGCTTGCCTCTTCCAGCTTCTGGTGGCCCCAGGCCTTCCTTAACTCGTGGTCACATCGCACCAATCTCTGTGGTCACATTGCTTCTTCCTCCTTTTCTCTGTGTGTCTGTCTTATAAGGATGCATGTGATTGCATGTAGGGCTGTCTGAATAATCCAGGATAAATTCCACCTCTCAAGATCCTTAATTTATTCTTGTCTCTTGCTACACAAGAGGCACCAGGGATTAGCATGTGGACATATATTTGGGGGGTCAGCTTTCAATACTTAGGAATTAGGAAGTAAATCTTTAGCCCTTCCTGGCAGAGGTTATTTTCCCCTAGTGTATCCTTTTGGATAGGATGCTGGTGTCTAAACAGTCTAAGCAGTTGTTGATTTGAAGCTTATCTAGCGTGTTTCTGTGGCTTTCCTGGAGAGTTATATGCCCAAGCTTGGGAGTCAGCCTGGGTGGGTTCTGCTACCAGTGCCTCCATTTGCCACCTGGGGGGACCTTTAGGAAAACCACAGGCCCATTTTGCCAGATTCATATTCCTAAAGTACGATTCTGATGACAGTACATCTCTTCCTTCAGGCCTTCAGTGGCTCCTCAATACCTGCCAAATGAACTGCACACCCCTTGCCTTAGCATTCAAGGCCAGATCCCTCCTTCTACCACTCTTTGGCCCTCTGCATCCCTTGACTGTGTATATACCAGGCTTGGCTTTGAATCACAAGCCTCTCCACTGGTCTCATCCACCCCCAGTGAACAGTGGCTCCTTGTGGGTAGGAAACAAGCATCTTCTGCATGATCAAAGCCAGGAACAAGAAATGACCTAGGATAAGGGTTCAATGGTGTGTGTGAAGTTGAATTTATGTAAAAATAATAGAAACTATACTAGAAGGACCCTGAGTGGTTGTGTGTTCAAAGTCCTTCCATGTTATAGACAGGGGAACTAAGACCCAAACTAGGAAATTACATGTTCTAGCCCAGTCTTTCAGGAAAACTTGAAGGATTAGAATAAAAAATGGAAAGATTCCATTTGGGAAACTATTTATTTGTAATGATGTCAGATGGCAAAGAGCATGCATTTCATGGTCAGGTTTGTCTGTTTTAAAGAAAAATACAAACAATTTGGTTTCTTTCTTACTATTCTCTGGCCATCACCAGCAAATTTCAACCCTAGTCTTATACGTGTCCTGGTTAGACTTTTCTTTATACTTCACTCTAATTTTTTCCTAATGTTTTCTTACTAAATTTAGAGCCTGAACTGGCCCCCTCCCCCTGACTCAAAGTTTTGAAGCTATTTTTTTAAGAGTCCCACTTTCCCAGGGCAAACACAGGCAGGCAAATGAAAGCTGCCCCACAGAGCACATCCTCCTAGCTGGTAACACCTCAGAGTGGTAGACCAGTCTTCACCATCATCCGTGTCATTTGGCAAAGCGTATAAAGGGAGATGCAGCGAGGCAGAGCAGAACACCTGTGGCCATTGTGAAAGCCAAAGCCCCCTTCCAGTTCTGCATGCTTTTTATTCTGAATGTGCAGCATCTGTCAGCCACAGGTGGACACCCAACAACAGAGAGCCCAGCACTGGGGCTCAGACAAGCTGACTGAGGAATTACAAGGATTTTGTAATAAGAACCCATTCATTTTGTCAAGTTGAAAGAAAGAAAGAAAAGAAAGAAAGTGAAGTCGCTCAGTCGTGTCCAACTCTTTGTGACCCCATGGACTGTAGACTACCAGGCTCCTCCGTCCATGGAATTTTCCAGGCAAGGATACTGGAGTGGGTTGCCATTGCCTTCTCCAGGGGATCTTCCTGATCCAGGGATTGAACCCCAGTCTCCCGCGTTACAGGCAGATGCTTTACCACCTGAGCCACCAGTGATTTTTTGTCAGGTTGAAATATCTTCTAATGGCACACAGGCAAAGACAGCTGTACTTTGGTTTAACAATTTTTTTTAATGTGGGCCATTTTCTTAAGGTCTTTATTGCCTTTGTTACAACATTGTTTCTGTTTTATGTTTTGGTTCTTTTGGCCATGAGGCATGTGGGATCTTAGTTCCCAGACCAGGGGTTGAACCTGCACCCCCTGCACTGGATTGCCAGCGAAATCCCTGGTGTAGCATTTTATATGGCATTTATGCCTGCCTGAAAGCAGGGTGCAGGTCTGCACGGCGAGGGGCAGGGCCAGAGATTAGGATGCCAGAGTCCAGGGCTGGGATTCTGAGCTCTCACTTACCAACTTTAACTTTGGGGCCCACAAAGCAGAGTTCATCCCTCTCTGTTGTCATAGAGCTTCTATCTGAAGCTCAGGTGCATGTCACAATAGACCCCTGAATGTGTCATGTCCCCCAGGTCCCACATCGGGTTGAGTCTCATTCTGTCATTCCCTTGTGGAAGCTGGGCGCTGAGAAGACACCAGAAGACCAGAAGGGACTTGTGAGCTTCATCACATGTTACGTGCTTTGACGTCCTTTGTAAAACGGCTCAGGAATGACATGCACTTCTGAAACTCACCCCTCCCATCCCCCAACACACATACGCACACCCTTTGCTGGCATGCGAAGCGTGCTTAGAAAGGGGAAGAAAAACCCAAACCACAAAACTCCACATTCCTTTTGAGGGCTGTATGTGTACACACCCTAGACCTCTGACCCTCTTTGCCTGCTGAACGGGGGTTTTTGAGGCTTTAAGTCAGGAGTCCTGGACTGTTAAGATCCCACTTTACCAGGTCCCAGGCTTATGGTTTCAGCATTTCCCCTCTTGGGGGTTCTGTTTCTTCATCTGTGAAATGGGGCTAATAAACCCTGGTCCTGTCTAACCTCCCAGGATTGTAATAAGGATAAAACAGAATAAAAATGGGGTGAAAATTTGGAAGTATGAGGCTTCATTACACTGTTTCAAGTGGAAATAGTCTACTTTCTGTTTCTGAGGTGGTGGGTAGAATTAGGAAAAAACAGAGGACAGGCTGGAAAACCAACTGAATGTTCCCCAGAGACTCCCACCCTCCTCTTAGCCCTTGCTAATCCCTTCAGCACTCATCCAAACAACCTTTGTCTTCCTACCGAGCACAGGGTTTCCCTTCACTCTAAAGATGACGAAAGCAGGAAAAGACAGGACACACAAAATCAAGTGTGTCTAGAACACCATCCACATCCTTTTCTCCTCAGTTCTGATAAAATGTTTATACCGCTGAGAAATGCATTCAGATGAGCACTTTAAAAATCCTATGTCAGAAAGAAAAAAGACATATGGCTAGAATTATCTGAAACAACCATAAAAAAAAAAAAGAAAAGAGTCTAGTAACAATTCACCATACCTCCAAATCTGAGGGAAATTGCTGTTAATTATAAGGCAGACAGAACTGGATGAAGAAATCTATTAAAAAAAACAAAGAGTCTATTAAAAATGGCAGAGAGAGTAGGAAGGCCTGGCATTGTATAATGTAGATTCCAAGTGGTTGTTTAAAGTTTCTATTTACAAAAAGGAGAAACACAGAAGTACTAAAAGAATGAGTGTGTGTGAGTGTATAGGAGGCTATTTCTATAATTTTGGAATGGTGAAAGTCTTTCTAAGAATAACTCAAAGGCAAAAGCATAAAAGAAAACATAGATTTGACTTATTTTTCTATGTAAAATTAAAAATTTTAATTTATTAAAAAACCATAACATCTCATACATGGCTGGTGGAATTTTTAAATGATGTGGCCATTTTGGAAAATAGTCTAGCAGTTTTTAAATGTAGAATTATCATATGACCCAGAAATTACATTCCTAGGTATATACCCAAGATAAATGAAAATACACATCCCCACAAAAACTTGCTACTTGAATGTTCATAGCAGCATTATTCATAATAGCTAAAAAATGGAAACAACCCACTTGACTATCAACTGATATAAATCTGATCTGCCATACCATAGAAGGGGGTATTATTCTTCCATAAAAGGAATAAAATAGTGATACCTGGTACGACATGGATAAGCCCTGAAAACATGCTGATGTATACTAAACGCCACCAAAGTCTCTACTTTAAAAAGGGTGAATTTTATGGTATATGAATTTTCCTCAATAAAGCTATTATTTAAAAACAAACATAATGGCAAAGCTAATGACAAATAAAAAATTGTAACGTTTCACAGAGATGGGTAATATCTATAACACATGAGTGCTTACATACAAATTTGAAAATAAAAAGGCCATTAAAATTGGCAAGAACTAAGATATGCATTTCATAGGAGAAGCAACACTAAAGGCCAATAAGCATTTTAATATTTATGCTCATTTTGGAATTTTGATGTTACTGTGATTATTAGACCTGCTGCTAGATGTTATCATTTAGCATGTTAATAGTAAAGTCATATTTTACTATGTCATATTCGGAGAAGGGCTCCTCAAGCTTTGTCAGAACATCAGTGTGTCTATGGCCCAAAAAGAGTTAGGAATCCCTGTACTACAGGAAACAGGTAAAAGAAAGTATGGCATATTTGTATAAAATAGAAATGCTATATGGCCATTAAAACTGAGTTTGTAGGTGGAATGTAGAGGAGTTGGAACTCTCAGAAGTCAGGAGAGAGTTTAAATTGGGGTGACCATTTTGGAGACTTTTTTTCTTCAAATGCTGAATATGTGCATATCTATGACCTAGCAGTTACACTCCTAGCCATGTATGCATCAGAAATGCACACATATATTCACCAAAAGACATCTACAGAATGTTCATGAACAGCTACAACAGCCAAAACCTGAAAACATCCCCTGTGTCCATCAACAGCTGAATGGATAGATAAATTGTGATGTATTTATACAAAGGAATATTCTATGACAGTAAGTGTGAATGAAATGTTGCTGTATGCACTGACATGAATTAATCTCATTCATATACTGTGGAGTGAAAGAATACAGACCTAAGAATAAACACTGTGTAATTCTATTATTAGTATATAAATAACGTGTAAAGATTAAAAAAAAAAACAGGCAAAACTCACTAGAAATTAGAAGTCAGGATCACAGCTTCTTTTGCAGGAGAGGAGAGAGCGTTTAGGAGACACTGGGAGACAGTGAAAGGTTTTTGGAGTGCTGGTAGTGACCTGTTGCTTTATATTCAGTTCAGTTCAGTGGCTCAGTCATGTCCGATTTGTTGTGACCCCATGGACTGCAGTATGCCAGGCTTCCCTATCCGTCACCAACTCCTGGAGCTTGCTCAAACTCATGTCCATCAAGTCAGTGATGCCATCCAACCATCTCATCCAACCATCTCATCCTGTTGTCCCCTTCGCCTCCTGCTCTCAATCATTCCCACTATCAGGGTCTTTTCTAAGGAGTCAGTTCTTCACATCAGGTGGCCAAAGTATTGGAGCTCCAGCTTCAGCATCAGTCCTGCCAATGAATATTCAGGACTTATTTCCTTTAGGATGGATTGGTTTGATCTCCATGCAGTCCAAGGGACTCTGAAGAGTCTTCTCCAACACCACAGTTCCAAAGTATCAGTTCTTCAGTGCATAGCTTTCTTTATGGTCTAACTCTCACATCCATACATGACTACTGGAAAAATCATAGCTTTGACTAGATGGACCTTTGTCGGCAAAGTAATGTCTCTGCTTTTTAATATGCTATCTAGGTTGGTCATAGCTTTCCTCCAAGAAGCAAGTGTCTTTTAATTTCATGGCTGCAGTCACCATCTACAGTGATTTTGGAGCCCAGGAAAATAAAGTCTCTCACTGTGTCTATTGTTTCCCCATCTATTTGCCATGATGTGATGGGACCAGGTGCCATGATCTTAGCTTTCTGAATGTTGAGTTTTAAGCCAGCTTTTTCACTCTCTTCTTTCACTTTCATCAAGAGGCTCTTTAGTTCCTCTTCGCTTTCTGTCATAGGGTGGTGTCATCTGTATATCTGAGGTTATTGATATTAATCCCTGCAATCTTGATTCCAGCCTGTGCTTCATCCAGCCTGGCATTTTGCATGATGTACTCTGCATATAAGTTAAATAAGCAAGATGACAATATACAGACTTGACGTACTCCTTTCCCAATTTGGAACCAGTCTGTTGTTCCATGTCCAGTTCTAACTGTCGCTTCTTGACCTGCATACAGATTTCTCAGGAGGCAGGTATGGTGGTCTGGTATTCCCATCTCTTGAAGAATGTACAGTTTGTTGTGATCCACACAGTCAAAGGCTTTGGTGTAGTCAATAAAGCAGAAGTAGATGTTTTTCTGGAATTCTCTTGCTTTTTCTATGATCCAGTGGATGTTGGCAATTTGATCTCTGGTTCCTCTGCCTTTTCTAAATCCAGCTTGAACATCTGAAAATTCTTGGTTCATTGGTACTGGATATAAAAGTAGATTCAATATATGGAAACACTTTGAACTTTACACTTATAATTTTTGCATATTTTAGATTTTTATGTTCTACTTGAATCAAAAGTTGCTTAAAAATGACACTGTAGAAAATTTCAATAACATGGAAAGATATTCATGGGATATTATATTAAAATATAGATTAATACAGGTGAAAATTATATGTAGAGTATGCTACCATCTTTCCCTTCATGATCATCTCACATATATTTTTGTAAAAGCATAACATATCTCCAGGAGGATATACAAGTGAATGATGGGAGTAATTGCTTCTAGAGAGGAGACTGGGAAAGATTTATTTTTTACTTTATGCCCTTTTGTAATTATGTGCCTATGTTGGCTATTTAATGCAGAAATAAATTAATGATAATGCAGATTATTATTTCATTTCTGTGATAATAAAGGTCTGGCACTAGCCTTATCGAAATGATAACCATGTTTACCTCTGCGTGATGGGATTATGGATGGTTTATCTTTATTTTTTTTTTAAACATATCTGTATTTTCTCAGTCTTCTAATGTGAACATAGTTTTTTGGGTTTTTTTTTGGCTGTGCTGTGCATCTTGTATCTCAGTTCCCCTACAATGAAAGCCTGGAATCCTAACCACTAGGTCACCAGAGAACTCTCAACATGTATTTATTTTGATAATAAGAAAGTCATTAAACTTGTTTTTGTTTGTATTTTAACTGGACCATGTGGCTTGTGGGATCTTAGTTCCCCGATCAGGAATTGAACCCAGGCCCATAGCAGTAAAAAATGCTGAGTTGTAATCACTGGACTGCCAGGGAAGTCCCTAAACTTGTTTTTGCAGTTCAGTTTTTTAATCAGTGTTATTGAAATATAATTTGCAGACAATCAAACACAGTGATTTTATGTAAACAGTTCAGTTTTACAAAGGTGCACCTCCTCATCATCACTCAATTAAGACATAGAGTTTCCACCTCCTTGAAAGTGTCTCTCTGTCCCTTTGCAGTCAGCTTCTCCCCCTCTTAAGGAATCAGTCATTAATCTAATTTCTTGTACCATATAGCCAAGTTTTATCTTCTCTAGAAGGTCACAGAAATGGAATTATACAGTATGTAATCTTTTGTGTCTGGCTTCTTTCACTCTGTTTGAGGTTTGAGATTAATCCATGTTTTGTGTGTATCAATAATTCATTATAATTTTTTTAAATGAACAGTAATGTGCTAAGCACTTACTGCTTTCTGACCTGTAGAGTACAACCCCATCTACACAGGAAATAATCCTCCACAGCCTCTCCAGGCAGGGCTACTGCATGCCAGCTGCTGGCTTACACCCTCCACGTCCTGGAGCAGAGACAGCAGTAACCCCCCTTCCCCAGCCCCTCGGCAGCGCCAGTCTCAGGTGAGAGCCACCCTGCTCCTTGCTATTGTTTTGCAAGTGACAGCCTCCGGGGCAAATGGAAAACCATCAACCTGAAGGCTGTCAAGTGCAGACAAGAATTCCTTTCTTTGTCAGGCTGGGTGGTCTCTGTGGCTTCATCATCAGCCTGCACAAAAGATGATAAGCATCATGTGTGCTTGTAGAAAAACTTCGCCACCACCCAGCGACTCTAACCGCACTCCTTTGTGAGGCTAGGATTAGCCCGTGTGAGGCTTCCCGTGACTGTGTACAAATGTCAAATTGCAGCCGCAGGAGGGCATTCAGAGGTCGTTCAGTCCATTTCTCCCCATCGCAATCCCGACCACCTGCATGCTTCGTGAAATATATGTCCCAAAATCTTAGTCATAGACATCTAGAAGGTCCCTTAGAGATCAACTGGTTCAACCCTCTTGGGCTTCAAAAAAGGGTCCAGACTTTCCCAGGGCCACAGAGCACAGGACAAGAACCCCTGTCCTAGGATGGGTTTCCCTTCCTTCTGGGGTGCTCTTTCCATTACCCCAAGCTGCTTTTGTTAATAAATGAACCCCCTGCCCACCCTGCCCAATAGTACCATGTAAAGTGTAATTTCTAACTTTTCAACGAAGATGTGCATGAGTGTGTGTGTGTGTGTGTGTGCGCGTGTGTGTGTGTCTGTGTGTGTCCCACTGGCTTTGCATAGGTAAAGGCTTGCACCTGTGGTGAGTATGGCAGGCCAACCGCCAACCTCATTTACGGAGTAGTTTGGTGCCCTCTACTGGTTACCAGTTACATCACCACCAACAGCTTACCCTTTCCGGGGCGCTTACTGTGCAGGACATTCAGTGTGTGGCATTACTGCTAATTTCAAATTCAAAAAACAGGCCTCCACTAGGCAGTTCTATGCTTATTTTATAGATGAGGAAATAGAGGCTCTTAGAAGTCAGATATTCTGCCCAAAGTGTCTGAACCTGGATTCAAACCTAGCCTTGTGGGATCCCAAGTTCCTTCCATGCCTCTGTGTCAATACCATTTGTCGCAATCCTGACACTGTGTGTAGCACATTCCCATTAAAACAACCTGTATATCCCTCAAAATCTGCCAGGATGTGGATGTTAATGCCTGTTTACACAGTGGGGAGGCCTGGGCTGCAACATCAATGACATGTCCAGGGTTCATGTCCAGTAGACCCCGTAAACTCACTGCCAGGCTGCTGCCCAGGAGAAGCACACACAGGGTCCACAAGGGAACTTCTTCCCGGGGCAATCTTCATACAGGAGAGGGGTTGGGAGACCGTGTTTCCACCCAGGGAACCTATCTGTATTCCAGGCCCCAAGGGACTCAAAGGTAGAGAAAGCACATATTCAACTTGTGGGGAACCCTATCCACTGGATTCCAGAGCCCCTGGTGTGGTGTGTGTGTGTGTGTGTGTGTCTGTCTGTCTGTCTAGTGAGTGAATGGATAGACGGAGTGGCTGAGTGGCAGAGGCTATGCAGGTCAGGGGTGGTCAGGCCGGTGTATTGAACACTATAAAGAGATTGATTTCAGTTTAGTTTGAAGAATCTGTTCCTATCAGTTGCAGCAGTCTGCATACAGAGATGGCTAAATTCGTAGGCTTGGGGTCCAGTTCCCAGATATGCAAGCAGAAGAGTTAAGATGACCCCAGCAGAGATGTTGTAGGGATTTCCAGCCCCTGTATGATATTTTCTTTTTTAAATTAAAAACTATATATTTTAAAATTTACTTTTTAATTGAAGGATAATTGCTTTACAGAATTTTGTTGTTTTCTGTTAAACATCAACATGAATCAGCCATAGGTGTACATATGTCCCCTCCATCAGCATCAAGATTTAGAAATTGGATGATTTCACATAAAAATCCCAATTTTTAGCTCCTCTTTAACAGAGTGGGAGGCCTGGCTTCACTGGCCCTGCTGCACTCCTTTCACGGCTGTCCCCTCATTTCCCTGTTGTCACCCCAGAAATGAGGATGACTGGGATGCCATTTCTCATTGTACATTGCTGTTTTTTTAATTATAAAAATAAAACATTTTTTTTTAGTTCTTTCTGAAAAAAAGGAAAAATAAAAGACCAAGTCAGCCAGTCCAGGTTCGATGCAGGATACTGGATGCTTGGGGCTGGTGCACTGGGACAACCCAGAGGGATGGTATGAGGAGGGAGGAGGGAGGAGGGTTCAGGATGGGGAACACATGTATACCTGTGGTGGATCCATTTCGATATTTGGCAAAACTAATACAATATTGTAAAGTTTAAAAATAAAATAAAAAATTTTAAAAATGGAGCCCAATATATTTATCTGTGAAAGTGAAGAAACTTGTATACATTTAAAAGGCAGGTGTTCATTTTAAAGGTTTACATTTAAAAGGTTGGTTTTCCTTGCCAGCCTGGACCCCAGGACAATTTGTATTTGCTGCCCTAGAGTGTCTTTGGCGTCTCCTTGTTCCTGCTCTGTGGACCTCAGGTCAGATTCTCACCTGATTGCCATTTGGGTCTTCAGCTTCCAAGATGAGGGGCCATTGGAATTGCCATGAGTGTATTCCTGGGTCTCATGGTATATGGTAAGAAGAAATCCTGCCCAGTGAGCTGCTGTGAATTTCCAGTTAAGTGAGATGATAAAGGCCTGGCAGACCACATTGATGCCTCTGCCCAGGGAAACCCTCCAGAGATGTAGTGGCTTCATCACGACTTTTCTGAAGTGGCCATCCTCCCAGCACTTTCCTCCTAGCCCTTCCCTCCCCAACCCAGCCACATAGATGGTGCTCTGGTTCCTGGAGTGTTGTTCAGAAGTGGGAACATGCTTCGGGTCTGGTCTGAGCAGCTCAATCAGCAGGACAAACCTCTCCCTCAGTTCAGACACGCTGCTTTGATTCTTGTCATCTCAGATCACATCCACTCTTTTCATCAGTCACATCACATGCTGATCCCCACTGAGTCTGTGAGACACCAAGACTTTCAGATTGCTTTTTCATGAACCTTTGTCAAGAGAATTCTACCCCTACCTTAACTGAAAATCAAAGACAGTGAAGGTTGAGCCTGCAGGATATCATCTAATTTCAGCTCCCACTTATGCAGAAAAAGATCACTTCATCAAACATCCTGAGAAAATTGTTGAAATGAGGAAGTTCACACTAACACACTGAGTATTTTACCCATAGTTCTGCTCCTCCAAGAATGGATCTTGATTTTGTAAAACAAAAAACCCCAAGTACATTAACATTCTTCCTAATTTAATATCATTCATAAGTTTGATTAGTATGATTTCTACATTTTCATGCAGGTTAGTATCACATTTTAGATATTCTGCTTATTAGAGTCACTCATCATTGTAGAAAACTTAGAAAATACAAAAGCATAAGGGAAACAATTAGAAAACTGGGATATCTATGATATAAAAACTTACAATTCAATAATAAAAAGACAAATAATTCAACTTTAAAATGGGCAAAGATCTTGAATAGACATTTCTCCCAATAAGATATGCAAATAGCCAATATGCACATGAAAAGATACTCCACATAATTAATCTTTAAGGAAATGGAAATCAGTTTCTTGAGAGGAGCATCATTAATTTGTTGCTGTATTCCTGGTCCTCAGCATAAGACCTCGCTTGGAGCATGGGGTCTTAAATTTGCTGATTGAATGTATGAACAAATGCAAGAATGAGTGAGTGTATGAACAAAAGAATTGCAGGGAGGGAAATAGTCCAGAGGCAAGAGGAATGCAGGACCAGCCTAGAAGATAGGAAGACAGAGCATAAAGTTCAGTGAAAATTCATGGAGGGTGAGTACCCCCAAAGGCAGCTGGAACAGGTGATGGGGATTAACTGCAGGCTTGGTGTCAGATGCTGCAGTCCATGGAGTTGCAAAGAGTCAGACATGACTGAGCAGCTGAACTGAACTGGGGTCAAATGATTTTTGAGCAAACGGTTAAAGATGTACTCTTTTCTTGGGGAAGTGCCACACTGTGCAGCTTGTGGGGTCTTAGTTGCCTGACCAGGGATTGAACCCAGGCCCTTAGCAGTGAAAGCATATGGAGTCCTAAGCACTGGACCACCAGGAAATTCCCTAAAGCTGTACTTTAGAAAAATGAAACTGTAAGACCAAGTATAAGATGGGTCAGAAGGAGAGACTGGGAGACCAGCCTGGACGCTGTTCAGGCAAAAGGCAATGGGAGCTGAACTAGGCCTGCAGTCGGACCAGAGAAAGGATGGAAGCCAGAGACACTCATCCAATTTCCAAACATTATAAAAACTGTAAAAACAAGTGTGTCTCGTGACAAATAGTTCACTGTTCAGTGGGACTCCAACTATTAGAGGAAGTACTTGCCAATAAAATTTAAGTGGTTTGTGGTCTGAAGTTGCAACCACACTTTTTATAAAGGTAATTGAAAGGAAAACAAAAACTCCAATTGAGGGTAGTAAGAAAACAGGGAACCACAAGACTATCACCCTATTATGTGGATTGGAGTTCATCCACACAATGAAGGAGCCCTGGGTCACATTCATCCTCCTTTGGCCCTATTTAAGACTGGCAACAATAACTCTCAAACCAGGCTTCAAACAGAGACAGCCCTGTCTGTTTCAAGCCATGAAGGGCATTGCAGGGACTATGTATTAGGGTATTAGCCATGTAGAGTATTGCAAGGACCTGGTTTCTGATCCCAGCTGTGAATGAGTACTAGTGGAGAAGAGGAAGACATTGTGTTAATAATGTTGAGACTTAGAGTTTAGTGGTTGAGATTATTGATATCAGGGCTGGGCTGTGCCTGGTTGAACTCAGCTCTGTCACTAGATTATGACCTTGAATAAATTATTTAACATCTCTGTACCTTATAATCTCATCTATAAACTGGGATTAGTGAACACAATCATTGAGTAGCTACAAAAATTAATAAATTTTATTTTTTATTTTTTATTTTTTTTATTTTTTCTTTTTTTATTATTTTTTAATTTTTTTTTTACATACAAAAAGTAAGCCTTGAAGCTTAAAATTGTAATTATGTTTTTTGCTTTTTATCTATAAAGAATTTCTTTTTTTTTTCTTTTTTTTTTTTTTGTCTTTATTTTTATTTATTTATTTATTTATTTTTAAAGATTTTATTCAGATATACACATGCTCCCCATCCTGAACCCTCCTCCCTCCCCCCTCCCCATACCATCCACCTGGGCCTTCCCAGCGCACCAGCCCCAAGCATCCAGCATCGTGCACTGAACCTGGACTGGCATCTCGTTTCATACATGACATTTCACATGTTTCAATGCCATTCTCCCAAATCTTCCCACCCTCTCCCACAGAGTCCATAAGACTGTTCTATACATCAGTGTCTCTTTTGCTGTCTCATATACAGGGTTATCGTTACCATCTTTCTAAATTCCATATATATGCGTTAGTATACTGTATTTATGTTTTTCCTTCTGGCTTACTTCACTCTGTATGATAGGCTCCAGTTTCATCCACCTCATTAGAACTGATTCAAATGTATTCTTTTTAATGGCTGAGTAATACTCCATTGTGTATATGTACCACAGCTTTCTTATCCATTCATCTGCTGATGGACATCTAGGTTGCTTCCATGTCCTGGCTATTATAAACAGTGCTGCGATGAACATTGGGGTACATGTGTCTCTTTCCCTTCTGGTTTCCTCAGTGTGTATGCCCAGCAGTGGGATTGCTGGATCATAAGGCAGTTCTATTTCCAGTTTTTTAAGGAATCTCCACACTGTTCTCCATAGTGGCTGTACTAGTTTGCATTCCCACCAACAGTGTAAGAGAGTTCCCTTTTCTCCACACCCTCTCCAGCATTTATTATTTGTAGACTTTTGGATCGCAGCCATTCTGACTGGTGTGAAATGGTACCTCATAGTGGTTTTGATTTGCATTTCTCTGATAAAGAGTGATGTTGAGCATCTTTTCAAGTGTTTGTTAGCCATCTGTATGTCTTCTTTGGAGAAATGTCTATTTAGATCTTTGGCCCATTTTTTGATTGGGTCATTTATTTTTCTGGAATTGAGCTGTAGGAGTTGCTTGTATATTTTTGAGATTAGTTGTTTGTCGGTTGCTTCATTTGCTATTATTTTCTCCCATTCTGAAGGCTGTCTTTTCACCTTGCTAATAGTTTCCTTTGATGTGCAGAAGCTTTTAAGTTTAATTAGGTCCCATTTGTTTATTTTTGCTTTTATTTCCAATATTCTGGGAGGTGGGTCATAGAGGATCCTGCTGTGATGTATGTCGGAGAGTGTTTTGCCTATGTTCTCCTCTAGGAGTTTTATAGTTTCTGGTCTTATGTTGAGATCTTTAATCCATTTTGAGTTTATTTTTGTATATGGTGTTAGAAAGTGTTCTAATTTCATTCTTTTACAAGTGGTTGACCAGATTTCCCAGCACCACTTGTTAAAGAGATTGTCTTTAATCCACTGTATATTCTTGCCTCCTTTGTCAAAGATAAGGTGTCCATATGTGCGTGGATTTATCTCTGGGCTTTCTATTTTGTTCCATTGATCTATATTTCTGTCTTTGTGCCAGTACCATACTGTCTTGATAACTGTGGCTTTGTAGTAGAGCCTGAAGTCAGGTAGGTTGATTCCTCCAGTTCCATTTTTCTTTCTCAAGATCGCTTTGGCTATTCGAGGTTTTTTGTATTTCCATACAAATTGTGAAATTATTTGTTCTAGCTCTGTGAAGAATACTGTTGGTAGCTTGATAGGGATTGCATTGAATCTATAAATTGCTTTGGGTAGTATACTCATTTTCACTATATTGATTCTGCCAATCCATGAACATGGTATATTTCTCCATCTATTAGTGTCCTCTTTGATTTCTTTCACCAGTGTTTTATAGTTTTCTATATATAGGTCTTTAGTTTCTTTAGGTAGATATATTCCTAAGTATTTTATTCTTTTCGTTGCAATGGTGAATGGAATTGTTTCCTTAATTTCTCTTTCTGTTTTCTCATTATTAGTGTATAGGAATGCAAGGGATTTCTGTGTGTTGATTTTATATCCTGCAACTTTACTATAATCATTGATTAGTTCTAGTAATTTTCTGGTGGAGTCTTTAGGGTTTTCTATGTAGAGGATCATGTCATCTGCAAATAGTGAGAGTTTTACTTCTTCTTTTCCAATTTGGATTCCTTTTATTTCTTTTTCTGCTCTGATTGCTGTAGCCAAAACTTCCAAAACTATGTTGAATAGTAATGGTGAAAGTGGGCACCCTTGTCTTGTTCCTGACTTTAGAGGAAATGCTTTCAATTTTTCACCATTGAGGATAATGTTTGCTGTGGGTTTGTCATATATAGCTTTTATTATGTTGAGGTATGTTCCTTCTATTCCTGCTTTCTGGAGAGTTTTTATCATAAATGGGTGTTGAATTTTGTCAAAGGCTTTCTCTGCATCTATTGAGATAATCATATGGTTTTTGTTTTTCAATTTGTTGATGTGGTGTATTACATTGATTGATTTGCGGATATTGAAGAATCCTTGCATCCCTGGGATAAAGCCCACTTGGTCATGGTGTATGATCTTTTTAATGTGTTGTTGGATTCTGATTGCTAGAATTTTGTTTAGGATTTTTGCATCTATGTTCATCAGTGATATTGGCCTATAGTTTTCTTTTTTTGTGGCATCTTTGTCAGGTTTTGGTATTAGGGTGATGGTGGCCTCATAGAATGAGTTTGGAAGTTTACCTTCCTCTGCAATTTTCTGGAAGAGTTTGAGCAGGATAGGTGTTAGCTCTTCTCTAAATTTTTGGTAGAATTCAGCTGTGAAGCCGTCTGGACCTGGGCTTTTGTTTGCTGGAAGATTTTTGATTACAGTTTCAATTTCCGTGCTTGTGATGGGTCTGTTAAGGTTTTCTATTTCTTCCTGGTCGAGTTTTGGAAAGTTGTACTTTTCTAAGAATTTGTCCATTTCTTCCTCGTTGTCCATTTTATTGGCATATAATTGTTGATAATAGTCTCTTATGATCCTTTGTATTTCTATGTTGTCTGTTGTGATCTCTCCACTGTCATTTCTAATTTTATTGATTTGATTTTTCTCCCTTTGTTTCTTGATGAGTCTGGCTAATGGTTTGTCAATTTTATTTATCCTTTCAAAGAACCAGCTTTTGGCTTTGTTGATTTTTGCTATGGTCTCTTTTGTTTCTTTTGCATTTATTTCTGCTCTAATTTTTAAGATTTCTTTCCTTCTACTAACCCTGGGGTTCTTCATTTCTTCCTTTTCTAGTTGCTTTAGGTGTAGAGTTAGGTTATTTATTTGACTTTTTTCTTGTTTCTTGAGGTGTGCCTGTATTGCTATGAACTTTCCCCTTAGGACTGCTTTTACTGTGTCCCACAGGTTTTGGGTTGTTGTGTTTTCATTTTCATTCGTTTCTATGCAAATTTTGATTTCTTTTTTGATTTATTCTGTGATTTGTTGGTTATTCAGCAGCGTGTTGTTTAGCCTCCATATGTTGGAATTTTTAATAGTTTTTCTCCTGTAATTGAGATCTAATCTTACTGCATTGTGGTCAGAAAAGATGCTTGGAATGATTTCTATTTTTTTGAATTTACCAAGGCTAGCTTTATGGCCCAGGATGTGATCTATCCTGGAGAAGGTTCCATGTGCGCTTGAGAAAAAGGTGAAATTCATTGTTTTGGGATGAAATGTCCTATAGATATCAATTAGGCCTAACTGGTCTATTGTATCGTTTAAAGTTTGTGTTTCCTTGTTAATTTTCTGTTTAGTTGATCTATCCATAGGTGTGAGTGGGGTATTAAAGTCTCCCACTATTATTGTGTTATTGTTAATTTCTCCTTTCATACTTGTTAGCATTTGTCTTACATACTGCGGTGCTCCCGTGTTGGGTGCATATATATTTATAATTGTTATATCTTCTTCTTGGATTGATCCTTTGATCATTATGTAGTGACCTTCTTTGTCTCTTTTCACAGCCTTTGTTTTAAAGTCTATTGTATCTGATATGAGTATTGCTACTCCTGCTTTCTTTTGGTCCCTATTTGCATGGAAAATCTTTTTCCAGCCCTTCACTTTCAGTCTGTATGTGTCCCCTGTTTTGAGGTGGGTCTCCTGTAGACAACATATGTAGGGGTCTTGTTTTTGTATCCATTCAGCCAGTCTTTGTCTTTTGGTTGGGGCATTCAACCCATTTACGTTTAAGGTAATTACTAATAAGTATGATCCCGTTGCCATTTACTTTATTGTTTGGGGTTCGAATTTATACACCATTTTTGTGTTTCCTGTCTAGAGAATATCCTTTAGTATTTGTTGTAGAGCTGGTTTGGTGGTGCAGAATTCTCTCAGCTTTTGCTTGTCTGAGAAGCTTTTGATTTCTCCTTCATACTTGAATGAAATCCTTGCTGGGTACAATAATCTGGGCTGTAGGTTATTTTCTTTCATCATTTTAAGTATGTCTTGCCATTCCCTCCTGGCTTGAAGAGTTTCTATTGAAAGATCAGCTGTTATCCTTATGGGAATTCCCTTGTGTGTTATTTGTTGTTTTTCCCTTGCTGCTTTGAATATTTGTTCTTTGTGTTTGATCTTTGTTAATTTGATTAATATGTGTCTTGGGGTGTTTCGCCTTGGGTTTATCCTGTTTGGGATTCTCTGGGTTTCTTGGACTTGGGTGATTATTTCCTTCCCCAGTTTAGGGAAGTTTTCAACTATTATCTCCTCAAGTATTTTCTCATGGTCTTTCTTTTTGTCTTCTTCTTCTGGAACCCCTATGATTCGAATGTTGTAGTGTTTAATATTGTCCTGGAGGTCTCTGAGATTGTCCTCATTTCTTTTAATTCGTTTTTCTTTTATTCTCTCTGATTCATTTATTTCTACCATTCTATCTTCTAATTCACTAATCCTATCTTCTGCCTCTGTTATTCTATTATTTGTTGCCTCCAGAGTGTTTTTAATTTCATTTATTGCATTATTCATTGTATATTGACTCTTTTTTATTTCTTCTAGGTCCTTGTTAAACCTTTCTTGCATCTTCTCAATCCTTGTCTCCAAGCTATTTATCTGTGATTCCATTTTAATTTCAAGATTTTGGATCAATTTCACTATCATTATTCGGAATTCTTTATCAGGTAGATTCCCTATCTCTTCCTCTTTTGTTTGGTTTGGTGGGCATTTATCCTGTTCCTTTATCTGCTGGCTATTCCTCTGTCTCTTCATCTTGTTTAAATTGCTGAGTTTGGGGTGTCCTTTCTGTATTCTGGCAGTTTGTGGAGTTCTCTTTATTGTGGCTATTCCTCGCTGTGTGTGGGTTTGTACAGGTGGCTTGTCAAGGTTTCCTGGTTAGGGAAGCTTGTGTCAGTGTTCTGATGGGTGGAACTGTATTTCTTCTCTTTGTTCAGTCGCGCTGTGGGGAGGGAGGGAGGGATGCTGCAAGCAACTAACACTGGCGTGCGCTCGCAGTACCTCAGCCACACTGGGTCTGCCCCCGCTCACTGCGCGTGTAGCCTCTCTGCCCACACTGCTCGGGCTCTAGGTTGTTCCGCCGGGAACAATCCGAAGCTGGCCCTGGGTTGCATGTACCTCCCAGGTCCAAGCCGCTCAGGTTCAGGCACTCGGGTAGTCCTCAGAGGCGCAGACTCAGTTGGGCCTGAGTATTGTGCTCTTCCCAGGTCCGAGCAGCTCAAGTGATGAGGTGTTTGGCGAGCGCCAATGCTGCGACTTATCGCCTCCCCGCCACTCGGTTATCTGGGCACAAAACCGGCGCACCTTCTTAGGCAGATGTTAACCGTCCAGACCCCCAAGAAGTTTTAGTTAGCAAAGAAGCCTGCCTACAGTTTTATAGATAATGTCTCTCTGGGGCTGCGATTGCCCCCTTCCGGCTCTGGCTGCCTGTCACCGGAGGGGGAAGGTCTGCAGCAGGCTATCTCTGTTCAATTCTTTGTTCTGTGCGCGGGCCTGGCGGTGTCTTAGGTTGGGGCTGGCTTTTCGCGTGGTAGATATCCCACAGTCTGGTTTGTTAGCCCAAATTATTTCGCTCAGATAGTACTCAGGGTATTCAGGCCAGATTCTTACTCTAAGCGATGCAGCCCGCGCTGCGCCTCCCTGCCCAGCCCCCGCTTGTTAATCAATTAATAAATTTTAAATGCTTAGAAACACCTACTATATACTAAGCACCATAGAAGTGTTTACTGTTATTATTATTATTGCAAAAAATAATGGCCAAAACCAGGCAACAGTGGAGTGGGCTGTTCTGAAGTGGAGTGTTTCCTGTTTCCACAGGTGTATAAACACCAGGGCTGAGTTGGTTGTTGGGTTCTGCTTTGGACATTGAGTTTTCAGTGCTGGTGAGGTGAATAAACCTCTGAGTAGGTTTATTCAGCATTATTCATTCTGTTTATTTAATTCCACAAACATTTAATGAGCAGCTACTCTGCAGATGCTGTGCTGGCGATACTGGGATGAACCAGAGGGTCCCAATTCTCAAGGACCTGATAATTTAGTTAAGGAGGCAGGTAGGTATCACTTCTTATGTGGAGAAGCCACAATACCAGCACACATGAGGTTGACAGGAGCCCAAGGAAGGAGACAGGGCAAGTTTCCTGGAAAAGGCAGTAAGAAGCAAGGTCCCTTGGCCCACATTCAGGACCTGGGGAATGCAGAGTGGGAAAAGATCTGCCCTTGCTGGTCAGTGGGTGACTAGATTTTGGCTTTCAGCACTGATAATCATCTTTCCTAGTTCCTGTCTTTAGTTGAATTGTTTGGACCCTTCTACTTCTTATTGCTTCTGGAAAGAATATTGTTGTTAGTCTTTAAGATGTTTTCTAAATCCCTTTGCATATACATTTTATTGATCAAGGTTTCAATATGATGGTTTTGCCTCAATCGCTTTATCTTTTGGTTCAGGGAGGTTGAAATCTTAAGTTTTTCCAGAAGGGTGTCAGTTACAGACAAAGGAGACCGCGTTTCCTGGGTTACTAAAGCAATACAGCTTAGGTCTGTAGGATCAGGCTAATTTCTGTGTTCCTGTGTGCTCATCCCAGACAGTTACCCAACTTGGTGTGCTCCTTACCACGGATGTTCTACGATTATAAATTTATGCCAGTGATGTTCAAAGTGACCACATTAAGAGGTAAAGCCCAGCAATCAGGGGTAAAAATGCAAGTAAGAAAGAAAGCCACACACATGTACTATTTACTAGATGATACTGACAAATATGTTCACATCCTGTCCTCTCAGGCATGAATAACCCCAGTACTGCTCTCAGAGAGGAGGTCTACCAGGAAGTGCTGCCAAGGTTTTCATCCCCCTTGCTGGCTTCCATTCTTACCTGCCTGCTCCTTATCAAGCTCTGTTAGGGCTTTCAGTTCTTCCTGTGCTTTGTTCATAACTCCTCTTTCAGCCAGGATCACAGTTGGTCTGGGAGGTGAGAGGCACAAGCAGGAATACAGATGTAGTCATAGATTTCTCCTGACACTGAATGGGGTGAGGCAAGAACATATTTACTCTATTCTCCTGCTTGCTTTCCTTTTGTGCCCCCACCAAGATGACTCACGCTGTTGTGCTCTGGGCAGGCCCTGCAGCCTTTGTCACTGTGTGGGATGTGCAGATTGGGGCATGTACTCCTCTTTTCTCTTAAGGAGGAGCCTTGGTTTAGCTTGGTTGAGGCTTCAGCTAACAATTCAGACCCAGTTACACTAAACTTGCTAACAAAGGTCAGGAAGCCCAAGGAGAGGGAGCTACCAGTAAAAGGAAACCCAAAAGGTTGTCAAGAGTTAACGAAATACCAGGACTGGTACGGCATCTGAGCTATGGTCCATGTCTTTCAGCATTCAAGCTTGGAGTGCTTTCTTGGGGAGGAGGCTCTAGGGGCTAATTCTTCTCAAAAGGTTACCTTGGGAGAGAACAGTTATCTTGTCCCACACAGAAATATCGCAGTCTCAAAAGCTCTTTGTCTTTTTTGTTCAGTCGCTCAGTTGTGTCTGACTCTTTGCGACCCCATGGACTGCACCTCGCCAGGCTTCCCTGTCCTTTACCGTCTCCCGGAGTTTGCTCAAACTCATGTCTACTGAGGCTCTTACAGCTGCATAGTCTGCTGCTGCTGCTGCTAAGTCATTTTAGTCGTGTCTGACTCTGTGTAACCCCATAGACGGCAGCCCACCAGGCTCCCCCGTCCCTGGGATTCTCCAGGCAAGAACACTGGAGTGGGTTGCCATTTCCTTCTCCAGTGCATGAAAGTGAAAAGTGAAAGGGAAGTCGCTCAGTCATGTCCGACTCTTCGCGACCCCATGGACTGCAGCCCACTAGGCTCCTCCATCCATGGGATTTTCCAGGCAAGAGTACTGGAGTGGGGTGCCATTGCCTTCTCTGGCATAGAGTCTAGGGGGGGTCATTAGGGTGCTGACTCTCAAAATGTGCTGCCCATTAGAATCATAGGGGTGGGGGAGAGGGTGCTTTATAAAATCCTAATACCCAGATCCCACTCTTGACCAATGACATCAGACTGTGTTTTTCAAATTCCCCAGGTGCTTCCAGGGTGCAGCCAAGTTTGAAAACCTGTGGACCTGACCCTTACTATTAGACCTATGGTTGGTGGAGCTGCAACTCAATTAGGGAGCTCATTAGAAATGCATAGCTCGAGTCCCACCATGGATCTACTGAATCAGAATCCGCATTTTAAGTGGATCACCAGGTGACTTGTATGTGCTTTACAATTTGAGAAGCAGTTACCTCTCTTCAAACATTGGGCAGTTGGCAATAAGGGGCCCAAATTCTGTCTACTCACTGGAGCTACGCAGTAGCTTTTCCCTTAGGGGGCCCTCACATTCCACTTTACAGAGTGTGACACCTGGATGGATTCATTAACTTCATGACCTGCCTGGGCCCAGTCAGAATTTGAATTTTTAAAAAACTTGTTATGAAATTTACCATTAGTAACATGTAGTACATTCACAATGTTGTGAAACTGTCACAACAGAACATTTTCATTACCTCCAAAGGAAACCCCACACTACTTAAGCAGTCACTTCTCATCTCCTCCCCTCAGTCCCTGCCAACCACTAATGCTTTTTATGTTACTATGGGTTTGCTTATTCCAAATGTTTCATATAAAAGAAATGCATAATATTTTCAAGGTTCATTCGTGTTGTAGCATGTGTCAGTACTTCCTTTCTATGGCCGAATTATTTTCCTTGTATAGATATGCCACGTTTTGTTTATCTGTTTATCATTTTACGGACATTTGGGTAGTTTCAGTCTTTTGGTATTGTGAATAGTGCTGCTATGAGCACTTGTTTGCAAGATTTTGTGTAACACCTGTTTTCAGTCTTTGAGGACTTCAGTTCTTTCTATCCAGGAGTGAAATTGCTGACTTACGTGGTAATTCTCTGTGTTTAACTTTTTGAAGGATAGCCAAACCCTTTGCCACCAGCAACATTGTTTTACATTCCCACTAGGACAATGCCAATTTTTCTACATCCTTGCTAACACTTGTTATTTTGTTTTCTTTTTTCTCTTAATTCTAGTCATGTAATTGATGTGAAATGGTTTCTCACTTCACTTTTGACCTGATGCTTTTCCATTTCCATTTCACTAATAATATCTTTTCATTGTGCTTGTTTGGCCATTTGTAGAAAAATATCTACTTAAGTCCTTTGCTCATTTACAAACCATTGTCTTTTTGTTACTTAGTTGTAAGAATTCCCTTTTTAGATACAGGTATATCACTTGCTTTTCAAGTTTGCTTTATGTCATTTTGCACTTATGAAAGACCTTCACTAGTACCCATTTTTGCATTAAAAAAATTAACTTGTATTTGAGTATAATTGCTTTACAATGTTAGTTTCTGCAAAATGAATCAGCTATCCATATACATATATCCCATCTTTTTTGGGTTTCCTTCCCATTTAGGTCACAGCAGGCATAGAGTGGAGTTCCCTGTACTGTACAGTAGCTCGTTAGTTATCGTAAGTTATCTATTTTACACACAGTAGTCTATATTTGTCAATAGCAATCTCCCGGTTCATCCCTCCCTCTCCCCCCTTGGTATCCATTCCTTTGTTCTCTACATGTGTCATGTTTGGTTTGCAACGAGCCATTATAGAGGCAGCACACTTTGAGAGAGTGACACCAAGCAGCTCCTTCCCCTGGATCTACCCTGAGCACCTTGGCATCCAGTCACCGTAGCTGTGAACTGTCTCTGCGCATATGTGCTTTATCTTCACTTATTTTGTGCATACGCATTCATTAGCAAGATATGTTCTAAGCTAATTGCTTCTTTGCTTTGTGGCATTTTGGTTTACAACAGATTTCTTAGGAATGCTCTACTTTTGGATAGGGGACATGGAAACCTGTATATGATTTTCCAAGTATCTTCTCCCATTCTGTGAGTTGTCTTTTCACTTTCTTGACAGTGTCCTCTGATGAACAAAGATTTTTAATTTTGATGAAGTTAAATTTAACTGATTTTTCTTTTGCTGTTCATGCTTTTGGTGTCAAATAGAATTTGAGATTTTATCACCTGGACAAAATCAATGGCTAGGGAACAATCTGAGGGAAAGGCAGTAGTGATGGCTTGAGGTTTCTGTCTCCAGTTCAACCAGAAAATCTCAGCATTTATATGCTTTATATAAGGTCTTTCAGCTTGAATATACATATAATTGATAGAACCACTAACTTAACATTTCTCAAACTTTAATCATTGAATATTAAGGGAAACTGCAGTGTGCCAGCTTGCTCTAAAACCTAGTCCCAAATGGTATAGATAGTATTTAGAACTTAATGTTTGCTGGCTTTAGTTAAGTTTTATTTGTAATAAAGAAAGAGCATACATTTTAAGAAAATCATGCAATGTTTCTTTTGCTAAATTTTCCACACATTTGGGAAGTTAGGATTTGGCTCAAATTCCAAACCCTCTGTCTGCTTGGTGGCGGCTCATCCACACTGAAGAAATATTCTAGGAAAAGATAGCCGAGCTCATGCTTACCAGCGTTGGGTACCTGGTGATCTGCATGACGTCATACAGCAAGTGAAAACCCAGGTGTTCTTGGCTGTTTAAACCAAAATCTAAAAAGACCCCGTTCCCCTAGGCCAGGCATTTAATGTATTCAGACCAATCATCTATTGATCTCTCTTGAATTGGCACTACTGTTACTACTAGCTGCCATCATTTTGGAAACTTTCTGTGTGCCAGGGATTGTGCTAAAAGGCTACATCTAATCCTCCCAACAACCGTGGAAGTGGTTCTGTAATTATCCTCATTTTACTACTGGAGAAACTGAATTCAGGTTAAATAACTTGCTGAAGTTACGCTGACGGCAAGTGTCAGGGATAGGGTTTAACCCAAGTCTGACTCCAGTTCCAAAGAAAGGCAATGCCAAAGAATGTTCAAACTACAGCGAAATTGCACTCATCTCACACGCTAGCAAAGTAATGCCCAAAATTCTCCAAGCCAGACTCCAACAGTACGTGAACTGAGAACTTACAGATGTTCAAGCTGGATTTAGAAAAGGCAGAGGAACCAGAGATCAAATTGCCAACATCCACTGTATCATAGAAAAAGCAAGAGAGTTCCAGAAAAACATCTACTTCTATTTTATCGATTATGCTAAAGCCTTTGTGTGGATCACAACAAACTGTGGAACATTCATAAAAAGATGGGAACACCAGACCACCTGACCTGCCTCCTGAGAAATCTGTATGCAGGTCAAGGAGCAATAGTTAGAACCGGGCATGGAACAGTGGGCTGGTTCCAAATCGGGAAAGGATTATGTCAAGGCTGTATATTGTCACCTTGCTTATTTAACTTATATGCAGAGTGCATCATGCAAAATGCTGGGCTTGATGAAGCACAGACTGGAATCAAGATTGCAGGGATTAATATCAATAACCTCAGATACACAGATGACACCACCCTTATGGCAGAAAGCAAAGAGGAACTAAAGAGTTTCTTGATGAAAGTGAAAGAGGAGAGTGAAAAAGCTGGCTTAAAACTCAACATTCAGAAGACTAAGATCATGGCATCTGGTCCCATCACATCATGGCAAATAGATGGGGGAAACAATGGAAACAGTGACAGACTCTATTTTCTTGGGCTCCAAAATCACTGCAAATGGTGACTGCAGCCATGAAATCAAAAGACTCTTGTCTTGCTGCTTGGAAGAAAAGCTATGACCAACCTAGATAGCATATTAAAAAGCAGAGACATTATTTTGCCAACAAAGTCCGTCTAGTCAAAGCTATGGTTTTTCCAGTAGTCATGTATGGATATGAGAGTTGGACTATAAAGGCTGAGTGCTGAAGAATTGATGCTTTTGAACTGTGGTGTTGGAGAAGACTCTTGAGAGTCCCTTGGACTGCAAGGAGATCAAACAAGTCGATGCTGAAGGAAATCAGTCCCGAATATCATTGGAAGGACTGATGCTGAAATTGAAACTCCAATACTTTGGTGATCTAATGCGAAGAACCGACTCATCGGAAAAGACCCTGATGCTGGGAAATATTGAAAGCAGGAGGAGAAGGGAACGACAGAGGATGAGATGGTTGGATGGCATCACCGACTCGATGGACATGAGTTTGAGCAAGCTCTGGGAGTTGGTGATGGACAGGGAGGCCTGGAGTGCTGCAGTCCATGGGGTCACAAAGAGCCGGACACGACTGAGCGACTGAACTGAACTGACTGAACTACCAAGGGAAACTATTATTTTAGAGATGACCAGGTTCTGATCATTGATGTCTCACTGGCTCTTGCGCTGTATTATAAACCAGCAGGTAGCTTCCGCGCCAACGCGTGCGCAGACTTCACCCTCCGCCCTTTCCTTCCCCACTTCCTTCTCTAATTGCGCAGGTGCGCTCCCGATAGGAGGCGGTGCTGGCGACTCCGCGAAGGGGGGCCTTGGGCACGCTTTGGGCCAGCAGTGCGCGTGCGCGGGGCTAGAGCCACCGACCGTCACCGGCGGAGATGGCCGCCGCCGGGGAAGCTTCGTCGGAGCCGGCGGCTTCAGAACAACCAACGGAGCTGTCTGCCTCAGTGCGGGCGAGCATCGAGCGGAAGCGGCAGCGGGCGCTGATGCTGCGCCAGGCCCGGCTGGCGGCCCGGCCTTACCCGGCAACGGCAGCTGCAACTACTGGAGGTTTGGGCCCTTGGCGGCGCCTGCCTCTTCTCTTTTCTGGGGGACCGGGGGCCGCATCCTGGATGGGGCGTCCCTCTCGCGTCTGAGTGCGGACGCTTGTGCAGTCCCGGGTAGGGGCGGGTGGAGGGGGTAGCGGAGGGGGTAGGGAATCCGCTTGTCGGAGATTGTCACTGCGGACTGCCCAAGACCACAAGGCGACCCTGACTCCCAGCCCTGGCCTTTCCTCCCTGCCTTGGGTGGTCCAGCTACCGTCCTTAGTTTGGGGATACAGCCTCCCTCGCCGTCTGGAGGTGCCAGCCAGTGTCTTAGCTCTCCCTCTCTGCTCTCTTCCTGCAATTGCCACGGGTCCCAGGGGGTGGTCTTTGTGTAGAGCTTTTAGACCTTATAGCACATTTGAGTAGTAGTCCTGCACCAGCTCCTTCGTGCCTCCGTATAACACGGGCTGATACTCAGTGCTTGCTACGTGCTGGGGGCAGACAGACACTAGCTCCTGCCTTCCTGGGGGGAACAGAGTGGCACCTGTTGTGCTTCACGTTTTTCAGCTTGGCTAATTTGATTCAAACAGCTAACCTGGAATTATTTAGGGCAGGGCTTGTTATCCGTATTGTACTGAGATGATAATTGAGGATCAGTAAAGGAAAGGGGGTTTGCTCAGGTTCATCCCAGTAAGTGCAAAGGCTAATCAGGACTAGAACTCGGGTCTAATCTGACCCTGGATTCAGGGCCTTTCCTTGCTCACTAGTTGCCTCTGCTATACTAGGCATTTCTCTCACTCTTAGGATGAAGGGCTGTTATTCTTGCTTGGATTTCATCTTTTTTCTTAGAGCAGCACTTGGCTGCCTATTTCTTTGCCTATCATGTAATTCTCCAGTGGGGGTCAACTAATCATTTTCCCCAGAGAAATACAGTTTGGTTGACATGTGGTTCTTCAGCACTGCCTCTGTAATGTGAAGCACCTGTGTTCGTAAACCTGTGTCTAAACCTACTTGAGCAGTTGAGCTCGGTCAGAAGTGTGTCATCTACTCCCCCTTCTCATCAGCCAGAAGAAAGGCAGAGTGAAAACAGCTAGCTGCATGTCTATATTCATTCATACTGACACTGAATCTGCACATTTTGACCACTTTTAAGCATTCTAGGGTCAGGACAAAATGTTCTTCATCTGCATGGATTAATTCATGTTCATGATTCCATATAGATTTCTAAAATGTGTAAAATGGCTATGGAACAGGGGTGCAAAGTAGAGCATAAAGTGGTATTAAATGTCTGATAATGGAAAGCAAGGCAGCATGAATATCTTGTAAGATGTCTTGGGCATTTACCAAAGAACTGAATTGTGTTGTTGCATTGTAGACAACCTGTGCTTCGAGTTAGTTAGGTGCTGAGATTTTTGTTCTTTGTAATACTTTTATTTCCATATGTATAGTTTTCATACTCTGTGTGTGCTATGACATATGCCTTGAAAAAGACCGAGAACTTGCTTAGAATGTGTTGCTAAGAGTAGTGCTAAGGTCCTGGGGAAATACAGGGCATAGCAGTAGAGATAAATGGGGCTTTGTTTTTGGCATGATTTAGTATCGCTCAGGATCCTGCTCTAATTATAGTCTTAATAACTACAGCTTCCCTTCTTCTTATAACATTCATGAAATCAAAATCATATTCTGGTACATTTTCTATCCAGTCAGTAAATATTCATGGAATGCTAAACTATTTTTCAGAATGACAGAGATAAAAGTGCTCAGGCTGATGCAGGGATATAAGGAGATAAATGGGCAATATAGTAAAGTATGAAAATTGCTGTTAACTGTAGAAACAGGCTTATTATACTCTAATCCCTTTATATAATAGAAAAAGAAATTGAGGCCAGGGAAGGTGCGTGATTTAAGCAAAATAATACCTCTTTGTCGTAAAGAATTAGTTACACCATACATTAATGTAAAATGCACTTATCTGAATTTTACCTATGTGAGTGCTCATATCTAATACCACGGCATCAGTGTAGTGTACTGACACTTCCAGAACCTTAGGCGTTTCCCCACTGTCACTTCCTAGTCAGTTACTCACCCTCAGAAGTGACTACTCTTCTGACGATTTGATTAGTACCATCTGTTTTTGAACATTATATAAATGGAACCATACAGTATCTGGCTTCTTTTGCTCAAAGTAACACCTGAGAGCTTCATCCCTGCTGTTGCATGTGTTGGTAGTTTGTTCATTTGTATGTTCTATAGTACTCTTTTATGTTGTTACATTGTAGTTTTCCACTTCCTTTTGATGGAAATTTGGGTTCTTTCCAGTTTGGAGCTATTAAAAGGAAAACATTTGTGAGCATTTTGGTATATGTTTTATGGTGGACATATGCACACATTTCTATTGCGTATATACCTAGAAATGTAATCCTGGCTTCTAGGGGAAATGTATATTTAGCTTTAGTATATGCAGAATATATCATGAGAAACGCTGAGCTGGAAGAAGTACAAGCTGGAATCAAGATTGCCGGGAGAAATATCAATAACCTCAGATATGCAGATGACACCACCCTTATGGCAGAAGGTGAAGAAGAACTAAAGAGCCTCTTGATGAAAGTGAAAGAGGAAAGTAAAAAAGTTGGCTTAAAGCTCAACATTCAGAAAATTAAGATCATGGCATCCGGTCCCATGACTTTGTGGCAAATAGATGGGGAAACAGTGGAAACAGTGGCTGACTTTATTTTTTGGGGCTCCAAAATCACTGCAGATGGTGATTGCAGCCATGAAATTAAAAGACGCTTACTCCTTGGAAGGAAAGTTATGGCCAACCTAGGCAGTATATTAAAAAGCAGAGACATTACTTTGTCAACAAAGGTCTGTCTAGTCAAGGCTGTGGTTTTTCCAGTAGTCATGTATGGATGTGAGAGTTGGACTGTAAAGAAAGCTGAGCATTGAAGAATTGATGCTTTTGAACTGTAGTGTTGGAGAAGACTCTTGAGAGTCCCTTGGACTGCAAGGAGATCCAACCAGTCCATCCTAAAGGAGATCAGTCCTGGGTGTTCATTGGAAGGACTGATGTTGAAGCTGAAACTCCAACACTTTGGTCACCTGATGCGAAGAGCTGACTCATTTGAAAAGACCCTGATGCTGGGAAAGATTGAGGGCAGGAGGAGAAGGGGATGACAGAGGATGAGATGGTTGGATGGCATCACCGACTCAATGGACATGAGTTTGGGTAAACTCTGGGAGTTGGTGACGGACAGGGAGTACTGGCGTGCTGCAATCATGGGGTCGCAAAGAGTTGGACACGACTGAGGAACTGAACTGAACTGAGGCATTGTCAAACACTCATTATATCAATTTAGAATCTTACCAGCAATGTATGACAGTCTCAATACCACATCTTCATTTGGTATTGTCAGTCTTTTTCATTTTGAGTATTCTGGTGGGAGTGGTGGTATTTCATTATGGTTTTAATTTGTATTTTCCTAATTTCTAATGATAGACATTTTTCTTGTGGTTACTGGATATTTGCATGTTTTCATTTGTGAAGTTTCTCTTCAGGTCTTTTGCCTCTTTTTAAGGCTCTGTTTTTCTTTTACTGAAGTGAAAGTGTTAGTTGCTCAGTTGTGTCCAGCTCTTTGCGATCCCTTAACAGTCTGTCAGGCTTCTCTGTCCATGGGATTCTCTAGGCAAGAATACTGGAGTGGGTTGCCATTCCTCTTCTCCAGGGCATCTTCCTGACCCAGGGATCAAACCTGGGTCTCCTGCATTGCAGGAGGATTCTTTACCATCTGAGCCACCAGGAAAGCCTGTTTATAGGATTTCACTGTATATTCTGGATATGAGTCTTTTGTCAGATATACATATTGCAAATAGCTTCTGCCAATTTTCATCTTGTCTTTTTACTCTCATAATGGTGTCTTTTGATGAATAGAGGTTCTAATAGTTTTTTTTTCTTTATATATTTTATTGAAGTATAGTTGACTTACAATGAATGTTTCAGGTATACAGTGAGGTGGTTCAGTTATACATATACCCGTGTGTTATTTTTCAAGTTATTTCCATCATAGGTTATTACAAGGTATTGAGTATAGTTCTCTGTGCTGTACGGTAAACCTTTGTTGCTTGTTGAATATCTATTTTTTTTAAAATTAGAAATCTAGCATTCTGTTCATACTAAGACAAGCAAGTGGATTCAAACTGTCATAAACTTTTTAGTTAGGCAAAATTCATGTTTTCTAAAATTATTATACATACTGTTTATATATTTGTATATAAAAGCTTTTCTACTACACTTGATAAAGGCTTGAAAAAGAACATAAAAAAAAGATGGAGAAATTGGAAAATTAAATGAAATGGGAGCACCGAATATGAAATAGAAGTGTGAAACAAACTCGATAAAAGTAAAAGATCATCATTAGTCCAGTTGTTTTTAAACATGGCTGCTCATTAGAAACATATCTGGAGCTCTGGCAAAGAATAGCAATACCTGGGCATTTGTATTTTTCAAGAAATTCCAAGATAATTCTGATATATATCTGGATTTCAAAAAGTGATTACAGGTTTTTCTATTAAATGGTAGTTAGGGTGATATATGGAGAAGGCAATGGCAACCCGCTCCATTACTCTTGCCTGGAAAGTCCCATGGACAGAGGAGTCTGGTAGGCTGCAGTCCATGGGGTCACGAAGAGTCGGCCACGACTAAGTGACTTCACTTTCACTTTTCACTTTCATGCATTGGAGAAGGAAATGGCAACCCACTCCAGTGTTCTTGCCTGGAGAATCCCAGGGATGGGGTCTATGCGGTCGCACAGAGTTGGACATGACTGAAGTGACTTAGCAGCAGCAGCAGGGTGATATAGAATTCTATTATTTTTCTGTTGCCCAATCATGATACAACAGTATTGAGTAATAGTTACATAATCACAGTAGTAAGAGATGTTTGTCAGTTTTCACAGTCAATAGCCAGACAAAAAATAAAAAATAGTTACAGTTGCAAGCCATAATGGGAACAAGATTAACTTAACAATATAATTACATACAACTTGGGAGGTCAAGCAGAGTGATGTGGTAAGTGGAAGTGTGTACATGAACATTTTCATCTGCCTAACCAGTCTGTCTTTTGCTTGATGCATTTAATCCATTTACATTTAAGGGAATTATCAATATACATGATCCTATTACCATTTTCTTAATTGTTTTGGGTTTATCTTCTGTAGGTGTTTTCCTTCTCTTGTGTTTCCTGCCTAGAAAAGTTTTTTTAGCATTTGTTGTAAAGCTGGTTTGGTGGTGCTGATTTCTCTTAACTTTTGCTTGTTTGGAAAGCTTTTGATTTCTCCATCAAATTTGAATGAGAATCTTGGTGGGTAGAGTATTCTTGGTTGTAGGTTCTCCCCTTTCAACACTTGAAGTATATCGTGCGGTTCCCTCTAGTTTGTAGAGTTTCTGTTGAGAAATCAGCTGATAACCAGATGGGAGTTCCCTTGTATGTTATTGGTCACTTTTCCCTTGTTCCTTTTAATATTTTATCTTTGTCTTTCATTTTTGACATTTTGATTACTATGTGTCTTGGTGTGTTCCTCCTTGGGTTTATCCCGCCGAGGACTCTGTTTCCTGGACTTGGTTGACTATTTCGTTTCCTATGTTAGGGAAGTTTTCAACTATTATCTCTTCAGATAGTTTCTCTGGTCCTTTCTCTCTCTCTCTCTTCTCCTTCTGGGACCCCTATAATGCGGATGTTGGTGTGTTTAATGTCCCAGAGGTCTCTTAGGCTGTCTTCATTTTTTTTTTTTTTTTTTTTCCGTTCTGTTTTCTATATTCTGTTCTGCACCAGTGATTTCCACTATTCTGTCTTCCAGGTCACTTACCCATTCGTCTGTCTCAGTTATTCTGCTGTTGATTCCTTCTAGTGTATCGTTCATCTGTGTTCATTTATTTTTAGTACTTCTGACTCTTTGGTAAACCTTCCTTGCGTCTTCTCCATTCTTTTTCTGAGATCCTGGATCATCTTCACTATCATTCTGAATGCTTTTTCAGAAAGCTTGCCTGTCTCCACTTCATTTAGTTGTTTTTCAGGGGTTTTATATTGTCCCTTCACCTGGGACATAACTCTTTTTCATCCTGATTAACTTTTTGTCATGTGATTTTTGTTCTAGCCGCTGTGGGATTGTGGTTCTTCTTCTTCTGATGGTCTTATACATGTGTTCCCTGGAGAAGGAAATAGCAACCCACTCCAGAATTCTTGCCTAGAGAATTCAATGAACAGAGGAGCCTGGCAGGCTACAGTCCACGGGATTGCAAAGAGTCAGACATGACTGATTGATACTTTCACTTTCTGGTGAATGAGGCTAAGAGGCTTCTGTAAACGTCCGTCTCCTTGTGGCTTCTTTGTCTTTGGACATGTATTTTTTTTTGGTGGGTTCTAGTGTTCTCCTGTCCTAGTTGTTCAACAGCTAGTTGAGATTTCTGTGCTTTTGCAGGAGGAGATGAGTACACATCCTTCTACTCCACCATCTTGTTAAAATTTGAAGTTATAATAATTTTCAGTCAAGTTCAATTAAACAGTTTTTCTCTTATGGTTGATACGTGTATGTCATGTGTAAGAAGTTTTTGGCTACCTCAAGTTCATAAAGTTATTTTATGTTTTCTTCTAGAAGCTTTATTTTACCTTTTATGTTCAAGATTGTGATCCATTTCAAAATTGTTCTGTGTCTATTGTATGTGATAGAATCAAAGTTCATTTATTGGAATGACCATCTTTTCCTCACTGTTTTGTAGAAGTGCCTTAGTCATAAATTCTAGCATCATTTATTGAAAATACTATCTTTTTCTCACTGAATTGCCTTGGAGCCTTTGCTGTAAATACGTGTAGACCTATTACAGGACTCTATTATACTGGTCTCTTTGTCTTTGTTTCAGTACTACGCTGTCATAATTACTGAAGCTTTGTAGTAAATCTTTAAATCTGGGTAGTGTAAATGCTCTAGTTTTGTTCAGGATTATCTTGGCTATTCTGTGTTCTTTGTATTTACATATAAGCATTAGATCAGCTTGTCAGCTCCCATTATTCCTCCCCACCCACAACACACACATGCAAGCACCTACTAGGGTTTTGAGTGGGATCACATTGAATCTTTAGGTGAATCTGGGGAGAAGTGACTTTGATTTCTGTTAGTGGTGTTTTTGACGTTTTACACGTCTATTCCTAGGTATTATTTCTTGACTAATTGCAGATTCCTGTGGATGTCCTCTATTACACAATCACATCATCTGTGAGTAAATGCGGATTTACCCTTTCAGCCTTTACGCTTGTCTTGTTCTCTTGCCATATTACGGTGACTGGGGCCTCAGTATAACGTTGAATAGAAGTGATAATAGTGGACATCCTCGTCTTGTTTGATATATATTACATTTTTGAAAGTTCCTGTTTATACACAAGGGAGCATATGGGCTTACCTGGTTCATTTCTTGACCACTTCTTAACTTTTATAGGCATGGCTAATGTAAAAGCAGCCCCAAAGATAATTGACACAGGAGGAGGCTTCATCCTGGAAGAGGAGGAGGAGGAAGAACATACAGTTGGAAAAGTTGTTCATCAACCAGGTAAAGTGGGTTTTCAAAAAACAGATATCTAGATTGGTCATTTTGAATAACATGCGTGATTTTTTGCAAACTGATGTTAAAAAATGACACATTTAGTCAGTGAGCAAGTTGACTTTATAAGAATGATGAAATTTGGCAGTTTTGCTAGTAGATTAAAAATTAAACAAATTTGGCAGATTCATTTAAAAATGTGGTTTATATGCTTAGAGTTGATGCTCTCGGTCTTATAATAGACAGGTTGATAGAATAAATACTTAAAATTATCTTGATAGGTTGAAATGGGGGTCTTGAATGCAAGAGATAAAATTTAGCACATTCTTTCTTATGTTTAGAGGAAAAGTGGTTTCCCCATTTCTCAAATATTCTTTCAGGGCTTTCTTTTTAACGGCTACATAGTATTCCATTTGATGGCTGTACCATGGTTCATTGAAATGCAGCTCTTTTGTTTCTTTTCTCTATTCTAATAATTATTACTGCAGTGAATATATTTGGAGATAAACTTTTGTCCAACTCTCTGATTCACAGCAGTAGGGTAACTGACCCAAAAGTATGTATACTTCCAGTAAAGTTTACATATTTAAAAAAAAGTTAACATGTATAGAAGCAGTAAACAACCTAAAAGCAAATAAACAAATGGATGTATTTTTCCAAATGAATTAACACATATTGAAGAGGGGGAGGACAGAAGGAGCTAGTCCAAATGATTTATGAGCATAGCATTTGACAGTGTATCCTCAGTTTGAGATAGGTGGGGTAAGGGGAAAAACTACAACATTCCTGAACTCCTAGAGTGATATGAGGGAAGCAATTTTGAAATTATTTTAGACGTATTATTGGCTCAAATAGACGAATGTATTTCTTGATGTTGGGAGCCAGGGTTCTCATTGTGGAAGAAAGGACATACAAACGTAGAATGGGAGAAGGCAAGAAAGAACCCTATGGAAATGGATCAAAATTAGATAGATTAAAATCATGGGTATGAACTCACGATTTCTGAAACATGTATATCTGTATGTATAAACTAATAAATGTACTCAGTAAAGTTTCAGGAAACAAAATCAATACACTGAAATCTGTTGCATTTCTGTACATTACTAGTGAACTATCAGAAAGAGAAATTAGGAAAACAGTCCTATTTACAACTGCCTATTTATCAGAAATAATAAAATACCTAGGAATAAATTTAACCAAGGAGGTGAAATACTTGTACACTGAAAACTGTAAGACAAAAATGAAAGAAATGGAAGAAGACACAACTAAATTGAAAGACATTCTATACTCTTGGGTTGGAAGAGTTACTAATCTTAAAATGTCCATAGTACCTAAAGCAATGTACAGAATCAGTGCAGGCCCAGCCAAAATTCCAATAGCATTTTCCCACAGAAATAGAAAAAATTTTAAATTCATATGAATAATGAAAGACCCTGAATGGCCATTGAATCTTGAAAAAGAAGGACAGAACTGGAGACCTCATGCTCCCTGATTTCAAATTATATTTCAAAGCCATCATAATGACAATAAGTATGATATTGGCATAAAAACAGACACATAGATCAGTGGAACAGAAGAGAGAGCCCAGAAAAAACCTACACGGATGGTCAGTTAATTTATGATAAAGGAGCCAAGAATATACAATAGAGAAAGGACATTAATAAATGGAGTTGGGAAAACTGGACATTCACATGGAAAAGAATGAAACTAGGCCACTGTCTTACATCATACAGTATAACTCAAAATGGATTAAAGATTTAGATGTAAGACAGACCGTAAAACTCCTAGAAGAAAACATGAAAAGCCCCTTGACATTGCTCTTGCTAATGATATTTTTGGATATGACACCAAAAGCAGAGGTGATAAAGGCAGAACCTTCATAATTGAAAATCTTTAAATAAATTATAGCTGATATATTTTTAAAAAATTAAGGAAAAAACCCAGAACTGTTAAACAAGTGGGACTGCATCAAATTAAAAAGCTTCTACATAGCAAAGGAAACCTTCGAAAAGACCACCTACTGAAGGAGGGAAAATATTTGCAAATCATACATCTGATAACTTGGATTTTGTTAGGGTTTGGAGATTAGTGAGATTAAGAAGTGCTAGAATATTAATTGACCTTCTTGTATTGGAAGTAGGTAAGGAGAGGCAGTGATAGGAATATGTTGAATGAATTATGAACAAATGACAACTCCATTTTTCTTCCCACTGGGGTTAGTGGTAGTTCTCAGAGTTGGGGCTTGGCAGTGGCAGTCATCCTAAAGACTTATTAGTAAAACTTTCATATTTGCTGATAAAAAGAAAACAGTTCTATAGGATAAAGATCCTTAGCTAGGTATTTGAAATCTTTTAAAAAAATTCTGCTTTACTTTACCTGGAGTAGTTTCTGTAGTGGGTGTTGAGGTTGTATAGCTAAGTACAATCTCTACCCTTTAGAGATTTTCAATCTAGTAGTGGAGACAGATGAAGAGGAAGCCATTTACCCTGTTGGTAGGAGGTGGAATGGAGTTTCCCACTTGAAAGTGAATTCTGTATTGTCTCTCTTTTACTCTTGTTTTGCTCTTTACTGTTCTTTTCTGTGTTGTATGTTATGTCCCTTATGTGTAAGCAGCTCCCCCATCTTGCTTCCGCCTTGGGACTAATCTCTGTACTCTCAGCAGTACTGTGGTGGGCTGCATAATGGCCCCCAGCAATGTCCACATTCTAATCACCCTGGAATCTGTGAATTTACTACCTTACAGAGTGAAAGGCACTTTGCAGATAAAATTAAGGTTAAAGACCTTGAGGTGAGGAGCTTATTCTGGGTTATCCAGCTGTAATCACAAGCATCCTTAAAAGTAGGAGAGAGGCAGGAGAGAGTCTGGGGTGGTGTGATTATGGAAGAAGTCATAGTGATATAAGAAGCTACAGTTGCTGGCTTTGAAGATGGAGGAAGGGAGCCGTGAGTCAAGGAATGCAGGTGGCCTCTAACTGGAAATGGCAGGGTGGTAGATTGTCCCTCCAAAACCTCCAGAAAGGAGTGCAACTCTGCCAACAACTTGCCTCTAGCCCACTGAGACCTGTGTCAAATGTATAAACTACAGACTGGGATAAAATAAGTTTGTGTTATTTTAGCCACTAAATTTGTAGTAATTTGTTATAGCAGCAATACAGAAGTATTAATAATACAAGTACTTTACATGTGGTTTGTGTTCAACAATACTGAATGAGTTGATAATTTTTTCCTTTATATTATTTCCTTTCTCATTTCTTTTTTCCTTCAAAATTTTTTTTAATAAATGGGAGATTACTTAAAGTTTTATGTTGTCTTATGTAAATATTTGTATCAGTCATAAAATACATTTGTAAGCTAATACAAATAAAGGGAAATGTATTCTAATTACACAAAAAAAGGAAACTTAAGAATGAATTTTCCATTCTTTAGGACCTGTTATGGAATTTGATTATGTTATATGTGAAGAATGTGGTAAAGAGTTCATGGATTCTTACCTTATGAACCACTTTGATTTGGCAACTTGTGATAATTGCAGGTACTTATTTTTATTTCAGAGCATGTTCTAAATTACTAAAGTTTAACATTTGCATGTAGGTTTAGGGCAAAATAATGATTTGCTCCATTTGGATTCAGCATTTTCATAATAATTTTGTTTTTCGTTTTGGAAGTTTCCTAAAATTTCTGTGTTTTTCATTTTGCCAAAAAAATACAGGAAGCCTATGCTTAGCAGTCATGCCATATCAATAGGAAGGATGGCCCTGGGTCTGCCGTGGATACGTCCTTTTGCTTTTTTCTTTAACCATCTCCTAGTAGCAGGTTCCTAATCCTTCTCTTACCCCACCCCTAAGGATCCATTTGTTTTTTTCTTTCTTTGACCACCGTGTAACCACCTTGGTCAGAGGACTGGCACCTTCATTGAGAGGAGGAAAGTATAACCACTCTCCTGGTACGTAGAACACCTCTTTCCGTTCATTTTCTGTTCTTCTGAATTGGCAGGGAAGAGAATAGATGAGGAAAAATCAGATTCCTCTGTCATTCCCTTTTTTCTCCTAGCCTTTATTTCTTTTTTTATATCACCACAGATTATCCCTCACTACTCTACATGGTTCTGTCCCTACTGCTTACCTCCACAAGTCCTGCGTTGGTGTCTTTCACACCTGAAGATCCCACCTTGGATTCTCACTCAGCCTCTTATCTGCTCCCTGTGCCCACTTATATGTTCTGCCCCAGATCAGCTGCTCACATGCCTGGTGGACCTGCCCTTTCAGAGTCCCTGCTGCAGACATTGAGAGCTGGCACCATTGACTTGTTGCCAAGTAGAATCCTTAGAAGATAGAATGAGAGCTATTTCTGATCTCATGATCAGTGATGGGAAATGTTCTGGTATCCCTTGGAATTATGAATCATAAACTCTGTTCCCAGTGTTTATGCATAACAATGTCATCGATGCATACAGTGGTTAAGGTCCACAGTATTATCTCTTTAAAGTAGATAGCATTCAGGAACTAGGAAGAAAGTGAAATGAAGTCACTCAGTCCTGTCCAACTCTTTGTGACCCCATGGACTGCAGCCCACCAGGCTCCTCCGTCCATGGGATTCTCCAGGCAAGAGTACTGGAGTGGGTTGCCATTTCCTTCTCCAGGGGATCTTCCCAACCCAGGGATCGAACTCGGGTCTCCTGCATTCCAGGCAGACGCTTTAACCTCTGAGCCACCAGGGAGTTACCACATATAACCTTTTTCCATGAGAAAGTGGAAGCCAGTGATTATCAACTGAAAGTTATGTAGTAGTCTGCTGGAGCAGGAAACAGCAACCCACTCCAGTATTCTTGCCTGGAAAATTCCACGGACAGAGGAGCTTGGTGTGTTCCATGGGGTTGCAAAGGGTTGGATATGACTGAGTGACTGAGCACAGCACATGTAGTAGTCTGGAAAAATATTTGAAAAGGTTAAACATAATTAGGGATATAGCCATCCATTCTGTTTTTTTCCAACATCTTTGACAATTATAGAATTCATACAATGATAGTTTTCCTTCCTTTGGTTTATACTTCCAAATTGTTTGGTCATCTTAAAGTTATTCTTGATTATTAACTGTCCTCCCCCTCCCCTCTCCTGTCCTATACCTGCCTCTTCAGGATTCACTGTTGCAGTAAAGGGCAGCTTCACTCATTGGTTGTTTCTGTATTCCATGTTTAATTCCAGATCTATTTGTTTCTGTATTTAAGGTCTTAAACCATATCCTGAATCTGTTCATTTCTCATTCTCTGTACAGTTATGCCTTAGACTGGTCCCCTACCAGCTCTTACCTGGATCACCGCAGTGGTAGTCTTCTAACTGGCCTCTTCTCCCACTTTTGCACCATTAGTCTCTTCTCCTATAGCCTTTTACTCAAGGCTTTTTAACAGTTTCTAATTCATTCAGATTCAACAGTACATGAATCGTGAACTTGCAGATGTTCAAGCTGGATTTAGAAAAAGCAGAGGAATCTGTATGCAGGTCAAGAAGCAAGTTAGAACTAGACATGGAACAACAGACTGGTTCCAAATCGGGAAAGGAGTATGGCAAGGCTGTATATTGTGATCTTGCTTATTTAACTTATATGCAGAGTACATCATGCGAAATGCTGGGCTGGATGAAGCACAAGCTGGAATCAGGATTGCTGGGAGAAATATCAATAACCTCAGATATGCAGATGACACCACCCTTATGGCAGAAAGTGAAGAACTAAAGAGCCTCTTGATGAAAGTGAAAGAGGAGAGTGAGAAAGTTGGCTTAAAACTCAACATTCAGAAAGCTAAGAGCATGGCATCTGGTCCCATCATTTCATGGCAAACAGATGGGGAATCAATGGAAACAGTGACAGACTTTATTTTGGGGGGCTCCAAAATCACTGCAGATGGTGACTGCAGCCATGAAATCAAAAGACGCTTGCTCCTTGGAAGAAAAGCTATGACCAACCTAGACAGCATATTAAAAAGCAGAGAGATTACTTTGCCAGCAAAGGTCCATCTAGTCAAAGCTATGGTTTTTCCAGTGGTCATGTATGGCTATGAGAGTTGGACTATAAAGAAAGCTGAGCATTGAAGAATTGATGCTTTTGAACTGTGGTGTTGGAGAAGACTCTTGAGAGTCCCTTGGACTCAAGGAGATCCAACCAGTCCATCCTAAAGGAGATCAGTCCTGGATATTCATTAGAAGGCCTGATGCTGAAGCTGAAATTCCAATACTTTGGTCCCCTGATGCGAAGAGCTGACTCATTTGAAAAGACCCTGATGCTGGGAAATATTGAAGGCAGAAGGAGAAGGGGATGATAGGGGATGAGATGGTTGGATGGCGTCACTGACTCGATGGACATGAGTTTGAGCAAGCTCTGGGAGTTGGTGATGGACAGGGAAGCCTGGCGTGCTGCAGTCCATGGGTCACAAAGAGTCAGACATGACTGAGTGACTGAACTGAACTGCACTGAATCCATTCAGAATAAAATTGTCTTCACCATCGCTCACGAGACCCTTGCCTATCTCTGACTTTATCTCCCATCACTCCTCACCATCACTGAACTTCAAGCATTCTGATCACACTAGCCCTCTTGCTGTGAACTCTATTTGCAAAACATACTCCTATCCTAGAGCTTTTGCATTTACTCTTCTCTCTGCTAGAAATATTTTTTCTCTAGCTATTCGGAATGTTCTCTGACTTCTTAAAGGCCCTGCTCAAATGTTCCCTCACCAATGGCCTTCTCTGATTACCCAGTCTCTGGAAATTTCTATTCCTTTACCGTGCTTTGTGTTATAGTACTTTTATCTGTCGTCATGTTTGCTTATTGATTGTCTTTTCCTAAATAGAATGTAAGTTTCATGAAAACAAGGTTTTTTATTTCCTTTATTCTGAGTGCCTTAAACAGTACCCAGCATATAGATGGAGAACAAATGAATGTGAAGAGCTGTGTAATTGTCTGTGTCCCCATTTTCCCTGGGCTTTCAGAAAGAGCCAACTGGAAACTCATCTGTGCTTGGTGCAGTTGGACCTTGTGTCCTTGTGGAAAAGAGGAACTTAAGTAAAAAGAAATTCTTAAAAGGTTAAATAACATGGATCTGTTGCTGACACAGCTTCTCAGAATTAATATTTTCCTGTTGGAATTCTTATGCTGCTAATTTGACCATGAGAGTTTTAGGAAAAAGCATTTATATGTTTCTTTTGGCATGTATGCCCCTAGGTTTTGGGGCTACTTGAAAATTTATTTACTTTATGTAATGGATTTAATCTGTTTTCAGAGATGCTGATGATAAACACAAGCTTATAACTAAAACAGAAGCAAAACAAGAATACCTTCTGAAAGATTGTGATTTAGAAAAAAGAGAACCAGCGCTTAAATTTATTGTGAAGAAGAATCCTCATCATTCACAGTGGGGTGATATGAAACTCTACTTAAGATTGCAGGTCTCTAATAAGTTATATTCAGTCATTTAAAATCTTGGTTTAGGTGATGTTTTAACAACGAACTAGCTATTATTAGTTTAGTTTTTACTTACCGACTTAAAAAGATCCTGTTGTTTTATTGTTTTGCGTGAGTCATAGTCATACATAATGACATTAAATAACATGTTTACTTATTATGTTTTTTGATGTAGCACTTTGGAGCAAATATATTACTTTTGAGTCATGTTAGAAGTACAGTTTGGAAACTACAGAAAGCTTGAAGTAGAGATGTCAGCCCGTGTTTCCCTTGCCCACCCACCCCTCAAATAAAATCATAAAAAAAAAATTCAGGAATTTCCCAAATGCCTAGAATCTAACTCCAGTTTTCTTCATCTATCTCAGAATGGCACAGATACCATAATCCTCTTTTTCATGCCGTTATGTGAAAAATACCGGGAGGCATTGCTTTAGAGCATGGTTTGATTGGAATATACTAGAACATCCTGTGTGTTCTAATAACGAAGCCACGTGTAAAACCAAATGTATACTGAATTTTCACTAAGTATTAGACACTGTTGATTAAAAGATTCACTGTTATGTACCACTGAAAATGAAAAAAAAATACTGGTATTTAGACAAACCCAGTGGAGAAGGAAAGGGCAACCCACCCCAGTGTTCTTGCCTGGAGAATCCCAGGGACGGGGGAGCCTGGTGGGCTGTCATCTCTGGGGTCGCACAGAGTCGGACACGACTGAAGTGACTTAGCAGCAGTCCTCTCTTATCACTTGGTGCTTTTATTTTACTGAACTAATGTCATTAGACTTACTGTAGTTTTTTTTTTTCCCCTTTTGCTATAAGTCATGCTTGTGTGTACTTAAAAAGGAAAATGCAGCTACCACAGATTTATTAAGGTATTCCTAAACTTCCTTACATTCAGAGTCCAATTCTTCTGAACCACTTTTTGACTCAGTTGCTAAAATACCATTAAGTACATTAGTGATGCAGCATTTTCAGGGATGTTAAATTGTGGAAAATGTGATATTAGAATTTATGAAATAACAGTATATATCACTTTGTGTTAAGAAATTTCAGTTTGGCTTTATTGATGGACATTTTGGTCCCCTTAACATATTGAGAGAGATACCTTGAGCAAGTTCTCAGTGTGTATATTATTTCCCTAAATGTAAATAAATGTTTGCAAGGAGTATTTCTATGTATATACTCTTTATAATATTTAATATATTATGTATTATAGATATATAAAATTCAAAGGTTTTAAACTAGAATAAAGACTTTTTAGATCATTCAGCTACAAAAGTTTAAAAAAATTCATATTTTGAAGATCAAAAATTAGTTGAATGGATGTAAACTGTTATTGATTCAGAAGTAGAGTAGCATTGATTGATTTCCTATGATGGGAGATTTTTAGAGATGACCTCATATTTAGATCTGCTATGGCTAATTGGTTAGCAATTGTTTTTTTTGGTGATCCTGCCAAAATTCATCAAATTTTTGATTCATGTGAATACAAAAAAGCAATTGCACTCAGAGGGCAGCTTTATTTATATATACACAGGCATCCCTGGTTCTATTGTGCTTCACAAATACGTAATCTGATTCATCATTTATTTACTGAGGGTTTGATAAGTTTAGATATAGATATTATTAGAGTTTTTTTCTTATCAGTATTTAAGATCTTTTAAATTTCAAATAAATATTTATAAAGTTTCACTTGATTATTCTTTGAGACCTATGGATTTAATAATTATAACTATTTTACAGCAATGAATCACAACTAATTTAAATATGGATTCTGTATTTCAGATTGTGAAGAGGTCTCTTGAAGTTTGGGGTAGTCAGGAAGCATTAGAAGAAGCGAAAGAAGTTCGACAGAAAAATCGAGAAAAAATGAAACAGAAGAAGTTTGATAAAAAAGTAAAAGGTAAGTGGCTGCATTTACATCATGAAGGACTGTGCTCTACTGCTTTGCAAAAAGCCTTTAGCTAAGTTCTTCCAGTTTAAAGATATAATTGAATTTTATTTTTTTCCCCATAAATTTAAGAACAAAAGGCTTAAAGTTTGGGTAGGTTGGTGTTTGAGAGTCTTAAGTCCAAATTTCACAATACTGCGATTCTAAAAAAGCATGTAAGCCCTCATCTTAAAGTGAATCATAGTTTTGTATAGGAATGGTAGTAGGGTCAGGGATGTGCCTCTGGTTAAAGATTTGGCATTAGTTCAGTCTTGAATATGACCCGCAGGGTTATCCAAAGTGAGATTTCTACCAGGAAACCTCTCTAATTGCTTAACGTGAAGGAGCGATGTCTTTAAGTCTTAGTCATCTAACTTCACAACTAGAAGGTGCCTTCTAATGTCAGATAGTCTGTCTAATCATTTTTATTTTTATATGAAAAAAAGTTCTGGAAAGGTAGAGTGACTTGTTACATAGTTTCTGGAAAGTTGGGACTGGAGCCAAGATGTCATGACTGAGAGTCTGCATTCATTCCTCTGACCATACATCTGTCTATCTGTGTTACTCTCCATTCCTTTGTCCATCTGCCTCTGTATTTATTTGTCCATCCATCCATGCATATGTGCAGAAGTCTGTCTATCCATCTGTCCGCCAGTGTATCCAACAGTTACTATGTCCCAAGCACTGTGCTGATACAAATGCTGAAATCACAGGTTATCAGAGGAGAAAAACTGGTAAAGTCGTCATCATGTGGTAAATACTGTGACAGTGATGAGCATAAGCTGTTAGAGGAGCGCAAAGAGCACTTGTTGCTGTGGCACAGAAGCCCCAAAGAGAGTCTTAAGTAAGTAGGCATAAATGTTCTTCAGTAACCAGAGTCCCACTCTGGTGTCTAGTTTATATAGATAGCATGTATTCTGTGTATATACAGGGTTATACATATACTAAATCGATCCATTTAAAATGAGTATTTTAGCCATCATAAGTAATTTTGCTTATTTTTTAGGATTTAGAAGAGGTTTTGGAGGGTGAATGAAGATAGCTGAGATGTCTTAAAAACAAAAGAGCAAAAAAAAAATTGAATGTCAGCGTACTTTGTTTCTTCTTATTGTGAGGGACTGCTTTCCACCTTTTCAGTATAAGAGTAATTCATGTGCAGTACAGAGAAGTTAGAAAACTACAAAGAACTTATAGCCCATAATTATACTACCCAGAGACAGTCATCAGTAACAGTTTAATGTCTGTTTTTCCAGTTCTTTTTTATGCATAGGCCCTTACATTTTTTTTTTATAAAAATGGAAGCACCATTGGACATTTATGAAATTCATAAAGTTTATCGATCCTTTATCTCTGTATCTCAGTTTCTTCAACTATAAAAATGATGATAATACCACCCACCATATAAAAGTTTTTGTAAGGAATCAATGAGACATTATATGTAAGTTGCTTAGACAAGAACTAGGGCAGAGTGATATCCCGTAGGTAATATTACTGTGCGATATTATACCTGTTATAAGAACGTGGCAGCTCTGCATGTGCTGCTTTAGAAGAGCACTCTTTAGAGAAAAGTTTCATTTTTTCCCCCATAGATACGATATAATGGAGGCAGGTAAAAAATTCACTTATATATCCTTGGACTTGTTCATATATTTATCAGTTATTACTTTATTCTTTGATTATGGGATGGGAAGAAGAGTTAGGTGTGTTTCAGGTTTCCAATTTGACATTCTTAATTTTGATTACAAATGAAAATTTTGATATATAAATTGATTGACTTAACAGTGAAGAATAAAAATCAAAGTTGAATTTAAAAGAAGTTAAGACATAATCTCATGATAAATACATCTTTATATAAATTATAGTTACTTAACATACTTCCTAAATCAGAGAGTAAGCACATTTTTCTTTCTTTGTAGAGAGCTTTCCTATAGCATACTGTGCCATGTAAGAGGATTTCATTGAAGGATCATCCCCACATTGGCCACTGCTGTACCACCATCTTCCAAAATACCTGTGGGGCCAATTGAGAGGATTTGGAAAGGCTTCTTTTGAATTTGGTCCTTTTCTTTAATCTCTTCCATGTTTTACCCCAAGCCTTCCTCTCTTCCAGCATCAGGGAATCCCTTGATGGGAGGGGTAAGGTAACAGAAGGTACCTTAAGGGGTGTGAAAGAGGAGGGCATATTTATAGACTAATCATATATCAGCCTAAGGCTTTTGTTAACTCCAGCTCCTTGAATCTTTTCAGCTCTTCCCTTTCAGCTGCCTCTTTAAACCACTTCCCCATGGTCTTTTGGCATAGACAATAATATACAGATAAAGGAATTAGGAACTTGTACCTTCAGAGTAAAATACTTTTTGAAAAGGGTCTGTCTGTAATTTTACTTAGATACTGTTTCTGTAGTTTGGTCAAGATGTTCACTAAAGGCGGCTGAATTCTGATAATTTGACAACAAAAGGCATCTGTTTAATTTCTTTATTTTTTTAATAAAACAGTTCTATTAAGATATTCACACCTACTAAATACCATGATTAGAACATTTCTTTCAAGATTTACACAATTAGCCTAGATAATTTTTTTTAAAAGTATAAACTCAAATATAATTGGCTATATTTCTCACTATGTTAAATTTCTGCTATTAACCACCAGATGAAGTACTATGCATTTTCCTCATCCTTGAAGAGTTTGGATTTTCCCTGAAGTTTTTCCTGGAGCTCTTAAGACTGGTTTCTTTAGTTTATTCCTTGTTTGGATGAAGCATGTTTTTTGAGGAAATTTTTCCAAGTGGTTACTAGAGGGGTATATTTTCCAAGACCCTGTTAACAAATCTAAGAATGTTTTTCTGTTTCTCTTGCATTTGAAAACCTGAGTTCCCTCTGAGTTGTATAAGCATTGTTCCATTGTCTTCTGGTGTTTAATGTGCAGAGGTCAATGCCGTGCCTTCTTTAATTATGGCTTCTTCTTGTTGATTTGCTTTAGAAGTTGGTGGATATGTTCCTGTCCTCCTGACTAGGCCACAGAGGGCTGAGAGTGGAGTAGACACTGTAGAGATTAGAAACAAGGAGCTTACTATGCAGTTTGCTCAGAAGGCTCAGGACAGAGAGGAATAAAAGCAAGTCTAAAAGTTTTCTTAGTTGAAAGAATTGGAACCTGGTTCCTCTTGATCTTCTGATTTTGATCCACAAAGAAGCTGACACAAAGTTTACTTCTTTATAGAAAGGTAAGAGATTACATTTACCTGCTTTAGAATATGGTCTTCTACTTTAGCAATTTGAGAAAGAATTGATCTTAACTAGAGAAGAAAATTATAGATGGTATATAAGGGGGGTGTGTGTGTGTGTGTGTGTCTGTATAAATTTAGATAAAGTGAAAGAGAATTTTCTCATTGGCAAATTCAAATTGTTCAAATTCGCATTGACTCTCTTAGATCTGAGAAGGCAGAAGTAGAAATGATGGCATTACTGGTGCTTAGTTTAACTAGATTTTTATAAAGGCAATGTGTGTTGGCCTTGATATTGGATGGAAACTTTGGTGCAAATACACAGAACATTCTGGGTTTGGATGGCTCCTTTCCACAGATAAGGTGGCTGTAAAGTTTTTCTTTAAAGTTATACTCAGCTTTCTCTTAATACTGGTAGAGGTTCAGTTCAGTTCAGTTCAGTCGCTCAGTCGTGTCCGACTCTTTGCAATCCCATGAATTGCAGCACGCCAGGCTTCCCTGTCTATCACCAACTCCCGGAGTTCACTCAGACTCAGGTCCATTTAGTCTTCTTAAAAAAAAAAAAAAAAAAAAAGGATTAATTTTCATTGTTTGTTAGTGTGCACTTTTTTTCCCCAAAAGAAGTGGGTAAGAAAATCCCATGTGGGGCTCCTTCTCAGTTTGTGAAAAATACCTGGTGGCTCAGACGGTAAAGCGTCTGCCTGCAATGCGGGAGACCAGGGTTCGATCCCTGGGTCGGGAAGATCCCCCGGAGGAGGAAATGGCATCCCACTCCAGTACTTTTGCCTGGAAAATCTCATGGACAGAGGAGCCTGGTGGGCTCCAGTCCATGGGGTCGCAAAGAGTCGGACACGACTGAGCGACTTCACTTCCACTTTTTTCACTTTCTCACTTTCTCAGTTTGTGAACATTTTACGTTCTGGGCCTGTGGTTATATTTATGGATATTTTGGGGCTTCTCGGAAGAGTTTGAAAGACAGAGTTTCCTATCCTTGGTTTCTGGAGGACAAAGATCAAAGCTTCTTAAGTTTTGTTATTTCTTGGCGATTTTTCCCCCTCTAGTTACTGGTGGGCACCCTGTGTCAAAACTTCCTGCCCTCCCATCAGGTATTTAGCTGTACGTGGTCTCCCTCCACTAATTATTTTATTGTAAGTCTACCTCCTAAGCAGCTCTGGGCTTCTTTGAATACAGGCTGCCTCTTTTGCAAAATTAAGATATTAAGCTGGATGAAATACAAATTTTAGAGTGGTATAAAATATATTTTTCACTGAAACAAGCATTTAGGGGAAAATGCCTTTGGGTAAAAAATAGAAGCGGTCTCTGAAGCTAATCAGTAGTAGCAAGACTGATGGTTACCATGAACATTTTTGTAACCTTCCAAGAGAAGTAGTCCACAGTTTGCTGTGTTGTGAAATTCTAGGCCAGCAGGACCAGGAGGTGGCAACATGGCAAACTGCTGTTCTGTTCGCCAGTCTCAGGCTTTCAGGCCTGCTTGGCACATCCCTTTCCACCCCCAGGGTTTCCCTAGCTCTCCTGAGGCCTAGCAGACCTTTTCTCACTCTTCTGAAGTCTCTGACCTTACTACCCTCTTTTCAATCTCAGCAGTAGTAGTTGACCTCTACTTTCCTAAGTTTTAAGTTGCTTAAATGAAGTAATGTGAAAAGCTATTACTAATCTGTAATCAAACAAATGTTTTATTTCACCAGATGTTGACATTTTTCCACTTGCTTTTTTCTCTTTCGTTCACACACATATTTTGCTGAACCATTTAAGAGTTATTTGGAGACATTGTGATTCTTAATACTTCAGCATTTATCTACTATAAATGAGGACATTTTTCTACTGACTAGAAAATACCACACTCAAACTGTACATTAATACAACACTGTTACCCAGTATATAATCTACATTGTCTTTCCCCAAGTGTTCCAATGTCCTTTATAGCTTTTCAGTTGTTGGATCCAGGGGCCTGTCAAGGATGATGCATATCCAGAGTCTCTTTTTTTCCTCAGCCTTTTTCTTTTACAATTTTTGAAGAGTCCAGGCTACCCATTTTCCGAAATGTCCCTCCATTTTATTAGCAGCTTGTTTCCTCGTGATTGTATTTGGATCAGTCACCTCAGGAGATGCGTGGTATCACTGCAGTATCTGCCAGATTTCCCCATTATAAAGGTACCCTTTCCCCTTTATAATTAATAGGAAATCTGTGGGGTGACTCTTAACACTATGTGAATTTCTCATTCCTTAAGTTTCATTCAGTGGTTTTAGCACACAGGTTGAATCTTGTCTGAGTCAGTTATTATTAGGGTAAATATAAATGGTGACTTTCTATTTCTGTTATTTCTACAGTTCTTATTTGGTTTCTTTTGGAAAGAAGAGCTTTTTTTAGTAGCAGTTGGAACCAGGATTCTTATTCTCAAGTCAGTGGTACAGTGTGTCCACTCCTTGTTGTTTAGTCACTTAAGTTATGTCTGACTGCAACATCAGGGACCGCAGCACGCCAGGCTCCTCTGTCCTCCACGATCTCCAGGAGTTTGCTCAAGTTCGTGTCCATTCAGCCAGTGATGCTATCTAACCATCTTATCCTCTGCCAGCCCCTTCTCCTTTTGCCTTCAGTCTTTCCCAGTATTAGGGTCTTTTGCAATGAGCTGGCTCTTCATGTCGGGTGGCCAAAGTATTGCAGCTTCAGCAGTAATCCTTCCAGTGAATATTCAGGGTTGATATCCTTTAGGATTGATTGATTTGATCTCTTTACCATCCAAGGGACTCTCAAGAGTCTTCTCCAGCACCACAATTTGAAAGCATCAGTTCTTTGGTGCTCAGCCTTCTTTATGGTTCACTCTCACACCTGTACGCAATTACTGAAAAAACCATGGCTTTGACTATACGAACCTTTGTTGGCAAAATGATGTCGCTGCTTTTTAATATGCTGTATAGGTTTGTCTCCACCCACAGTGATTTTGGAACCCAAGAAACAAAATCTGTCATTTCTTCCACTGTTCTCCCTTCTGTTTGCCAAGAACTGATGGGACTGGATGCCATGATCTTTGTTTAACGTGTTTCAAGCCAGCTTTTTCACTCTTTCACCCTCAAGAGGCTGTTTAGTTCCTCTTCACATTCTGCAATTAGAGTGGTATCATCTGCCTATCTGAGGTCATTATTTCTCCTGGCAATCTTGATTCCAGCTTGTGATTCATCCAGCCTGGCATTTCACATGATGTACTCTGCGTATAAATTAAACAAGCAGGGTGACAGTATATGGCCTTGTTGTACTCCTTTCCATTATTCATCTTAATGCCCAAATTTTGCCAGTGGACGTCCCTTCAATGTAGCTCCTGTCTTTTAAAAAATGTTTTTATTTGGAAATGATTTCAAACTTACATAAAATTGCAAGGATAAGAATGGTACAAGGGACACCCATATATTCTTCACCTAGATTTACCTATTATTGACACTTCATGCCATTTGCATTCTCTCTGCACATTTCTTTTTCTGAACCGTTTAAGAGTAGGTTGTGTACATTGCCAGCCTTTTTTATCCCTAAATACTACAAATGCGAATTTCCTAAGAATAGAAAGATTGTCTTATGAAAGTATAGTATCTATATTTTTACTTAGTCATCCAATTATGTCCTGTGTAGTTTAATCAGTTTAGTATAAAATCTAGGCTAGGACCAGGTATTGGCTTTAGGTACCAAGTCTTTCTAAATTTCTTTATTCTGGAGTATTTTCATAGCCTTATCGTTTATGACACTGGCATTTTTGAAGAAGTCTTTCCCCTTCCTCTATCTTTTTTACAGTAGTATTTTCCATGTGGGGTTTTTCTGATGTTTCCTGATGGTCAGATTCAGGTTATTCATTTCAGGTTGGATAGTACACAACTGATGTGACTTTTCCAGGGTATCATGTCTGGAGGCATGTGATATCCATCTGCCCTTAGTGGTGATGTATTTATTTTTTATTAGATAGGCAAAAGTCCTGTAAGACCATGTAAGTGCCTGCTTCTGTTCAACACTCCCCTTAAGTTTAGCATCCATCCATGGGTGGTTCTTGCCTGAACCTAGGATGATGGTTGCAAAAACTGTTTTCTAACTTCAGCACTCATTCCACATTTAACAAGTTGGAAGTCAGCCCTGATAGCATCCTCTCCCCTACTTATTTTTTACTGGTATGGATTCATTAATTCCTGTTCTTCTCAGTGGCTTTTGGTTAATTTCTGTCCTCAATTATTTTGGTGGTCAAATTGCCTCAGATTTGGGCCAACAGAAATATCTCCAGACTAGCTCTTGTGTCCTTTTGGCATGTCTTCATCATTCTTTGAGCACATCTTTCTAGCTCAAAATACACATATATGTATCAGTTCAGTTGAGTCACTCCGTTGTGTCTGAGTCTTTGCAGTGTCCATCGAGTCAGTTATGCCATCCAACCATCTCATCCTCTGTCATCCCCTTTTCCTCCTGCCTTCAATCTTTCCCTCCTGCCTTCAATCTTTCCCAGCATCAGGGTCTTCTCCAATGAATCAGCTCTTCACATCAGGTGGCCAATATATATACATTATATATCTATAATGTATGAGTTCACACCCAGTTCTAATCCAAAATTTAGGGTTTATTCTGGTTTTCTCCCTTTCCTTATTTGTAACTCCTTTCTCTGACAGTCAGAATCCTGATTTCCCTTATCCTTTATAATATGTGTAGTTCTTTGATTGGTGCTCCTGAATGTAACTAATTCCCCTTCATGTCTGCCTCCTCTCTAGGAGACCCTCCTTATTTAGCTTGGGCTCTGCCCACCCTACCACAGATGCTCACTTTACCTGTTACTCCTCATGGCTTTAGGTCTAGATTTTTCAGGTGGAGAAAGAAGTGGCAAAAAAGGAGACAGCAGGTTTTTATTAAATTTTTTTATTACTTCCTTTCTAGCACAAGTCTTTTCAGGACTGTCTAGTGAGTATTAAAGACAGGCTTTGTTCCTGTCGTTATAGACCTTGAGAGGTTAGTTGAAGAATGGGAAGAAAAGCCATAAAGTCAGAGTAAAACATTATGTTCAGTTGTGACAATTATGGACAGTAAGGTAGATTTTTGTTAAGTATTCTTTTAGTGTTAAGAAAACAATTTTCTTCTCTCTCAATTTCACAGAATGCTCAAATGGGGCAGAGGTTAGCTTAGTGATTGGCATGCAGTCACATTTTGAGGGATTTTCTTCATTGGGTAGTAAAGGAAAAGTGGCTGGAATAATCAGAACGAAGTTGAAAAGTAGGTATTGGAACTTGAACAGAAACATCTTCTTGTCATTATCTGAAACCATGAGGCATCTGTGCAGTTCTGGTTAGCATACTATTTTAAAAATATCCCACTTTTAAAATAAAATAAGGTTCTTCAGAATATGGGAGGATACAGGAATAAAGATTAGAGTTTAGACCATGATAAACTATCATGAAGTGTACGCACTGAAGCTTGAAAGCAGCCTGAAGTAGAGCGCTTTTCATACCGGAAGTGTATGAAAAGGCAGCGCATCTTAGTGGTGAAGAACATGGACTGAGCTGGACTGTGCCTCTGCCTGTTTGACCTTAGGCACAACTTATGTAACCTCTCTGTGCGCTAGTTTTCTCATCTGTAAAATTGGGAAGATAGTTGTACTTATTACAAAGTGTTGTGAGGATTGAATGTGTTTAAATAAAGTACTTAGAACAGTGCCTGATACACAGCCTTATTTGTTTGCTTATCCGTATGATATAGTAAAGGCTAAACATAAAAAGATTCAAGTGGTATTTTGATACTACTTGCAGTAAAATGGATTAAAGAAAATGTGTGATTACTTGGTGTACTTTGATTTTTAAGGTTGAGATTATAGAAGGTAATGATCATACTCTCCCTTAGGTAGGGCAGCCATCAAAGACAATGCTGGATCATTGGTCAGAGTAGAAAAAATTTGCTTTTTTTATTCATTAAACCAGAAACTGAGATGTTATTAGCTTATTTTCTAATTAACACAAAGCATTTGGTAACATGCAGTGTGAACTTTATAATGTCCTGGTTGCTTTTCAGAGCATCCAACACAATTCAATTCTTTGTGAAAATGCTGTTTTGTATGATGTAGTAGGAAAAGTTCTCAACAATTGAAATACATGACCTGGGTTCCCCTGCTATTCATTGTTCAGTTTTCCTACTTGCAAAATAAAATGAAGTAAAACAACTCTATAGTTCTTTCCAGCTCTTAGTAGCCAGTGATTCTTTTCTTTGTTGTACTTTGTAACAATTACTGTAACAATTACAATTTGTCTCCTAAAATACTGCTGTCATTCCATAAAATAAAGAATTCAGTAGATATAAGGTCAGTTGCAGAAGCAGCTTTTCTAAGATGAAACAGCAGAGTGGCTGGGTTCTTGGCTTTCTAGTTTTCTTGCAGTTTGACTTGCCTCTTAGAGAAGTGGCTCCTGACTATGAGGAACTTAAATCCTTATCCTCAGTCGTCCCAGCTGATTCCCCTCTCATTCTTTGGCATCCTGTTTTCCATAGTCAGCTGCTTAAACTATTCTTTGCCTGTCTTCTGAATCTAGTTTCTTGCTGTTCTTCTAATCCACATAACTCCATTTCTGAACCTCCTGTTTCAAACTAAAACCAACAGTGACTTGAAAGATTCCACAGACCAAACTAGTGAGCTAGGAAAGTAGGCTTGCCAAAACTGTATCATTAGTTTTGACTTGTTATAAAATTAAGGCATAAACCATATTCGGTTAAACACAGCTGAAAAGCAATGGACTTTTAATTCAGCTGAATAGCACCACTGAACAATTGGCTTTTATTTTTTCCTTAGAATTACGGCGAGCAGTAAGAAGCAGTGTATGGAAAAAGGAAACAGCTGCTCATCAACATGAGTATGGGGCTGAAGAAAAGCTAGAGGATGACATGTACCGGAAGACTTGTACTGTGTGTGGCCATGAACTGACATATGAGAAAATGTGATGTTAAGTGATCTGTTCTACAGTGTGGAAATTTAGATTGGTCCTGTTCAAAATTCACCAAAATGTAAAGTCTTCACAAATGAATGAAACACTTGTATAAATAATGCTCCAATAATTATGTATGTTATGGCTTAACAGCAAGTTTCAGTTAAGGTCCAGCAGGTCTGGTGGGCAATACACTGAGTGTGTGACCATTTTTTCTATAATAAGGCTGGGAGCTGAGCAATAGAATGGGTTTAAAAGTGTTAGCTTAGAGCTAAAACTGAGAAATAACGACCAAGGCAAACCCTCGATTGAGGTTAAGAGGAAGAGCTTTTAGCAGTAAAGGCAAAAGCTGGCCGAGCTGGATTCATATCCCAGGAACCAGCAGGGATGGTGGTAGACCACTGCACCCCAGACCCTGGGCCAGGTCTTCTAGACCATGTCTGTCTCTAAGTCAGGGTGCGAGGGAGCTTTGCTGGGACAAGTTTTCTGTATCCTTAGGGTTTATGATAGATCTTAATATCAGTGTCTGGATATCCCTTTTCAAATCTGGGTAAAATAGAAAAACATCTAAACTGTTTGTTGATCAAAGGTAATGATAACTTGTTAACATTTGCTGAGCATGTTCCATGTGTCATGCAAACAAACACTATGCAAAGTGCCTTACAGGTATTCTCATGTAACCCTGGGAGGGAAGACCGCTTGCTTCTATGTTTATGTAGCACTTCTAAAGGAATGGTAACCTACAACCTGACATCACCCCAGACATTTGGATCAAGTTTCAATAGTCGAATATTACCCTATCTTGTCAAATGGGTTACAAGGTAGTTACCTGGTAAGAGCAATTGATCCCAAGTGCTTGATTAACGGGTGTATGCATTTTTTTTTTTTTTATAAAAACAAATTCAAGATAGATAATTTCAAGTTGTTCTTTGACAGGACTTTTTATCTTACTGCTACAAATAGGAAGTTTTTATACATTTTCATGTTTTTCTTCAGATCAGCTCTTGGAGATTATGCTTGAAGAAGGGCAAAAGTCAAAACAAGTCAAAGCCAAAGACTTGAAACTGTAATTACTAATTGTTCCTCTATAAGTATTCAATACAGAAATGTCTAATATGTTTTTCGAATGTTGATTTTTTTCATGTGCTATGCTGAATATTACAGCTCAGTAAAAACCAATTCTGAATGGGCAGCAAGACCTTCTTTGGACTAAACAAAAAGCTTCCAGCAAGTAATTAGGGGTTCAGGCTGCTGACCACTGCATTGGGAGATAAGGAACCCTTGAACCACCACATGGACATAGTTTCAGATTCCATTTACTAGCTGTGGACCTTGGGTAAGTTATTCAGTGGGCCTGTTTTTATCTGTCATATAGGCATAATAATCTAATGACTGTCATGATGATTAAATATGGCAAATCTATAGCAAATGACACGTAAGTTATTAATGAGCATGTATTATCGAGACCAGTATAGCTAAGACTTGTCTCCTTGAGGTGGGCTTCCAGTCAGTCGCTCTTTACCTTCATCAATTTAAGACAGTCCTGGTGTCCAGATATCATTGACAGCCAGATATGCTCTACTCAGGTCGCCAAGTTCTGTCCTCATCATTCATTTTCGGATATAACTGTAGATTATTAGTAAGTTATAGAAATCACTGCTAAGTACTTTTCAGGAAAAGCAAGCAAACTTTATCTTCATTTGAAGTGCTGAGTAATTCCTGTGAGATTTAGAGTCAAGGAAAACAAAAATTATGTTTACTTGGACAAAAGCATGTTAAATGGCATCAGTGTAGTTTAATATTGATTTATTGCAAGGTGCGATGTACAGTGTGACGTGCCATTCTTTTGTCTCTGGGAGCTTCATTTTTGGGGAGAGCAATTGTTGAATGTTTGTTTCTTCAGAATTCAATCTCTGGTTTGGTTTTTCCATACACCTAGTTTGCCAGACTGGATCAGAGCAGGGTCACATCAGTGAGCAGTTGTTAGAAGCAACCATTACATGTGAAGAGAGGGTCTAAGAGAAAGGAGGTGGATCAAGTAAAAGTGTAAATAGCCACACTTTGCAATACATTATGAAAGGATCACAAAGCAGCTTCAGGGTCAAAGTTACCAAAGCCTTAAATGGTTATCCTTTAGCTTCTTGAGGACAGGAGCTGTTTCTAACTCATTACATAGTTTGTGGGAAGGAGGAACAGGATAAACAAAAGAACATTAGCTAAGCGCTTGGCTTTTAGTTCCTGCCAGTAACTTGCCGTGCACCTGTAATCTTGTGATTATTTGTCTTAAATGGTATGGTGTTTTAAAATCCTAGGAATTTCCATCTACTGAGTAGACTATATTCTGTAGCCATTAAGTATATGGTAAACCAAAGAGACCCCATATATTATGCACCATAAACTTATGATGTACAAAGTTTAAAAAAAACACCTATATTGTATAAATGAACAAAGCTACTTCAGTTGTGGGATTATTGCTAAATTTTTTCAAAGGTTCAATTAAATAAAAACTAAAAATGCTAGAAATGTGGAATGTCAGATAACCCCTTGTTATTTTACAATGTACTTTTCTTATCTTAGTTAAGCCTCAACACCATATAGGAAACAGGTTTAGGAATTAGTAGTTACTTGGACCAGATTCCACAGAAATAAAATCCAAACCTACATCTAACACTAGGCATTAGTCAGTCTAGCTACTTCTAAGTCACAATTTAACACGAAATTCACTATATGAGCTGGGATAGATCTGTCTCAGATTTGAGATCACCAGATATTCTAAGATGATAATTCCAAACTTGTCTGCATATTGCAATTACCTGGGAGCCTTAAGAACTACCAGATATGTCTGTGTTTGAAAGACTGTGGTTTAATTATTAATTTAAAAATAACTTTAGAGAGCCCCAGGTGATTTATGTTCAGATTTAGGAATTGCTACTCTGGTAACTTTTTAAATAGTATCTTAAAAATACTACAGTAATTAAAAGTATTTTGAAAAGAAAATTTCAGATGGAGGTATTTTACAAAGAAACCACTAAAGTAGACTGAGATGATAAATCATGAAATACCAAAAGTTTAAAAAACATTTTTAGTTTTATTTCAGCCATGTTAGGTTATTACCCACGAGCTGTGAAAAGCTATGCTACTTGATAATAAATTCATCAGTTCTATATACTACTTGGTAAATAAGCTTGACCCTCTAGTGTTTCACATACCTCATATTAGTTATCTTTTGTGCCTTAAGGAGAAAAAAAAATCAGAGAAAAGTTGTATTTGTCACATATATGATACATCCTATGTATTATCACATTATTGTCATTAGGGAATATCTGCTTTTTAGGGGAAACTAAGGGTAATCAATACCATATTTCTTCACTGTCCTCCTCTCTCTGTTTCTTTCAGAAAGTGACAGGATGCTACAAGAAAGCAAGCATTCAAACAATCAAAAATAAGACAGATTATTTTGAGATCTTTTAAAAAAATCTTGAAAGGGAAAAAAAAAATGACCCTTAGGCCTGCAGGGCACAGAACTGCTGGAACACAGCCAGGATGTGAGGGTCTAATTCAGCAGTGAAGAGCAGGTTCTCCAGGGTCACCATGTACTGCTGGATTATTTGGTGATGCTGTAGACACAGAAAAGGGCGTAAATGTTTAGGTTAGGAAAATAGCACATAAGCAATCTCAGAGAAGATTCCCCTAAAGCCCACCCACATTGTGGAGTGATGCAAAAGAGCAGAGAAAAAAGTGGTTTAACTGGTAGGAATAACAACCCTGGAAAACCCGAATATTGAGAAAATGTAGGGGGAAACGAAAAAGAAAAAAATGATGGTCAATAATTTAAAAATTCAGTTCTGGTCTGTTTCTATGCAACTCATAATTCAAAGCAGTGGCAGCACCACCTGCTACTATTCTAGATGACTTCAGCTGGTTCTTTGCCCTAATTGAAAGTGAAGTCGCTCAGTCGTGTCTGACTCTTTGTGACCCCATGGACTGTAGTCTACCAGGCTCCTCAGTCCATGGAATTTTCCAGGCAAGAGTACTGGAGTGGGTTGCCATTTCCTTCTCCAGGGGATCTTCCCAACCCAGGGATCAAACCTGGGTCTCCTGCACTGCAGGCAGATACTTTACCATCTGAGCTACTAGGGAAGCCCTTCCCCTAATTAGGACAGACTATATAGTATGACTTTTTTAAAGTTGCCCAGACAAGGAATGAACTATGAAAAAGAAATTTTGGAAATCATTTCCTTTTTTGGTTAGGGCATTAAGCAAAGAGATGTGTTAAGAAAAAAATATTTAACCTATTTATATTTCAGAATTACCCAGTGATCTGTTAAGTATTCCACAAAACAGGAAACCCAAAACTCACTGTTTTTTTTATCTTTTAAAATAGAGGTCATCTGTTTTACTGAAAATCAGTGACTTATTGAGCCTAACTGGAAAAAATTGTCAGAAAATCAGAGTTTCTTCTACATGTACATATATAAACTTTAATATACTCAGATTCCTATAGGATCAGGCTTTACTCTAGATTTTTCAAGGAACTTTTTTCCCCCTTTAAGCCTTCTGCTTTAATCACTCTTGTCTGGGACAGATAAGGACTTGCTTGGGGTGTTGGTGTCTGAGGATACCACTCTACTTCAAATCTTTAACTTAAATCTAACAGAGGATGTGTTGCAGTCTGCTTTCTGTAAGAACCTCAGGGAACTATTAATAGCGCCTCCAGAAGCACTGTTACCATTTGAACTTTGGATTTATAGAGGTTCTTAAAATCTTATTACTCTTCCCTTAGCATTTTTCTATTTTATGTTACAGCCAGGCTCTCCAACAAAGAGAATGGCAATTAGGAGTCTGAGTGATATAGAGCCGATTTTAAGCCTAAATATTCTGATGAGCAATGGTAGGAACAAATGGACACTAACTAAAGGGCTTTACAGGTACTATATAACCTAACAAACTTTATGCTTTTTTTTAAAACGGAGGATCCCTGTGGCTGAGAATGTGCTGTGTTTAGTGGCTCAGTCATGTCCAACTCTTTGCAACCCCACCAGGCCCCTCTGTCCATGGGATTTCTCAGGCAAGAATACTGGAGTGGGTTGCTATTTCCTTCTCCAGGGATCAAACCTGGGTCTCCTGCAATGCAGGCAGATTCTTTACCGACTGAGCAACCACTGCTTAAGTCATGTCATTTTGAAGCTCTATTATTTACAGATTGCATTCTAACTGAGCTAGGAGAGAATTCCCATGGCTGAGATTAGTGATGTTTATTATTCCTAATCAAAGTTTTCCACAAACCTGTAGGAAGATCTGTTGGAGCCTCTCTATACAGTTCTTATACCATGGTGTTAACACACTGGTCCCGTCAGTTTCACAGCGTACTAAGTGCTCAGTCAGGATCATGATAAAACGCTGGAAATAGGGTACAAAGTTCCAGAGGTGTTAGTAAAAAGTCTTATACTTCAGAAACAATCACACTTTTGACCAAGAGACCTCGAAGGTATTGCTTGTTTCACCCTGTCTTTGTGGTGTGTATCCCTTTCTTGATTCAGTAAATACTGAAGTGTAGAAAGGCAGACCAGTGGTAACATGAGTTGTTTAGTCTTTAGTCCCTAAGTTGTTTTTGACTTTTTGCAACCTCATGGACTGTAGCCCACCAGACTCCTTTGTCAACGGGATTCCTGGGTAAGAATACTGCAGTGGGTTGCCCTTTTCTTCTCCAGGGGATCTTCCCTTTCCAAGGGGTCAAACCCACATCTCCTGCATTGGCAGGAAGACTTCTTTACCACCGAGACACCTGGGAAGCCTGATGAGGTGAGCAGCACATCATTTTGGCAATACAAAAGTAATCTAACCGTTAATATTTAGATTACTAATGCTAGTAATTCTTCTTAGAATCTGTTTTAAGGACATAATCAGAAATGTTAACAGGAATGTATACACAAAAATCTTCAGGACGGAAAGCAATCATCTAAACGGATCTACAAGTACTTAATAATAGCATCCCCCATTTTTTTTTAAGCAAGAAGAAATATACATGCTAATAACAGAATTACCTCCAATTAGTGAACTTTTATTTCCTGTATAAATTTTTATACATTTAAGACCTTACAGATAAGCATGTATTACTTCTAATGATTAAAAACATTTTTTAAAATTAAAGAAATATACTGGTTTTTTTGAACCTATCAATGTCCCAAGTCACGATACCTGAAATATGACAAGGAAGAGATTCTTTTGTTCACTCTGAGCAGATTCCACTTTTTCCTGCAGTCTTTCTATTTGTTCTTCAAGAGCCCCATCTTTCCTGTCACTGCTTCTGTCATCATCATCACTTCGCTACAGAATGCAAAGGAACAAAAAGAAACGACCATTTAGAATTCCAGTGTATTAAAACCCCAACAAGCAGACCTGAGGATTTTACTGTGCATGATCAAATACTATCTGAAGACTTGCATTCCACAAGAAAAGAACCAAACATACAGGCAAACATCCAACATCTTGTAAGTGCTTATCTAGGCCAGGGAAATTCAATGGCACTTGTCCTGGGTAATGGCATTGGGTTTCCTATATAGCAGAATGAATTATGCCTTTTACAGGATAGTCCACTCAAGGAGGAAATGTATGTCACAGTCTTCATTCAAAATGAAAACAGCTTTGGAAAATGTACAGTTGATTCTTGTTATTCACGATGGTTGTTTTATGAAATTGCTGTGAACTCTGAACAGTGAACTGTTGCTCCTAGGAGAAATATAGGGCTAGGGTCTTGGGAACCTCTCATCACAAAACTTTTTTGTTAACATAAATCTGCACTGCCCTCACAATAGCCACACGTGACTACTGAGCACTTAAAATGTGGTTAGTGTGACTAAGGAACTGAATTTTACATTGTATTCAAATTTTATTAAAGTTACATGTGGCTAGTGGTTATTACATGGACACCACATATCTAGAGAACAGGGTGGCGTGAAGTCAAGTCTCTGGAGTAGGTACACGTATAAAATGGGGATGATGCCATTTACCTTAACAGTGTCTTAGGTTTGTGTAAGTCATTAAACTTGCTTTTACCTTTTTCTGGTAAATGTGCGTACCACTGGAAAACTGTCATGAAGAACACCAGTACTATCTGCTAAATCTCAGGATACCTCCAGCTCACTGCTTCTGCCCCACATGACTACAACACTAAACATACTAATAATACGAGGAGTATTTTATGGGTCCGGGAAAGACTGTCTCCTCTTGCCCTGCTCCCTCCCCACCCCTGTACCAGGGAAGGGGTGAACACCATCAGTCTTCTCTCTCTTTCCCTCTTGCATCACAAACTTTTATAGAAACACAAGTGTCCTCCTTCCTTCTCCTTCGGGAAGGCAATAGGATGGTAAAGTATGGAAAAAGCAAGCTTTGTGGCTTGCTAAACAGGTTCACCATGCAGGAAAACGAGAGCAGCAGACACCAGTCCTTCCCTTTCCTCCATTTCTACAAACAGCTCTGCATGATTTGGTCTCAAAAAAAAAAGCTCCCATCAAGGCAGTAATATTCTCAATGATTTCTTATTTTCTTTGACCATTTACAGTCGACACAAGACTTACCCGTTTGTGTTGTCTTGCGAGTTTTTCTTTAGCCTCTTCTAGCTCTTTCTGGATCTTCAGAACGTGTTTGTTCATCTTGCGAATTGTGGAGTGCAAGATTTCCCAAACAAACAATCTTAAAGTAATAAGGCATTTGGTTACTGTATGTTAAACCATAAAGAAAATAAGACCTCTCAACTTTTGTAATCTACACATACTTAAGGTCTGATATAGCCTTCTATTCTTTAGGCAGAATAAGGTATATTTCTCCAGCAAGATAATTTTTCCTGTACTATCAATCATGCACACAATCTAGCTCTACCCATTAGATTCAGATGAGCTTCCTGAAGGCAATACTGGGTCCTTGTCATTTTTCTTACGTTCTATACTTCCATCCCCTACTAGACACACATAGAACATATGTGTACACAGTCAATGAAATGGCAAACCAGAAAAAACACCGTAGAAACAAAAACACATTTTTCTCTCTTTTGAGTGTAAACACTATGTATTGTGGTTTTTTTGAAATGGAAACCTAATCTGAGGCTCATTCACATGCTTTATACTAGCACAAACTCAGCCAATTCTCTTGGAACGTGTAAGAACCTCATTAGTTGATAATAGCTATCAACTGCTGGGCCTTTAGGAATGAGATACTTAGGTCAATTTTTCAAACTACTCAAGTACCAGGATCACCTGTAGGTGCTTTAAATGTTTATTGCATAAATATGAGTGTGTTTTAAGTAGCTTCTTAACTCCTTTTTATGTCTACAACATTATGTCTCCTAACTCCACGATATACAGCACAGAAGAGTACTTCCTTCTACAAGTTTTAATCTGGATGATGACAGTTTAAGTGGAATATAATAAAACAAGGTCTAGAATGTTAGCAAACAGGGTAAAGGAGCAGAGTACTTTAACTCTGCATCAGTCAGCTGGTCAGGAAAGGCTTTGCAGAATTAGAGTTGCAGACTAACTGTTTACAACTAACTAGTTGTAAACCACTAAAGATGATGGCTAACACATACTTGAGTGGTCAGTTTTCTGGGATGCCACACATCTGAGAATATCCTTCTGTTGCTCTCATTTCTGAGTGCCAACTTGGCTGGTATGATAATCTTAGACCACACTCCTTCACCCTAAAGATTCAGCTGAGTCCTAAGCCAATAACAAATACAGTGAAGAGGATAAAGGTTGTGATGGATATTTATGTCTTTGCAAGTAATGGGTTTCCTATTTTGTGTCATCTCCTGTTGTCCTAGTCCTGATCAGGTATAAACCCTGTGGACCCTGCTTCATGTATAAGAACCAAACTTAATGAAAGTCTCTTTCCTTTAGGAGGAATGAGTCAAGAGAGAATTTTCTGTGTATTACATCTAGGATTTTTATGACTGAGACCTCCTTCCCCCAGTGGCATTCAGGTGCCCACAGGCTTTCCTCAATCCCTCATAATGTGCACTTAACCTACAATGGACTGATTCCTGCCAGTTCCTAATGTGAGCTCCTGCCATACAGCCTGATCTCCCCACCCACAGTCTGGATCCTCTGTAAGCATTTCCACTTCTAAGTCCTACTTCACCTTGTGTGCGTCCCTGAGAGACGCTGCAGCCAGACTGGTGTGTGTGTTTCCACTGTGCAGGACTCTCTGCCACGTCCAGACTGCACCACTGTGATACGAGTATTAACCTGGTCTGAACCAGAACTTGGAGCTCATGTATAAGAATTCTTAGAGAATAGGAACTTTGTAAAATTACCCATTTTACCTAGTAAAGTCACGAGATAATTCTGAAGAGAAGATCCAATTTGCTACTGCAGCACAGTCAACAATCTGTGTACGAATCATCTTATCTACTAGTACAGCAATCATCTACAGTCAGAGGAAAGAAGTTATTCAGGTAAGTCACAGTTATATGTAGGCCACAATAATCCCACTGCTACAAAAGTTAAAATAGGATCGCTGTGAACATTCAGTAGCTATGGAACTGAACAATTTGACCATTAGGTCTCAAGATTTGTTTTCCCTTCTGCTTGGCTCTGGTACTTTTTGTAAGAATACAATAACACAAAGACTGAGCAAAAAGAAACTGTGAATGTTAACACTTAAGACATACTGACCAGATATTTAGTAATACATCTTTTGTTACCTGGATGTTATTGACTGTAGATGTTTCAGTATTCATTTATATAATAAACTGCTGGCCACAAGCATTAGTTAGTGCAAAAATATCCTGGTTAATAATGTGTCAAAGTTAACCCTAAAGTTTTATCGTGAAAAATGTCTTAAATATACTCCAAAGTTTATTTTAATGCCTCTTTATAACACATGGTATTAAAATAGTACACTGAGATTTGAGAAATCTGGGGCCTGTTTAAAAATAAAACTGGATAAAGAACTATTTCCTACCCAATTGGAGAACCTTCCAAGAAATAAGCATTCTTACTTAAAATGTGTTGAGATATTATAATATCAAACCAAATCGTAACACTTGCTCTTTAAAGAATGACTCAAACATCATTACTTTCACAGCACTAAAATTATAGATTTAAAAACTGTTTGAAGGGCACAGTCAAATTTCGTGTTCTACAACTAAAACAATGATATCAAGTGCCTTCTTTTTATAGCTAAACAATCAGCATCTCAACATGTCTAATTAGTTTTTACCTGTGGATGGTTCCGCCAGACCTCAAACATGACTCTTAGAACATGTAATTTTCCTTCATCACTTTCAGCTAGGGTTTTGAAGACTTCATGAAACCTGTTCATGGTTGGCGGGGGTGGGGGCAGAAACAGCACATATAAACTTATTGAGCATCTTAATATTTTCAAAGCTTTACAACGTTACTCAACTTCCAGTGCAGTATATAGATACAAAATAACCAAACATCGTTAACCGTTAAAGAATATAAAAGGTATGATTAGGAATTCAATTTGAATGGCATTTGTCTCAAAATCTTAGGAGAATTACAAAATACTATCATTAGCCAAGGACTCTAGTTTACTGTGTATTTAAGGATAGATGAGGGCTAAGGAATAATCTCCTAACACAAGTATAGTATTTTGCCTGCATCTGTGGTAGCCCTGCAAGTCTCATAGACTTGGAAGTTGAGACGGGGTGAGGAGTCTAGTTTCTCTGCCTGATTGGGAAGAATATATGTTCCTTCTTCATTTAGACTGTATGATGAGTTAAAAAGTTCTGTCTTTAGATGCCAACCTTTGGGTGGCTCCCAAAAATGCAGCTGGCTTTCAATTCTGCTCACCCTCTTTTTAAGAAGATCCTTGGACAAGCTGCGTTTGACTGTCCTATGGACCCAGGTTTTTGTTTCTCTAAAGGTTTATGTGAAAAAATGTACACTTTATATATACATGCAAACCACAGACAGGAGCCATAGGATGGGAATTTTAGCTACCACAAACCAAAACCCATTGTATCAAATGATATGATACTATTAAGATCTTTATATTCAATAATCTTAAGGTAAAAACTACTACACCGCTGGTATTCATCCAGCAAAGTTTTAAACCCTCAAGAGAGCATGTGTGTTCTGGTTGTACTTACTTCGCAAGAGCACTGAAGGAGTGGCTGAATGACTTGGCTGCTAAGTGTAGCAGAGTCTGTACAAAGACTTCTATTTTCAGTGGGTTAAAGCTGAATCCTTCATCTGAACAACAGTCCACAGTAAAGAGAGTTAAGAAGATTAAGTATAGCAATTCTTTGGCCCCTAACCTGTATTGCTAAACAGATGGCACACTCATATCCAAATACTAAGTCCCACGTTCAAGCAATGTCTCAGAGAACTAACAGACAATAAAAGACCATCACTGATTAATCGCATATCCTCAAAATATAAAACTAAGCATGACCTTAATTCTGAAGTTTTGGGGGATTGTTTCCCAAATTCTTCTATATGATCCATTTCTTTTTACAAATACCACATAGATTTCTTTGTTCTTATCTCTCTACATGGTGGCAAGATAATATAGTAAAAGAAAAAAATACAGTAAGCCCTTTACACTGTAGGTCCATGTCCTAAGATGTCTGACAATGTCTAGATTTTAACACTCTGAATTATACTTTCTAAATATATTCTAACAATACAAATTTCTTAGAAAAATATAAACAAAATCTGAGTTAATACTCTAAACACCATTAATATTTTAAGTCATTTTTCTCTGCACCTCATTATGTACAGATCTAACAAAATTTCCCTCCTAAATGGTTACACCATTGTCCCAGTAGACTTTATCTGTTTCACTAATTTGTCTTTTTTTGTTTGAGTTATTGTAGTTTCCAAGATGTTTTAATAGATGACAAAGCAAGTCCCTCTCATGGCTTTTTGTCTTATATTTTGTTGATGATAAACTTATAGTTCAATTTGGAGATAACATCCAACTTTATAATACACCAAGTCTTCCTGTGCAGGAACCTCTCTAAAGTGAAAGCAGGCAATGTTTAAGGGAACAGATACCTGTGTTCTGGGGAATAACTGACAGGCTGTCAGGCTAAACAAATATACTGTATGAGAATTATGTTTCTACTTAAACCTAGCCCATACATAGTTCCATTCAACAAATATTTAACTCCCTTACCATCATCATCATCCTGATTAGGATTAGGGACGTCTTTCAGAATGCTGAAGATTTCATCATTGGTTGCTTTACTTTTAAAGGCAACAGCTAAACAGAGGGCAACTGAATGTCCAGGAAGAGAGTCTAAGCACAGAATGCAAAGAGTTAAATAACTGAAAAAAAAAAATCACTTTCTTTTAAAACAGAGTACTCTCTATCCTAAGGTCAATATTTACTCTGTGTAAAGATAACCACATATGAAAGTTTCATTCAATATGTCAATGGCTTTTCACCTAAAATAAGGCGTAATAGGTTTCTTGCCTCAATATTTCCTTAAGAACACGGAGCTAAGTGAAATTCAGAGTGTGAGGCAGGTATGGATCTTCCTCAGGAAACACAGCTGCAACTCTCCTTTGATGGTCTCAAATCCCTAGGCCTCTGTAAGCTGAAAGGCTGAGAATCAATGTATTTCTCTTTCATTTTGGTCAATGCGCCTCCTTTTCCCTAATACAGTGGAAACTAAGTTTAGGTTTGAACAAGGTGAAGGCTGCCAACTTAAGACAGACTCTTTGCTTTTCTCTTTTGCTGAATCCACATACATGAATCTACAAAAGCCAGATGCTCGTGTGCTGTGACTCCATGTTTACTGTTGGTTAGTATCTGTCAGGTCCTTACTGTCTACTATCTGTGCTAATACATATTGTATGGCATCACCAGAGCAACTGGAAATCTACTTTTAATGTAAGATAGACAAAGAGATAGCAAAAAAGGCAGTTCTGACACAGAATATGAGTTACTAAGCACTTGGAATGAATAAAGTCAGTTCCAACAATTCATATGTACTCTACTTTTCTTGAAAGTGGGAGAGAAAGGGAAGAAAATTCCTCCACCATCGACAAGTCTACATTCTAGGTAAGGAACCAAGATACTCACATAAAAAGTAGCCAGAGAGTAACATGAAACTGGCTTGCTAAAGGTTAAGAAAATATTTACAAGAGTGGAGCTTGGGCTAGATCCTGGAGAGAGAACAGGAATCTGAGAACAGAAAGGGATAATGGTACAAACAAAGGTAAAACCAAGAATGAGAAGCATGGAAAAAACAAAGGAAGTGGGCTTGGCTGGAGTGGAGATTCATTTGAGAAGAAGTGACAAATCATAAAGTAGAAACAACAGTTAGGTGGGCCTTAAATGCTAGGCTGAAGGCTGAGTTATTTCTGTGGGGAAAAAAGAAAGCTCAGTGTTCAACAGAAGTCTGAACTCTTTGATATCAAAGATGTATCTTATGGTTCTCTGAGCCAGCACAAAGCAGAAATCAAAACGTGGCACTTGTAACTACATCAAGCTTTGCTCTTTGCAGAAAACACAGTGATCAAGAACAAGGCTGCTCAGTATTTAAGTCTGGGCTTTACCTCTTTGAAGCCATTCCCTCATTGTAAACTGGTGTTAAAAACATACCTATTTCTCAAGACTTGTTTTAAGGAATAAGTGACACAGTAACACAGGAAATGGAATACTCAGCACTGGAACCGAGTTTTGTTTCAAGGAAAACAGGTGTAGTCTGAAGTGCAGGTGGAGAAGCAGGGATGCAACATGACAAAGCAAGGGAGAGGAGTGAGTTTTAAGATACAAAGAACTGCTACACAACATGAAGTGGAAGGCTCACAGAGGAGCTGAGTTCAGTGCCATGTAAAAAGACTAACTTGGTAACTCCACACCTACCTCTCTACCACTGCTCACCGGCACACAACCTTCCCTCCAGGAAGTGTAAAGCACAATATGGCGTATCAAATTAAACAGTCCCTTTGATTTACAGTCCAAATCTCAGAAGTGACGTGACCAAAAAGAAAAGTATGTTTAAGAATTTACTTCTAGACTAGGGGCACACTGCAGGTAAAACACAGTCTCTATGTGCGCCTATGTTCCACACCTGTACTGTTAGCAGACGATAAATCAATGCATGTAATCAAAATTGCCATGACAAACACATACGTTCATTTTAGTAAGTTCTGGCTATAAATTCATCTTGCTATACTTAAAAACACTTAAAATGTCATGAATAAAACATTATGAACAATATTAAAAACAGTTACAAGACAGTAATAACTAAGTAAATCACAGTAAATGTTTAACATTATGACAGGGCAAATAAAACAAGAGGCTGGTGAGAGATCACCTTGCAAACAGAGAAAATATAAACCCAAGAAGAGAAATAATTCACTTTCTCCACCTTAGATAACTGACTTAATACTTGCATTAGTACCTTTGAAAAACAGGATTCATTACTTACTGCTACTTTCATCTCCATATTTGTAAATGCAGGTTGGGTTTGCAGGACATAGAGCTGAGAAGGTAGGAGGGACAAAATCTAATATACGCTGATGGTAAGACAACCTACAACACAAATAAAAGCCTCAGAAAATACCATTCACCAGTTTCATTCTTTGGTAATAACCAACTTTACTCAGAAGATAACACCCTGCACTCAGTTGACAACCAAGAAGTAAAGGGGCAACAAGTCGTTTTAACTCCTGTCTGGCCAGCACACCAGAACTCACGTCTTCTTCAGAACTTTCTGGTTTGTACCGAGATGTGGGCCAGTGGGTCCACAAGCCGGGTGGCCAAGGATGTGAGGTGGTAATGGTAGGGTGGGATGAGGTGAAGGAAACAGTTTTGTATGGTTGGGAGATTGGTTATATTGTAATAGATAAATACTTACCAAGACTGTGGGAGACAAGTTTCTTAATGTCTGCCAAGGTATTTAGAAATCATGGCAAAGGGGAAGGCAAGGAAGAAAAATGATATGGTGGGTTGGAACTGGAAAGATACACACATCTAGGTGGATATAAAAACAGATGTATGTATGTATGAGTATATGTGTGCATAAATATATTCACTATGCTTGTCCATCTAGAGGGCAGAAACCCAGTAACACCCAATAGCAATAAACACATCAAGTGTCCAGACCTTGCTACTTAAATACCACGCTCCACTAAAAGAAACTCCGCCTCTTTGAATGAGTAGATGATTCCAGGAAAGGGGCAAGGAAACGTAAGAAGAGCCTGGAACGTCTGTGCCAGAAATAAGGAAATGCTCAATGAATGGAGGGGGAACATTAAAGAAAGGAAAAAAAGACACAGAAGGCACAAAGGACTCCCAGTGGACAGATCAGGGGCAATCTGAGCATCAAATTAGTAATGACAGCAATGAACTATAATCCACTGAATGAAATAGTCTCTACTGACATAAACACAGGAATTAATAAACAGGTGAAAAAGGAAAGCTCGCTCTTACAGTAGAAAGCAAACTAATGAATGTAGAAAGAATAGTGGAAAAAGGGAATCATCTGAGGATCATCATAGTGGTGGCAAATAAAAGTACGAGTTGCAGTGGAGATCTGATGTAAGACGGGAGTGTTACCTCAGGATATTTCCCACAAAATATTAATCAACTACAAAGGGAAAAATGGGGAGCTTGAGGTTGAGAAGCCTGACATGGCCATATAATCAAGATTAACATCTTTAGTGCTGGACAATGCGAGACTTGAGTCCTGAGGATGCACCAAGGCAACACAACGAAGTAAGGGCTGCATTCTTTAAAACTGACAATGACGTGAACGAGAAAGAATAATAGCAGTTCAAGGTGAAGGAATCAGAAGAAAATGACAATTAAATGCTATACATGCTCCTGGATAGAATTCTGGACCAGAAAGGAAAAAAATATTGTTGGGGTGGTTGGCAACATTTCAGCAGCATCTGTGGACTGCACACTGGTGTGACTGTGTCAGCTCACATCCTCATCTGGAGAGCTGTGTGCTGGTCATGGAGAGGTGTTTTTTTGTTTGGGGGAAATATACAACCAACTATTAAAGGGTGATCAGACATCATATCTACAACTTGTTTTCAAGAAGTTCAGAAAAAGACCAATATAAACGGTAGATATTATACAGAGGGAAAAAGGACTAGGCATTAGAACAAATGTAGTAAAATGTTAACTAGGGGATCTAGACGAAAATGATACAGAGTTCTATTTTGGCAACTTTCCTAAAATTTTAAATTATTTCAAAGTATATTTGACAAAAATAAACTTTTTGACTTAATTCACATAGAATCCAGATGGCACGGCTGCCCTAATTTTTCAGCCTAAATCTGAAAGGGAAGAAAGACAGGTACTTGGATTTTAATCTGGACATACATTCAGATAAGGGAAACCTCCCCCACAGAAATGAGACAACCTAAGCTAAGGAGAAAACACAAAGAACTTACCTCATACATTTTTCTAGAACTTCTCTTACAAACTTTGGTTTGGGACTTTCTGGATCTTGAGTAAGACAATCTGACCTAATGACAAAATACAGTTTTACAAGTTCTTACAAATAATCCGCATCTATATCTACCTTGTATTTAGCTGCAAATAGTTCCCTTCTACCTAGATTATTTCATTTATGTATATATATAAAACTAAATCTTTCAGATCACAAAAAAGATTGCTTTTATATTATAGTTTTAAATATTACTTTTTAAAATGGTAAACTGTAGAGAAAAGACAGATATAACACTACTTACCAATCTTCCCAGCTCCAACGGAATTGGAAGTTACTTAGATGATGGGAAAACCAATTAATAAACCTACACAAAGAAGGGGGGGAGGTGGAAAAGGATGAATGGTTGCAGTTTATAATAGGAATTCACATAATTCTTCAGACAAATAAGACCCTATTTTCACCCTACCTATAGCTGTTACTTTCTCCTGCCACCTACCCTTCTCTGTGCAAATCCTGCAACTCATCATCTACTTCAAAAAAGTAACAGTCCCCATCTCACTCCTCCTAACAGTGCTATCCTTTTCAAGAGAATAACAGATACGACTCAAGTGCCTGTTTTATATCAAGAACCTTATATATGTTTATATTATATAATTTAATTCTCACAGTAACTGCTGAGGGATATATTATTCCATTTAATTGACAATGAAACCGAGCTGTGAGGTGCAAAAAAAGATTAAAAACATTTTATAAATGCAAGAGCCAAAGCACAGTCTTTCATTATCATACCATGCCCTTTTTACCACAAACAACAAAACATACCATCAAAGGCCCTTTTTCTCTTAAAGACACCCCTGATCTAACTAGATAAGGATCACTTTAGTATACTATATAATGCTGTGAAATTTGTAAGAGCCCAGTAAATACTTGCTGAATGAATGGCATAGTTGGAATGCCCAGAGCAACTGGTAGTTTATTAATTAGACTGGATAAAACCTCAGCAGACACCTTAAAGCATATCCCTATGTCCCTATAATTTCAATCATTAAAACTACTCAAGATAATAGGTCAACACTCAGGGTAGCCTTTTCTGATAGTTTTCAAATACTGCATTTGAACAATGGACATGACAGATTATGGAAAATATGCACTATCTGTTCTGAGCTAATTTGGGAAAGTGACAGAGTAAGAGAGCATATTAGCTAACAGAGGCAGTAAGATCTCACCCAAAAGACAACAGTGGGCATGCCAATTAACACGGCTGTAAAAATCCAATATGGTCTTTTGTATAAACCAAGTCTTGAAGTTGTAGTCATAGAGAAGTTAATTATTTTAGAAACAGACACTATCTATAAACAAATACATAATATATAAACATAATAAATATACAGGATTAGACTCTGCTTCTACATATGAATTAGCATAAAGTCTATTTTAAAAGCTTACCTACCTAATACAAAGGGAAAGTGTAACCATACCAAAGCACCAAACAAATAAGCAATGAAATTAAAGAAAACTTCAGCAAGGGTATCATTTCATATTGAAAATTAAGACTAGAAAGTGAAATGCTATATTACAACAAGTATGAGCTTTATTATATATAGGATTATTTGGAGGAGGCAAGAAAGAAAAACCAACTTGGAAATTCTTAAAAGGGCAAATATTTTTCTGATCAAATACTTTTATAAAGTATAGGGAGTAGAAGCTGCTAACACTCTATAGAAATAAGGCAGGGACTTCCCTGGTAATACAGTGGCTGAGACTCCACGCTCCCAATTTAGGGGACGTGGGTTCGATTCTTGGTCAGGGAACTGGATCTCACATGCAGCAGCTAAAACCCTCCGCAGCCAAATACTAAAAAAAAAAAGGCAGGGGGGGGGGGGGGGCAATACTATACCTGTCTACACATGTAGTATTCATTGTGTCCAAACGCATATATAACATTTCAGTTGCCTGTGCAAGCTGTGAATTTCAGGATAAGGAAACCATACCCTCTTTGAAAATAAATCTGTGATAGAAAAAACGAGTAACATTTCCTAGAAGTCTATGAAATGACTAGTAATTCTTTTCAAGTAACTGATCTTTGAGGTATCAATGATATACAGTAACACCTGACCTTATACACCTACGAAATCAAGATAATAAACATTTACATCACCTCCAAAATTGCCACATTCTTCTTATAATCCATCCTCCCTTCTTCCCATTTATGCCCCCAAGCAAATATTGGTCTGTTGTCATTACATTATTTGCATTTTCTAGGATTCTGTGTAAATGGTATCATATACTATAAATTCATATTTGTTTAGCATCTTTTATTCAACATATATTTTGCAATTCACTCATGTTGATGCCTGCATTGAAAATCTGTTTGTTTTTTTTTAACCTGAGTAGTATTCCATTGTATAATTGTAACAAAATTTGCTTATCCATTCATGTATTGATGGATATTTGGACGGTTTCCAGTTTGGGGTTGTTACACATAAAGTTATAAACATTAATATTCTTAGGCCAACAGTCAAAGAGTAGAGTGGCTGACTATATGGTATATGTGATCTTTAACTTTTAAAGAAATGCCAAACTGTTTTCATGAAGTGATTTAAACCTACCAGCAGAAATATTTAATAATCTTGTAAAGCCAGGCCAAATAGAGTATGTTTAAAAACAAAGGAAAGGATACAACTTGGGGTAGAGAGCCAGGCTGAAGTTTGCACAGTTCAATGAGAAGTGTCGTGTACATCACATCGATATGAGGCGGTGCCGGAAGTTGAAACAGCTCTGCAAAGATCACCTAAAAGGGAATCACAAGTCAGCACTCAATTCGACAGCTATCCATGCATTTCTACTATTTAGAAAGACCTCAGTGTTCTAAATTTTGTGATATTCATAATTTTAAAAAGTAACTTTCTAACCTTAAAAACTATGCTCTCTAAAACACAAAGACCTATGATTGAATACCATAATGAAGATTCCTTATCTCTGTAACTCAATCAATAAGAATATGCAAAAATTAATGCTTAGCTGATATTTCCAGAGAATTAAATTTCAACTGTGAAAGTATCAGAGTTAGTTCAGGGAGGTAGTTTACTAAGGACTCATAGAACCATCAGAATTTCAGCTCTATAAGAAATAAAAGCCTTCTGTAGACTCTGAGGATGGGATCAGGAGATAGTTAAGTCATTCTGCACAGTTAGTACCTTTTTGGTAGTCCCAGACATTTTGGCCATGCTCTTGTTCAGAAACTTGTTTTCATCCTCCATATATAATTTGTGGGCCACATACCTAGACTTCTAAAGCCTAGTTCGCATTCCTCCTCCTCACTCCCATCTCCCACACTTTTGTATGAATTTCTATACATTTTGCAGATTTTAAAATGTGACTTACGTTTTGCACTTCAATTGACATGTCAGTGAGTGAAACCCATTAGCCTAAGCATGCTCTCAAGTTTTGTAAAGACAGAGCAGATGCACTGTCTGTCTACAGTGCCCAGATGCACTACACCACTGTTCACATGGGTGGAGTATGAATAAAAAGTGAAGTAAAGAATACACTGTAATTATGTTCACGCTGAGCATTTTAACATAAAGGAATAATATAATTGACAGTTTGACTCATGTATCAAGTGAAAATACTGTTTTTTGGGAAATAAATTTCTATAAGGTGTTCAACTGTACTAATATCCTCCTCTATATGAGTTAATATGAAATCAAAAGCATTATCTATTCTTTTCACTTCCAAAACAATTGGCTCTTTTGATTTCTAAGAATAAATAAGGATTCGTATTTCCCTACCCTTGTGATACAGGAAATAATATACTAGTCCAGACTACGATAGTAGTAAGAAACCAGGTAAATACAGTTAAAAAATGGGTTATCTGCCTAAAGAATATTATAAAGTATTTAAGCCGCTTATACATATGTTCCCTGGAAAAGGAAATAGTAACCCACTCTAGTATTCTTGCTTGGAAAATTTCACGCACAGAGGCGGCCTGGAAGGCTACAGTCCATGGGGTCACTAAGAGTTGGACAAAGCTGAGAACAGACATGTGCACACACACACACACATCTGTTAAGTGGACAATGTACTGCTAGAGTTACAGGTAACTTACATTATCCATGATAACTATCCTTGAATGAAGACATACTATATAAATAAATTATATGCAACTCAAAATTTTGTTTGGTTACTGGGCTTAACCTCCTCTTTTCTCTTGACTAACATGGTTAACAGAGCTCCAAAACTGAAAGCAATTTCCTCTTTTCTCTGTTAATTTTCATTGTCTGACAAGCAGCAAGAACAATAACAAAAGGCTAAAAGTAGATTACACTTTACAGTCAACAGAAAGATTCTGAGACTTTGAAACAAGCTCCATCTTGGAATGCATACCTCAACTATGTGGTAATTCAAGGGGATCTTGTTCTTCCCAGGATAACTCACTAGCTGTGCAGCACTGTAAAAAGTGTAATTTAAGTTTAGTGAGTATACACAGATATATGAAAAACTAAATAAGCAGTTTCAAAAACAGAGTGTGTAGATATAAAGGAAATATTTTCTGAAATGTTCTAGATTTCAGTTACTTCACCTAACTACAGCACAAATTATTTTTTCTACCCTAAGGGAAACTCTTTAATGTATATCCAAAACTCCTTGAAAGATCAGAAAGAATGTAAATAATAGTAAGGAAGTACATTCAGGTCTACGAACTTAAAAAGTTTTATATGGTAGACTATCCCCAAAATGCCATATTCCTTTCCGTCTTAAAATCCAAACTGAAACTTTCCAAGGTTTTAGAAAACATTAAAAATAAACTTTTCCAAAGCTTGATGTCTAACTGCTATGAAACAGAGCAAAACCATTAGTATTCATTTATTCCTGCAACATTCATCCCCAAAATAGCTTGTCACTCAAATTAATTTATCCAGAACATATGGCAAATATCCACATAAAAAGAGCAGGCATCATATGCATAACACTGTAAAGCACTACAGTACTACTCAGCATCCAGAAAGTACTATCTGAAGGTGAAGTGCCGCCAGAAAGCAAGTCAAGTGTTTTCGAAATTGGTCTTAGTGAGACGGAAACCAAGAAGAGGAAGACTTTCTTACTCTTAACATACATTTTGCTCCTTGAAAATCATCAAGATTGCTACTTTTTCGCCACACTAGTAAAAGTACCACGAAAAGCATCTTACCAAGTCTTCCTTTCCTTCCAATGGGACTTAATGATGCAGTGAAGATTCTCTTCTATTACAAATCTTTCCACTGAATGACTCCCTGGCATTACAGGACCCTGGAACCAAAACAACAGCTATATACTACAGACCCAGACAAATATTTTTCATTTAACAAAATATATAAGAGCTTATTATGTTCCAGATACTTTTTATATTGGATGCTGAGGATAAAAGTTCACAAACATGAAAGCTCTGTATTTCAACAAATTTTATTTGTGTTCACCTACCTACAAGAGAACTAGAATATCAGTTATAGTTTTTCTTCTACCTGACACTACTATCTCTGCCCACCTCAAGTCTTAAATGATTAACTAAATCATTAACTTAAATGCAAACTAAATAATTTTTTGTATATTATTGGCCATTGATTTATTTTTTTACACAATGTGACTGGATTACTTCCATAAAAAACATGGAGAGGGTGCTTCCATGGTGGCTTGGTGGTAAAGAATCCACCTGCTAACGCATGGGACATGCATTTGAGCCCTGATTCGGGAAGATCCCACGTGCTGCAGAGCAACTACGACCGCAACTACTGTTGTGCACCACCACTACTGAGCCCAAGCTCTAGAGCCCAGGAGCGGCAACTACTGAGTCTATGTGCTGACTACTGAACCCTGCATGCCCTAGAATCTGTGTTCCGCAACCAGAGAAGCCACTGCAATGAGAAGCCCGAGCACTGCAACACAGAGGAGCCCCCACTTACAGCAACTAGAGAAAAGCTTGCACAGCAACAAGATCAAGCACAGCCAAAATAAAATAAATTAAAAAATAAAACTGGAAAAAAAAACCAAACACATGGAGAGGGGGAGATTTTATTTAAAACACTGTGTAGACATAAAAAATCACATATATGTTGAAAGATATCCACACTGTGTTGTTTTTGAAAAGGTTAAAGAACATTATCTATGTATTGTTTAATTTTTAAAAATATGCATAGCAAACAGGTTCAATGCATTTATTTTTATTTACTTTTTTAGTCACCACTGTAGACTCTTAATGGTGACTTTTACTTTATAATTTCTAATTAAAAAAGAAAAACAAACTTTTTTTGAAAGACCAGAACTAAACAACCAAATCCTCTTAAGATATCTTGTATATTTATGCTCTTCTGGCAAAGCATGATGGGCACATCACAGAGGCAATACCAATTCCAAACAGTACAGGAGAGGCAGATTTTGAGGTCCTATTCTAATGTTCCCTTTGCACAAATAAATGCCTAATCACAAAGATTCTAATAGTCTTATTGTAAAGTAGACTTCCAATTACATATACCTAATTAGACCATTACATAAAGTTGACTAAAAGCATTTTATTATATATGGAATACTGCAAGTGGGTAGCAAGTTGATAATTCTGTATTTATAACCAATTACCCTGGGTCGGGAAGATCCCCTGGAAATGGCAACCCACTCCAGTATTCTTGCCTGAAGAATTCCATGGACAGGTGAGCCTGGCAGGGCTACAGTCCATGAGTCAGACATGACTTGAGCAACTAACACTAACTAACCCATTACCCAACAACTATTTAATCTAAGATAGGGTACACATATACTAAAATTTCACTGATCAAAAGCAACTTTCCATAGAATAGAAGAGAGAAGGCGGGGGAAGAAAACTCAAACTTGACCTTAGGTGGTAATACGGGTTCTTATGCCAGTGGTTCTCAACCAGGGGCAATTTTGCCCCTAAGGGAACATCTGGCAACCTCGGGAGACATTTTTGGTTGTCACAACTGACATGCTACTGGCACCTAGAAGGTAGAGGCCAGGGAGAATTTTAGGCATCCTACAATTCATAAGACAGCCTCATAACTAAGGATTCCCCAGCCCAAAACATCAATTGTGCTGAGGTTGAGGAACTCTGCTCCATGCTGACTGGAACGTACAAGCAACAGGTGTGACAGAGAGCCTTGTGGGCTACAGTCCACGAGGTTATGAAGAGTCAGGCACGACTACACCACCACTATAACATGGCACTTTAGTTAGGCGAGTTTCTATTCAGCACCAATCCAGTGACCACTATGCTTGCTGCTTGGGTATTAAGGTTAATACAATTATTTGCATAAATGGGATCGCTAAGAGTCAGACACGACTGAGCGACTTCACTTTTACTTTTCACTTTAATGCATTGGAGAAGGAAATGGCAGCTCACTCCGGTGTTCTTGCCTGGAGAATCCCAGGGATGGGGGAGCCTGGTGGGCTGCCGTCTATGGGGTCACACAGAGTCGGACACAACTGAAGTGACTTAGCATAGCCTAGCATAGCAAAATATAAAGGCTATCAACAACTTGATCTCATAATAAAAAATATATATATTTAAGAACTATAAAGTCAGCTTATACACATCTTTGGGATTTTTAAACACTACTGAGCACTTACCATGTGTCATATATCATTCTGTATACCTTATGTGTGTATATTAATAATTTAATCCTCATTACAACTTTGTGAGCTATATACTAATTATTATTCTATTTAGGAAACTAAGGTAAATAACTCACTCAAGAACGCACAGCTGGGATATGCCTAAATCGGGATTAAAACCCAAACCAACCTGGCTCTTGAACCTATACTTTTCAATTGTACACCATGCTGTCTCTTCATTTATACAAGCTAAATACGATTTCTCACATAATGAGGTGATTCCATTCACTGAATTAGACGTTAACCTCACTGCCACTGACCCTCTGAGACAATGAACGACTCAAAATTGAAATGTCCTGCAGGCATAATTCCAACAAGATGAAACCGTAAGTACAACATAACCCAGGCCCTTTGAAAGAAACCTTTGCTGACCATGCACGTACCTCAGGATCATCTGTGTAATCAAACATTCTGAAGATGACCCTCGGCATCGGGTACACCGAGTCTTCAGTGTGAGGCGGCGGTGTGAATGGAGGCAGGTTGTGCTGCAGGGCTTCACACAGGATGCTGTCAAAGGCAAGATAAGGTCTTAGGATGTGCCGCTCCTGCCAGCGATCCTTTTTCAATTTCTGAATCTGGGCCCAGAGGCAATCTAAATACTAAAGACAGATTAATGTTTAACAATTAATAGATATTTGGAGGCTAGGTGAAATAACATTTTGACCAGACAAAACCAAAAATCTACTACCTTCTAAAATACAGGATACAAAAGTAAGCTAACTTATTAAACACAATACAAAAGAATAGTGCTATGTTTCTGCACACGTTTTAATTACTTTACAGAGTCTGTCTGGGGCTGTTCTATCTTATTTTTTCAAGTTGGGCATTTAAGTAAAAAATACATCAATTCTATGATATCTGGAATCCCACAGAATAGGTAACGTTCTAAGGACATTCTAATATTTATTAAAAATACACTATATGCCTAGGGCTATAAGGAGCTGAACCCCTGATATGAAGTGTGAAAACACAGCTATAGTATACAAATGTGATGACTGAGTATGTCAGAGATTAAGAACCTACTCTGACTGTGCTTGTATCTATCACAAGAGACTGAAGTCAATTTACCTCTTCTTGCGGATGTGGTTTCTCTGCAGTCCATACTTGTAACATGGGCACATGAGTCTTTTGGCGTCTTCTAGAAGTTAGAATGAAAATCTACATTTAGGTTTTTAAAAACATGAAAAGATGTTCAGTTGCTTTCATAATTAAGAAAATGCAAATTATGGGAGTAAAACATTTTAACCTGTCAAATTATCAGATATCAGAATTGTTGATAATGTATTGCCAAAATGTAGGCAAATACACAGTTTTGAAAACACTGCTGGCAGAAGGCTAACTGATAAATAATCACTTTAGAAGAGATGTGCAAGAGTAAAATCTCTTTCAAAGGCAATCTGACTAAACAATCTATCAAAATTAAAACTGTTAAAAGACACTTCAACCTAGTAATGCCATTTCTAAAAATTCACATAACCCACAAACACATTTGCACATGTACACAAAGACATACGTACAAAGATATTCACTGAAACGCAATTTAAAATAGCCAAAGACTTGCAATAGGCTCAATGTCTACCAACAGGAAACGAATTAAAGAAATTATGGTACATTCAAAGAGTTGAATACCATACAGCTGTTAAAAGAATGACGTAGAGCTAAATATTTTACACAACAAATCCAAACTATATTAAGGGGGGAAAAGAAGTGTGTATAGAAGAACAATCCGTATACTGGACCATCACTTGTATAAAGGAGAGAAGGATATATTCAAATGTTAGAACATTCACACTCTTATTTTCATTCTTCTTTTGCAAACATGTATATATTATTAAATATAAAACTACAACTTTTGAAAAATATAAAACATTTAAAAAATATTGAAGGTAGCTTAGTATAATGAGAAAGCAAATTTTTATCTTTAGACTTCTTCAGCTTTATTTGTAACTATGTAGATATTAACAATATCCAAAGAGGTACCTACTAATAGAAAACCAAACTTAAAACAGAATTCCCTGGGCAAAACCTTAAGGGGACACAAAACCATTACCATGCTGCTGTGCCCTTACTTAAGATAGTTTTCAGTGCTGGCAAAGATTCGGTCCATCTCTGCATCTTTCTTTTCATACAATTCCTTTCCAACCCAGGGCAAGGACGACAGAAACGCATACACGTACCAATCCCGCCGCACCTGAGGAAGTTTTTAAAAGGTGCCTTTAAGATAGGTGCTAGTGAAGTTTCATTCACGTCATATTTATTCCTGAATGAAATCCTATGGACACTATTTAATAGGGCTAATGAAGACGGCTCATTCAGAGCATTTTCAGATATATTAGTTTTAATCTTATTAGGCAGAATCATTTAACTAATATACATATGTCATGAGGATCGACCATTATGCCAGTTGGCTTAACTTTCAGGTATTAAAAATTCATAATGTAATATCTATTAATCTGTTTTTGTTTTTTGCTAAAGGGCTATTAGTGAAAAATCCCTCATAGCATATGAATGAAATTCAGCACAAGGGGTTTTCTTACCTGAGGCACATCTTCTTCCTGAGTTACACTTACAAAATTTTCAAACATAGCAACCATTGATGGGGCAGCAATGACATGACAATTCACAAGATCAGATAGAAAACGGACCTATTGGGGAAAGCAATTTCTATTAAATCTAAATGTCCTTTATAATATTTATAACACAAGCATTTTGCCCAAGGACCAAATCTAGACCACTACCTGTTTTTTAAGGAACCTGTAAATTAAGAATGGTGTTTTAGATATTTAAAGGCTTGGAATAAACCAAAGTAATATTTTGATTCCTACAAATTATATGAAATTAAATTTCAGTGTCCACAAATCAATTGTTACAGAGCCACACTCATTTGTTTACATGTAGTCTTCGGCTGCTTTTGTGCTCTAACAGCAGAGCTGAGAAGTTGTTAAAAGAGACTATATGAAGGACAGGAATCCACATGTACAGCTTTACATTTATACTAGCCTAGGAAGTCAAAGTGAAAGTCGCTCAGTTGTGTCTGACTCTTTGCAACCCCATGGACTATACACAGTCCGTGGAATTCTTTAGGCCAGAATACTGGAGTGGGTAGCCTTTCCCTTCTCCAGGGGATCTTCCCAACCCAGGGATTGAACTCAGGTCTCCCGCATCGCAGGCAGAGTCTTTACCAGCTGAGCTACAAGGGAAGTCCACTAGACTAGGAACCTAAACTGTAATATTCTAGCTACTACAACCAATAATTTTTTTTGTTTGGTTGTGAAAATTCTTCACTGGACCACAGAAATGGAAACGAACAAAAATTTATTGGGTGTACTCTGTGTGCCACTGCTAAGTACTATTAAAGTCTCTGTCAAATGGGAGCTCACAGACTAGTGGGACGTGCAAATCTTGACCCAAAAGGATGACTCGTATACTAGAAGATAAAGAAAAGAGTGCTCTAGAAACAGGGATAAAGGGAGTAGGGGAAAACATCATAAAGCAAGTAACAATCAAACTAGGTCATGAAAAATCAGTAAAGTATCCTCAACTGGAGAGGCTTCTAAACAGAGAGGTTCAAACACAAGGTGTGTTCAGGGACCCACAAGCAATTCTGATAGAGCTGGGAATATATGGAAGGCAAAGAGAAACAGACAGGGGCAACCATGACAGGTCAAGCTTAATGAAGTTTGAACTTAATCTTATAGTCTAATCAGTGTCCAACTCTTTTGATTGTATATTCAGTAGAAAAGAATTTGATCACGTACCTTCAACATGCACATATATTTATTACTAATATACTGAGGCCCACTGTCTATACATATTAATAAGGCTGTCAGTCTATATGTTACATATTAATAAAGCTTAATTCCATATCCATTTAGGAAGGCATGAACTACACTAGAGGCCCTGGAGACAGAGGAGAAGGGACAGACTGGAGAGAAATTTATGAGGTAGAACCGACAGGGCTTGGGGACTGCTTAGAGTATGACAGGGCAAAGGGAAGACAAAAATCAATGCTCAGGTTTTTGGGCAGCTATCCAGTAAATACCAGCCACTTGTGTGGGTTGGGGTGAGGACTGAGAAAAGGAGGTATGAATAATGTATTAATTTAGGGATTAACTTTCAGGCAAGATACCTTAGGGCTATCTAGGAAGTATCTGGAACATAGGTCTGGAGCTCAGGGGAAATGTTGAAGCAGGAGTTAAAACTATAGTGGGGAGGGGGCGGTCATCAAAATAAATAGTTTACAAACCTATGAGAGAGAATGGGAATGCTTTAAAAGAGAATATATGAAAGAAAGTGAAGTGAGGACAGAATTCTGAGAAACACAGAAATTTAAAAGGGGCAGAGGAAGCTGACCCAGAAAAAGGAGCCTGAGAAATAAAACACAGGTGGCAGCAGGAGGTCCTGAAAAAAGTGGTGCAGCAGCAACCAAGAGCTAAGAAGTGTAAAGCATCGTTTATTATAAGGAGGTCAACCTGGATTTAGAGTTAAAAGAAGCTGTATCACTGGATTGGTAATGAGCTCTGTATCTTTAAGAAGACTGGTTTCAAAAGGGCAGCTGTTATGGGTGAGTGGAGAACTGTATTTCAAGAGAAAAGAGAAATTATTTGGTTGTAGCTTACCTCTCTACTCCATTCCAACACTAAGTTCATAACATACCAAAAACTTCTCAAAAGTCAAAAAGCCAAAAACTTACCAAATATACAGCTTCATTATAATTGTTTGATTTCAATGATTCTTTCAGTTGGCGAATCATGGCTTCTACAAATTCTCCACCAAAGTTGTAATTCCTGGCATTCAGTAGTCCAACTAATGTTGTATAAATGGTCAACTTCTCAGGTAACAGACGTGCACTGATTTCAGAAGCCAGTACGACAATAAGATCCAAACACAACATTAAGTTGCTGAATTTTATACAATTTTTTTAATCATTTTATTAACTTTAGAAAAGCAATACATTTAACTATTATTTTAAAACTACTTCGAAAAAGGCATAAATATTGAAAAGAGTTGTAGACAGAGCTACCTCAATTTTTTCACTTTGATTCTATCAGTTAATCCTAGAGTTAACAAAATAAAACACTCTAACTGTGAAGTCATCAAACTAAAATAGACAAAACTCTAGACTAGCTTTTCTTCCAATATGCTTAGTAGAATCAAATGGCAGATTTACAGAAAATGGTTTCTGTGGTAAAATACCTGAGAATTGTTGAATGAAACAAGTTTTTTTAATACAGAATCATTAAAGGGGAGACAGAGCAATCAACATTTCTAAACTCAGCTGACCAAATGTCATGGGATCAGAATTCCACTTTGAGAAACACTATTCTAGTTTCTTATAAAAAGTTCAGAACTAATGCCAGGTCCTATTAAACTGCTGAATTTTTAACACAGTACTCTAATATAGTAAAATTTCTTTACATCTCAATTTGCTTACTCAAGTGTGTTAGTTTTCATTAAAATTATTTGAAAAGTAGAGGATCACAGTAATAAATTTTGAAAAAAAGCAAATGTTGATCCCTAATTTAGGCAGCCTTTAACAATTAGCTAAAAAAGAAAAGCAAATGGGAACTCATGATCATTCAGATTCTCTTAACATTTTTTGCATTTTCCCAAGGTTCCTAGCAGTGTTAGGGACAATTCAGTCTTAAAAAAATACTTGCACTGATAGTAACCATTCTCCTCAACCCATCCTCACCTCAAAGTCATGGCTTCCAGAGTTTAAACATGAATCTACTCCATTCCAATAAATGCTTTCAGAACTGAAAGAATCTATGGATAACTATAGCCAAGTTAGTTTTCTTAGTAGTTTCCTAGTGTGAGGACATGTCTTCCTGAATATTAATTGGATTCCTTCAAAAAACTGTATCTGAATTTATTTATACTTTATGAGAAGTTAAAAATCGACCTATAGTTTCAATCTGTGTGTATATTTGTAAATTTAAAAACTGAGTTGTAGGCAATTTAAGACAAAAACAATGTTTTAAAATAACTGAAATAACAATGAAGTCACTTTCATAATGAAGACTCTTTTATCCAGAAACCATAGCTACTTCTCTGCAAAGCAGACAGTTTAGAGTAACCACTGTCTACTTGAGTGATAAGAAGTCTGGATTGCTAATTCCACTGTTGCGAGAGACTGTTTCATGATCTCACATGAGACTTTCCCACACTAATGGCCTTACAAATTAAGTACTGAAACTCATTCTAGCTAACCTAACTCAGAGAAAGATTATGCCTATTATGTCACAGCTCCAAAAGCATCTTCAGCCTTCTAGAAGGGCTATTACTTGAGTGACTGACTAGTTCTCAAATTTGTTTGATATTACTGATTAAAAATATAAATTAAACTCTATCATATACATTTAATTGTATGTGCTTAAAAGAAGATTGCTAAACGTGAAGTTGTCTGCTTTCTCACTTAAAAGCAGTCAACTCAAATGAGTCTAAGGATCCAAGAAACAAAAAAAAATGCTCAATTTTCATGCTATTTATCTCTCAGAGTTCACCAAAGGGCCAAAGTTCATTTAATTTGACAAATTCCCCATGGAATGAAACTAGATGACATATGGAACATAAACACATCTTCTGAACATTCCCAAGCATTTAAGAGTAGATAATACATTATCACCTGGATTCATAAATCTTTTGTATACATACACTGTACAAAGAAGCCTTAAGATCTTGCTCTTGTAGTTAGGAAGATCAGCTTCCAAAACACCAGCCAAGCCTTCTAGGTTGCTCTCCAAAGAGCAGGCACTCTGTAGAGGATAGGATAGCATATTAAATACCTGTCAGGTAACCAGCAATTAGTGCATTAAAATTTTCCAGGTGATGATAAAAAAGTTACACACAAGGCACTCTGACAGTTTAGTATAAATAAATTCTGGTTGTTATTATTCTTTAGAAAACCCCATAAAGAAAACAAATGAAATTTAAAAAGCAGCGTAGCAAGTGTTAGATGTGGGAGAACATCCCAGGCTCTGTCTACTGATACTTTTCTAATGAATTCACTCATTATATGACTGGGCAAACTACCTCAAGTATCCAGAACTTACTTGGTCTTCATTTGCAAATTGAGCAGACTGGTTTCTAAGGTCTCCTCTAAGACTTAAATTCTATGAAAATTACTAAAAACATGTAACTCTCAACTATCTGCATTCCAAAGCTTTTAATATGCCTCTACTTTGGGATGTAGATGCATGGCCATACAAACTTTGACCATAAGTTAGAACATCAAGTTTTCAGATGCAGAAATTAATCAAGCACAGTCAATTAACACTCTAAGCCCATCACAATCTGTACCTATTTTGATCATACCTTTTCTCCTACTTTGCATATTAAAGATTCCAAGTGATCTTCAGTTTCATTTGCATCAGAGGTCTTTCTCCTTTTGTGAGGTTGTCCCCCTGTTTCAAGAATGTAAAAAAGTGAACATTACAGGATGACTCTGTTACCAAAAACTTTAACTTTTTAATGCTATAATCTCTTTTCTACCTGAAGCCCTACTGTTTATGCACAGCAGAAGCGCTTAGTAACTCAGACAAGGCTAGATACAACCAATAAACAAGGCTAGACACAACCAACAGTCTCCATACCCTGGGGCATCATAACTCCGAGAGGCATTAAGTTTTGTGAGAAAAGTGTCCCCACAGAACTATGCAATGCAGCAGCCCTGTCCATTTCTTGGATAGGTAGCAAAGGTGCCCGTATCATGCTAGTCACTAGCAGTGAGAAAACTCCCTATAACACGCATCAATGGCTATTCCCATTCATTAAGGGCTTAACTTGAGTTGTTTAATCACCCTCAGCTGCTCGTTCCTAAAACCTGTCAGTGTTAGTAGTACTCATTATTCTAATAATGAAAATTATGTAAACTGATGAAATATGGGTATAAAAACCAAGTTGAACATTTTGCAAAGATCTGATGAGGGGGTAAGCTTTTGTTTAAAAACAAAAGAGGAGGAAACTTCAAATGATGGGAAAGGAAGCATAAAACATTAGGACTAGTTTTACAAAAGTTTCAGAGCTCTTAAGTCGTCAATTAATAGTTTTGGTTCTATAGACCATAGAGGCACTAGGGTCTGGTTTATCCCAAACAATGAGAATTACAATCAGCAGACATACTCAAAGAAATGTCCTGAGCATGATATCAAACAATTGGTGGGGAAGAAAGTACACGATTATCATCCTTAAGTACCGGACGATCTATCATTTAGTCTTGGTGTTAGCAATCTCTTACCATTTTGTCTAAAACCTCAATACTCCTACCTCACATTCTTTTACAGAATATCATAAGGCTGAAAAAATTTCAAATACTAGTGTTAAATACGGAGAAGGCAATGGCACCCCACTCCAGTACTCTTGCCTGGAAAATCCCATGGACTGGTAGGCTGCAGTCCATGGGGTCACTAAGAGTCAGATGCAACTGAGCGATTTCACTTTCACTTTTCACTTTCATGCATTGGAGAAGGCAATGGCAACCCACTCCAGCGTTCTTGCCTGGAGAATCCCAGGGACAGGGGGAGCCCGGTGGGCTGCCGTCTATGGGGTCGCACAGAGTCAGACACGACTGAAGCGACTGAGCAGCAGCAGCAGCAGCAGTGGTAAATACGAAAGATGATGCTGTTGCTACACACAGTGTGGGCCACTCTCCCAATATAATTCAATTTTTCACTTCCACCAATTAAATTATTAGGACAGCAAGCAGACAAGCAAGCAATAATCTGTAACTCTACCAGGGATCAGTATTAATAATGAAAATCTGCAGATACAGGGTCACCCAGAGCGACTTCACTTTCACTTTTCACTTTCATGCGTTGGAGAAGGAAACGGCAACCCACTCCAGTGTTCTTGCCTGGAGAATCCCAGGGACGGCGGGGCCTGGTGGGCTGCCGTCTATGGGATCACACAGAGTCGGACACGACTGAAGCGACTTAGCAGCAGCAGGACCAAGTTATATTTTTAATCTCCAGACTTGTACAGCCAGAGGAACTGAACCATTTTTAGAGTTCCCAACTACTTACTTACCACTGGAACATCTAACAGTGAAAAAAAACCCAATGATTTCCATAAAACACAGCACCTGGCTATTATAACATGGGATGTTAAAAGCTTTTCCAATGTCCGACATGATCTTCAGGTACCTACCACCCGAACACAAGCTGAATAAAAGAACCAAAACGCAAAGGAGAAAAAGAAAGATATATCTGTCCGAATGCAGTGTTCCAAAGAATATCAAGTAGAGAGAAGAAAGCCTTCCAAAGTGATCAATGCAAAGAAACAGAGGAAAACAATAGAATGGGAAAGACTAGAGATCTCTTCAAGAAAATTAGAGATGCCAAGGGAACATTTCATGCAAAGATGGGCACAATAAAGGACAGAAACGGTATGAACGTAACAGAAGCAGAAGATATTAAGAAGAGGTGGCAAGAATACATAGAAGAACTATACAAAAAAGATCTTAATGGCTCAGATAACCACCATAGTGGAAGTGATGAAATTCCAGCTGAGCTATTTCAAATCCTAAAAGATGATGCTGTGAAAGTGCTGCACTCAATATGCCAGCAAATTCTGAAAACTCAGCAGTGGCCACAGGACCGGAAAAGGTCAGTTTTCATTCCAATCCCAAAGAAAGGCAATGCCAAAGAATGCTCAAACTATTGCACAATTGCACTCATCTCATACGCTAGCAAAATAATGCTCAAAATTCTTCAAGCTAGTCTTCAACAGTATGTGAACCAAGAATTTCCAGAAGCTCAAGCTAGATTTAGAAAAGGCAGAGGAACCAGAGATCAAATTGCCAACATTCGTTGGATCATAGAAAAAGCAAGGGAATTCTAGAAAAACATCTACTTCTGCTTTATTGACTTTGTGTGGATCACAACAAACTGTGGAAAATTCTTAAAGAGATGGGAATACCAGACCACCTTACCTGTCTCCTGAGAAATCTGTATGCAGGTCAAGAAGCAACAGTTAGAACTGGACTGGAACAACAAAATGGTTCCAAATCGGGAAAAGAGTATGTCAAGGCTGTATATTGTCACCCTGCTTACTTAACTTATATGCAGAGTACATCATGCAAAATGCCAGGCTGGATGAAGCACAAGCTGGAATCAATATTGCCAGGATTAATATCAATAATTTCCGATACACAGATGATACCACCCTTATGCCAGAAAGCAAAGAAGAACTAAAGAGCCTCCTGATGAAAGTCAAAGAGGAGACTGAAAAAGCTGGCTTAAAACTCAACATTCAGAAAACTAAGATCATGGCATCCGGTCTCATCACTTCATGGCAAATACATGGGGAAACAATGGAAACAGTGAGAGACTTTATTTTCTTGGGCTCCAAAATCACTGCAGATGATGACTACAGCCATGAAATCAAAAGACACTTGCTCCTTGGAAGAAAAGCTATGACAAACCTAGACAGAATATTAAAAAGCAGAGACATTACTTTGCCAACGAAGGTCCATCTAGTCAAAGATATGGTTTTTCCAGTAGTCATGTCTGAATGTGAGAGCTGGACTATAAAGCTGAGCACCGAAGAATTGATGCTTTTGAACTGTGGTGTTGGAGAAGACTCTTGAGAGTCCCTTGGACTGCAAGGAGATCCAACCAGTCCATCCTAATGGAAATCAGTCCTGAATATTCGTTGGAAGATTGATGTTGAAGCTGAAACCTCAGTATTTTGGCCACCTGATGTAAAGAACTGACTCACTGGAAAAGACCCTGATGCTGGGAAAGATTGAAGGCAGGAGGAAAAGGGCACGACAGAGGATGAGATGGTTGGATGGCATCACTGACTCAATGGATATGAGTCTGAGCAAGCTCTGAGAGTTGGTAATGGACAGGGAAGCCTGGCATGCTGTGTTCCATGGGGTCACAAAGAGTCAGACAGGACTGAGTGACTGAACTGATTACCACCTAGATAGAATCAGTGTTATAAAAGGCCACAGGGCAAAACACTGTGTGCTTTGACTGCCCAACCCCTCAGTGATCATTGCTGCTGCTAAGTCGCTTCAGTCGTGTCCGTCTCTGTGCGACCCCATAGGCGGCAGCCCTCCAGGCTCCCCCGTCCCTGGGATTCTCCAGGCAAGAACACTGGAATGGGTTGTCATTTCCTTCTCCAATGCATGAAAGTGAAAAGTGAAAGTGAGGTCGTTCAGTCGTGTCTGACTCTTAGCGACCCCATGGACTGCAGCCTACCTGGCTCCTCCATCCATGGGAGTTTCCAGGCAAGAGTACTGGAGTGGGTGCCAAGTAATCACTGAATATAGTTTAGAAGAGATAATGTCAAAAAAAAAAAAAAAAATACAACAAGCATGCAACACAACTGTTGCAACATATTCCTGAAGACACCTGTCCATGTAAAGATGTGGACATGTGCAGTATCATGGTATCAGTGACCCTGAGTCTCTAGTATACATCAAGCTGAAGGCACAGAATCTGCATAAAGGTTCCACCACCCAAAGAGCCAAACCCGACACAAAAGGACTTCTATTTTCAGAATTCATTCACTGAAAAAAATTGCATATCTGAAGGAACATTTACATAAGCTATCAGCCAGGACATTAAAATAGCCGTATCCAAGAGCAATGGTTCTCAACTAGGTTGGATTTTGTCCCCCAGGAGCCACTTGGCAATCTCTGGAGACATTTTTAGCTGTCACACGGGGGAAGTGCTACTGGCCTCCAGTGGGCAGAGGCCAGGGATTCTACTAAACATACCACAGTGCAGAGAACAACTCCCACCAACAAAGAATAATCCAGCGCAAAATGGCAGCAGTGCTCATGATGAGTAACTGTTCTAGGAAGCAGAATATACTCAATGTTCTTCAGAATCAGACTCCAGTAAGGTTAGGAGAATGCAGATGCTACAAAACGACTGAATCAGAACAGTGTTTTTTTTCCTTTTAAACCTTAACCATTGTCCATTTCTTTCTGGCCCATCTACTTTGCTAACTCACATCCCACCTCCAAGCCATCTCTAAATTAACCATCCAGCTGGCCTGTTTTCAAGTCAGTTTAGAATCATACCCCAGACTTTAAAGCAGCCTCCTAGGCACTCTTGTAAGACTGGACAGAAGAAAATACTGACGTGGGGAGAGAAGGCAGGATTTTTGAAGAAAAACTAGAAAATACAAGTATTCAGTCCTATCTCTGAACTGCAACCCTTCTTTCCTCTCTTCTTCCTACTTTTAGTATGTTTGAAGAATAAGAGGCACAAAGTGTTAAGAAGTAGAAGATGCCCGACTCTCAGCTGACACTGGAGAGACTGTAAGGGGGAGGGGGACTTAACAGACACCAGGTGAACTCACACGGTAACAGGATACTGAGCTCAAGAGAGCGTGGGCAAGATCACAGGCAGGGAGAATAAAAACTTTAAGAATAAAATCTGTGCAATCAGCTGAATATTTTCACCTATCCTCAAGAAAATATACCTAAGGTAGTTCACAAAAGAAGAACAGATTTTATATTAACAAGTACCTAAGTAGAAGTTTTACAGTGGAAATTAAAGTTACACATTAGCACTTCATTCTGACACCCTTGGTTAGTATAGAAGAGAGAAGGAAGTCTCTATTAAAACCCATCAGAAAAAATCTTAACAAGCTGAGTAATTTCCGCCCCCCCCCCCGTAAGGTGATCCTAATTCTATATGGATACATTATACTACGTATTTTATATCCTTATTTAGAATTTACACGCATTACAAAAAATTTTAGACCCACAAAGTGGAAACAAAAACCAACTAATGTGAAAGAGAAAGTAAAAAAAACCAACAAGAGAAAAGGGAAAAGTAAAGTACCTTGATCCTGCAGATTTAAAACAGAGGTATAATAGTCACTTCTGAAACAAACTATACTCTTCCTCAGAGTAACAAATCCCTGCACTTCTATTTATTTTTTTCTATAGTTAAGTATCAATTTTAAGGAAGAGTCACATTCTAAAAGGTAAGGATCTAATACTAAGTAGCTTAAAAGGGACTAACATGGGGTTTGGGGCCAAGGTTATGGACAATATAAATACTTTCTTACAAGAATAAAACAATACACTGAACAGCTACTGTATGCATATCCAAAATAATTGAAAAGCTTCAGATATTCTTAAAAAGAGTCTAAGAAAGGAGTTAGTTTTAGCACTGAACCAGTATCCACACACATTTATTTCCATTTTCATTGTCTATAAATCCACCTCCAGGTGAACTTCATTGGTATAGCCTTGGATCCTGGACTCTGAAGTCTCAACAGATACAGTTTTAAGTTGTATCTGTGAGCTGATCCTCCCTTACCTCTCTGACCTCATCTCCTACAACTCTCCCCCTTTCTCACTCTACTACAGCAACACTGACCTTCTGGCTGTTTGAAGATGACAGGACTATTCTAGCCTTAAGGCCTTGGAACTCAAAGTTCCCTTTGCTTAGACTACTGCCTTCCCCCACTTTTAAATTAATCAAATGTAAATATACCCTCATCTTCTGCAGGTTTTTGATCAGATGCCATTCTCAGTGAGGCCTTCACTGACAAACCAATACAAAACAGCAACTCCTCCCCAACAAGAGCCTTACCCTCTTTAACTGGTTTTATTTTTCTCCACAGTACTTAACACCATATGATACACTATATTTACTTGATTGTTCTCTGCCTGTAAAAGGGAGACTGCACCTTTTATCATCCACTGCTGTACTGCCAGGAGTTAGAACTGTGCCTGGCACTGTTAAATATTTGTTGAATGAATTACTGTGTCTAGTCAAACACGTGGAGAGTCATGGCAGTTAGGGACTGGTAAGAGCTGACAATAATCCAGAAATGCTTAGGTGCATCTATTTAACACAACAATAATTTGGCCTATTTTAAAATAGCCTTCTATAATACTTAAGTTTTCAAAATTTCTGGTTTAAAAAAAATTTAGTAGGCATTTAACCAAAAGAAAGTTTTCTAAAATATTTGACTCAGATCACCGTTTAGAATAAACCCTAGCTGATGATTACCCAAATTGTGGCAATTTACGAAAGCTCCAAACTTGGTGTAGTATCTAAGAGGGGTTATAAACTGCCCTTCAACTACTAAGTTATTTATAGTAAACGCTGCTTAATTAACTCCTTATTTTATTTTGTTTTGTCTTTATTTATTCTGAGATTCCTGCAGCAAGACCCAAATGGACAGTGATTTAGCTGCCAGAAACTAACTCCTAAGAACGTTATACCAGCATCCCAATAACCAAAGCAAAAGTTGTTTTTCTACAAATTTACATCCAATTCTCCAGGATGCCCCTTGGAAAGATTTTCTCTCCCTTTAGGGACACCCTAGAAAGGAGAAGATGAAAGAATAGAGAAAGCATGAGAAGAACAAAGACAATGGGAAGAAGTTTAAAAGACCTAAGTTCTCCAAATCCCAAGTGATGACTTCTAGGAGATTAAGTTAACTAATCAGATACAAGGCACATGAAAACTATTTTCTGTGCCCTGTATGTACATTATGTTGTGTTTAATAAAAATCAAAAATACAGCATAGTAAGACCTGTGTAATGTAACTCTCGACTTGCTTTCACTGGTATCTGGGCACTGCTAATGCTGTCTCCATGCTAATTACACTAAAACTGTAGACCTCAGGTGTGAGGTGATAAGGCTGGGGTAGAATATCCTCCCAAGCCAAGCTCCAGGAGAAATCTGATACACTATTAAAACTAAGTGGGGGACATCCTTGGTGGACCAGTGATTAAGACTGCAGGCTTCCACTGCAGGGGGCACAGGTTCAATCCCTAACCCTAACTAAGATCCTTATACCACGGCCAAAAGAAAAAAAAGAAACAAAACCCAAACCAACAAACCAAACAAAAAACCTTAAATTAGTGGGATTCTGCTCCTACCCTTAAGTTACCCCAACATTCAAGGAGAGAAAAATGTCAGTGGAAAAAATTAATTCAATTTTTTTTGTTCTGTACGTTTTCTTCGAGTCACCATCTGCCAATGTTTATCAGCTCTTAAGCATTATCAGGTGATAAAATACACATCTTCATGAGCAATTAGTTACACGTGTTATCTCTCACAAAGCCGAAATGTCTGTATCATTATTTCTAAGTTACAGACTAAGGTTTAAAGAGGTAATATAACCCAGGCAAGATCACAAAGTAAACAGCAGGGTCTGGCTTTGAAAAGTCCTCTGATTCCAAAGTCTGGCCTCTTAACCACCAAACTACACTCTACTCGAAGAACAATACCCTAAACTATTAATAACAATAACTGTTAGGTTTTCAGTTTGTTGGATGTGTGTTCTTGACTGATTTTTGCAAGATAAACATCTTTTCTATTTTTAACTAGCAAAATTATTCTTGGTTTTTATTACGATGGCAACTCCATGATCCCCATGAGCGCAACCATCCAAACGGTTGATCAAAATCTCTAGGAGCTCTCCAGTTAGTCTTCCGACACTCTTTATTACACAAGGGAAATATGCTTACGGTCAGCTCAAAATGTAACACAACAATCTACGTACATCTCTTTCTTAAGAGACCTCTTGGGTGTGGATAAGACACCGATTTCTTTCCCTATCGCTTGGAAGAAGGCAAGATGACGAATGACGGGTACAGGAGAAAGCTCAGATCGGGATTCAGCAGATCTCTCATCTTCTGAGTCCTTTTTAAGTGCAATTTGAGGGTCAAAACGAGACACTGGGTAGAGTGGGTCCCTAAGAAGCGGAGGCACAGACACAGACACTCTTAGCATTCCCTGCTCGGAGATGCTAAGAGCCAAATTTTGAAGAGTTCCTAGGGACCGGGGTCCACCAGGCCTCCCCGTGGCCAACGACTGAGGAACTGGGACCGGGGGAAGCAGGGGACTTTCCCAAAGTTGCCCGGCCGCACTCCCACCGTGCCACTCCTTCTCTACGCGGCTCCCCGAACGCCCCTGGAGGAAGAAGGGCTTCCCGTCCCTTCTCTCGAGACCTGAAAACCAGGGAAGCCAAACCTCGGCCCACCTGAGGGCGGCCTCGGCGGCCGGGCTCAGGGCACTCACCATCGTTCTCGTCGCTGTGCCGCCGCCGCGACATGCCGCACGCAGGTGCTCCGCGGAGCTGAGACACCGGTCACGAAGCGCGGCAGGAACCGTCAGGCCGCCGGCCGGTGGGCGGACAGCGGCGAGGCGCGCGGAGTGGCCGGCGCGCAGGCGCTTTCGGTCGCGGCGGCTCCCGGAAGCACAAGGCAGGATGGCTGGATGGCTCCGCGAGCTCGGATCCAGGAGAGCCGGTTTTGGAAGCTCACCAGGCCGGTAGCTTCTGCCCCGCACGCAGCGACCCTCTCAGGTTACCTCCGCCTCTTGGCTGCTTCCTTCGCCCGCCTTCGCTGAAAGCCCTTCCGGGGCCACGCGGAGAGCACCGCCTCTTCCGCCAGGCCGAACCCCGCAGGTCGCGAGCCACGCCCGGAGGCGGGTTGTCTAAGAGGGACCCTCTAGTCCCCACCTCCACTTCAGTCCCTCTCTCGGGGCCTCCCGGGGTTTTCCCGGCGGCCCTTTCACCAACTGCCTAACTTCCGGAGCGAGGTGCGGTACGGCGTTCCTTCCTAAATACAGGAGGGGGCTGGGAGTGCGAGGGCTGCGAGCGGTGGCAATTTCTAGGCGGAGACTGCTCGGTGAAGAGAGATCTGAGAAAGGATCAGGACGGGCGGGTACGTGCTCATCTTTCTCCCACTTCCCGGCCTTTGACGGCTGGGGAAATCTGGGCGGAGAGATTAGGCCAAGACCGGTGCGCGGGTAGAGGCCGGGGTGCGAGGTGGCTCCAGCGACCCGGGGACAGAAGGACCCTCCGAAGCGTGAGCCAGCTACTCCAGGGTTACTCTCTGGCCGTCATCTGATCTCTCGCTCCTCTGACCTGTGGTTTAGGAAAGAACGCGTGATTGCTTTAGTAACGTTTTCAATAGTTATCGGGTACCTTCATACGTGTATTTGAATATCCCTCGCTCTGACATCTCTGGTGAGCGCTGATACTGCTGCTGCTGCTAAGTCACTTCAGTCGTGTCCGACTCTGTGTGACCCCATAGACGGCAGCCCACCAGGCTCCCCCGTCCCTGGGATTCTCCAGGCAAGAACACCGGAGTGAGCTGCCATTTCCTTCTCCAATGCATGAAAGTGAAGTCGCTCAGTCATGTCCGACCCTCAGCGACCCCATGGACTGCAGCCTACCAGGCTCCTCCGTCCATGGGATTTTCCAGACAAGAGTACTGGAGTGGGGTGCCATTGCCTTCTCCGCTGGTGAGTGCTACAGCTGCGTATCTAACTGCCTGGTCTTTCAGATCAGATCAGTCGCTCAGTCGTGTCCGACTCTTTGCGACCCCATGAATCGGAGCACGCCAGGCCTCCCTGTCCATCACCAACTCCCGGAGTTCACCCAGACTCACGTCCATCGAGTCAGTGATACCATCCAGCCATCTCATCCTCTGTCGTCCCCTTCTCCTCTTGCCCCCAATCCCTCCCAGCATCAGTCTTTTCCAGTGAGTCAACTCCGCATGAGGTGGCCAAAGTACTGGAGTTTCAGCTTCAGCATCATTCCTTCCAAAGAAATCCCAGGGCTGATCTCCTTCAGAATGGACTGGTTGAATCTCCTTGCAGTCCAAGGGACTCTCAAGAGTCTTCTCCAACACCACAGTTCAAAAGCATCAATTCTTCGGCGATCAGCCTTCTTCACAGTCCAACTCTCACATCCATACATGACCACAGGAAAAACCATAGCCTTGACTAGATGAACCTTTGTTGGCAAAGTAATGTCTCTGCTTTTGAATATGCTTTCTAGGTTGGTCATAACTTTCCTTCCAAGGAGTAAGCGTCTTTTAATTTCATGGCTGCAGTCACCATCTGTAGTGATTTTGGAGCCCAGAAAAATAAAGTCTGACACTGTTTCCACTGTTTCCCCATCTATTTCCCATGAAGTGATGGGACCAGATGCCATGAACTTCATCTTCTGAATGTTGAGCTTTAAGCCAACTTTTTCACTCTCCACTTTCACTTTCATCAAAAGGCTTTTTAGTTCCTCTTCACTTTCTGCCATAAGGGTGGTGTCATCTGCATATCTGATGTTATTGATATTTCTCCTGGCAATCTTGATTCCAGCTTGTGTTTCTTCCAGTCCAGTGTTTCTCATGATGTACTCTGCATATAAGTTAAATAAACAGGGTGACAATATACAGCCTTGACGAACTCCTTTTCCTATTTGGAACCAGTCTGTTGTTCCGTGTCCAGTTCTAACTGTTGCTTCCTGACCTGCATACAAATTTCTCAAGAGGCAGGTCAGGTGGTCTGGTATTCCCATCTCTTTCAGAAGTTTCCACAGTTTATTGTGATCCACACACAGTCAAAGGCTTTGGCATAGTCAATAAAGCAGAAGTAGATGTTTTTTCTGTAACTCTTTTGCTTTTTTGATGATCCAGCGGATGTTTGCAATTTGATCTCTAGTTCCTCTGCCTTTTCTAAAACCAGCTTGAACATCTGGAAGTTCACGGTTCACATACTGCTGAAGCCTGGCTTGGAGAATTTTGAGCATTACTTTACTAGCGTGTGAGATGAGTGCAATTGTGCGGTAGTTTGAGCATTCTTTGGCATTGCCTTTCTTTGGGATTGGAATGAAAACTGATCTTTTCCAGTCCTGTGGCCACTGCTGAGTTTTCCAAATTTGCTGGCATATTGAGTGCAGCACTTTCACATCATCATCTTCCAGGATTTGAAATAGCTCAACTGGAATTCCATCACCTCCACTAGCTTTGTTCGTAATGATCCTTTATAAGGCCCACTTGACTTCACATTCCAGATGTCTGGCTCTAGGTGAGTGATCACACCATCATGATTGGGTTGTGAAGCTCTTTTTTGTACAATTCTTCTGTGTATTCTTGCCACCTCTTCTTAATATCTCCTGCTTCTGTTACCATATCATTTCTATCCTTTATCGAGCCCATCTTTGCATGAAATGTTCCCTTGGTATCTCTAATTTTCTTGAAGAGATCTCTAGTCTTTCCCATTCTGTTGTTTTCCTCTATTTCTTTGCATTGATCACTGAGGAAGGCTTTCTTATCTCTCCTCACTATTCTTTGGAACTCTGCATTCAGATGTTTGTATCTTTCCTTTTCTCCTTTGCTTTTCGCTTCTCTTCTTTTCACAGCTATTTGTAAGGCCTCCTCAGACAGCCATTTTGCTTTTTTGCATTTCTTTTCCATGGGGATGGTCTTCATCTCTGTCTCCTGTACAATGTCACAAACCTCCATCCATAGTTCATCAGGCACTCTATCAGATCTAGTCCATTAAATCTGTTTCTCACTTCCACTGTATAATCATAAAGGATTTAAGTCACCTGAATGTTCTTCCTTCAGTCTTACCCATTTCACTAAATGGCACCATCCAGTCTACTGCTTAATCCAAAAAGTGGATAGGAGTCATTCTTAGGTCCTTTTCCTTCACTTCCTAAAGAACAATCTACCTGGAAACCCTGCCAGCTCTACCTTCAGAACAGATCTGAATCAGATCACGTTACTCCTTTGTTTACAGCTCTCCAAAGACTTTCTATTGTAAACTCCATAACCTCTTCTACAGGGTTTTACTCTCATCACTGTATTCCAACCACTCTGACTTCCTGCACCTGCAGTAAGTCAAGCTGTTTACCACCTGAGGAATTCATACTATTTCCTTTGCCTGAAGATCTCTGCTCCTAAGTCTGCATGGATGGCTCCTTGTCTCAGTTCAAACATCAGGCCCTTAGTGAAGTCTTTCCTGGCCACCCAATCATTCTTACTTCATTCGACAAATATCTTGTATATGTCATGTGCCAGGCAGTTTTCTGGATGCAGAGATGAACAAAAGAAAACTCCTGCTTTCTTAGTGATGATGACTCATTCAGGAACCAGCAAACAATGCAATCAGGTAGTGAGTAAAAGTGGGAGAAGATGAGATTAGGGAGGTGGTAGATGGGGCTTTGTAAGGACTTTATCCTGGTACATTTAGAAGCTTTTGGAGGGCGATTGGACTTAGTTTTTAATCGTTACCTCTGAGATTTCCCTGGTGATCCAGTGGTTAAGAATCCACCTGCCACTGAGGGGACACGGGTTCCATCCCTGGTCCGGGAAGATCTCAATGCCGCGTGGGGCAACTTAATCCTGCTTAAGTTTACTGAGCTCTTGAGATCTAGATCCAGCAAGCCACAACTACTGCAGCCTGGGGGCTTAGAGCCTGCGCTCCACAACAAGAGAAGGCACCACGAGGAGAAGCCCCTGCACCACAACCAGAGGGGGTCTGCGTGCAGCAGCAGAGGCCTAGCACAGCTAAAAGGAAGATAAATAAAAGTTTTAAAAGTTACCTCTGTGGCTTCTACAGGAACAGGGCAGTTGGGCAACTGTAGTCATTCAGTCAAATGATGGCTTGAAGGAGGCTGGTAGTGAAGGTGGTGCATTGTGGTTGATGTGATTGTATTTCAGAAGCAGAGTTGATAAGCTTTTCAATCATCTGAAAAAATAAGGAAATGAGAATCCCAAAGTTTTTGTCTGAGTAACAGGAAGAATAGAATTGTTGTTTACTGAGGTAAGGAAGACTGAGGAGCAAGAATTTGGTTTTAACAGTTGCATTTGAACAGCTTCCTAGCTCTCACCACAGTCCTGCAGGGTAGATACTGTCATCCCCATTTTATGCTTTTGGGAACTAGAATTCAGAGAAGGTAAATATCCTGCCCAGGTTCACTTACTTGCACCCAGCTGCACCATAATCCAAAGCCCATACTTTCCCTAGTCTTTCTTGTTATTCTTCACATTTATCACTTGTAACATTTGCTTTACAAAAGAATGCATCATGTTGGTGTACTGTGTTCCTTTTGACAAGATTTGGCCATGGTAGCAGTTTGTGTATTTCTTTTGGCTCATTTCTTGAGCTTCCCTGGTAGCCCAGCTGGTAAAGAATCTGCCTGCAATGTGGGAGACCTGGGTTGGGAAGATCCCCTGAAGAAGGGAACGGCTACCCACTCCAGTATTCTGGCCTGGAGAATTCCATGGACTGTATGGTCCATGGGGTCGCAGAGTCAGACATGACTGAGCGATACAAAGTGTCAGTTTGACTCATTAAAATGAGGCTCTCTAGATAGTTATTTTTTCTAAGGAAGGGAATTTGACCAGCTCAAAAATTAGAGGACAAAAGAGAAAAGTATTTATAATTAAAGGTACTGCTGCTGCTAAGTTGCTTCAGTCGTGTCTGACTCTGTGCGACCCTTCAGACGGCAGCCCACCAGGCTCTGCCGTCCCTGGGATTCTCCAGGCAAGAACACTGGAGTGGGTTGCCATTTCCTTCTCCAGTGCATGAAAGTGAAAAGTGAAAGTGAAGTCGCTCAGTCGTGTCCAACTCTTAGCGACTCCATGGACTGCAGCCTACCAGGCTCCTCCGTCCATGGGATTTTCCAGGCAAGAGTACTGGAGTGGGGTGCCATTGCCTTCTCTGAATTAAAGGTACTAACACACAGCTGATGTTGAGGGAATGGGGGCAGGAGGAGAAGGGGACAACAGAGGATGAGATGGTTGGATGGCATCACTGACTCGATGGACGCGAGTCTGATTGAACTCTGGGAGTTAGTGATGGACAGGGAGGCCTGGCGCGCTGCGATTCATGGGGTCGCAAAGAGTCTGACACAACTGAGCGACTGAACTGAACTGAACACGCAGCTTGGTTGATTTTGGTTGTACCTCGTACTTTTTTTTGGTGTGTTTTCCCCTAAATGTTGGCACGGCTTACCCTCTGATTCAGGTTTCTGCTGAAATGCTTCTGCCTCAAAAAGACCTGAACTACCCTCTGAGTTCTAAAGAGTCCTTCCATCACTCTTGTCTCCTTACCTTGTTTATTTGTCTTCATAGCCCTTTCTACCATCTGACTTTAAAAAAAAAAAAAAAAAGCAGTTTAATTCATTTGTTTACCTCCTCTCTCTCCCCACTGGAAAGTAAGCTCTAAGAAAGAAGAAACTTTCTCTGTTTCTTTCACTACTACATCTTCAGGGCTTAGAACAGTGCAGGGCATAGAGTTGGTGCTAAATAAATATTTCTTAGATGAACAAGTGAATGAATGGATAGTTTGGGCTACTGGGCCATGCTCATTTGCATGACTGATTTACTTCAAGTAGTAATCAAAGACTTGGACGTTGTTGTTTTTCCCTTGCTTACTTCCTAGGTGATAGTTAGCAGAAAGGAACCTACCCCACGGCTGGAGCCAAACCAGATGCCTTCTTCCACTTCACCAGACCAAGGAGATGATGACCTGGAGGCCTGTGTTTTAAGGTTTTCAGACCTGGATTTGAAAGACACGAGTCTTATGAATCCCAGTAGCAGTCTCAAAGCAGAGTTAGATGTCAGTGCAAAGAAGAAATACTCATTTGCAAAGAAAAAGGTAAAATTGCCGTTGATGTTTCAGGATCATGTAGGTACAGTTAATGCAGATATGTCCAGAAGTAACTCATCAAGGTTGTCCTCCAGGGAGTGGAGCACTGGTGAGACACCAGGCTGCTGCCACGCTCACGGTAAGTTCTAGTCAGGTCTGGTCACATTTGTCACTTGTAACATTTGCTTTACAAAAGAAAGACTGCATCATGTTGGGTACTGTGTCCAGTGATTAACCAGTTCTTAGTTAATCTTAGTTCAGTGCCAAGCAAAGGAGGATCATAGGAAACACCTAATTTACAGTGGAGTACTTGACAGATTCTTGATAGATGGGCTCGATTCTTTTTCCCACCTGGGGTTATGGGAAGAGTCCCAGGAGCCTCAGTTATAGGAGAACAGACAGGTGTCAGGGCAGCTGCTGCCTAAGACCCCAGGTCCGGCCTAGCTTGCAGGGCTCGGTTGGCTGGGAGAAGGAACAGAGTGGCTTGGAATGCTGCAGGCCACTGAGAACTGGCTCACAGTGTGGTAGATGGATGCTGCCCTTCTGGGCCTTTGATGCTTTTCTCAGGGATCACTGACTAAACCCTTCTCCTGCTGAAGCTCAAAGGAAAATGACTTGACTGAAGAAATACAGTTGAGACTTAGTTTTCTTACCTCCGGGCTTTTGTTCCTCTTGCAAAATCATCTTATATTGGCTCCACGTCAATGAAGAATAGATGTCTCTTCTTATAGCTTCTATACTCCACCCTTCTGCCTGCATCCCACACAGATTTCCTTGAAAATGAAACCCAAAGGATACAGACATTTTGTTGTTGTTGTTATTTTGCAATAATTTCAAACCTACAGAAAAGCTGCCAGAATTCTACGGAGGATCCCCTTTGCCCAGCAGCTCCATTCATGTTTCTTCAGTTGTCTCAAATGGCTTTTATAGATCCACTCTAAGGTCACATGTTTAGTTGTTATATCTCAAAGGTCTTCAGTCTGGACCACTTTTTCATTTTTTTCCCCTGAAATCATGACCGTGACTTTTTAGAAGGAGATAGTTATGTGTAGGACGTCTCTCATGATTTTTCACTCATGTTTCCTTGTGATTAGATTCAAGTTGTGGATTTTGTTAACAAGACTGCCCCACAGGAGACACTGTGTTCATCCAGCTGCATTCAGTCAGGCAGTCACAGTGCCAATTTGTCCTGCTACTGGTGATGTTAACTTCGGGTACCCAATTAAGGAAGTGCCTTGTCAGATTTCTTTGCTTTAAAATTATTCTTTTTTCCCTTTAGTTATTCAATATTTGAGGGAAAATAGTTTGAGACTATGTAAATAGCCAAAGAATTAATACTTTTGAACTGTGGTGTTGGAGAAGACTCTTGAGGGTCCCCTGGACTGCAAGGAGATCCAACCAGTCCATTCTAAAGGAGATCAATCCTGGGTGTTCATTGCAAGGACTGATGCTAAAGCTGAAACCCCAATACTATGGCCACTTCATGTGAAGAGTTGACTCTTTGGGAAAGACCCTGATGCTGGGAAGGATTGGGGGCAGGAGGAGAAGGGGATGATAGAGGATGAGATGGCTGGATGGCATCACCGACTCAATGGGACATGAGTTTGAGTAAGCTCCGGGAGTTGGTGATGGACAGGGAGGCCTGGCATGCTGCGATTCATGGGGTCGTGAAGGGTCAGACGCAACTGAGCGACTGAACTGAACTGAAATAGCCTATTTCACAATGAACTTTCATCTACTAGTTTTAGATCCATTGGTGTTTCTTTGCTTCAGTTGACTATTACTGTGATGATTTCTAAATGGTGACTTTCTAATTGCTTCATTCCTTCTATATTTCTTACTTGGCAGTCTTCTGTAAGGAAGAGCTTTCTTTGTTCCTAGTTTATTTGTATCAGTGTGTATTCAAGAATGCCATTTTATTCAGTGGGCGATAATCCATTATCATAATTTTTTATTTTGATTCTCAGATCATCTCAGGTTTGGCTGGGATTCCAGCTAGTATCTATGTCTTTTTGACTTACCCCATCATTCTTTGAGCATTTCCTTACTTTCTGATTTAACAAGATGTTTCAGGGTCATGTTCTTTCTCTCTCTCATTCTTGGAGTCAAACATTTCTTCAAGGAACACTGGTTCTTATGGAGGTGGAAAACCAAAACCAAGGGGCTAGATAAACTCATTTCTACTAAGGTGCTGCTTCTTTCAGGACATCTGGTGGACAGAGCTGAGAATAGATGGTGGATAGAGCTAATATCTCGGAGAAGGCAATGGTAACCCACTCCAGTACTCTTGCCTGGAAAATCCCATGGACGGAGGAGCCTGGTAGGCTGTAGTCCATGGGGTCACAAAGAGTCCGACACTTAATGAGCGACTTCACTTTCACTTTCATGCATTGGAGAAGGAAGTGGCAACCCACTCCAGTGTTCTTGCCTGGAGAATCCCAGGGACGGCGGAGCCTGGTGGGCTGCCATCTGTGGGGTCGCACAGAGTCGGACACGACTGAAGCGACTTAGCAGCAGCAGCAGCAGCAGAGCTAATATCTATATAGATGAAAAACACATAAAAAAAAAAAAAAAAAAACACATACATTTCTATATATCATACTTTTATATTTACTTTCATATCAGTATAAACCAGATGAGTTCATACTCATGGAACCTTTAGTTCTGTTGCCATATCACAGGTTTATTCTCTCCCCTTATATTTATAACTTCCCTGTATGATGATGTTTGATAGCAAACCCAGCTCTCTTCAGTCCCAGTGTGTATACTTAATTGCTTATTCCCCTGTATGCAGTCAGTCTCCCCACTCTTTCAAGCTGCCTCTTCCATCAGGGCCTGCCTTCCCCACACAGGCCTCACCTGCTCTTAGCTACCTTCCTAGCTCTGGCCTGCCTATCTCTCCGGAGCGGACCCCACATGGGCCCTGACTGCTGCTGGATCCTCAATGCCTTGTTCAGAAGGCCCTAAGAGACCAGTGGCAGGCCACATTCACACTGGGCTTCCCACCTCACTCAGGCCTGCCTGAGGACTTTTGATGAAGGAAAAAGGGAGGAAAGAAGGAAAAAAAATTCAGATTATATACTGCATTTTTTTAATGATCATGACTTCTTGAGGCCTCGATGCTAATGAGGCCTTGGATGCAATGCCTTACATTTATATATAAACTAATAGTCATAGTAATTATTGATGTACAATAATTGTCAACTGAAATAATTGTGTAATGCTTTTTACAAGCCTGTTCCTTGTAAAAAGTGTTCTTCTTTCCTTCTAAGTGTTTCCTTCTTAGTAGCCTCAATTAGAGAACAAGATTTGAAGTTCTAAGTATAATACAAAGAAGCACTCAAGTTGACATACTGCTCTTTTTATTGGCCTATACAGAATGATCAACTGCATGAGAGGCTAAAAAGTGCCCTCCAGTGTAATTTCAGACTACCCTATCCTGCTTCAGTCTGGGACAATCCAGATATGGTTGTGTACAGATTGAGGAAGATCTAAAAATGATGCTCCATATTTATAATTATTATTCTTCAGAGTGCCCAATTTTGGATGCTTTACAGTAGTCTTCAGATGTATTAAGAAAATTGTTTAAATGTTACATTAATATAAATTGTTATTTATATATTTTGAACAATTTTAAACTATATATAAGTATTGTGTGTGTATGTGTGTATATATATATATATATAATGTAAAAATATTAATACCGTTCTTTCTAGAAACCAAGAGGGAAAATATCTTGAAAGACTGATAATCATAGATGCCATAAACTGTACCATAATGTATAAACTTCAATTTTGACATCAAAAAAACACCATAAACAAAGTTGAAAAACAAATGACAAGTAGAGAAACAAATTTGAATAACTATGATCAATGAAAGGTCACTAAAACTACTTACAAATCAATAAGATAAATGCCACAGTAGAAAAATAGGCAACAGGTATGAAGAGGCAAACTAGAACATAGAATCAATATGAAAAAATATTCAACCTTACTGCTAATCAAAGATTGGAAAATAAAAACAGAGTATTTGCTTTTTATTTGGGTCAAAATTGAAAATACTGACTACAAAAATTTTAATACTGATAAAATGCTGTGAATAAAATGGAATCCTCATGCATTGCTGCTGAATGCATAAATTGGTAATGATTTTTCAGGTAGTCACTACTTAATCACAGTTTAATATTTATGCTTCTTCACCTCCAAAATTTTCTTCTAAATATTTATTCTAAAAAAAAAATTAAAAAAAAATATTTATTCTATGTAGATGGTTAAAGAAGTATACAAAGATATGCTGACATGCTCCTTCACCACTGCTTATAATTGCAAATATTGGAAACCAAAAAAGCTCATTCATTTAGAATTGGTTAAAAGAATTATGGTACATCTATAATTTTCTATTGTGTTTAATTTTTTTAACAATTTGCCTAAATCCTCTTTATAATAACAATAAAGTTATCTTCCAAAAACCAAATCAAAACATTTGGTACATTTCTTCCCATGCTTTTCAATATACTTTAAAAAATTTATTTATTTGGCTGCATTGGGTCTTAGTTGGGACACGCGGCATTTTCACTGTGGCTTGTGGCTCTAGAGCACACAGGCTCAGTGGGCTCAGTTATCCCATCGCCCATGGGACCTTAGTACCTGGACCAAGGATCAGACCAGGGTTCCCTACACTGGAAGGTGGATTCTCAATCACTGGATCACCAGGAAGTCCCTCAATGTACTTTTTTATGTAATTGAGATTACATGATATAAGGACATTTTATTCAATTTTTTCCATTTAACATTATACCATAAATATTTTCCCATGTAGTTTGAAACTAGCTACTTAATATTCCGTAGTAAGTATATTCCATAATTTCTTTGACCATTTCCTTTTTGGAGGAAGTTCAGTCTCAAGAAGTTCTGCAGAATTGTAGGACCTAAAACTAGAAACCCCTATGGAAAAAATTTCACTGAGACTTTCATTCTAACCTAAAACCTAAGGTTATTTACTAGTGACATATTTGAAATGTAATTGCAGGCATTTTCCCTTTTCGTTAAAACTAAAGAAGTTCCAGCACCTCCTTGTGAATGTAAAGAAAAATGGTGGAAATGCTGTCAGCAACTATTTACAGACCCAACCAGCATACACAGACACGTGGCAACACAACATGCTAATGAGATTTGCCATGAGACCGCTTCTGTTTTAAAGCAGCTGGCTGTGACATCGAGCACCTCCAAGAGTCTTGAGTCTACAGACAAAAGGAACCCTTTCAAAGAGGACTTTACCCGTAACCAAGAAGTGTCTACTTGGCTCCCTGATATAAGCTGCTTTAACCCTGATGAGCTGATAAGGTAAGGATTTCATTCTGTACCTTTTGTTTCATTGAAAAATGTTTTTCCAGTTGGAATGAGATACCACCTATCCACTAAAATGGCAGATCCTTAAGGCACAGAATTTCTCTACTGTCTAAGCTAGGCCGATAAACGTGTGTGTAATAGAAGACCACAGCCTATGCAGTAGTGTATACCCATGCAGCTGGCAGTGCACTCTAGGTATCTTGGAAGGCATCCCATGTTTTTACTTCTCTCAGGAGAGGTAAAGAACAGAAAATGTTATTTCCAAAGAGAAGCCTGAAGGCCCAGAGATGTTCATGATTCCTCAACCCTGAAGTGTCAGCTTAGAAAGGGGTTTTTATTACCAGATGTGTTTTTCGGAGCTGAATATGCTTTAGAAAGTAAGTTAACTTTTAGAACTAATGCATAGGGTTAGAAGTTTAGATCTGCCTTTGAAAACCTCACCGCATCATAATATTATGTTAATTGTAGAGGACAGATTTAAGGAATCTTTAAGGAATTCCTAAACTACTCAGTGAACAGAAGATGCCCACATTTGATACACTTTTGTCACTGGTCTTAATACCAGTTCCTTTTGCTTATCAGAAAGAAGAGAAAGAGAACTACACTTAGAGTTAGACTTGAGCCAGTCACTAAATTCTTCATACCTTTACATCCTTACCTCTAAAACTGGTAATAATGCCTGCTCTGACTACCTCACAGAATTGCTCTAAGAATTACATAAAATGATGATGGTAAGAGCTCACGTGAACTGTAAAGTGACACAAATGTGATCTCTTCATTTCTGTATGGACCTGCTTTTTAGTTAGAAAAACAAAGAAAAAGGATACACAAAACATTTAGCAGATGGTGTAAGACAAACTATGCAATTATCACTTAAAATTGTGTGGCTCAGACGATAATTTGTTATAGGAATTTAGAGAGAGGAAAACAGATACACTAATAGACAAGCAGGTGTTAGAAGAGACTAGGCCCTGCAATAAGAGGGCATTGATGAGAGAGTCAGAGAGTTCAGAGCTGGATGGGACCTGAATTACCATCTATGACAGCATTCTCTAAAATATCTCTATAGCACTAGCTCTGGAGGGTGCTCTCAGGTATTGAAAAGAGGTGCTAAAGACAATTAAATTGGGGAGACATTAGGTTAAAATGTTCTTTTTTTGCAGAGCTTCCCAGAGCCTTCAATATATGATGGGCTTTCACTGTGACTTTCAAAGAGGGAGATACTGTCTGCAGGATTTCTCAGGTGATTTCATGGAACAGCTTCAGAGCACACTTTGAGAAAGGCAGTTTATGTCAGTCCTCTAGTTTTACAGTTGAGGAAATCAAGGCTCAGGGATAAGACACCCACCCAGGGCCCATGACTAGTTAAAGTCAGCATAGTGCAGTGGGAAGAGTATGGATTCTAGTGTCAGAAGACTGGTGTTCCAGTCCTGACTGTCACTTTGCGTCTATTTCATGCCGGATGAACTGGGCTCAGTTCACTGAGCTATAAAATGGTGATGATAATAACCTGTCTCATGGGTAAGAGGATTATATGAAAAAATGAAAGTGAAACCTTTTTGTACAGAGAGAGATTCAAAACAGATACTGCCTTTTCGTAGAGGATAAGCCAGAATGGACTCAAATTTAAAAAGGGGTTATTAATATCTGTTTCATGGATATGATGATTAAACAAGGAAATCAAAGTAAGCTCACTTCTTAGAAAGGAAGGAGTTTGGTGCAGGTATTGTCTTCTTTAGAGCAAATACAGACCAGAGTTGCTTCTCAATACAGGAGGAGAATGATAGTTAGGAACCAGGGCAGGCATGAGTAGCTCCATTAGGCCTTCCCTCTTGACTCTGCCTGAATCTACTTTCTGAATTGTAGCCTCTTCATGCCAGTGACTCATTTGCTCTTTTCCCATGGTTTTCTTTTTATAGTGGCCAGGGCAACGATGAAGGGGAGGTGCTACTTTATTACTGCTACTGTGACCTGAAGGATCCCGACTGGGTCTGTGCCTGGCAAACAGCTCTGTGTCAGCACCTGCACCTCACGGGCAAGGTAACACTTTCTCCCTTATCACTTATCCTTCACAGGGCTTATCTTGCCTCCACCTTGGTTTGCTTGTTACAAAAAGGATTCACCAGTTGGGTTCTCAGAAATTAGCGAAATCCTGCTAAGCATTTAAATAGAATACTAAATAGCTATTAACATGATGTTTTCTGTTGGTGGGAATGTAAGTTGGTACAGCCACTGTGGAAAACAGTGTGGAAAGTCTTCATAAAACTAAAAATAGAATTACCATATGATCTAGCAGTCCCATTCCTTACAATAATATATATCCAGACAAAACTAATCCAAAAAGATACATGCACCCTTGCAATCACAGCAGCACTATTCACAATAGCCATGAACAGATGAATGGATAAAGACGTGGTACATATACATATACTGAGATATTACTCAGACATTAAAAAAAGAATGAAATAATGCTATTTGCAGCAACATGGATACAACTAGAAATTATTACAGTCAGTGAAGTCAGACAAATACTGTGTGATATAACTTACATGTGGAATATAAAATATGATATAAATGAACCTATCTATGAAACAGACTCATGGACATAGAGAACCTCTTCCCAAGGGGGAAGAGGTTGGGGGGGGGATGGAGTGAGAGGTTGGGGTTAGCAGATGTAAGCTATTACACATGGAATGGATAAATAACCGAGTCCTACAGTATAGCACAGAGAACTACAACCAGTATCCTATGATAAACCATAATGGAAAAGAATATTAAATATATATATAACTGAATCACTCTGCTGTACAGTAGAAATAAGTGCAACATTGTAAATCAACTACACTTCAGTTAAAAAGAAAAGTGTTTTATAAGACTATATAAAGGCATAGACCAAGGATTAGCAAACTTCAGAGCCACATAGCAAATATTTCAGACTTTGCACAAAACGACTCAACCTTGGCATTTTAATATGAAAACAACCATAGACAATATGTAAAAGAATGGGTATGGTCAGGGGTTTCCCTGGTGACTCAGTAAAGAATCTGCCTACAATGTGGGAGACCTGGGTTCAATCTCTGGATTGGGAAGATAACTGGAGAAGGAAATGGCAACCCACTCCAGCATTCTTGCCTAGAGAATCCCAGGGACAGAAGAGCCTGGTGGCCTATAGTCCATGGGGTAACAGAGTCAGACACGACTGAGTGACTGAGCACAGCACATGTTCCAGTAAAACTGTAAAAGTAGGCATTATATTCTGATTCTTTGCCTGATAGCTCAATTCGTAAAGAATCTGCCTGCAATGCAGGAGACCCTGGTTCGATTCCTGGGTTGGGAAGATCCCCTGGAAAAGGGAAAGGCTACCCACTCCAGTATTCTGGCCTGAAGAATTCCATGGACTGTATAGTCCATGGGGTCCCAAGGAGTCGGACACGACTGAGCGACTTTCACTTCACTTCAACTGGAAAAATGTTTTATAGAACTGTACATACAGGTGTGATACCAAGATACTTCTTAATTTTACTAGAACATGTCAGTCCTTTGGAGAAGGCAATGGCACGCCACTCCAGTACTCTTGCTTGGAAAATCCCATGGACAGAGGAGCCTGATGGGCTGAAGTCCATGGGGTCACGAAGAGTCAGACACGACTGAGCGACTTCGATTTCACTTTTCACTTTCATGCAATGGAGAAGGAAATGGCAACCCACTCCAGTGTTCTTGCCTGGAGAATCCCGGGGACGGGGGAGCCCGGTGGGCTGCCATCTCTGGGGTCGCAGAGTCAGACACGGCTGAAGTGACTTAGCGGCGGTCAGTTCTTTACCGTTTTATGGTTTTGTTTCCTTTCTCTCTTGAATTCAAGAGGACAGGAACTTCGTCTTAACTGATTGATGTACTGTCAGTGCTAGAACAGGGCCTCGAATATAGCAGACAGTAAATATTTGGAGAGAGTTGAATAAGAAATAAATGTTTGTAACAAAACCACAAGCATGTGTGTAAAAAGATAACAAGTAGTAAATATCAAAATGTTAGTCATGATTATCTCTACATGATAGGATAATTGATAATTGCATAATTTGCATAATTACATATATATATATATATATTCCTTCTGGTTATGACACTAACCTTTCCTACACTTGTCCCAGGTTTTTATTCCCTGAGGCAATCACTTGATCAGTGATATTTTTCACACCCATGTTTTCTTGCAGATAGTGACTGAAAGTTGCATTTACCTCATCAGTTCATCACCAAGTCCTGACATTTCTGCCTCTAACATATCCTTTGATCCTCCATTTCCACCTCCTTAGACCTAGCCCCACCCTCTCTTACCTCATTCATTTCAGTAGCTTCCAGACTACTCTCCATTCTTCCATCTTTGCCCCCATTAAATCATTTTCTACACAGCAGCCAGAATGATTTTAAAAAGTAAATGAAATCCTCTCCCTCCCTCTTCACAATCTTTCAGCGTCTATGCAATGTATTTAGAGTAAAACCCAGATCCTTAATGTGGCCTTAAGTTTCCTGCATACTTTGGCTACTTCCACCTTTTCTACTTATCTGATGCCATTCTTTAGTCATTGCTGCTGCTGCTGCTAAGTTGCTTCAGTCGTATCTGACTCTGTGCGACCCCATAGACAGCAGCCGACCAGGCTCCTCCGTCACTGGGATTCTCCAGGCAAGAACACTGGAATGGATTGCCATTTCCTTCTCCAACGCATGCATGCATGCTAAGTCGCTTCAGTCGTGTCCGACTCTGCGACCCTATGGACAGCAGCCCACCAGGCTCCTCTGTCCACAGGATTCTCCAGGCAAGAATACTGGAGTGGGTTGCCATTTCCTTCTCCCTTTACTCATTATACTCCAGCAAAAGAGCCTTTCAGTTTCTTGGAGCCCACAAATTTTATTTGGTGCCTTTGGGCCTTTTTACAAGAATACTTTCTTCAAGGAACTTTCCCACACCCACTCATTTCTCCTAATTTTTACTCAGTCTCCACTTCTCAGTTTTAATGATACTTCATCAAAGACATCTTTCCAGACCTTTAATCTAAATTCAGTTTTCCAGATATACTATTTCACTGCATCTTGTAGTTATTTTTCATAGCACTTGTCAGTTAGTGACTTTTATCTTAATATCTGTGACCTTCCTTAGTTTGTAAGTTCCCAAAGGGCAAAACTATGTATTTTTTAATCACTATGTCTGCAATTCCTGGCAAAATTGCTGATGCATTGTGGAAAAAAAAGAACATTTGTGGCTTATATACATATATCATCATCTGTATTTAGAGAACACCTTGAAAGATGGAACGGAAACCTGAGTGCACAAACAGGCAATCAATCTCGCTGTAGTTTGGGGCAAGGTGAACTGGCAGTGAGGGTCTCTGCCCACAAGGTGGCAGCACCTGCCTGGTTCTTAGGTTTAAATTCTAAGGCTTCAGGGATACATGCTAAGTTCTCAAGTTTCGTGTTGGTAGGAGATTTGGAAGAATGTTGGCATTTGTAGGGAAAGGGGAGAACTTGAAAATTCTAGAATTATGGAAAGAAGCTTCTGACCCCTTGCTATATACTTCTTACTGCCTCAAGAAATTTGAGCAGATGCATTAGAGGCTTTAGAAAGGAAAATTATAAAAGGTGGACCCCAAAAGATCTGGTATTGAATCCCAGATCTACCACCCCCAACTCTGTGCCCTTGGGTAAATTACTTGATTTCTCTTAAATTACTTGATTTCTCTAAGCTTCTGTTTCCTTTTCTGTCAAGTGGGAATTATGATATCTACCTTTCAGGATTATAATATAAAGACAGGAACTTTATAATATAAAGGTGCTCATTAAATGTTAACTGTTGCTCTTCATCTGTGAGGTATAAGGCTTTCCTCACCTAGCAGCTACTTTGAAGGGTTCAGTTGAGGAATCCTTCAACAGGAGTTGAAAGTCTAATGCATGGGTTTTAGAGGTTGCCCACCTCAGTATTCAGGGAGTGCACATACTTATATTTTATTTGGGTTCTGGGATTAAAATAACATAGGAAAGAGTCTTCTGGCTTACCCAAAAGACAGTTACACAGAAGCCTGTACCTCTTCCTCATACTTGCCCCTGTCAGAGACAGTGTTAGGGTAGATTTTTGGTTAATGCTGGCTCAGCTCTATTTTTCTATGTTGTCCCTTAAAAAAATGAGTTGGTAACAGGTGCAGTAGCCTGTACAGCAGAGATGGCATATGCTTCCTGCTTCCCTCTGTCAGCCCAGATCAGGCGGAGCCTGGATGTGACTCAGAATCATGGAACTCTGGAGAGCTACTGCTAATGAGTAGGCCCTGGCTTGTGAAATGAATCCCATTTCTATCCATGCTCTAAAGAATTGAGCCAAGTGAGGCAACAAACAAGTACCTCCTCTAGGCCCTAATAAAAGGGGAGCCTTTAAAAGTTTTCAAATTCTAATGCACTGGTAGGTATCATTGTTGTAATTGTTATATAAGTAACAATGTAATAACACAGAACTTTGCTCTAAGCTACTTCTCTTTCCAGAGAATACCATGATACACAGTGTTGCACTTTCGAAGTTTAGAAAGCTAGCTCTTCTAAAGATGATCCATCTTAAACTTACTGTAAGGGTTTTGTGGTACCAGAACAAGTAACTTTGCAGGCCCCCCAGAGCATTGCCTCTTAGGGTAGGGGCCTTAATCCAGGCTTTAATGTCCCCCAACCAGTGAAGCATTTCAAAGAGAACAGAGGGTTTGAGAAGCCAGAAAGCCTCAGGTTTGGATTCTCACTCATTTGCTCAGCAAATACATATCAGATGTCTACTGTGGGCAGGTACTACTCTAGACACCGAGTATGCAACAAAGAACAAAACAGACACAAGCTCCTCCCAGTGGGTGGGTTTGCCGTGGTGGGCTTACCTGCCCCCGCCCCCCACCCCACCAACCATGCAGAGGGTGCTCGTGTGCATTCCCGGCCCTCAGATGAGCTCTGTGCTTTAGGACTTGAGGAATATCTCCTCTGCAGCTTTTCATTATTGCTTCTTTTTCATCTCTCTTACCAAGATGAAGAAATTGAGGTTCAGAAAAGAGAATTTTCTCAGGGCCACTTGGCAAGTTAAGTGGCAAAGGTGCATCCTGATTCTGGATCTGCTGCCCTGAATTTAGGTTAAGCTTTGGCCACAGGACAGCTGGAACATCATAGCAAATGGGGCTTTCCAGTTGTTTTATCCATTTTATTCTCTGGTTCAGCATATGTTAACTGAGCACCTCAGCTGAGCTATGGGCAGTGCCATTTCAGAAAACTACAGGCATCTTTGTGTGGCAACACTCTGGTGTTCATAGCAGAGTTTCTGCTTTTCCTGTTAAGTTCACCAATACACATGAACCTGTTCTGCCCTGCAAAAATCCAAACTGAGCTACAAATATGGGCTTCCCCGTGGCTCAGTGGTAAATAGTCTGCCTACCAACGCAGGAGACTCAGGTTCGGTCCCAGGGTTGGGACGATCCCTTGGAGGAGGGCTTGGCAGCCCACTCCAGTATTCTTGCCTGGGAAATCCATGGACGGAGGAGCCTGGCAGGTCACGGGGTCACAAAGAGTCAGACACAACTTGCCAACCAAAACAAAGAGAAACTTGGACGGCTGCATTCCCTTTTTCACTGTTTTATGTCTCAGGTTCGAATTGCTACGGAAGGAATCAATGGGACTGTTGGTGGAAGCAGACTGGCCACCAGACTCTATGTCAGTGTCATGCTTTCCTGCCCACTGTTTAAGGATTACCTGTGTAAGGATGATTTTAAGGTAAGAGAGATTGAAAATAAAATGGATTGAGAGCCATTTGCTTCTGCTTCAGTGCCTCTTCTCACTCCAGGCTATGGAGATCACCATAAAGAAGTAAGCCGTGCTGGACAGAATACCACTTCCCCTCTAGGTCTTGAGGCAGCTCAGTAGAAAGAGTATGCTCCTTCCAATCCATCTTCCAAGCTGCCACCATGTGATCATGGGCCTTTTTATATAGACTAAGGACATTGCAGCTTACACACACTAAACTCAAACTTAGCCATAATTGCTCACCTGAGAGACCACCTGTTTCAGGGGATCTCTGCGTGTTTAGTAAACCTGGTGGGATCAGATCAGCACTCATACCACAGCGGGACTGAAGCTCTTGCTGTCTGAAGGAGACTTTATGCAGAGTGACTTTATGCTTTCGTGTCATGGGTTACAGAGGTGGTGGGAAATACCTTGCTAGTAAGTGTTAGTGTTGGTGATGATGATATGAAAAGAAAAGGTTGTGACTCCTGAACAAAAGCTTGGATGCAATCTTACATATAGAAATTGCTTGGTGGTGTTTCAGTTTTATAGTTAAATGCTTATTGCTATAGAAACACCTTTTCAATTTGACATTTCTACACATGGTAGATACGCAATAAAGAAGTGCCAAATATAAGATTACATCTGTTGTGTAATAATAGGGTAGCTGAAGTATTAAGAAACCTCAAATTAGGAACAGCTCTTTCAGTGGGAGAAGGAACTTAGAGCATAGAATGTTCCAGATAATTCAACTTAATAAATATCTTATACCTGGAGATGGGCAAGAAAGACTATATTCTGTTTTGTTTCTCATTGGCTAGACCAGCAAAGGAGGAGCTTGCTGTTTTCCAGAATTGCGTGTTGGTGTGTTTGAAGAAATTGTGCCCATGGGGATCAGTCCCAATAAGATCTCCTATAAGAAGCCTGGTATGCTTGCTTTAAGAAGAAACATTTTCCTTTTCTTCATAGGGACAAATTTTAATATAGAGACAAATGTGAAAGCTAGACATTCTGATCAGCGAGGGCTGTGATGAATTCTCTCTTCAGAATAGCCGTGGGGTGGCGGACACTCGTGTTACCTGGAGCTCACATTGGCTCTTCTCTTTGGTGCTCTGGTGATGGGAGACTCGCTGCTTAGAATGACCCGGCTTAGTTATTCTTCTTGGTGATGGTTTGGAAAGAAGTTGTTTTCTCTTTCCAAAGATAGCAATTTGGGAAGAGTATAATTATTACTTGTAAATAGTTCATCAAATGGATAAGACATACAGACTTTTCACTACAGAAAGCAAGCAGCTTTCAATACGAAAGCAGTCTGTTTGCAAGTGCTCTAGAATGTTCTTTTCCCCCTCACTCATGGGTATCATAGGTGGTTGAAAGACATTTGTTTGGCTGGGGTTTTTGGTTTTGTTTTACTTTTTACTATGAAAAATTTCAAACATTTTAAAAAGTAGAAAAAATATTATAGTGAACGCCCGTGTTCCTATCCTGCAGCTTCAACAATTACAGATTCAAGGCCAACTTTGATTAATCCCCACTCCCTTCCCCCAACCTAAATTACTTAGAAAACAATCCTGCTGTCATGTCATTTCATTCCTATTTTAGTAGATATTGCTAAAAAATAAAGGATTTTTAAAAAATAAATAATTATAAAACCGTCATATCCAAAACATTTTAATAGTAATTACTTAATATTATTGAATATTCAGCCAGGGCTTAAAATTCCCAGTTATCTCATAATTTTTAAAGTTTGTTTATATCTGGATTCAAGTAAGGTCTACTCGTTGTGACTGAGCCTTTTAAGTGCTTTTTAACCTAGAGCCTCCATCTTTTATTTTCCCATGCAGTTTATTTTTTGAAGGAATTAGAAAATTTTGCTTGTACTATTTCCCACAGTCAGGATAATGCTGACTGCATCTCCGTGTAATGTTCCTCTGTCTTTCCTGTGAATTCTAGTCACATTTATGGTAGTGCTGTCTAGCAGGAATATTATGTGTGCCACGATGGAATTTTACATTTCCAGTAGCCACATTTTAAAAAGTAAAAGGAAACAAGTGAAATTAATTTCACTAATACCATTTATTTAATGCAGTGTAGCCAAAATATTATTTCAGCTTGTATTCAATGTAAAAAATTATTAATAAGATATTTTAGGGGCTTCCCTGGTAGCTTAGTGGTAACGAATCCGCCTTGCCAACGCAGGAGATACGAGCGTCCCACCTGGCTGCAGAGCAGCTAAGCACAACTACTGAGCCTGTGCTCTACAGCCAGGGAACTGCAACTACTGAGCCCACGTGCCGCAACTGCTGAGGCCGGCGTGCCCTAGAGCCTGCGCTCTGCAGCAACAGAAACCACCACGCGAAGCCTGACACCGCAGCTAGAGAGCAGCCACTGCTCACCACAACTAGAGCAAAGCCCACGCGGCAACACAGACCAGTACTGCCAAAAATAAATACTAATTATAACAACAACAACAAAGAGAGATGTTACTTTTTTTTTTTTTGTATACTAAATCCTTGAAATTCCACGTGTCACCCTTATTACAGCACATCTCAAACCACATTTCCAGTGCCCGTTAGCCACGCTGGCTAGTGGCTGCCATATTAGACAGCTCACATCTCGAGACCTGATCAGATTCAGGTTTGATTACCATTTTTCTTTTCTTTCCTTTTTTCCCCCACGTCTACTTCATAGGTAGTACTGTCTCCTTTCATCAGGAAACAGAAAGGTCTGGCTGGCTCTATGTTCATTTTTTAATATGTAAATATTTAAAAGGGATAAGAGTTAAACCAGAGGGAAATGGGAGTAAGATACAAGCATCTGGGGAAGGAGATCATGTATGAGAACAGAAGGCCCCAAAGGGCCGTGTCTGCTTAGTGTCCTTACCTTGGCAGGAGACCTCGTCGGCATTACAGGACCTCGCCGTGGAGGTGAGGGGAGAATGGGCTCCATGTAGTGCTGTGCTGCCTTCATTTGAGCTGCATTGTTTGAAGGCACTTCTTCTAAGCAGGTCTATGTGAGTCACTGTCTGATCAGGCCTCCACAGGGCCAGGAGAGCAGCACAGTAATAGCAGCAGCCGGAACAGGTTGGGTTCCCTGCAGCTCCCTGTAAGGGGAAGGCTCAGCAGATTTCCATGCTTGTCATCACAGTTTTGAACCTCCCTTTCCACCCCACTGTTTTGGTGACTGTGTAATTATGTGACATCACATATAAAATCCAGCCCTGTTACATTCTCCATGCAGTCCTCAGATGGGCAGGCAGGAATCTAGATTCTTTGGTCATGCTCTGGGTCTCTAACCCCATCTGGTACCCAGCAGCTTCAGGGGGCTGTTGGGATCCATCACTGCGTGGTGCTGTCAGGATCGATCATGAGTGGTAACTGACGCACCAGAGCCCCCACCTATGAGGTGTGGTTGCTCCCCTGTCAGATTCACCAAAAGTTCTTCACAAGCTACTGAGATGTCTGGACCCCTAAAGGTATAGGAATATTTCTCCCCTGGAGAGTAGAGAAGGCAAAAGGCCCCAGCAGACAGGTTCTTTCCTTTTAGTCTCCTTGTATTTTACTTCATGTCCTTTCTTTCCTTCTTCTGGCCTTTCATCTTTTCTCTCTTGCTTCTTTCTCGTATTTCATTCCTGCTGTCAACCCCTTTTCTCTTTTACTCACACACACAAACTTAGACACATTCTTCTCTGCTATATTTTTTAAAGACTTATTCAAACTTTGTTCCATAACCATATGCTCACACTTGGACTTGATGTTGGTATAGAACAGTTTCTAAAGCCTATAGTCAAGCATATACATGTCCAGGCCCCTCCACATACAGAACAATTGAACACCGGCCATAACATGGACCAGCAAACCCACGTGGCAGTTTACATCTCTACAGTCTGGCTTTTATCACTGGGTTAGGCCAAGTATGAGGATGCAGAATTCTTTGATTAATTATTTCTAAACTGCCAGGTCTCTACAGCACTCATCTTAGGAGGGAGAGTGACGACATAGATTTACTAAATTCTGTCATTATGCTGATCAGATAGCATTATTTTCAGACATAATTGTAACTATGAAGAGGAAACGTTTAGGTGGGGAAGAACAAATGGAAATCATTGGGCTGGGCCCTGTGTGATTTGGTTTTGTTTTTAACCAATTTTTTGTTTGGTTTTAGGAATCCATTTATCCCCAGGTGAATTTCATAAAGAAGTAGAAAAGTTTCTGTCTCAGGCAAATCAGGAAGAAAGTGATACTATCCTATTGGACTGCAGAAACTTCTATGAAAGCAAAATAGTAAGTAAGAAAACCACAACCGAGTTCCCACAGCACAGCGTGTTTATGAAGGGGACACTGTGCCCACTGTGGCCCAGTCAGTGGCTCTCCTCCCGCTGCTAGCAGAGAAAACCCAAGCCTTTGAACACAGAATCTGGTGAGAAAGGCTAAGAAAATAGGGATTAAAGACATCTTGCACAAAATGAACTGTCTCCCATATGCCTACCCCTAGACACATGCCAGGATCTTGTCAAGTTTGCCTTGGGCAACCTCTCCAGTTCCCCAAGGTCTCTGAGAGGGTAACCGACAGCCCACCTAGCCTTGTTTCTAAGTTTTAGCTCTTGAAGTTTGAAAGGTCAGAGTATGGGATGAAAATGGCAGTGAGCCATTTTCTTGGCATTTCCTTGCCAAGGCAGGGCTGGGGAGTGGTGGTTGACGCAGAAAGAATCTTTGTTCTTACCAGGTATGTTTTTCTGATTAATTTTATTTCTGCTGCTTCTATATTGTAGGGACGATTCCAGGGCTGCTTAGCCCCAGACATCAGGAAATTCAGTTATTTCCCTAGCTACGTTGATGAAAATCTAGAACTTTTCAAAGAGAAGAGGGTGCTGATGTATTGCACTGGGGGCATCCGTTGTGAGCGGGGTTCAGCCTACCTGAAAACCAAGGTGAGTTCCCAACCTCAGGGCACTGCAGGCTTGGAGGCGAAGGAAGCTCCCACCCCCAGCCAGCAGGATTTATTGTCCCCTTGTATGGTTCCAGCATAGAGTTTCTAAGTATAAAGTCTGAAGTTCTTAAATCTCAAGATGTGAAAAGCACTCATCAGTCTTAGAGACTCATCAAGTACAAAAGGGAAAGATTAGTTGACATCTCCCTTTTCCTAATCCTTTTGCTTGATCCTGAGAAGAGCAAATTCAGTAACATTACATGTCCCAACAGGTGTCTACCTATATTTAGGGAGCCACAAAAATAGTTGGGCTTCCCAGGATCTCGAGAGTGAAGGCCCTGACTGCTGTCCTCAGCCATCCCCCTAGCGGGCAAGGTCTGGCCAGTTGGTTCCTCGCCCCCCTTGGTCAGCAGTTCTTCAGTGTCCCACAAGGGAACCAGGGGCCCCATTTTGGCATTCCTACCACATGTCGCTTCTCTGTGGAGCTTCCTACTGGCCTCTGCTAGTCTCCTCAAATTTCCTGTTGTGTTTCCATACACAGGGAGTGTGCAAGGAAGTGTTCCAGCTCAAGGGTGGCATCCACAAGTACCTGGAGGAGTTTCCTGATGGTTTTTACAAAGGGAAGTTGTTTGTTTTCGATGAGCGTTATGCCTTATCCTTCAACAATGACATAGTGTCGGGTAGGTCAGCACTGGCTCAGAACCGCAACTCCTGAGCAGGCACATCCTCTGTATTAACCTTCTGGAAGGCAGGCCAGTACTGATTGCTTGATGAATAAAGGGGAAAGGACTGCACAGGACCACCATTTCCCACCAGAGCTGGGGATGCAGTGCTGGGGCAGACAGAACCCTGACCATTAGGAGCCCTGGGTTGGGATCTGACTCTATTGTTTACTAGTTAGACAAGTCCTTTAAAATGGGAATAACCGCACTCTGTCCACCTGCTAAGAGTTGAACTAATAGGCTAAATCTAGGGTCTTAACCTGGAGTCGGTAATATTGTACTAAAGGGGCCTGTGAATTTGGACTGGAAAATAATTTCATCTTTGGTTTCATAACCCTTCACTAAATATAGCACTTCAATTATGAATGTAAGAAGCAAATCAGGTGTATTGGATGTACTTGTGACTTTGTCATCAATAGAATCACAGTATTTTCATTATTACAGCTGCTATGAATATTTCAAAATAGCTTTTATGTGCATCATTGCTTCAAAATGGAAAGTTATTAGGCTCATCACTAAATCTTTTTGTGTGTTAAATACCATACTGTATCCCAGACTTTGAAGAATACTGTTATTTTGTATTTCTGTATAGTTGGTTTCCTTTGTGATCCTATGTATTTTATTTTCTGCATTTTAAAAACATTTTTCCAAGAATAGTCTTCACTAGGCTGTAGATTCATGGCACAAATAAAAGAGCCCCTAGTTAGATGGTGTGTGGACACATGTGTTATGCATGTTTAGAGTGGTGGGTGGGGCATTCCAGGGTGGGAGCTGACCCCAGGGCCAGAGGCAGAGTGGCTACAGGAAGCCTGTGGTGAGACTGTAGTCCCGAGTCCACAATAACACGTGGTACCAGACGAAAACAGTCAGGAGGAGGAAGATTAAATTAATCTTTAAGAAAATGGATCTTCCTCCTGGAGGCCACTGTTCTGAATGGGAAAGGTCATAAGCAGACAACCCTAGTGACTGTCAGAATTTTTTAGAACTTCTTTGAGCAGGGACCGAGATTGAATTAACACCTGGATAATAAATAAGATGGGAGTCTGATTTCTTCTCCCCTTTCTTCTTGATCTTTTTATTCATTTTAATGGTCTTATTTTGTCTCTTATTGGAAGCAACTTCAGATCTCTAATGGCGCTAGAGGGAGAAAAAAGTGGGGAGAGAGGGCCCAAAGGTAGCTTAGATAAGCTGGGTAAGGGGACTTGAAGAATGATGTTATCAGTGGTAATAGGAAGTCAGCAGGCAAAAGGGGCTGAGAAAGTAGATACATGAGCTTTAGGACTTGTGTGGCTGAGTGTACCCTGGCAACAGCAGATCCATAGGCCTGGGGAGACAGGTGTGGACTGCAGAGTTTCGATGTGCAGTCACCTGTATTCAGGCGTGTTGTGTCTCAGTGCAAAAGGGAATGGTGTTAAGGAAAAAAGCCAACAAAGGGTGTTGGCCAGCTTGGGACTAGTTAATGAAACAGAAAAACATTACTACCTGTTTTCTAAATGGGGAAAAGAAAAATGGGTCCATGAATGCTAGAATCAAAAGACAAATCCCAGAAGCAACCTAACCCGAAAAAGTGGGGATGGGTGGGGGAGCCTTGTTGGTTAGAAACCTTCCCCAGGCCCGAAAGGATACATTAGATGCTGATGAGCAAAGGGCTAGGTTTAGGAACTGGAGAAGTGCCTGTCTATGTGGTGTGTGCACACACATGTGTGCTTGTGTTTTTATAACAAGGCTTTTCTTTCTTCCCAGAATGTTCCTACTGTGGCGTCCCCTGGGACCACTATAACCTCTGCTCCACTCCCCAGTGCCGCCAGCTCGTCCTGACCTGCCCTGCCTGCCAAGAACGAGGATTCACAGCCTGTTGTGTCACGTGTCAAGACAAAGGGAACAGACAGGCTGCAAGCCCCGCTCAGAGCAGCTTTAAAGAAGAATGCGAGTGTACAGCCCGACGGCCACGTGTACCGAGGGAGCTCTCACGGCGGGGGCCTCTCACAGCAGGCGCCTCTCCCCTCAAGCCTGGGGCCCAGGCTGGATGTTGATGGGAGCAGCCCCCTCTGTTCCCCCAGGCCTTCACACAGCTAGGTCTGGGGCCGCCATGTATTGGGGAACGTTAGGGCTGCACTAACAGAGAAATGGGGAACTTCAGAGCTGCCAGAGCCACCATGGTCAGCTGGTCACGTTAGCACCTGTCCTCCACAAGAGAAGGGAAGAGGAACTTGGGTGCTCACCTCTTACCACAGACATTCTGGCTCAGAAGGTGCTAGAGCACAGAAAAAGGCGGGCTTTGTGTGATCCCAGAGTTCCTAAGAGAGAGCCTTGAACCTGGTGACCTGCCCTGCCCCTTCTGCACCATGCAGCAGGGCTGGCAGTACTCATTTTTCTTATCAGCAAACCTGTCTGTCCTGATGGCAAAAATGAAAGCTGTGTGGCCCTAGAAGTGGGCTTCTCAGAACTGGGCCTCTTAGGTCAATCTACCATCCACCCCTACCTTCCTCTTTTCCCTGCTAGCCTCAGAGCACTGGACCAGGATCTGCCAACTACAGCGTATGGCCCACCTCTTTCTGTAAATAAAGTTTCACTGGACTAGCCACAGCCATTCACTTACAATGATCTTTGACAGAATTAAGCATTTACAAGAAAGACATTATGGCTTGCAAAGCCTACAGTATTTACATGTGTACCTTGGAGATGCAGATTCAGTTCCAAACCACATCAAAATGAGTTACACGAACTTTTTAGTTTCTTAGTATATGTAAAAGGTATGCTTACATTATGCTGTAGGCTATTAATTGTACAATAGCATTGTGTCTAAAGAAACAATGTATATCACCTAATTAAAATTTTGTATTGCTAAAAAATGCTATCATCTGACAATGTGGGGTTGTCAAAAACCTTTAATTTGTAAAAACCGAAATATCTGTGAAGCACAGTAAAGCAAGGTATGCCTGAACTATCTGGCCCTTTACAGACAAAAAAAAAAAAAAACCTTGCCACCTCTAGTCTAGATGAACAGCTCATCTGGTGGAGGAGATAGTCTTAAAGATGTGGCTGTCTTCACTTTTTATGGATTTCTTTTCTGAGAGATTTCCCTGTAATAGTTTCTGCTTCCCTCAACACCCACCCTACTAGCTCTGAAGCGTCTTTGAGAGAACCACATTATGAGCTTGAAGACCCTGACATCTGGGTAGTAGTTTTTAGGTAAACACCTCAGAACACAAGACAGCCTGCGTCAGGTTACTGAGCACTGCTGTGGTGGTTTCCCAGCCTCTGGCCAACACATCAGGCGCAAGTCCCAAGAAACACATGAACAGCCATCCATAGACCAACAGATTTAATATTACATTGCAGTTTCCAGTGATGCAGAATACAGCTGCAATTGTGTTTCAAGGAGAAGCCGAATGGGGCTGGCTGTCCCTGCAGCACAGAGCCACTCCTGCAGCCTCAGTAGACACTCCTCCATGGCGGTGAGGCCCTGGCTCCATCTCTGGTTACCCTGTACTGTCCACATCGTTACAGTTCAGTATGCAAGACTTTTTTCATCAAAAGCCTCTCTGCTCAGTGCTCCGCAGCTTAGTCTATGTTCGTCTGGTCTTTGGCCTGTCCTTTGTTCTAAGATTTGCTGAATCGCTCATGAAAATAACTCCCCAAGCAACAGAAATACTAGTTTAACTGGCACTGTGGTATATTAAAAGGCACAAGGGCAGTGTGGCTTAACATTTTTGCTGGATCCCAGGAGATGCACGTGATGTTAAAAAGGGATCTGGCAGAGATGCCAAAATTACATTTTCAGAATTCACCATCTTGGGTGGTTTGGCCAGGTTTCCTAATTCTTAAATATCTAGATTTTCTTCACCATTGCCCTTGAGAGGCTTCATTTACAGGCGAGATCAGTGGTGACTTTTCTAATAAGTGATGTGACAGGGTGACTGAAGTCTGTAAGCATAAGCCATGATGGACTGGAAATTCATCTCAACAGTGATTTACCTCACATAAGGCATTGGCCCACTACTGACTGTGCAATTATGAGTGTTTTCAAGTATTTGGCCATAGGTTTTCACATCCATTGTAAGGTTGGCATCCGGTAAGGAAACAATTCTGACTCCAGTACTGTAAATAAATCCCAGATGTTGATAAAGAACACCCAGGAAAATGCTTGTTGCCTGGAACTGGTTTTTGTTTTTTTTTAAAAAGGATGGTTTTTAAAATTTGAATTTTCATTATTGGCTTTTTCTATCATTCCCTGGTAACCAGCAAAAGGACTGTTCTTTGATTGCTGGCAAAGCTCTGTGGGCTTGTCTTTAAGTAAAAAAAAAAAAAAAAAAAAAAAACTGTTCTTGATCCAGAAATCAATTTAGCAACTTTAATCTTGAGGTTCTTAAAATTTAAAGGAGGATTAAGAATGATGATTTGTTTGTTAAAGAGCTAAGATCAAATTTGTAATAAAATATTTTATAATGTTTTTCAACCATGTGGAAGAGGGTGCTGTTTGTTCCTGTTACACATTTTAAATATACCTGAAACACCACATACCAAGGTCACTGAAACTGGACTTCTGGGGTTAAGTCACTGCTGCACTAACATCGTCTTCACTAAGATCTGCCGGTTCAGGGGCTTCTTAGTTTTTAAATAATAAACAGACTGAATTTCTGTGACTAAAGAAAAACTTCACATTAACCATAGTTTATAAAATTCTCAGCTACAACCACTAGCTAACCTAAAACCTTAGTGCATGAAGAACTGAACCACAACGGGGTTTGTGCTGGCATTCTGCCTTCTGGTTCCCACCGCAGAGCACAGCTTATCAGTAGAACACGTCCAGTTCAAAGGCGTGGTCGGCACCCGCACACACTAGACGCCGCTCCGGCACTTGGGGATGATGGGCCCGGTCAAGTCTGCCAGCCTCCTCTTCCTCACTGGAAAGGAATGGAGATGAGACGTGAGCAGCTGTCCCTGGGCCCCAGAACCACCACCGTGGCTTGGAAAGCACCAGGAAGCTTCTTGACAACTTTGCTGAGCACACTCTGAAGTCTGTTGTTTTTAAAGGACAGCTTGTGAGCCTTCACTGAGAGGAGGGCCTGTAGTGGTGTAGATTCGTTCAAAAAGTACTTGTGAAGCACTGGCCACACAGGTGTAAAGCCCGCTTTATCCAACTCTACTGTCATCCTTCATGTACAGAGGCCCCATGGTTGAAGATCCTTACTCCAGGTCAGATCGAGGTTAAGTTCAGTCCATCTTAATGAAATTTTAACCTGCTGGTAAGGTTTCCCTCGGCCCTTCCTCAGAGTTCTCGGCCTGCCTGTGTCAACAACAGCATCTGCCCTGATGATTACTCTGCATTATCTGTATCCCCTTATGGTTAACCTTGACATTTTCCCAGAGGCAAGACAATATCAAGTCCAAACACTGTTCACATAGCAAGGGAGTTAAATGTCGCCAAGAGGAAAGCATTAGCCAGGGGGTTGCAGGCGCAGTCATTAGCTTATGAGATGGCGGCGATGGTGGGGGGCAGGGGGAAGGGTCCCCTTTGTTGTAATAAGGGAGAGTGTTTGAAACAAAACAGTGTCTGCAGATGAAAACCAAGCAGCAAGTCACATCAGCTATGAGAGAAAGGCAGGTCAAAGGCTGTAGAGCCAGTGGGCGGCAGTCAAGGGGGCTGCAGGTGTGGCAGACAGGATGCTATTGTGAGAGGGAAAAAGTCTGTCTACACTTAGACACCTTCCGGTTCCTGAGCTAAACAAATTTAGATCTCAGATGGATGCTTACAAGCTGTACCAAGAACCGAATCGGCCTGTGTATGACACTGAGCGTATAAAGCAGAACCACCCAGGAAGGTGTGTTACTCTGGTTATGGCTAGGAGCTGGTGGGGAGACACAAAGTTTGCCCCATCTGGGGCCTAGAGTTTAGCCTTTGCCTGGGCTGCTCCTCTCCCCTGCACCTCCCTGGAAAGAGCAATGAACGCAAATCAGCGGGCTGTCTCCTGGAGAGAAGACAGTGTGTCTGGCCAGATTCCTGGAGACCATCAGAATGTGTAACAGCTTGGGGGGAGATGTGGAGGGAACCACCACCAAAGCCCAAAAAGCAGAAGAGGTTTGCCCAGAGTGATGAGAGGGTTTACACAAACCAGGCTTGGCAGCATCTCCATGTTAGCTGAGTAAGCATTACACCCCATTTACACTCAACCCCTCACTGGAGCCCCTCCAACAATTCCAGAGTGTCAGCGTAGTCACCACTGCCATGTCATGGATGAGGGAAGTACGGCAGGGAACAAAGCAACAGAGCTGGTACCAGACGGAACCGAGGCTGTGACTCATCTTGAGCCTCAGTCCAGCGCCTCCCTCGGTACAATCAGGCCCTGTCTATGCAGGCTGTACACATACACGTCTCATCTGGGTCTCACAAGGGGACAGCTCCTTTCCCCTGGAGAAGACAAGGGAGCCAGGGTTCCTGAGGGCGAGGCAGCAGAGCCAGGACTGGTTCCTGAGGCCCCAGTCCGTGGCTTGAGGTAAGAAAGGGACCCCGTGGGGTCTCCCGCAACTTGCCCTCAGTAAGTATGCTGGGCTGCATCTGCACACGGTTCCCCAGGCACTGGCTTCTACAGGAACTGGATGGAAGAAAAGAAAGGCACCACTTTGGTATTATTTTCCCCATTTTAATAATGAAGAAAATTGAGGTCAAGAGAGGAAAAGTATCTTGCCTCAAGTCACAGTGAATAAGAGACACAACTGGGAGCAGATGCCAGGTCTTCCAGGTTCCTTCAAATCAACCTGCTTTTTACTTCCATTAAAGCAGACTCCTCTACATGGCTCATCATTACAACTGCCAGAGACTCTTTCACTGTCAGAGCCTTCCAGCATCTCAAGCCATCTGGACCAACCCCCATCAGCATCTTACGCTCCCTCCACCACTTGCCAGGCTTTATACCTCCATCATGCCTTTGAGGCATGTCTTATATACATTTATATGCAGCAGCATTGACTGAGTGCTGTGATGTGTCAAGCACAAGGGTAAGAAATAAAGATTAACAGGGGACTAAGATAAACCTATAAGAAATTAGATAAAACATCACAAGTATGCTGGTAGATCTCATCAAGTATGAGAGGCCCAGTGAACAAAGTAGTCAGATCTTCCAAGGATGGTGGGTAAGTTGTCCACTGAATCTCAAACGATAAAGGGGTAGATGGTGGGAACGTGCAGGGAGCATTAGGAGTAATAGTTTCTGAAAGGGCAGCTTTTGCCTAGGTCACTGGGAGACACTCAGCCTTCCTGGACTGGTTGATACCAATATGACAAGGCAATGGCTTGTTGGGGTGTCGAGAGATGAATCTGGCAGGGCCTCAACTGGAGGCGGACAGCACAGGTGCTGGGGCCAGAATGACTACCAGATCCAGTCCCACTTCCGCCCACTGACAGCAGGTAACTTTACTACTTCTCTAGGTCCCATCTCCTTACCGTAGGATGGGGATGACAACAGTATCTGCCTCACCTGGTTTTGGGAATGTTACATGAGTTAGTAAGATTGAAGTGTTTAGGGCAGTGCCTGGCACACAGTAATGGCCATGTAAGTATCAGCTGTGATTGCGAAGGGACTTGTAAGCCATGTCAAGGAGTTTAACCTGAGAGCAGTGGGAACACGAAAAGGGTTCTAAGCAGAGTGGTGGGATATGCTGTGGGATGAGCACTGTGAGATGCCGGCCCTAGAGGAGCTGCAGGGGCGCGAGGACACTGCAGAATGCTGGGTAAGGGTGATGAGGGCTGGACCAGGGCCCAGGGGACATGGATAGTGAGGAGGTGGCTGGCCAGGTTGGGGAAGCACAGACAGAGGTGGCGATTTCTGGCTTGAAATGGTGAGGAAAGTAGTATTCTTTCTGAAGATGATGAAAGTGATTTGGGGGGTACGTGTGTGTGCTGTGTCTTGGGTGCCTGTTAGGTCTACCTTGAGAAAACAGTAAAGGAGTGACTTTCCCAGAAACGAATGTTTTCTGCTTTTAAACATGTTACTCTCTCCCCACCCCACCCCCCCAAAAAACATATAACTGTCTTAACCTGGAGGCTGCAATTCAGATTTCATTAAGGGACGAGAGCATCAGTGGCAGCGTTACAGGACCCTGAGCAGCAGCCTGGCTGTCAGCTATAAACAGTGTGGAGACAGGAGTCACCTGAGGTACCACCTTGGGAAAGTAGGGATCCCCTACTTTCTCCATCTCATCCCCTTTGAGATGGGGATCCTCGGCTCCTTCCTGATGCCTTGCTCTCTCCCATGGAACACTGCTAAGAGCCCAGGGCGGGAAGGACCAAAGACACGCCAGTCAGGATGGGTCCTGGGCAGGCTGCCTGTCTGCAGAGCCACTGGCTGACCCATGGCCTTGGAGACTACATGTCTCCCGAGGAGCCCACCTGCCTTGCAGGCAAGCAAAGCCTAGGCCCTGCAGACCTGGCCCATGGCCAGGAGCCAGCTCAGAGGTTGGTCGGAGAGAGAAGGAAGCTGGAGAGGCCTGTTCCCTTCCATCTAGAGCTTGCCCCCTGCCGCTGGACTGCAGCATCAGATGAGTCACAACTGCCGTGGCTGGGCTCTAATGACAAATGGGTTCAGCTGGGAAATGCGGAAGCCTGTCGGCTTCATCAGAGCATCAGGAGCAGGATGAAAAAACCATGTTGGAAAGAAAGTCAGAATTTCTTTTAAAGGAGGACACTGATGCACCATCAAAATTGGAAGTGTTTCTTTCACAAAAAGTTAGAAAACAGGCACAATTTGCTTTTAAAGCTAAAAATCCTACTTCACCAACTGGTACTCTGTTGTGTGCAGTCACTTAGATCACTCTGCTCTAATTCCTTCTGTGGGAAAACCCAAGGGAACCGCTGAACAGGTCTCGGGGGGAACCCCGTTTTAATACCCTGTCATTCCCGCCTAGAAAACTGCCACTGTCCCACTACCCACCTGTTTTCCTCACCAAAGTCCTGAGCTCAGCATTAAAGGCCTTTGGCTCATAGCGTCCCATACCTACCCCCTCACCCCCATTCCCATGAACACCCCATGTGCCTGGTCATCATCCCTGCCTTTGCCCATGCTGTTCCCTCTGCTTGCAATGCCCTTCCCTCCCTTCTCTGTGGGCTCCTGCTTCTCCTACCATGTGTAACTTCCTATAACAGTTCCTCCTTCCTTTCAGAACTTCCTGTCTCTCCTATCTGGCATACTGGGTCCTATCACCCTGCCTTTGCCAGCAACCCCACCAGGAACTCCTGCCGACCTCCTGCACAACCTCTCTCTTCTTCACAAGGCTGACCCAGGCCCACCCCCACCAGGAGGCATGGCTTAACTGGCCTCTGTCCTCACAAATTATTTGCTTGTTTCGTCTGCATACAGTTTGTAGGCCTTCCTGAATCTAGGGGTCTGACTTTGAGTCTTCTTCTCCCCTAAGGGGTTGTAAAGGTTTCTGAGTCACGGACTTGGCTTTCTGCTACTGCTTATGTCACCTCGCATAGCCCTGGGCACACAAAAGATGCTCGCCAAGTACTCACAGTAACTAAGGTGTGACACTGTAACTAACAAAGGTGTGACTTGACCAAACCACTGCCCAGAAGTGCAGTCCCTCCCAGGCCTCAGTTCCTCCAGAAGAGAACGGAAGGAGGAGCCTGAAGTCCCGTCCAGCAATGGCATGCGAGGCTCCTGCCATGACCTCACCAAGTCCCTGGTGATAGGAACTGGACCTGCATTTTAGAACACAGACTCTCAGGACAGTGTCCTCAAGGGCCATTTCCTCTAGCCTCCAGCACTCCTGACTCATCTGGAAACTTCTAATCCTAGGAAGAAGCCCTCCAAGCCATCTTGCCACTGGAAGACCAAAGCTCAATTAGCCCTGAGACAGGCACTGAGGGACACATAAGATGTTTAATCTGAGATTTAAAAAAAAAAAAAGTGAGGTTACTGCATATCAGAATACAACTCAAGGCTTTTTAGTGCTGGGTCTGCAGCCAGATCACAACTGAGCCAACAGAGTCCAGGTTATGGGCCATCCTCAACAATTCAGTGTAGCTATCACTGAGAAGGGGGTGACAGAGGATGAGATAGTTGAATCAACTCAGTGGACATGAGTTTGAGCAAACTCCAGGAGATAGTGAAGGACATGGAAGCCTGGCATGCTGCAGTCCATGGGGTCGCAAAGGGTCAGACACAACTAAGTGATTTAACAACAATAACCTCTGTTACACCGTGATAATTATAATTCTTAGTGGTTTGTGTTTGCTCATGTTTTATTTCAAATAAGGACACTTCACAAACCAGGACACCTGGTGTGCGTTTTTGTTTGATGGACTTTTCTAGATCTGCAGCTCTAGAAAAAAGTAACAGCTGGGGTAAGGCTATGGTTTTTCCTGTGGTCATGTATGGATGTGAGAGTTGGACTGTGAAGAAGGCTGAGCGCCGAAGAATTGATGCTTTTGAACTGTGGTGTTGGAGACGACTCTTGAGAGTCCCTTGGACTGCAAGGAGATCCAACCAGTCCATTCTGAAGGAGACTAGCCCTGGGATTTCTTTGGAAGGAATGATGCTAAAGCTGAAACTCCAGTACTTTGGCCACCTCATGCGAAGAAGACTCTGGACACCTCATGGAAAAGACTCTGATGCTGGGAGGGTTGGGGGCAGGAGGAGAAGGGGACGACGAGAGATGAGATGGCTGGATGGCATCACTGACTCGATGGACGTGAGTCTGAGTGAACTCCGGGAGTTGGTGATGGACAGGGAGGCCTGGCGTGCTGCGATTCATGGGGTCACAAAGAGTCGGACACGACTGAGCGACTGAACTGAAGAAATGAATAAATAGCTTCTTAAGAACATGAACCTATACCTTCAACATCCAGTGCACTATAGGTCTTTGACAAATGTTTGTTGAATTGAGTAGCTCTGTGGCTCTCTAGGGAGAAGGCAATGGCACCCCACTCCAGTACTCTTGCCTGGAAAATTCCATGGACGCAGGAGCCTGGTAGGCTGCAGTTCATGGAGTCGCTAAAAGTCGGACACGACTGAGCGACTTCACTTTCACTTTCCACTTTCATGCATTGGAGAAGGAAATGGCAACCCACTCCAGTGTTCTTGTCTGGAGAATCCCATGGACGGAGAAGCCTGGTAGGCTGCAGTCCATGGGGTCGCACAGAGTCGGACACGACTGAAGCGACTTGGCAGCAGCAGTGGCTCTGTGAGTACCTGCCTCGTGCATACACACCTACACACTCACCCCCATTCTTCTAGGCCTTCCGTGTATTAACCTAGCTTCGGATTCATCACCAGGAAGTGACACACCTGAACTCTGAGATGTGCTTTAGCGTTAAGCTCCTTGCATTTTACTGAGTGTCAGAAACAAAAACTAAGCAAAAAGAAACACATTTAGAGCAGGTTCAAATTTTATGAAAAACTCACTGAACACATCATCCTTTAAAAACACAGTTAGCTCATAATTCAATCTCAGAAAGAAGCTTTCTTCTTTTTAAAAAATGCATTGTTTCCTTCTAAGAATAGTATAACTTGCTTTGTCTTCCTTCTGCCTTTGAGTCTAGGTAACTCACAGTTGAATATAATGATCAATTAAGTTAACAGGCCCACTCCTTTTCTTGTTTTGTTCCCCCCCCCCCCTTCTTATTTTCCTATAGCCTCATCAAACATACTCCTCTTTGGACACTATCAAGTTCTTCAAGCAGGCAGCAGGAAAACACAGGAGAAACAACTACCCACACAGCTTGAGAACAATTAGCATCTGGAACTAAGTCGGTGATTGGTCTCTCTTTTTGTTCAACTGACTTGTATTTCTATTCAGTATTTGCTAAGAAAGATTGTGACCTTTTCTTTTTTATTTTTTTAGGAAAAAATACAAACTATGCCTGTAACTGAGATTAAATGAATGTAACCTGTTATACTTTACTATGAAGTCAACATTTTCAACCTTTACTTTAAAAGCAATATCAAATCCCCCAGGCTTCAGGTGTGGGTAGTAAGGCTGATTGATGGCTTTGGGATCTGGGGCTTGGGCCAGACTGTATGATTTGGAGAGGATTCTGGGCTCGGACACGACTGAGCAACTGAACTGAACTGAACTGGGCTCCAAAAAAGGTATTCAGAAGAGGAAGAGACTCAGTGTTGGCTTTGTGCCTCCTACGTTTCACTCACTAGGCTAACAGGCTGAGGGTGCGCTCTGGGCCCACTCCTGTGCTGAGTTGAGCTACCTTTGGGGAGGAGGGCCTGGCCTCGGCGGCGTCTGCAGGCAGGGCTCTGGCAGTCTGGGGAAGGTTCCGGGGGGAAGCAAGACGCAAACAGGGAAAACAAGAGTATGGGATTAGGATGAAAACCGACAGTCAGGCCCAGGAAGAGGCCTGCCTTGGGCAAAGCAGCAGTGGAGTTTTCCCTGCCATATCTCCTCCGACAGGTACGAAGAATGACAGGCGGCGGCTAGGGGGCTTAGGTCCACTCACCAAGGTCGTTGTTGTTCATCATGGCGTTGGACGCTCGCAGCCGGGGTCCCTGCTGGGTGAAGTGGTAGCCGAATTTGAGGAGCGTAGCGTTTTTTTCCAACATGCTCACAATCTCCATTTCCACTTTGTTGCCCAGAGGCTGGCTCTTTGATTTAAAAAAGAAAGAAAAAACAAACAAACAGTCACTTCTTGCTCACTCGTGCGGCACCTAGATCTTCTCTACTCGACGAAACCCCGAGAGCTGGGCTGGGATTTTAGTACTTCCCTGCCCCCGCCCACTCCAAGAGCAGGGCAACCGGAAGCCGGAAGTGTGGAGAAGTTGAAAGGTCAGGCAGCCAGGAGTCAATGAGCTGGGATTCAAACCTAGGGTTGCTGAACGCCAAGAAGAAATTTTTCCGCTGCCCGACAGCAGCCTTCTTGGACTATCTAAGCAGGAAGGACCTTCATATCGTTTAGTCTCAGGGAGATTTAAAAATCCCACAACCCAGGCTATCCCTCATACTAATTAAATCATTGGCTGCGGTACTCGGGTGTGCACGGTTTTTAAAACTCCCCAGGTGATTTCAGTACTTTGGCCACCTCATGCGAAGAGTTGACTCATTGGAAAAGACTGATGCTGGGAGGGATTGGGGGCAGGAGGAGAAGGGGACGACAGAGGATGAGATGGCTGGATGGCATCTTTTAGACTAGAGATTTGTAAATCTCTTCAATTTACAAATGAAGAAACAGGCCCAGGGAGGGAAGAGGATTTGTCTAAGGTCACACAGAAAGTTGGGACAGCCAGAGTTAGCTTCCTAAAGCCTCACTCTGATTATGCTAGTTCTCTACCCCCAGATCCATAGTGATGATCTGACAAAGATGAAAAGGAAAGGAAAACATGACAATACATAGTGTTGGGAAGGATATGATGTGGATATTCATCCTTCTAGTTTATAATAGTGGGAATAAAAGGGAAACAAACATTCATCAAGAGGCAGTTTCTCAAATGAAAGATGGTTAAGCTTTACAGTAGAACATGGGCAGCTGTACAATAACAGTGTGACTCTTTGGGCCCAAGCCTGGAAAGATTCTGTGACACAATATTGAATAGATGAAGCCTAGTGACATGGCAACCCACGCCAGTATTCTTGCCTGGAGAATCCCAGGGACGGGGGAGCCTGGTGGGCTGCCGTCTATGAGGTTGCACAGAGTCGGACACGACTGAAGGGACTTAGCAGCAGCAGCAGCGACAAGATGGGTTGTACTTGTTACGTAAAGTCAACTGTATTTCCCACACACATACATATGCAAATGTATGGTGATGAGCTTGGGAAGTTTTTGTTTTCTTTTTGTATTGGGTTTTCTGTTACCATGTATAATAAGATATTAAAGAGTAAACATAATCTTAAAAAGGTTTAAAAAGACACAGAAGGAAAGCTAACATGGTATTTAATGATTAAAGACATTCCCCCTCATAACAAGAACAAACCAAAAAATGTCCACTTTCACCAACATTGTCTGAAGGACAATTAAGTAAGAAAAAGAAAGAAAAGTCACCATATAGAGAAGGAAAAAGCAAAACTATTTCTATTTGCAGGTGACACAGTATTGTATCTAGAAAACCCTAAGGAATCCACAAAAAGCAATTATTAGAGCTGATCACCACATCAGCAAGCTTGCAGGGTGTTTAAGATCAGTATTCAAAACCCATCTGTGTTTCTACATACCAGCAATGAACCACCACCTCAAAGTGAAATTAAGGCAATCATTTCATTTACAATAACATTAAAACACTTAGGAATAAATTCAATAAAGAAACAAAGACTTGCATGCTGAAAACTATAAAACAGCATTGTACATTAAAGAGGACCTGAATAAATGTAAAAACATCCTATATTCATGGATCAGAAGACTTAATACTGCTAAGAGGGCAATACTCCCAAATTGATCTAGAGAAGCAGCAAACAAACACAGAAGCACCACTAATGACTCCCCACGGCTGATAACTGCTGCCATTTATTGAGAGATTACTATGTTCCCCATGCCCTGTGCCCAACATATAGGGTCTCAGTTCATTCAATAACCATACAGGATAAGCCCTGCCTTCTCTGCAGGCTGGCACTTAGGCCCTGCACAGTTCTGTCCTCGCCTTCCTTTCCTCTCTCAATCTTTCCTCAGGCTGGTTACCCCAGGGGTGGAGAGTCTGGTACCCGATGCCTGATGCAGGCAGAGGTCCATTCTAAAGGTTCACGTGTCCTCTTGCCTCCATGTGGAATGCTCCTACCCTCCCTCACCCTCCTGTTGACGTGTCCGTAATGCTTTAATTTGTTGTTGTTCAGTCGCTCATTTGTGTCCGACTCTGCAACCCCATAGACTGCAGCACACCAGGCTTCCCTGTCCTTCACCATCTCCCAGAGTTTGCTCAAACTCATTTCTATTGAGTCGGTGATGCCATCCAACTATCTCATCTTCTGTCATCCCCTTCTCCTCCTGCCTTCTTCTTTCCCAGCATCAATGTTTTAATAGCTACCGGAGATGCCCCCTCCCTGATGAGGCCTTCCTGATCTTTACCTCTGGAAACCATCTTTCCCTACTTGACACTCAAGCATTGTTATGTCCCTCTCTACTCCCAGCCCAGTCAATCTGCATTATTGGGTCACCTGCCTCTGTAACTGTCTCTCCCACTAGACCTGTGTTGTTCAGTAGAGCAGTCACCAGCCGCACTGGGCTCTTTAAATCTTTTTTAATGATATAACATTAGTTTCAGACATACAGTCTAATGATCTGATATTTATATACACTGTGAAGTGATGACTACACTAAGTCTAGTTAACATCCATCCCCATACACAGTTACCTACATAGTTTCTTATTATGAGAACTTTTAAGATTTAGTCTTGGGAGTTCCCTGGTGGCCCAGTGTTTAGGATTCCGGATTTTCACTGCTGTGGTCCAGGTTCAGTCCCTGATCAGGGAACTGAGATCCCACAAGCCACACAACCAAAAAAAAAAAAAAGTACTCGCCTAGAAACTTTAAAATATGCAATATAGTATTATTAACTATAATCATCATGCTGTACATTACACCTCCATGTGTTACTTTTTTTCTTTTTTTAAAATTAATTAATTTATTTTACTTTACAATATTGTATTGGTTTTGCCATACATTGACTTGAATCTGTCATGGGTGTACATGTGTTCCCCATCCTGAACCCCCTCCCACCTTATTAATAGAAGTTTGTACCTTTTGACATCTTTCACCCATTTCACCCACCCCTTACCCGCTGCCTCTAGCAACCACCAATCTGTTCTCTCTTTTTTTTCTTAGATTCCACAGATGAGAGGATATCGTATCTATATTTCTCTGAATTCACTTCACACAATATCCTCTAGATCCATCCACACTGTCACTAATGGCAAAAATTAATTCTTTTTATGACTGAATAATATCCCATTGGACATACCACATTTACTTTATCTATTCACCCAGCAACACACACTTTGGTTGTTTCCATGTTTTGGCTATTGTAAATACTGGTGTAATGAATAGGGACACATATCTTTTCAAATTAGTGTTTTCATTTTCTTTGGATAAACACCCAGAAGTGAAATTGCTGGATCCTATGATAGTTCTACTTTTAATTTTTTGAAGAACAGCCATACTATTTTCCATAGTGGCTGCACCAATTGTAATTCCCATCAATGGTGCCCAATGGTTCCCTTTCTCCATATGCTTGCCAACACTTGTTAATTCTTATCTTTTTGATAACAGCCATTCTAACAGGTGTGAGGTGATAGCTCATTGTGGTTTGGTTTGTATTTCCCTGATGATTAGTGATTTTGTGCAACTTTTTATGTACCTCTTGGTCATCTGCATGTCTTCTATGGGAAACTATTCAGATTCTCTGCCCATATTTGATTGATTTTTTAAAAAATTTAACTAAATAAAATGTATATGGAATCTAAAAAAATACAAATGAATATATATAGTAAAAATAGAAACAGGTTCACAGATATAGAAAACAAACTATTGGTTACCAGCAGGGATAGAGAAGTGGGGAGTGGCAGTATACAGATAGGGGATTAAGAGCTACAAACCACCACATATAAAATAGATAAGCAACAAGGACATCTTGTAGAGCATAAGGAATTATAGACATTATCTTGTAATAACTTATAATGGAGTATAATCTATAAAAATACTGAATCACAGTACATCTGAAACTATAATATTGTAAAGCAACTATAGTTCAATTAAAAGTTAAATAAAATTTAAAATTCAGTTCCTCAGTTGCATTCAAGTGTGCAAGAGCCAGTGGCTAGAGGTTTCCATATTGGTGCAGATACAGAACACTTCCATCAACACAAAATTCTGTTGGATGGTTGCTAACCTAGACCGTGAGCCCTTAGGGAGCACATAATACCCTATCTCTAGGGCAAGGTCAAGGCATTGAACTGAATGGAAAAAATAGGAATATGATCAGTGCACAGCAACTTGGGGAGGCTGAGAAGATACATCAGCCCAATATCCAAAAGGACAAGTGTGGAACTGCAGTTGAGACTCTCGATAAAGAACTCCTTCCAGGTATCCTGAGTTCACCGGAGCTTGTGTGGGTTCAGACAGAGCCGGAACTGCTGACTAGGGCAGGCAGAGGGAGGACGGTAAGATTCCACCAGCCCATCTGGCAAGGCTTCTGATAGTGCTGGGAAGAGCTCAGGCCTGTCCTCGAAGGACCCAGCACAGTCCTGGGCTCTGGCCAGCTTGGTCTGGCAGATGATACAGACTGCGACCCCAGTAAGGAACTGGCATGTCCCCCGCCCACCCCACTAAGCAGGAAGCCTGGTCCCTCCTTGCTGTCACTTGTCAGGCAAGCTCTGCTAGAAAGCAAGATGGACTAGTCTTAAAAGCACCAGTGTCCCGAGTGGAGGGACTGCCAATGACTGCAGGGGCCGCTTCGCAAAGCTGACACATCGTGCCGCCTGGTCTAGAGCACAAAGCACTCAGATGCAAGCTGCCCCATTCGACTGCCCTCCTTCCCTGGGAGGTCGGCAGCCCTGGACTTGGGGATGAGTAAACTGAGCCCGTGTGTATATGGAAGCCAGGCTGTGCTTCCTCTGCTTAAATGAGAGCCAAGGCTAGAGCTGAAGCTGGAGCTGGAAGGACTTCAGAGGATGCTCCAGCACCACCTTCTCCGACAGCCCTGGAATACATGCAGACATGTCAGGTGTGTGCCAGAGGGAACATTAGATAATCACAGCCTGTCTGCCTGGAGTGTTAATCTCTGACCCAAACTACATTTTTACATTAAAATAGAAAATGTGCATACATCGTAAGAAGCTTCCTACTTACTACCTTCTCAAGCCCTTCCTTTCTCCAGGGACTCTGAGACTAGAAGAACGTCAATCACTTCATAGATGAGAGAGGGGGCCTTGCAGACAGAGTCAGGACTAAAACTCTGGTCTCTTATTATCTAGTGATCATTGTGTCCTAGGCATGGCATAAGCACTTTACATAAGCTAAGTCAATTTCTCTTCCCTATAAACCAATGGAATATGTAGTATTCTTAAAACTTTCATCTTATAAACAAGAGACATGATAAGCAGATATTAAGAAATTTCCCTCCGATCACAGAGCTAGTCAGTTGCAGAAAGGACTTGCACAGTGTACTCCAGAGCCTGAGCTAGTTCCCACTTCAGTCGAGTGCCTCTGAAAGAGCTCAGAAGGGAGACTTGGCTCGGCCTGCAGATTGCCATCAACAGTGGCTGGCGAGGTAGTGGACTGCTCGTCCCTGGAGGTGTGTGAAGAGATGGCAGACTGCATCCTGTAAGGGTCTCCTAGATGTTGCTGGGGGAAGCTTAGGCTCCGTGACCTTTAAGGCCTCCAGAGCCTGCATTGAGTCTATCACTAGCTTGCTTGGGATGGCATAACAAATTAAGACGTGACCTTGACAGTGTGTATAAGACACTTAGGAGCCTCTTGTGGGGAGACTGAAGTGGAGCAGCAGACTCTGGCAGTAGGGCCAGGGAGAGGAGGTCGGGAAGAACTTTTGCCCCACTTCAGACATGCTTGAAAACTAAATCACTTGTGAGTAAATATTATCTCATTATTAACAATTCTAATAATGATACTAAAGCAGATGGAGTAAATTAAAAGTCTCCCTTCACATCATTTATCGTCCTACCCGCTTTCCACAGAAGAAACCACCATGGCCAACAGGATGTGTTCCTATGGATTTTTTTTTTTCTATGCAATATGTAACAAAAATAGACAGATTTTTCTTATTTTTCATTTTTTCCCTTAATGGATTCATACTGTACTTATTGTTCTGTAACTTATCTTTTTCATTTAATGTTTTCTGGAATCTTTCCAGGTCAGCACATGGAGAACTACCTCATTCCTTCTAACTGCTTCATGGGATGCCCTAGTCGAGACAGATAATTTCATTTGCTTCCAGTTTTCCGTGTCATACACAATGCAGGAGTGGGCTTTGCTGGAGAGGTAGGAGTATTCTTCAGGCTGGATGTGGAGATATAGTATTGGTGGGTTAAAATGACAGGCATATTTTGAATTAAATGTGTGACTGCCCTCCCCAAAGGACACGAACACTGATGTGCCCTTCAGGAGTGTATGACACCTCTTGCTCCCTCAGCCTTTACTCTGACCATGTATTATCAATCTGAGGAGAAGATGATCAGATTCACTACTTAATGAAACCATCCAACAACTCAGGTGCAACTGAGCTGTGACCTGGAGCTGGACAGAGGTGCCATGGACACCGAGAAGCTCACTTGATACATGTCATGGGGCCAGTTTTGGCCTTTTCTTTAATCCAGAAAATATGGACAACTGAGAACACTTGAAAAAACAACAGAAAGGAGCCTTGGGAATTATCTAATCCAACTTCAGAGTCCCAAATCCTGGCTGATATTAACATTTCCTCCTTTATTACAGCTGCCAGATTGTTCTGTTCCACTTACACACTCCCCTGGGGATGGGAGTACACCATTCTGAGTTGCCTGCTCTATCCTTGGCTTGCTCTGCTGGTTAGAAAGGCCTTTCTGGTCAAACAGCAGCAATGAAAAAGGATAGAAATGATTCTCACTCTGCTGATTAAAACATGCCTGCAGGACTGGCCCAGTGGTCCAGTGGTTAAGAATTAGCCCGCCAATGCAGGGGACATGGGTTTGATCCCTGGTCTGTGAAGATCCCACATGCTGCAGAGCAACAAAGCCCATGCACTGCAACTACTGAGCCAGGGCTCTCTACAGCCCGTGCTCCACAATAAGACAAGACACTGCGATGAGAAGCCCACACAGCACAGTAAAGAGAAGCCCGAGTGCAGCAACAAAGACCCAATGCAGCAAAAAAAAAAAAAAAGCCTGCAATTCTTTGACACTCCTCCCTTCAAAAGGTAGAGCCTAATTCCTCTCCCCTTGAGGGTGGCTTTGCTTAGTGACTCATTTCTAACAGACAGAACATGGCAGAAGTGACTGTGTAACTTCCAAGGTTGGCTCATAAAAGGCATTTTTGGCTTGGCTTCCTTCTTTCTCTGCCTTGGATCACTAGCTCAGGGAGAAGTTAGCTGCCATACCATGAGGACACTCAAGCAGCCCTATGGAGAGGTCCACATGGCAAGTAGCTGAGGCTTCCTGCCAACAGCCATGGAAGAAGCCACTTGGAAGCAGTTCCTCTAGCATTGGTCAACCCTTCAGACTTGGTCAAGCCTTGACTGTAATCTCATTAGAGATTGGGCTAGATCTATGCAGTCAAATTGCTTCTGGATTCCTGACTCAGAAACTGTGAACTAAATGCATGTTCATGTTGTTTTAAGTGGCTGAGTTTTTTGGGGGAAGGGAGCATACTTTGTTACACAGCTGGAGATAACTGATAGACTCACAGACAGTGTTGACCAAAAAAAGCCAGACACAGAAAGATTCCATTTATATAAAGTTTAAGAACAGGCAAAACTCGTCTCTGATGGCAGGAATTAAAATATTCATGCATTTGCGGGGTGCTGATTGGCAAAGGGGCCTGAGTGAGCCTGCTGGGGTGCTGAAGTGTTCCACATCTTGAACTTGGTGGTGATCACACAGCTACACATAAATTCGTAAATCCACTGAGTCGTCTACTCAAGATGCATTTGCTTCACTATGTATAAGTTAACTTCAATAAAAAATAAACTCAAGTAGGAAAGGAAGAGAGGGAATAAGAGAGGAAAAGAAAGTGGTTAAAAGTTGTTCCTTGCATAAGCTAGAATCTCTTGGATGTCGGTCCTCCCCATCCCACCCTTCCACCACTGACTGGGCCTAATTAACAATAGAAACATCTCCCCCCTTGATTGAGAAAAGACTATATGTCAGATATATGAGGCATAGCCCTATTAGGCGAGTATGAGTATTATTCCCGTTTTACACATAAAGAAACAGAGGCACGGATACAAGAAGTGACTTCCCCCCATTACACAGAAAGAACATGACACAGCTGGGGCATAGCCAGGACTCCATCCCTTGTTTGACTTCAAATGTCAGAGATTTGAAGCCAGGGAGCCCCTGGGTCAGTCTGTCTCCTGCCTAGCTTCTCCAAACACAGCCTGCAGTGGGGACCTGACATGGTGTGAGATCGTCACTGTCACAAATCTTTATTCTTGTTTATTCTGATCTGCATAGGAAAAGGATTTTCTCTATTATTTCCACTGACTTCATTTCATCTTTCCCTTAGAGTGAGGTAAGTAAAAGAACATAATTGACATTTAGAGGAAGGGACAGTGACACATGCCTGTCCTCTCAAGGAGGCTGAATACTTCCAGACTGAATTACTTCAATGCAAAATGAGACTACAGACTCGAAAACTATGCACAGACGGAGAGCTGCTGCTTAGAAGCTAAAACTATAAGGAACAAAACAAAACACAGTTGGTCTTGCTCTCGTGGTTTTCAAGAGTGTGTTTTCCTTATATCTTGCAAAACCAAAAGTTATATTCAGCCTCATTTAAAAAGCTGCCCTGAGTGTGGAATCTAAAATTAATGGGTATCACCATGTGTGAAAACCTTCAGGATCCTATTCTAGCATAGCTTTTGTTTTCTAAATTTATTTCCACTAGGAAAACAATCCAATCTGGAAAAACAAGAAAACATGATCCACTTCCTTTAGCTCCTTTTCAAAATATTAAGCACATTCTCGCTGTCAAATATTGGAATGAAATGCGAGACACCCAGTGAAATCCCCCTAGACTTTGCACATGTCTTCATGTGGAGAGGGAGCCTATTTTCAGGCCTCGTCTCTGCTGAGGGGCAGGGAGAGTGTCCCATGCCCCAAGTGTCCTGGGAAGGGCCTGCTGGAGGGAGCTCTGTGGGAGAGGAGAGTGGCTCAAGAGCGGTGAAGAGCTGCTGCTTGGGACACGGTTAGCTTGGGATGGATGGGCCTGCAGGCACCCCATGTGTCCTGCCTGCCTCCTGGGTGCTGGGAGGGTCTCTCCTGTCTGTTCATTAACACAGCCTGTTTGGAAGCTGGGTGCTTCAGTTCCAGCCCAGTTCTGAGCCTAACTTGATTCGTGACATTGGGCATGTCCCATCCCTTCTCAAATCCTTGGTTTCCCCATCTGCAAAAGGGGGGCTGGACTAGGCATGTCCCAGCGCTCTCAGCGGCAGTCAGCCCCCTGCCCCTCCCCCCATGCTCAGGCTCACTACTGTACCAGGGTGACTCCAGGCAGCAAGAGCATGGAAGTAAAAGAGAGCCTGGCTGAGTCAACAAGCAGCCTCAGAGTCCTATCCTGAGTCCGTGTCCTGAACCAGCCTGTGAGGCTCTGTGTCACCCTGGGCAGAACTCCCCGAGTCCGTCTCCTTGGCCGAATAAGGAGAAGGGAGGACTCTGACACAGGTTACGGGCGCAGGGCTGAGGAGAAAGCTGTGGCCTCTGGGGACCTCGGTGACTAACAAGAACGAGGAATAAATCCAGCGCCACTCATCACCTCCTCTTGGCCACATGCCCCCAGAGCCCATGCCTCCCGGGGCACTGAGAGAGGTATGGATGGCCTTCCCCTAGCCTGAGCCAGCAGAGCCCCCTCCTCGAGTCCTGTTTCAGCCCCCCACCTCCCCCTCCAGGTCTCAGTCCAGTCTCTAGACTCAGGCTCCCAGGAGTACCTCCTCACAGGCACCCTGAATGTGGGTAGTCAAAGCCCCCTCTGGTCTCCAAGCCCTGATGCCCTCTTCCTGCCCCCAACCCTCTCCCATCCAGCCGGGAACCATCTTATGACAGCCCACAGGCCACTTCCCTTCGAACTACTCACTCCCAGCCCTTTGGGCTCCCCTCAGCTCCCTTTCTGGCTTTCCTCAGGCGGTCCCATTAGTTGATTCTGAATTGATTCTACAGCTGTCCTCTCTCCTTCTCTTTGTTCATGTGGTTCCCTACACCGGGGATGCCATGGCCTCCACTTAACCCTCTGACATACTTCCACCCTAGAGTTTATCTCAAATTCCGCCTCCTCCAAGAAGCCCTCCTTGATGCCTGCTCCTGACTGAAAATTTTCCCCACAGTACCCCACTGTGTGTGGCTTGCTAGAGCACCTGGCTGAATGATCAACTATACACATGTCAGTCATCTCATCCAGTGTGGAATCTCAAGAGGACAGAGCCAGTATTCACACACAGAGCCCCGTACAGCTCTGGGTACAGCAGGCACTTACTAAACCCTGAGATAAAACAAAGGGAGACACTCCTAGGATGAGGTGGGAGCAGGTGGTGACCAGTGCTCTGGCCTGGCACCAAGGGAAAGGGACAGCTGAGAAGAACTAAGACCTGCACAAAACTACAGTAGATTCAAGAACCCAGACAGGCACAGTTCATGGACTTTAGCGTCACATAGACCTGGATTCTAACCTTGCCTCTCTTACTTCCTGTATGACCTCAGGCAGGTTACATAGCCTGCCTGGGCCTCAGTTTCCTCATCCACAATACTAGGATAGGCTGTGACATCCATCCAGCGAGTCTTTGCCAGCCTTAAATGAGATAATGGATACATGGTACCTGCTCAGTACATTAACTCTTAGAATAATGTGTGAACTCCCTAGGTCACCTTCAGAGTAAATATAAAAGTGAACAACTTCATAGTATTCATCTCTTAGCTCCTTAGAAGTAGAGATTCTCATTATCCCCATTTTACAAATGAGGAAACTGAGGCTCAGGGAAGTGGATAGCCTTGCATGGATGTTTAGCCGGGCTGAGGGTGATGGTCAGCATGGGCTCTGTCTTTGGGGGGAAGCACTGGGAGGGGAAGTGGGCAGCTTGCTCCCTGTAAGCTGCCACCAGAATGACCTGAAGCCAGTGCTCTGGGTCATCTTTGGCCGACATTCTGTCCCAGGAATCAGGTTTCAGCTGAGACTCCCTGCCCGGGTAGGCCTGGTATCACATGAGTAGCCAATCCCAGGGCTTGGCCTAAGGCTACTGCCAGGCATGTTACATGCCTTTGTTCCATCTCATCTGCCCCCTCTGCCTGCAATAAAGCAGGGTCAGCAATGGAAGAAAGGATGGAAGCAATGGGGGCTGGGAATGGGTGCTACAGCAGCAGGCTACTGGCATGTGAGAGATGGAAAGAATTTAATGCAGCAAGTTCACATGACACGGCTGCTGCAGGCTCATATGGCCTCTCTTTATGAATTAGAGAAAAGTGCCTTCTCTGGATGAATAAAGTCCTGTATGAAGTTTTAAAGAGTAGATTATGAGTTGGGTTTTGTCCCCTGTCTCCTCATTGTACAGTGGACAACATATACAACCATCCAGCGCAGCCCTGTTTATCAAGTGCCACTGCGGGACCAAGTTCTGAACTGCGTATTGGGATATGGAGATGACTTAGACACAGCCCCCACTTCTGAGAAGTTCAGAAGGAAGCCAAGGTGCTAGGAGAACCAGGGAAGGAGCTCTTAAACTCTCTCTGCGGGGAGGCTCAGAGGCCCTGTGGCAGGCTGAAGGGAGAAAGCAGTTATATGCTGGCTCTTGTGGGGGGGAAATAAAGGTTGGATTTGTAGTGTTTGCCAACATCCACAGTGTTAATACTCTCACTAGGAGTAACTACCAGTGTGCCATCACTCAAGTGGAGTTGGGAAGGGATATATGTACAGTTAGCTCCAGCAAGGTGGTTCAGGCTGGCTCTAGAACCACTGGGAGGAGAGACTACAACCAAATCCAGAAGGAAGAGGAGGATTTCTCTAGGCAGAGAAGGGGTCAGGGCAGGGGAGGACGTTCCTGGGGAGAGAAAAGAATAGCTCTAAGTCATGGAGCCGTAAGAGTAAGTAGGGAGCAAACTGTGAAGAGTTGTGAAGGTTTAAGATTGGGAGAAGTGTTAGTCTCTCAGTCATGTCCGATTCTTTTTGACGCCATGAACTATATAGTTCACCAGGCTCCTCTGTCCATGGAATTCTCCAGGCTAGAATACTGGAATGGGTAGCCATTCTCTTCACCAGGGGATCTGCCCAACCCAGGGATCGAACCTGGGCATCCCACATTGCAGGCAGATTCTTTACCATCTGAGCCACCAGGGAAGGGACCGCCAAAGTCTTCTGGAAGCTGGTGATGCTTAACCTCTTGACACAGGTTACCTGCCTATATGAGTCATTAAGCTGTGGATTTAACTTCTATGCACTTTTCTATATATTTGTATAATTTTTTTAATGAGGATAAAAAGTAGAGATAATCTCATTCAGGGACAACCACTGTACACAATTTTGTTCTATTTCATCCAATCTTTTTCCTATACACACATTTATATGACCATTCAGCAAACATTTTCATGTAGGGAAAAAAAGCAAGTTCTCTATCAAACCATAAAGAATAAAGCATTTTAGCACTAGAAGCGACATGGTATACTGGAAAAGAGTGGGTTTCAGAGTCAGAGACCTGCATTCAAATCCTGCTTCTGAAAGTTCTCAGGGCTGCTTGGCAGCCCTGAGAAAGCTGCTAGCCTTCAGCTTCTCTGAGCCGTTTTGTTTTCTGAAAACTGAGACCGATAACACTCACATCCTGCAGGGCAGTTGGGAAGATCAGAGATGATGTGTATAAGGTACACAGCACATAGCCTGGCCCACAGGGAACCCTCAACATGTGCAACAGACATGATACTGTTATTAGTATCATCTTAGAAAGTTAGAACTGAAATGGTTGCCCTGAAGATAAATGACTGAACTACGGAAGTTATAGAGAAATGATAACCCTGTAAGGAAAAAGGCAAACTAGAATTTGCCCAGGGAATAACCTTGATGGTATTCAAAAGCCCACTGAGTGGTGTAGGGGGGTGATGGATAAAAATGGTGTTGTTTTGCCTAATGAGGAAGGCTCCAGTGGTTTATAAGATCTGTGCATCAGATATACCCTGTATGCAGCAGAGAACAGAATTAAACTCAACAAACAGGACTTATAGGGAGCTGACTTCTACTGGATATAAGGAAGGATATTCTCACTAAAAATGAAAGGGGTGATCTCAATAAAAAGTGAGCCTCCCATCATTAGGGGTCCCCAAGCAGAAGCTGGTGGAGCACTTGGTGGGAATGATGAAGAAGGAACTGTGAGCATGTAGAGGGTATGGACTGGATGACCTTGGAGGTCTCTTTAAAGCTGGGCTCTGGAGCTTTCATAAGCAGCAGCATCTGCTCTGTCCAGTCCATACAGCAGCAAATGAACAAGTGCAGAAGTGCAAGCATCAGGTGAAGGACACAAGGAGGCCCTTGCCCATCTCACCTGGTTATCGATCTTCAGTTCCACCAGAGAAGTGTTGTACGGAAGTGCTTCCACTAAGCGCAGGATCCCGGCTCCGGATATGAAGTTCGATTCCACGTTCAGTGTCTTCAACACCTTGTTCACCTTGAGCATCTCGGCAAGGGCCTTGGACCATAGGAGAAAAGGTAGGGTACCGTGAATTACCTGATCAAGGCTGGAACCCCTGTGGGTAGAACCTAAAATACTGAGGGAGCCTTGCTGGGAGTGAGAGTCCCTCAGACACAGTCAGGGACCAGGAAGAAGATCTCCTCAACTTCCTTCACCAAGCACCATTCTGTGTCTCTCCTCCCCTCTGGCTTGCTGTGGCTCCAAACCCCAGCTGGAGAGTTTCAGCTCCTTAACCTGCATCCAAATCTTCTATTACCTGGTTCCCTTGCCCTGATCAGCCTCAACTCCAGCTACCCTCTTGTTGGTGCTACTCTCAGTTCCCCCCGGCACCCAGCGCTCTCCCTCTGCTCTGCCTTTCCTCATCCTTCCCTACCACCTGGAATGCCCTTCCTTTCTGCTTCACTCATTGAAACCCTGTCCATCCTTCCAGGCCATTCTAATGCCCCTTTCTCTAAGAGTCTTTCCCCCTAGCTTGCTGTGCCTGCCTTCTTGAACCTCACAGACTTTATCCATAACCTCCCTCATGGAACTTGTGTTCCTGTGTTTAGAGTTGTTTTTATAGAGGTTTTGTCTCCTCCATTAGCCTATATACTCTTGGTGGGCTGTTGGTGCACCTCGTTCACCCCAAGGGAACCTCCCACCCATACAGTGCTCAGCACATAGTAGGTCCTCAGTCACTGGTCACTGGACTACTGGAGTTCCAAGTTCCCTATATACTTTCAACTTGTCTTTTCTGTGTCCCTGTTGGAATTCCATGGAGTTGTCATTCTCTTTGAACAGCAGAGAGGGGAGCCTGGGAAGCCATCCCACTGGGCAAGTGACCAGGGCAAATCGGAAGACAGGAGCTCGGATGGCCCCAGCATGTTGGAGGACTTCAGCCAGGGGGTGTAGATGACAATCAGAGCCTCTGGAGGAAATGAAGTAATTAGCAGGTGGTGGAAACGATGTGTCATGGTGGAAAGGAGACACCAGCAGCTGATGAGCCAGGATGTAAGATCAGTGGGTCCTGGTTGTCTGAAATGACGATCTGGTCCAGGAATGCCCGTCCCACTGGCCCTGCCTGCTGAAGCCTTCGCAAGGCTCAGCTCCTCGGATGCCTTCAGAGCCCAAATCCTCAGCTCCCCTGCTTTCGTGTGCCCCGGGATGACATGTCAGCTTCCTCTCCAACCCTGCGTAGGCTGGACCCTCCTGAGGGGATGGACCCAATCTGTGCCCACCCACAGCATCCCTCTTGCTCCCCAGGAAAGGTGTGGCCTGATAATCAAAATACTTGACAGCCAGTATGTAAGTATAGCAGGCTGATCCAAGTCGACATACTAGTGACTGAGCTGGTCCTATAGGCAGTGTCATACCAGGTGTCAACTCTGTCTGCTGGACCAGAGTAAAGAAATGGGCAGGAGAAGAGCTGTGGCAGGCAGTGCGGACGCTAATGGAGCTCCGGTAGCTTGTTACCAATTGTCCCAGAAGTATTTTCATCTTCAACAATGGGTATCCTGGTGTGAAGGGTATGACATCAGCTGTTGACCTGGCACAGAGTCAATTCCCCGTAAATATTTGTGGAGCTGAGCTGACTGCCAGCACAGATGGGCTTGGTTTCTGATCCAGTGACAGCAGTGGACACAGCATGTGACTGCCAGCTGTGCTGGAGACATCCTGAGGTCAGAGAACATCTAACCAGAGGTTCTCCACTGGCAGCAGTGAGAGACTATGAGCTATTTCTATCGTTTCGAAAACAACCAAGGAAATGTCCTATGTATTTTAAAAATGAGAAAATAATTGATTGCTATGAATGGACCTCAAAGTAAGGAAATTTATCAGGATAAAGAAGGATAGTATGGGGTCAATTATCCAAGAAGACATACCATTCTTAATGAGAATGTGCCTAATAACAGAGCATCAAACTATATGAGGCAAAAACTAATAGAATTGCAAAGAGAGAGAGAGATGAATCCACTATCATAGCTGCAGACTTCCATACACCTCTATGGATATGGACAGCTCTAGCAGGTCAAAGACCAGGAAAGACATAACTGAACACAACACCACCATCAGTCAGCTAGATATAATTGACATCTATAGACTATTTCATCCAGCAAAAGCAGAATACACATTCTTCTCACGCACATTGGAACATTCACCAAAATAGACCGCATTCTGGGCCACAAAACACACTATAACAAATTTAAAGGAACAGAAATCATACAATGTCTGTTCTCAGACCATAATGGAATCAAACTAGAAATTCAATAACAAAAAGATAAGTAGAAAACTCCCCTAATACATGGAGATTAAGCAACACACTTCTAAATAACACATGGATCAAATAAGAAATCTCAACATAAAGTATTTTGAATTATGACTAAGTGGGATATTCCATCACATCAACAAGCTAAAAGAGAAAAACCAGTCATTTCAATAGATGCAAAACAAGCATTTGACAAAATCCAACATCCATGCATGATAAAAAGTCTCAGTAAACTAGGAACAGAGAGCAATTTCCTCAAATTTATAAAGATTATCTACCAAAAAACAAAAAACCCTACAGTTAACTTCATATTTAGTGGTAAGAAATTTGAAACTATTTCTAAGATTAGGTACAAGGCAAAGATGCCCCCTTTCAACCCTCTTTTCAATACTGTAACAGAAGTTCTGTCCAATGCACTAAGGCAAGAAAAGGAAATAAAAAGCATATAAATTGGGAAGGTGAAATAAAACTGTCTTTGTTTGCAAAGATGAGATGGTTGGATGGCATCACCAATTCGATGGACCTGAGTTTGAGCAGGCTCCAGGAGTTGGTGATGGATGGGGAAGCCTGGCATGCTGTAGTCCATGGGGTTGCAAAGAGTCCGACACAATTCAGTGACTGAACTGCACTTGTTTGCAAATGACATTATTGGTTACACAGAAAATACAAAATAACTAACAAAGAAAACTCCTGGACCTAATAAGCAATTATAGCAAGGTTGTAGGATATGGTTAATAAAGAAAAGTCAGCTGCTTTCCCATAGATAGCAATGAACAAGTGGAATGTAAAATTTAAAGTACAATACCATTTACATTAGCAAACAATTTCATTTCAAACAATGAAATACTTAGGTATAAAGCTAACAAAATATGTATACGATCTATAGGAGCTAAACTATAAAACCCTGTTGTATTAAATCAAAGAAGAACTAAATAAATGGAGATATATTCCCTATTCATGTACAAGAAAACTCAATATTATCAAGATACCAGTTCTTCCCATTTTGATATAGATTCAATGCAATCCCAGTTGAAATCCCAGCAAGTTATTTTGTGGCTATCAACAAAACTTATTGCTACTAAATGGTTAATTGCCATGGCTGGTAGGCTAATTCATGTACCTTTTAACCTGCTATTAGTATTGTAGTAATCATACTGTACTGTTATTCTTTATCTGTCTACATGAACCATTACATTCATGAAAGTGGGAGCTGTGACTATCTTGGTCACAGTTGTATTCTCAGAGCCTAATTCAGTGCTGGACATAAACACTCCATAAATATGCATTGAATATTTTAAGAAAAGGAGTTGATGGCTACTTTATAATAAATACAATTTAATCTAATCAGAGATCAAATTTCCAATATCCGTTGGATCTTAGAAAAAGCAACATAATTCCAGAAAAACATCTACTTCTGCATTACTGATTACGCTAAAGGCCTTTGACTGTATGGATCACAACAAACTGTGGAAAATTCTGAAAGAGATGGGAATACCAGACCACCTGACCTGCCTCTTGAGAAACCTATATGCAGGTCAGGAAGCAACAGTTAGAACTCGACATGGAACAACAGACTGGATCCAAATAGGAAAAGGAGTACGTCAAGGCTGTATATTGTCACCCTGCTTATTTGACTTATATGCAGAGTACATCATGAGAAATGCTGGGCTGAATGAAGCACAAACTGGAACCAAGATTACAGGGAGAAATATCAATAACCTCAGATACGCAAATGACACCACTCTTATGGCAGAAAGTGAAGAGAAACTAAAGAGCTCTTGATGAAAGTGAAAGAGGAGAGTGAAAAAGCTGGCTTAAAAACTCAACATTCAGAAAACGAAGATCATGGCATCCAGTCCCATCAGTTCAGTTCAGTTCAGTCGCTCAGTCATGTCCGACTCTTTGCAACCGCATGAACTTCAGCACACCGGGCCTCCCTGTCCATCATCAACTCCCAGAGTTCACCCAAACCCATGTCCATTGAGTCGGTGATGCCATCCAACCATCTCATCCTTTGTCGTCCCCTTCTCCTCCTGCCCTCAATCTTTCCCAGCATCAGGGTCTTTTCCAGTGAGTCAGCTCTTCACATCAGGTGGCCAAAGTACTGGAGTTTCAGCTTCAGCATCAGTCCTTCCAATGAACACCCAGGACTGATCTCCTTTAGGATGGACTGGTTGGCCTTCCTGGAGTCCAAGGGACTCTCAAGAGTCTTCTCCAACACCACAGTTCAAAAGCATCAATTCTTTGGCACTCAGCTTTCTTTATAGTCCAACTCCTACATCCATACATGACTGCTAGAAAAACCATAGCCTTGACTAGATGGACCTTTGTCAGCAAAGTAATGTCTCTGCTTTTTAATATGCTGTCTAGGTTGGTCATAACTTTCCTTCCAAGGAGGAAGCGTCTTTTAATTTTATGGCTGCAGTCACCATCTGTAGTGATTTTGGAGCCCCAAAAAATAAAGTCAGCCACTGTTTCCACTGTTTCCAGTCCCATCACGTCATGGCAAATAGACAGGGAAACAGTGGAAACAGTGACAGGCTTTATTTTTAGGGGCTCCAAAATCACTTCAGATAGTGACTGCAACCATGAAATTAAAAGACGCTTGCTCCTTGGAAGAAAAGCTATGACCAACCTAGACAGCATATTAAAAAGCAGAGATATTACTTTGCTGACAAAGGCCCATCTAGTCAAAGCTATGGTTTCTCCAGTGGACATGTATGGATGTGAGAGTTGGACTATAAAGAAAGCTGAGCGCCAAAGAATTGCTGCTTTTGAACTGTGGTGTTGGAGAAGACTCTTGAGAGTCCCTTGGACAGCAAGGAGATCAAACCAGTCAATCCTAAAGGGAATCAGTCCTGAATATTTTTTGGAAAGACTGATGCTGAAGTTGAAACTCCAATACGTTGGCCATCTGATACGAAGAACTGACTGATCGGAAAAGACCCTGATGCTGGGGAAGATTGAAGGCAGGAAGAGAAGGGGACGACAGAGGATGAGATGGTTGGATGGCATCACTGACTCAATGGATATGAGTTTGAGCAGGCTCTGGGAGTTGGTGATGAACAGGGAAGCCTGGCGTGCTGCAGTCCAAGGGGCCACAAAGAGTCAGACATGACTGAGTGACTGAACTGAATGAACTGAATCTAATCAGAATTATTTTTAAGACACAGGAAAGATCAAATAAAATTGATCACTGGGAACCACCAATGAAGACAATAATTTTAGATATGGAGAAACTGAGGACCAGGGAGGGGCAGGCCCTTGTCTACACAAGAGTGGAGACAGAGATCCAACTTTAAGGTCCACGTGACTTGCATTTAAATCTCAACTCCACTTCTCACTTGCTGTGAAACTTTGGACAAAGCAAGTTGTCTGAGCTCCCTCTACCCCACGTTCTTCATCTGTAAAGTGGGGAGCCCTGCACCTCTGGGATCTGGGATGATTGTGGAGATTAACTAGGATAATGTACAGATGGTGCCTGGCTAATGGCTGTTCTGTCCACATTCCCTCCTGGCTCCTAGCCCTGTGTCTTTCACCACATCACACCTCACCACACAGGGTTCTTCATCGGTGGCACATGGCCAGTCCTGAGGCCACAAATGTCAACTTTCCTGTTTCTATGCCTCCCACTCTCAAGGCAACAGAACAGAAAGGTACATACAAATGCCACAGGGTCATTGCTCCGTGTTCCCACGATGCTGAACTTCTTCACATACGAGTTCTCTTTGAGGGCTTCTGCATACGCCTTCAGAGTGGGTATGGGGATATTCTGCAGAGAGAAAGTCAAGCAGTGATCAGTAGCCCTGCTAGGGGCAGGCAGGGCAGAGAGATGGGACAGTACTTCTCTCACCACCTGATGCAACCTGATGTCCAGCATGTCTCTGACCAAAGAGCTGAATGGGCAGAGGGTTCCTGCTTTGCCCCAGATGGCTGAGATTTGGGGAGAACTTTCTGGTAAACAGATTGAGAAAGTCCTCCCTGAACATTGCAGGTAGCACCTGTAGTTTTCTCTTTGTACATGCAGAGACCGAAGGAGCAGGAAAACATCAAGGCAAAGGTGCAGGAGAGTGTTGTGCCGAGAGCTCAGGCCTGTGGGTGTGTGCAGCAGGCAATGTTTCTGACTTGCTGTGTGACTCTGGGGGAGTCTGCCCCTCTCTGAGTTTGTTTCCGTAAACTAAGGTGGGGCATTGCCCTAGACAATCTTTAAGAGACATCTGTCCCAGAAAGTCTCAGCCCTACCACACATCGGAGGTGCTAGGGAACTTTCATAAAATGCTGATGCTCAGGCCTGCCCTGCACCAATAAAATCAGAATCTCTGTGGGGAGAGGGACTGGGCATTGGCATTTATTATTTTTTTAATCTCAAGTGAATACCACTGACCTAGTCCAACTGCCTCACATGCAGAGGGGAAATGGGCCTGAAAAGGGCGAGCCCTTGCCTGAGGCCCCACAGTGGGCCCTGAGGCCCACTTCTGAGGCCCCTGAGGCTCCAGAAGGCACAGGGCCGTGGCCAGGTCCCCCCATCCCACGCTTCTCTGAGCCCATAGACGTTGCCAGGGTGCACAGTTCTGAATTGTGCCAGTGTCTCCCACGGCGCACACGGCAGATAGCGGAGGCACCCGAATGGATCTCGCATTTCAGAGCGTCACTTTATCCCCCATGGGAGCAAAGCTCAGGGAGGCCAGGTGGAGGAGACACTGCAGGCGCAGGTTTCCAATCTGATTATGCCACGAGGCTGGCAGCCACTTAAAAGAAAGCGGAGAAGAAAGGAAAAGCGAGCTGGGAAGTGAGGGGCCCACTTCTTAGCTTACATCCACACCCCCTGAGAACTAATCTCTCTGGCTCCCGGGCTGAGCAGGTGAGCAGGCAGCTGGGCCTGCTCCTGCATTCCTCCCACAGCCTGTCCACCCGTCTCCGCTCTGCCTGGTGGTCACACAGGAAGGGTCCAAAGAGATGTAGGCCAACAGCCTAGAGTATGGCTTTGGACACTGGGCCAATGGTTCCCATCTAGGGTTGCAGAATGAGGCTGAATACGTGCAGGAGACACAGGTTCAGGGTTAGGCCCCTCCCCAGGCTTGGGTTACCCCACGAACGTGGTGGGCACCAGGCTTTTCCAGCCTTCAGATCCCGTGTAGCCATATGTGTCTGACTCATGATTTATCTCTGAGAAGCTCTCAGTGTTGTGGATAAGGTGGTGGGTTTCCAGAGTCGAACCTGGGTTGGCTGTGGTGAACATCTGGGTCTGATGTCAGGCCCCGAAGGAAACCAAGATGATGGGCTGTCCTGGTTTATACTGTCCTCCTACCCCAAAATTTTGCCTCTATTCCTGATCCAGAAGGACCCAGAGTCCAAGCAGGACACTGGTGTCTGTGTGCAGTCTGGTCTGGGCTGTCTGGGTCTGAGTGGACTCGGCTTCCCCCACACTCCCACAACAGGGGAAGTGGAGTGAAGGGGGCCTCACCCGGATGTTGTTGAGGTTGACCTCTTCAAGTTTTGGGTCATTGTTCTTTATCCTCTCCAGTGTTTCTTCCACGTCTGTGGCATTTGGTTCTTCGTCAGGCACAGGCTTGTACTGTGTAGGTTTGATCACACCTAGAGTGACCGACAACAGGGAGATGGCTCACAGAGATGGGGCGTCATTTCCCCTCGACACAAGGACATCAGAAGGAAGTGGCGGTGGAGCTCAGGGACATGGAAGGCTGGGCCTCTTGGGGGTTACTGAGGGGACGGGTTGGAGGAGGATGGCGATGGATGGGGCCTGGAGTCTGGGCCCTGCTTGGACAATGCATCTGCCAACCTGCAAGAACCAGGTGAATTCACTAAACTGCCTGAAGCTCGGTGTCCTCACAGTAGGGTGTGAACAGTCGTTCTACCCAGTGGGTTCCTGTGAGGATAAAACGAAGACTGGGTGGGAAAGAAACGTGTAGGCCTTCCAGAGGAAAGGGTAATTGTGCTGTGGGTGCCTTCATTTCTCTTTGGGGCCAAATTACCAGCTTGAAACAACACAGTGGAGAAATTCAGACAATGTAATGTTGGCACAGGAAAGGACAAGGAGACTTGTGGAGCAGGAGGGGCGCCCAGAGACAGACCCGTGTGGACACATGGACATTTATGATCCGGGTGGAGCCCCAAACCAGAGGTGAGAGGACGGACTTTGCGAGGAGTGGTGCTGGGACAATGGAATATTGATATAAGAAAATGAAAGCTTGATCTCATTTCACACCACACACAAACATGAACCCCAGGAGGATTAAGAAGTGGAGAATAAGAAGTAAATCTCTAAAACTTACAGAAGAAAATAAAGGAGGATGTTCTGATAATATTGGGATGGGGAAGGCCTTTGTAATCAAGTCACAAGGATCCCAGGAGAGTAAAAAGAAGAGGTGAGCAGTTTTAGCTAGTAGAATTTGAAATCTTCTGCAATGAGATTGCAGAGAGTGGGCGGAGGTAGCGAGACTCTGGAGGATTCCTCACTTCCGAGATGCCCTCGCAGTGGGCAGGGAGCGGGGCCGGTACTCACTGTTGAGTCCCTCCTTGTTCACGATGGAGCTGCTGCCCAAGGCCTGGTAGTACTGCTGGTTGCTCATGAGCGTGTGCATGCCGAGGATAGCTGCAGGGACACAAGGGCCCGTGACGCGCCTCTCAGACAGACAGCTTCCCAGGCACAGACATTCCACGCCCCAGGAAGTTTTGCTCACAGAAATGGCAAGAAACACTTTGGTTTTTACCCTTGCCTCTATTGATGTGGCTGTCCAATCTCTGTCCCCAGCCTAGGTGTCTCTAGTCCCTGGCCTCAGATTCCTAGGTGTCCCCCTGACATGTCCAACCCAACTTGACCAAAACAGAACTCCTGTTTCTCATCTCATCCTGCCTGTCCCCTGGGGTAGAACCTCAGTCACATGGCACCCTTCCCCCCAAATCCTCACCCTCCTGTACCGGGTCTCTCACTTGTCCCATCTCCCACTCCATCAGCTCTGTCCTGGTCAGGGCCCTATCAGTTCTCGCCAGTGATTCCAGCTGCGGAATCACTGGTATGCTGGCTTCGGTCTCTTTCGACCCTCCCCCAGCAGCATACAGCACAGAGCAGTCAGAAAGACCTCTCTGGAAATGCAAACCTGACTGTATCCCTCTCCTGATCAGTCATTCTTTCATCCATTCATTTGTTTGGCATCTACTGAGTGCCAGCATCACGTGTCCAGCTCTGGGTTGGGGTGGGGGTGGGGTGGGGATAGCGAGGAATAAGAGATACAGGGCCTCTGCCATGCAGCCTACAATCTGCAGGGAACTAGAGACTAAGCAAGTCACAACTGAAAATGTAAGTGCAGAGTATGCTGAGTGTTGTAAAGAGAAAGTTCAATGTGTTCTGGGAGAAGAGGACAGAGGGATGGGAGCGATGAGATGTTGGCCAAGTGAAAAGAAAGAAGGTAGAATATTCTGGACAGAGGGATGGTGGGTAGGAAGCCACCGGCCAGGGAGAGAGGGGGAAACTGAAGACAGACGGAGCTGAAGCTGGACACGTGGCAGAGGGCACCACACCCTCACCGGCTGCTTCTGTGGGGCTAGAGAGCACACGGTCCAGCAGTGACCCTCAATCACTGTGCACCCGAATCACTGGGAATCTTTTGAAACTCCTGATGCCCAGACTACCCCAGACCAAGGAAACCACAATCCCCAGGGCTGGGGCCAAGCATCTGCCTTTTTAAAAGCTCTGCATAATAACACAGCATTGTAAATCAATCAAAACTATACTCCAATAAAAATGTAAAAAGCTCTCCAGGTGGTTTCAGTGGGCAGCCAAGGTTGAGAACACTGCCTGACATCATCCCCCTGAATCTTTACAACAATGCTTTGGAGTAGATTTGATTCAAATAGGCCAGGTCACACCGTACAGGGCCTTCTAGGTCGAGATAAGAGGTTCAGATATCTTTTTCTAGGTGTGGCCTGAGCAGGGAGTGAGATGGTCTGACTCAGGTTCCTGCTACTCAGGCTGAATGCGGAGCGTTGACCACAGAGGGGAGGGACAGGCTTGTGGGACTGTGAGGCTGGTGCAATGTTCACTTGGGAGGACGATGCCTTGTGACCCCAAAGCCTGGCTTCAGCCACCATCCCTGGGCCGGCCCTGCTTCAGTAGCCTTGTTCCTCGCACAGGCCCTTTCTGCTCTGGCAACACCAATGGTCACTGCTCAGTGGCTGCTCCTGCTTCTGCCAATGCCACCCATTTGCTGGTGAGCCTCTTTCCATCTACACTACCCACTGCTGAAATGCAGCCCACCCCACCACCAGAGAGTTTTGAGATTTAGCAAATAAAATTATAGGATACCCAGTTAAGCTGTAATTTCAGATAAACAATTAATAATGTTCTGATATGAGTGTGCCCCATTCAGAATTTGAGAACTTTTTCCATGAGAAACTTATTGTTTATCTGAAATTCAAATCCAACTGAACATCCAGTATCTGATCCAACAACTCTACATCCCCATCCTTTAAGTCTAGAATAATGCTTCCTTCCCAGAAGTCCTCCTGGATTCCACCTTCCCTCTAGCTCTCTCACAGCATCTGGTGTCCCTTTCACAGTCATAGTCAACTGTGTTACAGCTATCTGGGTATATGTGTGTCTCCCCTACTGGATTGTGGGCTTCCAGAGATCAGGGAAGAGTATTCTCTGTCTTGGACCTCTTTCAGAAGATGATTTGGTAAACATTTGTTAATTAAAAAGAAAAAAAAAATTCCCCTGGCCATTTCATTAGATGCAATTTCTAGTTAGAGAGATAACATGGGAAGCTTTAGTGAAGAGTCAAGAGACCCAAGTTCCAGTCCTGACTCTGCCTTTGATGCTGCTGTGTCCTTGGATAAGTCCACTCCCCTTTCTGGGTTTCAGCTTCTTCTGTACAACGAGGGGTAAGACTAGACCACTGGTTCTCAATCATGGCTACACATACAAATGACCCAGGAACTTTACAATACCAGTGGTCCTCCTGGACAAACTGATCTAATCTCTGGAGATGTATTTTTAATCTCTTTGGATGATTTCTGATGCTCAGTGGGAGCTAAGAACCACAAGACAAGATGATCTGAAAGTCCCTTCTGTTTCTCACATTCTATGAGTCTTCTCTGCTAAAATTAGACCTGCCTGCTCATCGTTAAGAACTGGTAAGGAGAGAGGCTTCTGCACTGTTTTGAGCTCTTTGGGCCTTAATTTAGGCTGCATCTCCGTGGGCAGAGGGAGCTGAGGCTTGAGTCAGCAGCAGGTGCATCAGATCACCTGGAGTCACCTTCTGGGGTGGGCTCTTCCAGCCCCACCCAGACAGCGGCTCTGATGGTGGTTCTGGGCTGCTGCTGGGTTTTAGGGTTGGAAAAACAGTTTGTAAAGGTTGCTGGGAATCATAGGAAAGATGTAACCTCAGATGGCTTCTCTGGCTTAGAGTGTATAGAGTGGTGGGAAAATGGAAAATGCATTTTGTGCTTGAATGATAGCTTTCCATAATGGTCCAGAAAGAGGGGGCCGAGGCAGGAAGGTTACAAGGAAGTGCTGGGGGATGGAGGAAGGAGACCTGGACTCTGGGTGAGCCTCGGTACTAATTTACTGAGTAACCCTGTCCAGATGACTTCCACTTTTTGCGCCTCAGTCTATTCACCTCTAAAATGGATCATGTTTGAGGGATGATCTCTTACCTTCTCATGGGCCTTAATAGCCACATGACAATTTCTCACCGTCTTATAGTGTTTGATTTTTACGAGTAGCATCCAGGACAGGTACTGTCAACCCCCATTTTTCTGGCAGGCTCAAGAGGGTCAGATCAGATCAGTCGCTCAGTCATGTCCGACTCTTTGTGACCCCATGAATCGCAGCACGCCAGGCCTCCCTGTCCATCACCAACTCCCAGAGTTCACTCAGACTCACGTCCATCGAGTCAGTGATGCCATCCAGCCATCTCATCCTCTGTTGTCCCCTTCTCCTCCTGCCCCCAATCCCTCCCAGCATCAGAGTCTTTTCCAATGAGTCAACTCAAGAGGGTAATGGTTGGTCAAAGACGATTTGGTGAAGACCCTCCTGGCTTCTAAGTTAATGTTCTCACCCACACCTCCACATACTAGGTCACCAACTGGTCTAAAGTTCTAACATTTCCCCTCGACCTCAGAATTCTAAAGACAGACGACATATATTCTAGGAGGTAATGTATATCAATAGCAGTCATAAGAAGAAATAAAACAACTTTGCAATTCAGAGGAGATTAAAGTTCAAAGAGAAGGAAATGGCAACCCACTCCAGTATTCTTCAAATCCCATGGATGGAGGAGCCTGGTAGGCTACAGTCCACGGGGTCGCAAAGAGTTGGACACGACTGAGCAACTTTACTTTCACTTTTCAAAGTTCTAAGAAGGTGAGAGGGAGGACGATTGGACGGGGAGGGGCCAAGTAAAATCTCCACCACTGAGCAGACTGCCCGGTGGCTCCGAAGCCAGTATTCCCTTCTCCTGACCCAAGGACCAAACCATGACTTTCTCCTTGCTTGGTTTTGCACACTCCGTGTCACCAGGAATGAGTGACAGAAACACAGCACATCAACATTGCCTGCTGCTCCATTCTTTGTAGATACTGGCAGGGCTGAATTTAGCACAGGGGAATGTGATTTCTTACAAAAAAAAAAGTCTAGATCTTCCTCAAAACTTAAAAAGGCCTATTTTTGAACTCTGAAAAAGAACATCGAGTTCTCTTTCCTCACTCTGCCTTGGCAGGGTTCACTCAGTTGGTGATTTGACTTAGGACACAGAGAGACAGCAGCACACATCCTTGGCTCCCCCAGCTGCCAAGTGCTCGGGCTGACTCAGGCAGATGGCCAGAAGGTATTTCCTGCATCCTAGGAGCAGGTGAGAGAAGCTGGCTCTAGCCCAGGACCTCAGAGCAGTTGAACCAGCTACTCCTGAATAAGCCATACCCTGTCCCTTGTAGTGTCGGGGGAGAAGAGGTGTCTAAGGACATCAAGTACAGCAGAAGCTGGGTGGTCTGATTAAGACTGCTTCTGATCATCACAGGAGCTGGGGGTACCAACTACCCTGGGGTGGCCTTGGGGTTCTGAAGGGTAAGTATCCCTACCCTCAATTCCTTCTTGGGTACTGCCCTGCCTGAAAGTTCCCCAAAGGTGAGTCAAGGTCATACCCCTGACTGGGGAGGGGAGGCAGTGATCACGCACTTGCTTGCAGCTGACTCCCAGTGGCCTCAGAGCTACAACTCAAGGCCACGTGCCAAGGAGTTAGCACAGTCGGGGGCCAGCACATTGCTCATCACCTATGGTGACACTGCATGTTGATATTTGTATGTCTCTGTTCTGTCCTCTTCATCACATCCTGGGGCCCCCAGGTCAGGGACTGGATCTGATTCATCCCAGCAGTATACGCTGACTCGTGAGTGAATGCACAGATGAGAAAACAGTGAGTGAGTGAGAGTTCACAGGTCTGGCTCATTTGACACACCTACTGGGTGTCCCCCTACACATCCGCATCACAGCCAGGTATCAAGCCTGCCGCACGTGCACCTGTAAAGCAGCGGCTCAGAGGGGCTGCCTCATCCCCAGCTCAGAGCCTCCTTCCCACTGGGACCCATCTCCGGGCCTAGCTCACCTCTACTCTTTCTCCTTTCGGTTCAGCTTTGGTCCCCACCTCATCTTACGGCCCCACCACTTGACGAGTCCTCTTCTGCACTCGGCCCTTTCTCCCTAGGACACTTGCTTCCACCGGTCCCTGCATGTTGGCCTCGGGGATTGTTTAACCTCAGTTCTGCACGGGCAGGAACCAGGCTGCTTTCTTATGGTTAGTCCAGCGCAATTGGAAGCTTAATTAACAGAAATGCTCTGCCCGAGAATCGAGTTGCAGGACGCAGAGAGGACCTGCAGAGCCTTGTGCCCAGCACGCCCTCCTCTTTGTTCCCTAATGCATCACCCACTCGGGGCTCCAGCTACCACCAGCAACAGCCCTAGCACTCCAGCAAGATGTCCCACCTCCAGCGACTTCATCTCTTAAATTGACTCCTGGCTGGGCAGCTCTCCTCAGTCCTTGAAGGCACCCAGCTCTGTTTTCGGGAGCCTCAGGCCAAAAGCCCACACTCATCATCTCAGCCATCTTGTCCTCTGATCCAGCTCTAGGAGGAGCTGGTCTTTCAGAAACACATCTTAGACACAGGCCACCTTGGCCCTTGGCCTCACCTGGGGCCTGTCCCCTCCATCCCCTCATCCTCCCAACACCACCACCACTCTACCCAAACCCCTGCTTTCATCTGGCCTCTCCCAACACTCCCCAGCCCAGGCCTCAATGCTTTAGTGTGACATCTAGAGCCTTTCCTAATTCCTATCCTCACCCTGGCTGACTCTGAGATTCAGCCATGCACCCATCTCCCTACTCTGTGTTCACTTCCCAGGGTGTACTGGGTGGTGATGTTGTGAGCAGACCCTAGAACCCAGCTGCCGGAGTACAAACCCATGGGCAAGGATAACCTCACTATGCCGACTTTCTCTGTCTGTAAAATGGGGACTTCAATAAAACTCACTTCATAGGATCGCTGTGGTCAATAAATGCAGCAAGGTGTGGAAAGCAATGCCCACAGCAGCGAGGACATAGTTGGTGGTCAACAAATGTTCCACACCTTCTTCCATGGCCACCTTTCAAAAATAGCTGACACACAACAGTAGGCATCCAAGGCTAGCCAGTTAATGCTGGTGTCCTCCCGCAGCTCCCGCTCTCCTTTCTGGGCGTTGGAAGTGTATGGTATCATGAATAGATACTAGTAATTAGCCATGCCAACGAAAATAAAGAGGAATAGTTTCAAGAAATCTAGACAGAAACTTAGCATGATATTGCAGTTCTATTTTGGCATAGGAACTGGCGGTTCTGACAGTGGAGTCATTTGATGATCCCTCTGAACTGCCTAACGAGGAGCGTGACGTCACGAGGGTGATCAGAGGAGAAGGACCAGGACAAAAACAGTCGCTGGGGTGAGCCAGTGTGGAGATGCTGGACGACTGTGCCCCCCACCCACTGCCCAGGTGCACAGATGAACCGGAACGCAAGCAAACTCTGAGTCGGGAAGACAGTCCCAGGAGCCTAACGTGGGATCTAATGTGACAGGTGTGGGTTTTGATGAGCAAAGCAGTTGAGTATCCTGACCTAAGTGCTGCATTTCCAGGGTCACACCCTCACTGCTGTGTACTTCATAGTGAAAGAGAACACCTTTCTCTCTCAGCCCTGACACCCTTCAAGCCACCGCCCTTTGTCTTTTCCCAAATGTTCCGCCTCCCCAGGAAAGGCTATCTGGGTTAAGGGTCTACACATTGGCTCCCCTTGTTCACTCCTCAGGTTGCTGCAACCTGGCTCTGGTTCCCGGTCCCCCTCTCCCCTAAGAATGTCATCATACTGGTACATGACACGCACAAAACAGCTGGAGAATGCGAAAAGCATGACACTGCAGCCACCTGAGTCCCCTGGCAACAGCAGCCTCACTGGCCTCTGGCCTCGCCTCTGAGTCTCCCGGCAGGCCCTCAGTGCCAGAGACAGAACCCTCATACTGTCTCTCTAGCTCTTGCATTAGGCTCTGCCCATCTTGATTCGGCCTTGGGTTCCCAACCCATTCGTGGTATCCACGGTGGTTACCTTCATCCTATTTCCACTCTTCTCCCAAAGACTTCTACCCCAGCCAGGGCCCTAGGCTCCAGAGCCCCAGACCCCACTCCCACCAGACCCTAGAGCTTGACAATACTGATGACACCTACCTCCCTATCTCCAGTGGGGACCCTGGAAGAACTCAAGGGCTTTCATATACACCTGCCCGCTGTGGGTGGCCATTGGCCTTATTTTCCCTACACTTGTCCCTCCCTCACTGTTACGGCTGAATTTTGTCCCTCCAAAATTGTTGATTGTGTCCTGCTTTGTCCCTCTACTATATTGAATACGGTGATTTCTAGCCCCTTAGAATTTGTAACTGTTTTCAGAGATAAGGTCTCTAAAGAAGTGATTAAATGCCAACGAGGCTGTTAAGGTGGGTCCTAATGCAATCTGCCTGGTGTACGTACAAGGAGATTAGGACACGCAAAGGGACCCCGGGGGACACACGCACAGGGTGACAGAGAGATATGGTCATGTGCAAGCACGGGAGAGAGGGCTCAGAGGGAACCAACCCTGCGGACACCTTGATCTTGGACAGCTAACCTCCAGAACTATTGAGAAAACACGGTTTTGTTGTTTAAGTCACCAGCCTGTGGTATCTCGTTAGGGCAGGCTGGGCAGACTAGTGCACCCACCTTCACTAATGACACCAACTTAGACTCCGGAGAACTGGACTCCTCCCCTGACCTCACAGTTGACCCCGTCTTTCCTCTCCCCTTCCCACTTGCCTTGAGTCTCTCCCTATCCCATCCACCCGCCTGTCATCATCTGGGTGAGGGTTAGAAGCCCCCCAAGACTGCTGAATAAAAAGACCAGCTACCGCACTGGGCCAGGGAGCACAGCATGATGGTGGGCACGCTGCAGCCAGAGCCTGACCCCCGGCGACAAAGGGATACCAACAAGTGGGGCAGGGACCAGACAGTAACGAGGCGACAAGAGCAGGTGGTGAAGGGCTCTGGATGCCAGGCCACCTTCTGGAGTTTTCGGGGCTGTTTGTGGAGATCACATGGAAACACACAGGAAGATGGAGGGTGCTGTATGAACATGAGATGTGGGGTGATCAGCTCCAAGCCCAGCTCTCTGAACTGCGCAAAGTGCTAAAATCAGATGACCTGTTCCAGGCCTCTGTGAGCCCCCTTGACTGAGCTGCCGGCAGCCCTCTGTCTCCTCCCCTCTCCTCTTTCTTCCCAGGAGGCCTGGGCAGGGTTTGATGCAACGGCTGGTGAAGGGCTTAGGCTGCCTCCCACATTCCTCTAGGATGGGCTCCAAGGTGGAAAGGGTTTGGGTGTTTTTATCTCTATTTCACTCATTTCAGTTCTTGGTAATAGGTTTCCACCTCCTCTAGTCCTTTTCAGAAACAGAGAGGGTATTTATGTTGAAATAAATCACTAAGGCTCCCCTGCTGATGCAGGTCAAATGCTTTAGAGGACGTGGGGAAGCGTCAGGAGTGCCTCCTACCTGCGATGTCACAGAGTTCCGCATCCGAGGCATTCGCCAGGGCCTCCTCCAGCTCTGGCTCCAGTGTCACACTTTCCAGCACGGGGTCCATCGGCTTCTGCTTGGGGACCCAGACCTTTCCTGAAAACACATGAGATGCTTGTTACACAGAGCGCCACTGCACTGGGGCAGCCTCTGGCGATGACCCCAGGTGGACCGTCCAGAGTCCTGTGGATCCCTCCATGCCAAGATGCCCTTAAAGCTTCTCTCTCTGGGGACCCAGTGCCAAAGTGGCTCAGAGAAAGGGAATCAGAGATCTCCAACAAAGCACCCCTTATGTTTAAAAAGAAGAACTTTAGAACTTGGTCAGAGGAGACTGCTCACTATTGAAAATGCTGGTCATTAATTTTAACAATCAGTAAGTAGAAAAAAATGCAAAAGAAAAATATAATCGAATGCCAGGGTCTGGAATGCTCTAAACAAGGGTTCTGGTATGAGAGAAAAACTCAGAAACATTTCTAAAACAAATACATACACTCAGATTAGTAAAAGACGAATAGCGAGAAACTTGGGACACTATATTTTTAAAGTGTCAGACTCATAACTGAATGAGAGAGCAAAGAGGCACACACGGGGATGGTTGGCGGCTACAGAGTGCACCAAGATGGCCTTTTGAAGAAATTATGGGGCATCCATACAATGGCGATCCTGCAAAAGGATGATGGAGAGCTCTACTCACTAAGGAAGGAAAATGCCCAAGACAACATGTGTGAAAAAGTGAGAGGTTAACAGGCAGGAAGGCCAGGGGTCTCCAAATGGAGGAAATAGGCTGCAAGTGTCTCTTAAAATTCTGTGTTGCTATGATGACACCTGGTTCCACCTGAACTTAACTTTTCTCAAACCTTGAGCTAACCAATGCGTTTTTCTTCTGGAAATGTTTTCCTTAAGCTATGTTAATGAAAACTATGTATTTGCCTTTCTTCAAAATGGTTCCACCTAAGACTAACTTTTGGCCGACAATAGCTCAAAAAACCTGTACTCATATCAATTGTTTTCTGGCTGGGGGATGACACACCATGTGCCATCCTATCTCAAATCTGCACATTGTGGGACAGGGGCCTGGTGAAACTCCGTCAGCCTTGAGGTGTCTTTCTTATCTGATTAATAACTTTCTAACAGACATAAAACAGCTTGCTAACACTAGCAAGGGGGGCACTCTCCGTCCCCCTTCTGATGTCTATGTCAGAAGCTTTCTCTGTCCCTTTTCATACTTTAATAAAACTCTGCTACACAAAAGTTCTTGAGTGATCAAGCCTGGTCCCTGGTCCCGAAGCTAAATCTTCTTCTTCAGAGATCAATAATCCAACACCGTTCACTGTAAGCTATCAAAAGCAAGCTTACAGAATAGCATAAATTATTTCATTCCGGTTATGAAAAATTCCATGCATGCATGCCAAATTGCTCAGTTGTGTCTGACTCTGTGTGACCCTATGTACCCAGCAGGCTCCTCTGTCCATGGGATTCTGCACGCAAGAATACTGGAGTGGGTTGCCATGCAAGCCTCAAGAAGATCTTCCCGACACAGGGATTGAACCTGCGGCTCTTATGTCTCCTGCATTGGCAGGCAGGTTCTTTACCACTAGTGCCACCTGGGAAGCCTGAAAAATTGCATACACACACACACACACACACACACACACACACACACACACACACACACACACACACACACACACACACCTTTATTCATGCAACATGTTTATTGAGTTGCAATCAACCCTGAATATTTATTGGAAGGACTGATGCTGAAGCTGAAGCTCCAATACTTTGGCCACCAGATGTGAAGAGCTGACTCAGTGGAAAAACTCTGATGCTGGGAAAGACTGAGGGCAAGAGGAGAAGGGGGAGACAGAGGATGAGATGGTTGGATGGCATCACTGACTCAATGGACATGAGTTTGAGCAAACTCCGGGAGATAGTGAAAGACAGGGAAGCCTTGCATGCTGCAGCTCATGGGGTTGCAAAAAGTCGGACACAACTTAGTGACTGAACAACAATTAACAATTTATTGAGTCCTTCCTATGTTCTAGGTACTTTTCTTGGCACTAGGTGGACAGCAGGGAATAGTTTACAGTTTAGTGAAAGAAGACAGGTAACAAGCAAACGTGTAAAGATATCAGACAGTACTAAGCATCACAAAGGAAAATAAAGCCAAGCAAAAGATTAGGAAGTTCCAGGCTGGGGTGTGGGTGAGGTGGACTCTGCTCTTCGGGGTAGGGTGGTCAGGGAAGATGATCTGTGAGCTGGAATCTAACAGAGTGGGGGAATGAGACCCTCAGATCAGTGGCAAGGCGAGGATGCCCACTCTCACTGCTCCTACCCGACTGTGTACATAGAGTTCTAGTCAGAGTGAATGGACAAGAAATAAATGGTATCCAGACTGGAAAGGAAAAAGTAAAATTATCTCTGTTCTCAGATGATATGATCTTATATGTAGAAAACCCTAAAGATTCCACACACACAAAAAAAACAGGGTACAAGATTAACATAGAAATCTAAGTGGTATTTCTATACACCGGCAATGAAAAATCTTAAAGGAAAATTAGAAAAATAATTTCATCTACAATAGCATCCTAAAGAACAAAATACTTAGGAATAAATTTAACCAAGGAGGTGAAGGATTTGTACAATCTCCTGCATTGGCAGGCAGATTCTTTTACTGAGCTACTCAGAAAGCCCAGAAAACACTGCTGAAAAAAATTAAAGAAGACCTAAACAAGCAAAAAGGAATCCCAATTTCAAAGATTGGAAGGCAATATTAAAATGGTAATACTGCCCCAAACAACCCACAGATTCAAAGTCATCCTTACATCTTTTTTTTTTTTTCAGAAATAGAAAAGCCAAACCTCAAATTCATGTGATTGTAAGGGACTCTAGTCAAAAATCTTGATAAAAACAAAGTTGGAGGTTTCAGACTTCCTGATTTGAAAACTTACTATAAGATTAAGCAATGTGGCACTAACATAAGTATAGACATACAACACAATGAGGTAGAATTGAGACTCCAGAAATAAACCCATACATCTTAAGCAAACTGACTTTTGATGAACTTGTCAAATCCATTGAATGGGGAAAAATAGTGTCTTCAAGAAATGGTGCTGGGACAACATCAATAGGCAAAAAGATAAAGCTGGATCTCTCTCTCACACCATATACAAAAAACCAACTGGAAACAGACCAATGACTTAAGTATAATAGTTAAAACTATAAAATTCTTAGAAGAACACATAAACATAAATCTTCATGACCTTAGATCTGGCAAAGTATTCCTAGATATGACAAAAAAGAATAAGCAACTAGAGAAAAATTGATCAATTGAATTTAAAATTTAAAACCTTTGTGCATCAAAGGACATCATCAAGAAAGTAGAAAGACAACATATGGAAGAAGAAAAAATATTCAAAAATCATATATTTTTATAGGGTCTAGTATTCGGAATATATAAAGAACTTTAACAACTCAACTACCAAAAGAAAAACAACCTATTTAAAAATAAGCAAAGGGCTTATAGACATTTCTCCAAAGAGGATATACAATTGCCTCTTGGTATCTAAGGGGGATTGGGTGCTCAAGTCACTTATATAAAATGGCATAATATTTGCATATAACCTACACACATCCTCCTGTATACTTTAAATCGTCTCTAGATTATGTATACCTACTACAATGTAAATACTATGTAAATAGTTGCCAGTGTGAGACAAATTCAAGTTTTGCTTTTTTAAAATTTGTGGAATTTAAAAACATATTTCTGATTCATGGTTGGTTGAATCCATGAATACAGAACCTACAGATACGGAGGGTCAGTTGTACAGATGGGCAACAAGCACATGATAAGATGCTCAACAACACTGGTCATTAGGGAAATGCAAATCAGAATCAGAACGAGAGACCTCTTCACAATCGTGATAATGACTATAACAAAAACCAAAAGTTAAAATGGAAACTAACAAGCGTTGGCAAGGATGTGGAGAAACTGACCCTCATATATTGCTGGTGGGAATGTGAAACGGTGCAGTTGCTTTGGAAAATAGTTTGGTAGTTCTTCAAAAAATTAAATGTAGAATTACATATGATCTAGCAATTTCACTCCTATATACCCCAAAGAACGGAAAACAGTTACCCAAGCAAATACTTATACAGGAATGCTCATAGCAGCACTAATCACAATAGCCAAAAACTACCAAAATGTTTATCAATGGATAAATGGACAGACTGTGGAATATCATTCAGGAATAAAAGGGAATGAATGAGTCTTGAAAACAATATTCTAAGTGAAAGAAGCCAGACACACAAAGTCACATATTATATGATATAATTTAGAGGAGATATCCAGAATAGGTAAATCTATAGAAACAGATTGGTGATAGCCAGGGGTGGGGGACAGGGGGGCATGGAGAGTAACTGCTTATTGGGTACAGGGTTTTATTTTGGATGAAAATGTTTTAGATCTAGATAGAGATGGTAGTCACACAACATTGTGTATATACTAAATGCTACTGAATTGTTCACTTTAAAATAGTTAATGTTATGTGAATTTAATTTAAAAAAACAAAACAAAACTGCTCACTTTGGCTATTGATTGAGAATAACCTGAAATGGGGCCAGGATGGAAGCCAAGAGATGGTTGATGGTTAAGAGTCTCCTGCAAAAGTCTGGATGACAGATGATAGTGACTTGGACCACAGATGAAGAGGGATGGGAAGTGCAAAGAGAAATGTCCACAAGGATATTCACTAACATAGGACCAGGGGGCCATCTCTCAGTGGAAAGAATTACTTTATTACTTAAAATGTTTACAGCAAAGATCAGTTACCTATATAAGCAGAACAGGCAAGAAATCATCTGGGAGAAAATGTATAATAACTTTCACCAGAGGTGGATCTGGAAAAGGGCAAAAATGGCGGAAAAGAAAACAAACTGTGAAAGTGGCTAATGCAGTAACTAGGATGAACATTCAGTAAATATTTAAGACATAGTTTACTATACTACTGTAGCAGGTGTCTCCATAGAGGTGGTGACTCAGATATTACAAGACTCAGACTTCTTCCCTTCCTTCATCTTACTAGTTGGGATATGGCTATGATGACTGGAGCTTCAGCAGCAAAAAGAACCATGAGGACAAAGATGTATTGCAAGGATGGAAAAATGAAAAACTGGAAAAGCTCTTGATTCCTAACCCCAAGAAAGATGTCTTACCAACCTTGGAATGCCTAACCCTGCAGCTCTACTAAGTAAAAGAAAACTAAATTCTCATCTTAAGTCTCTTTCATTTTACTTGTTTCTTTAGCACATGCAGCCAAACCTGCGCAATGAAAATACCCTGCTTGGAACTTTGTTCTGATTCCCCCACTTGAATGAGAGTGAAGGAAAATCCAAATTCCTCAAGATTTTGCACCAGTTTATGGCCCCTACTACATCCTGCCAGATCTTGTAGTGACTGATATGCTTTTTCCCCTCAGCCCAGGCTCCCTCTAGGCCCAGTGTGGGGCAGGTGCTCAGCAGGGCTGGGCTGAATGGCCCTGAGTCTGCCTTTTACAGCTGGAATGTCTCCTTCCACACTCTCTCTGTTGAGACCTGTGCTTATTCATTATACATGGACTCCAACAATCATCATGTAAATATTTTATGATGATGCTGATGCTGGTGGTGATGATGTTAGTGATGATAAACCTTTTAGGCTTGTCATCGTTGTGAAAATAGAATAAATTATAGCTACCCTCCTTGGGTCAGCCTGGCCTTTGATGAAGGCATTCAGGCTCTGGGAGTCTGGAGAGCTGTTCCTGGCTCAAGGCCAGGTCAGCATTCTGCAAAGGGGCAGCAAGATTGGTTGGTGTGCCGCCCAGATTCTCTCCCCATCCCCCATCTCATCTCCAGCTCCTCCCCTGGGAGGGGGAGGGCTACACAAGGGAGCAGATGGCAGTAATGACTCACCAACTGTCCACCCAGACCTGCTCTTGACTCTCACAGCCTTGCTTTCCCCAGTTTTTAGATGTGTAGATGGGCTAGGGGGAGTTTTAAGACCTCTCGAAATCCAGAGATTTTTTTTAAATCTTTACCTGCTGCACCTGAAATCACTCCTCAAGGCACAAGCACCTTGCTTAAAATCAGCTTGCACCTATACTCTCAGCCGGGCACACCTAGGCTTTATGGTACAGGCTCCCTTCCCCTGCCTCCCACTCCAGGATGCCTCAGATCACACAATTTTTCCAAAGCTTTGTGTTCCAGATATCTCCTGGGCTTCCCTGACCTTCCAGGTTTTTGGTAAAATCTGGACAGCTCCAACTGCAAGCGCTGGATGGCTTGACATCCTCCCTGCAATGTCCACCCCTCCCTGCCCTTTCATTTTATTATTTATCAGGCAGTTACTCTGTGTACTGGATTTGCTAACACAACAGGGCATGCCTGCTCAGTTGACATAGGGACAAAGCCACAAACAGGGACCCTTGGCGCACCATGCTGACATCCTTGGGGGGATGAGAACGGAAGAGGCAGAAAATAAAGAATTACCCAATTAATTAATTAGAATGAATGCTTTCATTCAACAACTATTTACTGGGTGCCTACAATGTGCTAGGGCTTATGAGGTACAGGAATCTAATAATGAACTAGACAGATGTGGTACTAGTACCCATCGAGCTTATATTCTAAGGAAAAAGTCTACAAGATCCATTATGCATGTAATCAATTTGAACGTATTACTTTTCACTTTCATGCATTGGAGAAGGAAATGGCAACCCACTCCAGTGTTCTTGCCTGGAGAATCCCAGGGACAGAGGAGCCTAGTGGGCTGCCGTCTATGGGGTTGCACAGAGTCGGACACGACTGAAGTGACTTAGCAGCAGCAGCAGCATTCATTCAACACGTCTCTCTTGAGCCCTGCTGGGTGCTGCGGGAACTGTGTGAGCAAAAGTGTCTGAGTGCCTACCTCATGGAGCTTACAGGCCAGTGTGAATAAATTGTTCTGAAGAACACACAAAGGCTTCTGAGATGGAGACTAACCGAGGGGGAGTTGAATGGATGGAATGTGCTAACCAGTGGGGACAGGAAAGGCTTTCCTGAAAAAGGAGACAGTACAGTTGAGACCAAGAGGGTAATAATAGCTGATACTGATATTGCATTCATGATGGGCCAGGTGCTGTGCTAAGTGCTTTATATATATATATATAAACTCGATCTTCAGAACACCCTCAGGAGGCTGGTAATAATATTCTTTTCATCACCCCCATTTCACAAATGAGGAAATGGAGGCACAGCAGGTTTAAAAATGTACTTGAGGGAATTCCCTGGCAGTCCAGTGGTTAAGACTCTGAGCTTCCACCACAGTGGGTGCGGGTTCCATCCCTGGTCAGGGACTAATAAGATACCACAAGGCTTGCAGTGCGGCCAACAAACAAATGTACTCAAGTTCACACAGCTAGTAAGGGGTAGTGCCAAGATTGCAGCCAGAGTAGATGCAGCTCCAATCTGTGCTTCTAACCATCACATCTCTTACAGAAGAGGGGAGCCAGCCCTGAAGACAGCATGGAGCCAGACAGAGGACCTGCATTCCAGGCGGAAGGCATCTGGCAAGGGTCCTAAGGTGGAAAAGAGCTGGGAGTGTCTGGGGAACAGAAAGAGGCCTGAGGGGGCAGCAGGGCAGTGAGCAAGGATGAGCACAATCCCAGAGGACAGGAGGAGGGTTTGGAGTGTAAGGGAAGTTCTGGAAGGGTTGGGTAGTCGGGGTGCCTCTCTGTTCCCCGATTCTAGATGGTGTGCCTTAGGCTGGGGCAGAGAGTCATGAGGGGACAGATGAAGGAAGGGAAGCTGCAGCTGCCAGAGAGAGGGGCTGTGGGAAAAGAGCAGGGACAGTTAGGGTAGGGAGAGGGTATCTCTTGTTTCTGGTTGGAGGGCACAGGCTTTGCCTGGGCCTCGTGTCCTGATATCATTTTAATAGTTCCTTCTTTCCCTTTCAACTGTATCAGGTTTGGATGAAGAGTAATCAGGACACCCTAGTTAGAGGGGACTTAAGGGGAAGTGTTGCAGGCCTGGTTGAGCCCCAAACTTCACTAAATCTACCTCACACATTGATGCTTTTGGAGCTGGGCTGTAACTCTGGGCCAGGCAGGGATGAAGGCAAGGCTGCCCGGTCACATCTGGCCCGACACGGGGCCTGGCTGACAGCTGGCACTCAGTGATGCATGGAGGGGTGACGTACTCAAAAGCACAACATCGTCCAGTACCTCGCTTCTCCCCTGTGTAGGGGACCAGATCTTCTCGGTCCTTAAACTCCTTTGCTTGCTTTTCCAAGTGATCCAAGAGCTCCTCCCTTCTAAAGGGGCCTGTGGGCGCCTTGGTGGTCTGATCCTTCTGCCTCAGGCCCGCGGGCAGCAGTGCATTCTACAGTGGTGGTTGCGGGGCAGGTGCACAGAGAGAGAGAGAGAGGGAGAGAAAGAGAGAGAGCAGTCAGCTGCCGAAGACTCGCATTTCTCCAGAAACTCCTCACTGAACCACGGGAGCTCCATCTAAGTTGTTCATTCACAGGTAAAGAAACTAACACCCTGGGAGGGGCAGGGACTCGCCGAGGTCACGGAGAGACACATGAGGTCACAGCAGACAGGGGCGAGCTCGGCTTGGACTCAGGTCTCTTAACCAAACCCATTCCCAGTCTGGAACATTCTATAAAGGCATGAGGGTGAGGGTCAGCTGACCAGGAGCCAGGCACAGCAGGGGGCTGCCAGAGCATCTGCTGGGGGGGAAATAGGATATTAGGGTTTGGATGCATGAGGGTATTTCCAGTCGCTGTGTGGAAAGTAGCTGGGGAGAGAAGCAGCCTGGAGGGACAGACTGAGTTAGGGCCTTGGATGCAGAATCAGGCAGGAAGAGGCAGGCCCTCAAAAACAAGCAGAGAAAGCTGGGCAGGATGGCGGAAGGGCCAGGCAGGCTGTCGGCTGCAGGCCCCAGCTGGCCCTACCCGCTGCTTCCTACCCCCCTGACCGTTGTGCTCATACACGCTGGCTGTTAAATATTTTGAACGTTGCCCTTGGAGATGGGTCTCTCAAGAAAGATATCGTCAACCAATCCCCGTGATTTCTTCTTCAAACATGGGCAGGCTTCTAGGTGTGGGCTCACTACAAAAGCAGGCTCCTAATCAGGGTGGATTTGAATCACACGGGTTTCACTTTAACTCAGTAATGCAGAGATTCAGACACTCATGGTTGGAAAGGATGCTCAGAGATCAGCCAGTGCACACGCACTCCCTTCAGGAGGAAACTGAGGCCAAGGGCAGAGAAAGACTTGCGCAAATCTAGAACTCAAATCAGGCTCCTTCTTCAGACTTGAGGGAAGAGGGAAATCTTCTGGTCAGATCAGTGCTCTCCCCCACCCCCTTTCATTCAGGGCGGTCGGGAGGATCCCAGGAAGGGTGATGTGAGCAGTCTCACCTCACTTCCTGCTGCACTCCCACACTGGACAAATCAGAGAGCCATTCAATCTCCCATCTATGTACCATTCAATAAGAACATGCATCTCTTCAGTCACCCACTCACACTCCAGATCCTTTCCTAAATGCCCTCTCTGAGAGGAGAATGCTGTCAGGTACATGAAGAGAGCTCTGGGCCTGGCACGTGGAGGGATAAAGCTTGGGAGGGAAATACTACTGTTTGGCTGCAGTTTGATATTTTTTTTTACAGGATAGTTTACCACTGTGCCGTTTCCATAAGAGCACAGTGGGTGCGAGATCAGGACACTGAGTGTGAGCCCAACTCTGGGAGAATCGAGGTGAGCAGGGCCTGGCGCAGACATCAGTATCAGTATATACCAGGGCTCAGAGAGTGGGGCTGGTGTCCACACAAATGGACTTAGGCCACAAGTCAGGAGGGACATCTGGGAATTGGAGAGGACATTATGAAAGAGTGGCCAGTAGGTAGAAAACTGAGCCTTGATTGGTTTGTGGGTGACCGCCAAGAACGTAAGTGGTGGCACAGATACCCCAGCTTTCCCTAAGCAGCAGTCCTCAGACACTTTCCATGTGATGATGGTCCATGGATGAGCCATGTCCCAGGTGAGACGAGACTTCCTGTGGCTACCTGTGTGTGTCCACTCAGAGTAACGACATCTACTATAGCTCAGCTGAGTGAGGGGACAGGCTACCTGTCCTGCAAATGTCCATCTGCGATTACCCGTGATGAGCAATCAAATTCTTTGTGACATGCTGGCACCTCACAGTTGACCCCATCCCAGGCTTAATTCCTTACTCACTTGGAGTAACCATATCTCCAGCACTGTGATCTTGGGCAAGTCAGCTAACCTCATTGTTCCTCCATTTCCACAGTTGTAAAACATGAATAATAACAGTCACTCTCTCAAAACTGTTGAGAACACTCAATCAGATAAAGCAGAAGTGCTTAGCACACAGTGCCTGACACAGTGAGCACACAAATTATTGCTCATTATTGTTGCTGCTCTATGATCAGATAAAACACATTTTGCCAGGAGGTAGGCTACCCAAATATGTAGGTTGGACAGGGGATGTGTTATCCAAATATGTCTTAGAATTCAAAAAATGAATATATACAAATATAAAATGAATTAAGCATGTAAAGCAAGTGGTTCCCAATGACCCCCGCAAGGGAAGACCTGACAGATTCTCGTTACCATAAAGGATTTTGATGGTGGTGAGGTGCTGGGGTGCATTCTAGCCTCCGAAAGGATCAGTATTGTGGTGCTAAAAACCCACGAGGTTGTAACTGAGGGGAAAGGGGTTTGCAAACTTACATCTCTTTTTGAATATATCTGATAGAGGCCAGTGATTTGAAGTAGAGTTTTTTCAAAATTTTGTTTTTTGGTATCTACATGAGATAATGGATGTTCACTAAACTTGTGGTCTGGAGAAGGTGATGGCACCCCACTCCAGTACTCTTGCCTGGAAAATCCCATGGATGGGGGAGCCTGGTTGGCTGCGGTCCATGGGGTCGAGAAGAGTTGGACACGACTGAGTGACTTCACTTTGACTTTTCACTTTCATGCATTGGAGAAGGAAATGGCAACCCACTCCAGTGTTCTTGCCTGGAGAATCCCAGGGACGGAGGAGCCTAGTGGGCTGCCATCTATGGGGTCACACAGAGTTGGACACAACTAAAGTGACTTAGCAGCAGCAAACTTGTGGTCATCATTTCATGATGTATATAAGTCAAGTCATTATGCTGTACACCTTAAACTTCTATACTGCTGTATGTCAATTATATCTCAATAAAACTGGGATGGGGAAAGTAGGGTTTTCAACCTCGGCACAAGAGAGATTTGGGGCTGGATGGTTCCTTGTCATGGGAGCTGTTATATGCATTCTTGGCTGCTTAGCAGCATCTCTGTCCTCTGCCTAACAGATGCCACCAGCACTTCTCCGGATTGTGACAACCAAAATATCTCCAAACATCCCCAGATGTCTCCTGGGGGGGTCAAAATCACCCCTGAGTAAGAACCACTGTGTTAAAACTGAAACCCATATCATTATAATACGGGAGTAAAGATGTTTTTCATGTGTTTTAAAAATATTACGTATGTGGCATGTTAAAATGTAGTTTTATTTATCTTCATTGAAAGCAGATGATTTTTAAAAAACAAAAACATGACAGGCTTTTTCTAATGATTCTCTGCTTACTGAATCTTTAAAGTAAGTACTGAGAGTATTAGCCTTGTTAGGAGTTTATTTTCATTCCATTAAATGGTACGTTTAGTGAAATATAACATGATTTTCAACTAAAACCATAGCCAGTTGCATATTTTTAAACTCTTGATTATTTATCATTTTAACTTGTTTTCAAAAACAGCATATGATAGAAAAAACAGCATATGAACTCACCTGATATACAAAAATTAACTCAAAATAAATCAAAGACCTAAATGTAAGAGCTAAAGCTATAAAACTTTTGAAAGAAAACAGGCATAAATCTCTGTGACCTGGATTAAGCAGTGGTTTCTTAGATATGATTCTGAAACAATAAGCAACAAAAGAAAAAATAAATTTGACTTCACCAAAATTGAACATGTTTGTGCTTCTAAGGAAACTAAGAAGTAAAAAGACAATCCACAGTTTGGTAGAAAGTTATTACAAGTCATATATCTGAGAATGATCTAGTATGCAGAATACATAAAGATCTCTTAACTTAAAATATAAGACAAATAACAGAATTTAAAAGTGGGTCACAGATCTGAATAGACATTTCTTCAAAGAAGATATAAAAAATTAACACATGAAAAGCTTCTCAACATCATTAACTAACAAGAAAACACAAATCAAACCCAGAATGAGCTATTACACTTCACACCCTTTTACCCATAAAAAAGGCGGGTAAAAACAAGTGTTGGTGAGACTGTGAAGACATTGAAACATCCATACACTGTGGTTCAGTTCAGTTCAGTCGCTCAGTCGTGTCCGACTCTTTGTGACCCCATGAATCGCAGCACGCCAGGCCTCCCTGTCCATCACCAACTCCCAGAGTTCATTCAAACTCATGTCCATCGAGTCAGTGATGCCATCCAGCCATCTCATCCTCTGTCGTCCCCTTCTCCTCCTGCCCCCAATCCCTCCCAGCATCAGTCTTTTCCAATGAGTCAACTCTTCGCATGAGGTGGCCAAAATACTGGAGTTTCAGCTTTAGCATCATTCCTTCCAACGAAGGGAAATGTAAAAAGTGCATCCCCTTTGGAAAACAGTCTGGCAGTTTCTCAACAGATTAAAAACAGAGTTATCGTATGAGATAGCAGTTCCACTTCTAGGTAAACCCAAGAGAAATAAAAGAATATGTTCATACAAAAACTTATACATGAATGTTCATAGTAACCTTAGTTACAGTAGCCCCAAAGTAGAAACAAGTCAAATCTCTATCAATGATGAGTGGATAAAGAAATGTGGTATATCCCTACAACAGAATACTGTTTTGCAATAAAGAGAAACGAAGTGCTGGTGCATGCTACATCACAGGTGAAACCTTGAAAACGTCATACTTAGTGAAAGAAGCCAGTAGTAACAAAGGACTACATAGTGTCTGATTCCACTTATATGCAGTGTCCAGAGCATCAAATCTAGAGAGACAGAAAGTAGATTAATGGTTGCCTAGAGATGAGGAAGTGAAGTGAATGTTGTTCAGTCATGTCCAACTCTTTGCAACCCTATGAACTATACAGTCCATAGTATTCTCCAGGCTAGAATACTAGAGTGGGTAGCCTTTCCCTTCTCCAGGGATGGAACCCAGGTCTCCCACATTGCAGGTGGATTCTTTAACAGCTGAGCCACAAAAGAAGCTCAAGAATACTGGAGTGGGTAGCATATCCCTTCTCTAGCAGATCTCCCCGATCCAGGAACCGAACCTGCATTGCAAGCAGATTCTTTACCACCTGAGCTATCAAGGAAGCCCCAGAGCTGAGGAGGATGGTGAGAAATGCAAAATGACAGCTGTCAGGAACAGGATTCTTTTTGAAATGAAAATGTTCTAAAATTGACTATGGTGATTGTTGTATATTTCTGTGAATATACTAAGAAACACTGAATTGTATACTTTAAATGAGTGAATTTTATGGCATGAGAATTATTATCTCAAAAAAAGGTGTTTTTTTTTAATGTTATTGAGGGAAAAATTACAAAAATGGCCAATGAAATACATTAAGTGCCCACAGAATGCTAAGAACACAGGCTCTTTGTGTGTCAGTGGCCAAAAATGATGCTGAGACTGGGCAGGCTAGAGCTGGCCAGATTTAATGTGGCGTTTTGTTTTAAAGAGTGAGGAGCCATATTATGTAAACTGGTCATGGAGGCATTACATGGGTTAGAAAATATTGCCTTAGATCTCTTATAACTATCAGAACCTAAAACTGAGTCTCAGACCTAGCTATCCAATTGGTAAAGAAAGAGTTTCCACAACATTTTGTCATCACCTTTGACCAGGAGAATATTTGCTGAACATGTTCGTGTGGAAATGTATCTTTTCTTAAATTCCTTACTCATTTTACAAACACTTACAGGGTGAGTATTATAAAGCCAGGTAGTATGCTAAAACCCAGGGCCAGGACCCGACCAAGGACTCCGTAATCTGGAGTAACTGAGGAGACAGAAGGTAAACGGGGAAAGCAGGGTAAAAGGAGAGAAAAGTCTCAATTACAGCATGTATGCAAAACAATCAATTATTTTAGCTTTTAAGGTTAATCAAGATGCTAAAGTGGGGTCCACTTTACTGAATAGCAAAGAATAGTTGATAACTAGCCTCTACATTGCTGTAAAAGTCATAGCGTCCATGGTGCCTGCGGGTTAGTGGAAGCATCTCACCTTTAAGGCCCTTAAGTCTCGTTTCCCTATCTCACCGTCTGCACAGTGTAAATTTGCTGTGCATGTGCTTTCTTTACAGTTGGTTCAAAGGGAGGCAGCAGCCTGCTTCTCCAGGACGGATGTCACTTCTGCATGAGGGACTCCGTATCTGCATGCACACATCACATGTACACACATCTTCACTCCAAGACCAGTGGGTTAGGGTGAGATTTGCTTTGGGAGATAGCTTTGGGGTATACGACTCTGAGCATGCCTTCAAGGTCCTTACTTACAATTAGAAGTTTACTCATGTGAGGAGGGCAGTGGCTAATGTATGGGTGATCTCTTTGTTATTTCCAAACAGGAAAGTTGGTGGTGTTGTTTTGTTTTTGTTTTTAATTTGGCCAAGCCATGTGGCATGTGGGATCTTAGCTCCCGGACCAAGGGTCAAACCTGCATCCCTTGAATTGAAAGCAGAGCATCTTAACCACTGGACTGCCAGGGCAGTCCCTAGTGTTGGTTTTAAGGAGGAAGAATTTCTAGGTACTCTTTGATCTTAGCCAAAATAGAAAATTATAGCTGTTATACACTTGGGAGCGAGGAGGACTGTGGCACACTGGAGATTTCAATGCCTCCACACTACCCAGCTCTAGCTAAGAACTGCCGTGGGTGGTGTTATTAGATCTGCTGATCTTTATGTGAGAGCTCTTGATTTTTAAATATTGACACATGATCCAAATATTTTAAAAACAATGTTCAGACCAAATAAAACACAGCTGCAGGGCAGTCTCAGCCCAGAGGCTGCCATTTTGCCACCTCTGATCTGAGTTCCTATCAGACTAAAATTCCAGATAGAGAAAGCCAAGACATTCATTTATCCCTCAAATGTTTACTGAATATCTTGCTTGTTTCAGGCTCTGGGCTAGAGGAAGAAAGAGGTAGATACATGTTTTTATTTTTTTAATGCAGAGGTTTTAAAAATTGTTTTTAATAATCATAAGAGGTAAAACTAAGCAATCTCTTCCTATAGTTTCCTAGTTGTAGTTTTTTAAATGGTGATTTTCTTTTAAATGTTGTAAAATTTAAAAGTTGGATGTACAGCGTGATAGGTTAGCATCTTTGTTTAGTTTTCTCACCCACGCTCTGGAATCCAGCTGCCCAAAGGATGATGGAAACTTTGACAAATCCTCAACTGTGCTGTTAGGAGCTCTAACACCCTGTGAACAGGTGCAGTAAAGGCCAAATATTAAGTATCTGCACAATTATCACTGCTATAGATAGTTGGGGCTACATGAGGAGCTATCTCGGCTAGAACCACTGCAGATTGGTTAGCAGAGTGCATGTGGACAATGCACACACACACAGGCAACACATATGTGTGTGCATGCACACACACGCGCACACACAGGCACAATGTATTAAAAGGATCTCAGGTTGGCAGCTCAGAGCTGCAACGCCTGGAAGAGAGCCCCTGAGCCAACTCTCTCATCTTCAGTTGGGGAAACTGAGGCATGGGAAACTGAAGTCACTTGCCCAAAGTCACACACCTCGTTAGTCACACAGCCAGGAAGGCTGAGCTGATATATAGGTGACAGTGTACATAACTAGCATCTCAAGGATCCGTATGGCTGTCTTCAGACTGGTGGTTCAGCATATATACAATGTCTTTTAACCTGATTCTTCACAGCATGTCTCATGACACAAGGCAGGGCAAACCTGTCTCTCCTGGGCTTCTCCTTATCCTCCTTTTCTGCCTCACATTCAAGGAAGATGTTCCATTTCCCTGCTGTTGGGGGACACTGGGCATCCTGAGACAATGAATGAGTGATCACATCCCACAAGGGCTCTCAGATGGGGAGACACACACATGTGTGAGCAGCTTCCTTCACCTGGGGCTTCTGCAGGAGGTGGTTCCTGAGCTGAATGAGTCCCAGGGCACAGGCAGGAAACAGCCAGGTGAAGAGGAGAGAGAAGAGGGTTACAGGGGGACAGAAAGCACAGACAGAGGCTTGGCAGAATGAGAGTGCCTGACTTGTCAGGGGAAGGAGCCTGAGGCTACAGGGTTTAGAATCATCTCTGTCCCACAGGCACCAGCCTAGTTCAAGCCATGGTGTTTACTGCTGAGAGCATCAGGGGAGCCTCAGGCTGGCTCGTGTACCTGACCAGGCTGGCTCGTGTACCTGACCAGGCTGGCTCGTGTACCTGACCAGGCTGGCTTGTGTACCGCACCCACTTGTGTACCTGACCAGGTCACTCCCCAACACAGTCACAGATACTCAGCACCTCCACTAACCCACAGAATCATTATCAAATTCATCAGCCTGGCATGGAGAGCTTTTTCCTGATTTGACCTCAACGAACTCCAGCCTCCCCATCTTCTCGGTTTAAGTATTCCATGTTCCAGCCACTCCAGGCTGCTCCACATTCCGCAGCCTCGCCCCACACCATCACCCTGCCGGGGCATCACTCAAGCTATGCCCTCTGCCTGGAATTCTACCCCTCCTCCCCCACTGCATTCATCCTTCAAAGCCCTTCTCTCGGGCACCCTGTCCAGCCTTTGCAGTGCTCCCCACACCGATCTGGTAATTTTCTTTCCAAACACCCGGAGGCATCTTGCCAGGTCTTATATAATGCTCCTTCTAATTTGTCTTGGAGCACATTTATGCCATATCCCTCTCCCCAGAGAGACTGAGTGTCCCTCAAAGGCCAGCTGAGATGTATCCTAGTCTTCTCTGAATCCCCAGTCCCAAGTAATAGGTGCTAACATCTTTTGAATTGTCCAGAATCACACAGCACTGATGCTCCAGCAGGGAAAAGATGGTATTTCTTAGACGCCCTTCAGGTCAGCATCACACCTGCTACCCTGAGATGTTTGCTGGTCTACCCAGCTGCTGCCCCATGCAGGTCTGGGGAAGGGGAAACATTATGAAAGGTGCTAGAGTGGGGCTGCAGAATTTACTGATGGAGATTTTAGGAAATGCCAAACTAGAGAGTAAGACCTTTGTAATGTTTCCTTCAGGGATCTGGATTTGGTTAAATTCCTATAAACTGCTCTCACTTCCCCTCAGAACTTTCGGCAGAGCAGAACATCAGGCCATAAAACTGGCAAACTCACAGCGACAGACTTCAGATAGTCCCCAATATCATCTCTCCCCCTCTCCAGTAATAAAAGCACTCTACACGTAGCTGCGCAATGGCCACTATGGTAAAAGACTACATTTCCCAGGCTCCCCTGTGGCTAGGTTGGGTCACAGTATGAGAAATGTCCAGTGGCAATTTCCAGTAACTTTCCTTAAAAGATACTTGAAAAATGGCTTTTTTTCCTTTTCTCCCCACCTCCCACCCTTTCCCTCTATTCTAATGTCTGGACTGCAGTGATTATGGCCACCACTTTGGACCATGAGAATGGGGGCTACACCTTAGCGATGGAAGGAAGATGAGCTGAATGCTCCCTGGGACTCTAGGAAGTTTGGGGAGCTAAGCTCCGTACCTGCCCTAGACTTCCCACCTCTGGACTTACTTGAGAGATGAACAGAACACTGCTTGGTGGTGGTTTAGTCTCTTAAGTCGTGTCCAACTCTTGCGAGCCCATGGGTTGTAGCCTACCAGGCTCCTCTGTCCATAGGATTTTCCAGGCAAGAATACTGGAGTGGGTTGCCATTTCCTTCTCCAGGGGATATTCCAGACCCAGGGATCAAATCCAGGTCTCCTGCAATGCAAGCAAATTCTTTACTGACTGAGCTACCACTGCTTCAGTTATGTTATTTTGAATCTCTATTACTTATAGACAAACTGCATTCTAACTGACAACCTGGGTTCTCATCCCAGGGCTCTGAGGCCACACACAGGGCACTGGCGCTCTTGGACCTTGAATCCCCTTTCTGTAAAATGGTCAAATCATCTTTGGAAACTTCAGAATAAAGGTTTGAACTCTATATTAGAAGCAGATTATAGCAGTCAGTTTTGTCCCCACAGGGCATAACTGTTCACTTCCATTCAACTGAAAAGACAGCGCATTATGGGGGAGCCCTGTGAGCACAGCAGCATCTGACTGTGCAGACTGGGCGCTGCACAGCTCCAGGGGCACGTGTGTTCTCTGGCTTATACGAGCAGTGGTTCCTGGAGCTACGCAGTGCACAACTTGCACAAGTGTACGTGGCTGCCCTGTATCTGTGGTGGTACAATGTGGCTCTAAATTGCAACAACCCTAGATTCCAGTGGGCAAGTCATATATGCATGTTCAATAAACATGTATGAAGCACCCATTATGTTCCAGACACTGGGCTAGGTACTTGTCCATCTGTCTGTTTATCTAAAAATCTGTCCTGTGAACAGTCAAAATCGGAAACTGGGAGGTCTAAAGTCCAATCAAATGCCAAAACTTGGTTGCTTTTGTCTGTATATTTGAATGAGCTGGCCAACACTTTCAGACAGGAAACTTGCGCATAAAAATTCAGATTTCCAGCCTTTCTTGCAAACTCAGATGATGGGACAGTGCTGGAGAGCACCTGGTGGAGTGGAATAGCAGGTGCCCTCTGGTCAAACACAAACTCTCCCGTCTGCCTCAGTCCCCACCACTCCCCACTGTCTCTGACACAGAGGTCAACGAATGGTTAACAGTCATTGGCTCTGTCGTTGCTTCTATTCCCTGAGGGTAAAGTGGTAAATGAAAACTTCCTTACGTCCATATCTCTTTTTAAGAGCAGAAAAGTAAGAAATGACCCAAGATGGCCATGCGCCTCAAGAAAACTGGCCCAGCTTCCTTCCTTCATTATATTACCTACCTGATGTTGTGGGGGCTTGTCTGCTGCCTTTTGAGTAGAAAGTGAGGGAGTGAGAGAGATGGGGAAGGAACTGGGGGAGGTGGGAAGGCAGGGTTGAAACTTTACCATGACTTTTCTTTAAGGGTGATCTGAATCAAATAAAGCAACATTTTTACATTTGTTAAATTTGGATAATGGGAACATAGGTGTATTCTGTACCCTACTATATGTTTAACGTATTTCCTATGAAAAACATAAAAATCAAAAAGGAAACGGCTCACTGGGGCCCTCTTTGGTGGGGCAGGTGCTTCACTGGGAGCTTAGAGGGGAAGGGTCAGGAAGGGTTCCCAAGGGAAGGGTGGAGAGGTTGGGCCTCTTGAGAAATGGGAGGATTCTATCTTGAGAATAAAGGGCTCCAGATCCAAGAGGTCACCCAGAAGCAGAAGTGGGGAGGAGGGGGTTTTGGGGAGGCTGGAGGCCTGCCTGGGGGAAGGTAGTGGGGTGCAGAGCCGGGTGGGGAGGTGGTCAGGGTGCCAGAAGACGGAGGGTGGGCTGGGGACATGCCGACACCTGGCCTCACTCGCCCTCACCCCACCAGGCCCACCCTTGGCTCCGTGCACGGCTGGCCATGTTTCTAAGGATGTGTGCCTATTTTTAGAGCAGAGATTTATTTCTTTCCATTTCAACTGTTTACTTCTGTCCTGGGCTTGTGAATCTGCCGGCTTGTGTTACAAGGGAGAACCACAGCCCTGTGAACAGATATGGCTGCTTCCTGCATGGCCAAGAGTGTCTTCTGGTCTATAGGATAGGATGTGGGCCACGAATAGGGAGGGTTTATGATTTTGTGGACTGTGGTTGGAAGTCATGTAGTGTGATCAGAAGTCCCAGGATTCTGGTGTGTCCTGGTGCAGTGGCTGATTTGCAGTGTGACCCTGAACAAGTCCCTTCCTTTCCCTGGATTTCAGGCTGCTGTTGTTATATTGATTTCTCATCACCAAAGTGGCGATAATACTCCTAACCTCAGGAGTAATGATTCGATGAGATACAGAAAGCACCAGGTGAATGACATGTGTGTAGGAAAAACTCTGTAAACCAGGGTTTCTTTTACCTGCGCTGTGTTCATACAGGCAGGGATTGGGGTGGGGCTTAGATCATCTCTAAGGGTCCCTCTAATTCGGAGATCCTACAGTTCCAGAGGTTTTCTCCTCCATCATTTCTCCCTGCAATTCATGGTCCCAGAATTCTTAACACATTATGGGCTGGGGAAGGCAGGTCTGTCACCTACCGGCTGTGTGATTTCGGGCATCCATTTCCTTTTCTTAGAGTGGTTTTAACCCCAACCTGCAAGGATCAATTTCACAGAATCCTCGTGGAGATTTTATGAGACAAGGCCCATAAAACACAGGACAGCACCTGGCACGTAAGATGACCTCAACAGAGAATAGTTGTAGTTTTAAAATGATTGTTGCTGGCAGGGGCCTGTTGTTTTCTACTGTTGTTTTTATAATGTGTCACAGATTCCCAACTGCAGACTTCAGAATCAACTTGAAGGATCCAATTTCTTTATAAGTCTGGGATTATCTCTGCCTTCTTTCATGCAAATATTTTGATCCTTTTACTGAGACACTAAAAAATATTACTCCTTTTCCTCAAAGCCTCATTAACAAGTAAGATGTATAGTTAAATTCTTTAGGCTGGTAGTTTTTTTGTTTTGTTTTGTTTTGTTTTAAGATTTGTATTTATGTGAAAATAATGTAACAACTTCAAAAGACACTGAATTAGAAAAAAAAATTTGCTGGTAATTCCCAACTTTGTTCTCCAAGTTCCCTTCCAGGCTCATCCCACATACCCTCACTGGAGGTGGGAGTTAACAGCACAGGCTACTGGGTCTGACTGTCTGGGCTGGAGTCCCAACTCCTGGGCAAGCTACTTCATCTCTCTAAGCCTCAGTTTCCCCATCTTTAAAATGGGTGTGTGTGTGTGTTAGTCATTCAGTTGTGTCCAACTTTTTGCGACCCCATGGACGGTAGCCCATCAGGCTCCTCTGTCCATGGAATTTCCCAGCAAGAATACTGGAGTGAGTTGCCATTTCCTCCTCCAGGGGATCTTCCTGACCCCGGGATTGAACCTGGGTCTCCTACATTGCAGGCAGTTTCTTTACTGTGTGAGTCACCAGGAAAATGGGGCTGATAACCAAAACTTGCGGAGGACTAAAGAAGAGAATCCATGCAGGGCTCTGTCGCAGCAAATGCCGACTATCTATCGTTGCTCTAAGAACTCATACACTGTACCCTGCTCGAGTCACGGTGTGACCTGTCATCCTCAAACATGGCTATACATTACCCATTTTCCCCGCCGTCTGGTTCGGCCGAGCAGCTGGCTCAGCTTCAGAGCGGCATCCACTTAACTCCACAGAGACAAGAAAGGGCAGGTCCTCTTGGGGAATCAGTCAACAGCGGATACTTTTAGCACATGGAGCATTCCTCTCCCGTGGGAGTCCAAGTGCAACAATCTCATGATAAGCTCGAGTTTTTCCAGGCCGCAGACTAAGAAAGTTTTGAGGACTTCTTTTTTTTTTTTTTTTTTTTTTTACTGTGCACAAGTTTGGAATCTTCTGCTGCAAACAAAGCAGCTTTCCAATTCTGCGTACTCTACTGTGTCACATGACACTGAGGCTTAACAGTTGCATCACTGCAAACATAACCCCCTGCAACACTACCTGTTAACTGAATTCAGGTCATAAGACTGTGAAGAACTGCGCATAAAATCGAGATGCTTAGAGCTGGAGGGGGTGTCAGAGGGCATCTAGGCCAACTGTGTCCATTTTGCAGACTGGGAAACTGAGATCCAGAGAGGGAAAAGCACTTGCCTAAACTGGGAGCAGAGCCAGGATTGAGTAAGGATCTCTGCATCTCAGGTTGTTTCTAGGAGGAAAAGGGGACAATCTTTCATACAGTACCCTCCCCAACTATAAAGCCAGAGCACAGGCATGGCTCACACTATCTTCCTGAGGACTCCAGTGAAGCCTTTTAGTGTCAGGGCTAAGAGTGAACTCAGAGCTGCATCATGGTTCTGCCACCGCCTCAGTTCAGTTTCTTGGACAAGTTACTTCACCTCTCGGTTTTCTCATCTGCAAAATGGGATGACAACAATGTCTGTACCACAGGATTAGGATGACAGTTGAATGAATGAATATTTTCAAAATGCAAGAACAGTGTCTGCACATAAAAAGTGCCATCTAAGCGCTTGTTAAACTAGACTTAAAACAGGTGGGGTAGAGCATGTAAGAGAGAGGACAGTGGGCCCAGGACCTGGGCTGGTTCTCCTCAGACGTGTGACCAATGCAAGTCCCCTCCTCTCTCTGGGCTCGGGTTCTGCTCTGTGAGTTGGAGGGCTGGACACCCCCTGGTCTCTGTGTCCCCTCCAGGCCAGTGGCCCGGAGGCCTCTTGTGGTCTGCATACCTTTGGCCTCTCCCTGCGCTGTGATTTCAGAACATGGGTGGAGGTCAGGTGAAACTCAAGCTGGAATGTTTGTGCTCTCAGCAAGAATGGAGCCCCACTAGATCTTTTCAAAGCTCCCATCCTGACTTGCAAATCAGGTAATAGAGGCACCTCAGTGAAGGGCCAATTGTGAGGTGGAGACAAAAACCCCACTGGTCTCGGTTATCTCCTATCCTTGCTCTGATTTCTCTCCTCTTTTTCTTGAACTTAGAGAGAAAGCGGTCTTTGAAAATGTCCACTTGAAACCACAATGGTATGAGGATCACAGGTCTCAGGTTGCCAACTCTACTCCAAAATTCAAGTGTACTTGTACCTTCCTCCTGCCAGAGGGGGAGGTGGCACACTTTGGAGCCTGCTTGAAACCTGAGTCTCCGCACCCTGGTCCTGTGATGCATGGCAAGACAGTCAGCTCTCTGTGCCCCAGGCTCTCCATCCCGCCTGTGTTCAGGCATACCTTCTTGTTAACCACCTGCGAGGAGGGCTCAGGTGTGTAAGGGCACAGAGGCCCTGGGAATTTGCTTCTGGGGCCAGATATCAGGAGTGGGGCCATTTGCCAGTTTGGAAAATGGAGCTCCCAGCTGAGGCTCAAACAGGTCTCAGGGGCTCTACTCTTAGAGGGTTCCTCTATCTGCCTACTCCAACATCTGATGTCTGGCTCTGAACCTTGTCATTATGCATCCAATTTGCAGCCACAGCCTAATCCTAACTCATCTCTGTCCAGGGACTCAGGACAACTCCAACAGCCTGGAAAGCCAGAGGCAGAAGGCTTTGGGGGCTTCTTGGGGAGTCTGTGCTTCACCCTGGGAGCAGTAAAGATTCTGCAAGATGATGGAAGGGTTGCAGAGAAGGGCAGGGCCCTTGCTTATCTTCAGGGAAGATCTCTGTCAGCAAACCCACCCACTCTCTGTCCTCAGAACTCCCTGAGTTGCTGAGAGAAGTCCACAGCTTTTAGTCTGCCTTATACCCCCCTCTCCCCCCATGTCTAGCCCCCTTCCAGGCTCAGCTAGCCCTCCACCGGAACCCCACCTACACTCCCCGCTACGACTGCTCTCTGTGCCTGAGCCTCTACTTGTAGCCTTCACTCAACATAGAATTCTTTGTTTTTATTCATGGCTTAGAAAAATCCAGGGCCCAGTTTCAGTATCACCTGCTCTGTAAAGCCTCCTACCGAAAGAATTCATCCTCTCCCTGAGCTCCCTGTGTGCTCCCACTTGGGGTGTGGTTTATTGTGCCCGCTCCCCTCTGGACTGAGCACCTGAAGGTCAACTCCAGTGGCCTCGCCTCGGGGACCATCTCCTCCTGATTGGGTGTAGGTGTGGGCAAGGGGTTGTGAATAGCAGGCAGAGGATACATTCCTGGAGGGGTTTGTCACTCTGTGGGGCCTAAAACCTAGGACCCCTAGACAAGGATTCTGGGTTATCTAAAAGAAGACATTTAATCAAATCTGGAGGTAGGACCAGTTTATAAGCTCATGGAAACTTAGCCCTGAATGGAGCCAATGAGGCTCCATCATTCCATGGACTGGGACAATAAGGTCTGAAGGACAGCAACTGGCTCAAGGTGATGTGAATGAAAGAGAGACAGCCAGGGTTGCCCCTAGAACATCTAACCTCTTGTCTTGCATCTTCTCTGCTAACCTACACTCCCTGTACACGAGCTGTGGTTACTAGAGGGTTAGTGAAATGGTACAGTAGTATTTACTGTATGGATCACTATTAAACTAGGTTTGAAGAGTGACAGCTTTTTTAAAAAAGACATGAAATACCCCATTTTTAATAAAAATATATCAAATGGAAAATGTCCTTAATTCAGTAATATTCATTCTGTACCTTCTCTGGACTGGTCCTAGGCCAGGGTACCAAGGATATACAGATACAATGATAGTATAGCAGGCCACCTTGGAGTCCGTCCCTTGGTTCTGTCACAGCTCTGTGGTGACTGGCCAAACCACATATGTGACCAGTGAGCTTCCTGTCTTGTGATGCCATAACCTGGCTGCAGAGGCAAATTCTGAGCTTAAACACATTTATATGTACTACTTATGAAATGCAAAGATAAAGACATCAAACCAGTGGAAGTAGATCTTTGTACATTAGTTGTTTAGTTATGTCTGACTCTTTGAGACCCCATGGACTACAACCCACCAGGCTCCTCTATCCATGGAATACTCCAGGCAAGAATATCAGAGTGGGTTGCCATTCCCTCTCCAGGTTATCTTCCCAAACCAGGGACTGAAGCCATGTCTCCCACACTGCATGCAGATTCTTAACCATCTGAGCCACCAGGGAAGCCCTTTACTTCTCAGTTAAGTCATTCCATGGCAGACATTCCCTACCGTCCTGAAGCAGCTGGCTTGATGGAATGGTGGACAGGGCTTCTGAAAACTCAGTTACAGTGCGACCAGGTGGTAAAACCCTGCAGGGCTAAGGGTCGCTATGAGTCTGTACATGCTCTGATTCAGTGTCCAGTATGTGGTGCTGCTTCTCCCATGACCAGGACTCACGGGTCTAGGAGTCAAGGGTCGGCACAGGGATCCAGAAATTGCCAACATCCTCTGGATCATAGAAAAAGCAAGAGAATTCCAGAAAAACACCTACTTCTGCTTCACTGACTACACCAAAGACTTTGACTTTGTGGATCACAACAAATTGTGAAAAATTCTTAGAGATAGGAATACCAGACCACTTTACCTGCCTCCTAAGAAACCTGTATGCAGGTCAAGAAGCAACAGTTACAACCAGACATGGAACAATGGACTGGTTCCAAACTGGGAAAGGAGTACATCAAGGCTGTATATTGTCACCCTGTTTATTTAACTTCTATGCAGAGTACATCATGCGAAATGCCAAGCTGGATGAAACACAAGCTGGGAGAAATATCAATAACCTCAGATATGCAGATGACACCACCCTTATGGCAGAAAGTGAAGAAGAACTAAAGAGCCTCTTGATGAAAGTGAAAGAGAAGAGTGAAAAAGCTGGCTTAAAAGTCAACATTCAAAAAATGAAGATCATGGCATCTGGTCCCATCACTTCATGGCAAATAGATGAGGAAACAATGGAAACAGTGACAGACTTTATTTTCTTGGGCTCCAAAATCACTGCAGATGGTGACTGCAGCCATAAAATTAAAAGATGCTTGTTCCTTGGAAGAAAAACTATGACAAACCTAGACAGCATATTAAAAAGCAGAGACATTTTGCCAACAAAGGTCCGTCTAGTTAAAGCTATGATTTTTCCAGTAGTCATGTATGGATGTGAGAGTTGGACCATAAAGAAGGCTGAGCGCTGAAGAATTGGTGCTTTTTAACCGTGGTGTTGGAGAAGACTCTTGAGAGTCCCTTGGACTGCAAGAAGATCATCCTGATGATTCACTAGAAGGACTGATGCTGAAGCTGAAGCTCCAATACTTTGGCCACCTCATGCGGAGAGTTGACTCATTTGAAAAGACACTGATGCTGGGAAAGATTGAAGGCAGAAGGAGAAGGGGATGACAGAGGATGAGATGGTTGGATGGCATCATTGACTCAATGGATGTACGTTTGAGCAAGCTCCAGGAGATGGTGAAGCACAGGGAAGCCTGGCATGCTGTAGTTCACGGGGTCGCACAGATTCATACATGACTGAGACTAAAAACAACAACCCACTATCAACACTGGTACCCCTAGTGACCCACTGGCAAAAGTTTTGCTTCCTGTTCCTATGACCTTGTGCTCTGCTGGCCTCAGTCTTAGTTCCAAAGGGAGGAATACTTCTACCAGGAGACATAGCAATGATTCCATTGGACTGGAAGTTAAAACTGCCACTTTGGGGGCTCCTTATGCCTCTGAATGAATAGGCAGAAAGGGAATTTCTGTACTGGCTGAGGTGATGTGTGTTGATTACTGAGGGGAAAATTAGGCTGCTGCTCCAGAAGGGTGGTAAAGAAGGGCATCCCCCTGAAATACAAAGGATTCCTTGTATTTCTATAGGGCTTTCTCAGTATTACAAGGCCCAGGGATTAAAGTCGATGGAAAACTATAATAACTCAATCCAGGCAGGACTACTAATGGTCCAGGCCCTTCAGGAGTAGATCACTCCATCAGGCAAAGACTCACAGCCAGCTGAGGTGCTTGCTGAAGGCAAAGGGAGCAGAGAATGGGTAGTAGAAGAATGCAGTTATAAATGCCAGCTATGACCATGTGACCAGTTAGACAAACGAGGACAATATTGTTATGAGTATTTCCTCTGTATTTTTTATGAACATGTTTGTGTATGTGTGAGTCTATGTATGTGTGTATGCATTAAGTAAATATTTTGGTTTTCTTCCCTTTATTATTCTCTTAATATGTAACAAAGAATGTACTGATTTTATCTGGTGGCATTTAAGTATTGTTAATTTTATATCATAGTATTAAGTTTCAGGCTATCAAGGAGAAAATAAACATTACTCAAGGACTTTACTTCTTCTTCTGGCAGGTACCCAGGATAGTTGTATCACATGAGGCAGAATTATGGCCTTATTATTGTCCTATATGGAGATAAGTATGGTTTAAAAAGATGTGTATGGGTGCCAAGTTGACGGCAAGTGGACATGTGATGATTAATTTTATGCATCAACTTGACAGGGTCACAGGCTGCCCAAACATTTAGCTAAGCATTATTCTGAATATGTCTGTGAGGGTCTTTCTAGATGACATTAACATTTGAATTGGTAGACTGAGTAAAGCAGATGGCCCTCCCTAAGGTGGGTGGGCCCCATCCAATCAGTTGAAGGTCTGAATACATGTATAACAAAAAGGCTGAAACTCCTACCAGTAAGAGGGAATTTCTTTCTGCCTGACCTTTTTGAGCTGGGTAATTGCTTTCGTTTTGTTTTCTTCCTTTGGACTTGATCTGAAACACTGGCTCTTCCTGGTTCTTGAGCCTGCTAGCTATTGGACTGAAACTATACCATCAGCTCTGCTGGTTCTCAGGCCTTTGGACTCAGGCTAGAACGACACTTTCAGATGTCCTGGGTCTCCAGGTTGCGAACTGCAGATCCTGGAACTTGTCAGCCTCAATCATCATGGAAGCCAATTACTCATGACAATAAATTTCTTTATATCTAAATCTATATATCTATATATCTATATATATATCCTATTTGCTCTATTACTTTAGAGAATCATGACTAGCACACACCCCCCCACAAAGGCAAGATTACTCTAAGGCTATTGCCATGGAAGGAAAGGCGAAATGGTACCCCAGGCAGTCAGCCCGCCCCTCCCCCAGCCGCTAAGAGTCACCGTCCTGCGTGTGTGACAATGTGTCCCCTTTAGTGCCTACTCACATCAGGGTCCAGCTCATCCAGCTCATTTTCCAGGGTCCTTAGCTCCTCTTCTGTTAGGCCTCCAAGGATTTCATCTTCATCCAGGTCACGGTATTTCTCTAGTTCTCGTCTGTACGACATTGTGAAAGAACTTTCTGAGCTGACCTACTGGAAAGAGAAAAATCTTAGAAAGATCCTTCTTGGATTCATTCTCAGAGCAAGCAGATGCTTGTCACTCACAAGGAGGCCTGGGCATGTCTTATGAATTGTCAGGATAATAATTACTATAATGGAATCCTGAATTAAGTTGGATTAATTCTCTAATAAACTGTGCAAGGTAAAAGTCCTGAGGGCATGCGGCTTAACAAAATGTAGTTGTTGTAATTGGCAAGGCCATTCTCCAATGCATGAAAGTGAAAAGTGAAAGTGAAGTCGCTCAGTCGTGTTGGACTCCCAACGACCCCAGGGATTGCAGACCACCAGGCTCCTCCGTCCATGGGATTCTCCAGGCAAGAGTACTAGAGTGGGGTGCCATTGTCTTCTCCGTTACGAGTAATAGATGATTATAAATGGTCTATGAGTCCCTGAAAACTGTTTCATTCTTCAAGTAGTTCAAATATTTTCTGTACAACTCTCCACACTATATACCCTTACGAAAAACATGAATGCTGGACATTCTGCCAAGGCCTATCTTAAAAGCAGGGTGAACATCAGTGGTTCATCGAGCACCTGCTGTATGCAGGCTCTTCCTCTATAACATCTCATTCAATCCTCAAGAAGAACAGCTGACGCTAATAGCTACCTTATACTACCATACACCAAGCTGTGATTAAGTAATTCCCAAGGACATCCTATTAATAATTTAACCTCTGCGGCAGGCATTCATTCCCATCTTGCAGATGAGGATGTTGAGTTTAGAGAGGTTGAGGGACTCACAAATCACACTACTGAGAGGCAGAAGAATCACCATTTGAACCAGATCTGCTGTGTTCCAAGCCCGCACTGTTCTAGCCACTGCATCCGCACCTTTTCACAGAATCCGCTAACTTCATGGCCAGAAGGAGACCTCCTCGTCCAGACCTTTCATTTCACCTCTGAGGGAGCTGGCTCAGAGAGGAAGTGACAAATGGGAGGGAGGGGGTCTGGGAAAAGGGGTCCAGGTCTGCCACTTCCCAGCTGTTCTCCTTGCTAGAGACGCCTACTGCTCATTCCCTATGGCACAGAGGTACCTGACACCCATGTCTGGAGCCCATCTCTGCTACTTCCATAACTAGGACACTTTCACACTTGAGAATTCATTCAATCCTGGGGCCACACCCTGTAAATTGAGTCTTTTAACTAAAACCATTTTGTCAACAAAGAAACTGAGGGATGGCTCAGTTAGGCCTGACTCAGAATCCCTGTCACCGGACCCCAGTGCTTCCACGGTACCACACAGCCTCTCGCCTAACGTTGAACTGTGTCCCCTCCAAATTCTTATGCTGAAATGCTAACCTCCCCACCCCACCTCAGTAACCCAATCCCATGATCCAAGTAAGAATGTGACAGTACTTGGAAAGAGGGGTGTTGCAGATGTAATTAAAGTTCAGTGAGGTCATGCCAGAGAAGGGTGGGCCCCTAACTCAATAGGACTGGTGTCCTTATGAAAAAGGGAAATGTAAACAGGCACACAGGAAGATCATCACGTGAAGATGAAGGCAGAAACGGAGGTGATGCTTCTACAAGCCGAGGAATACCAAAGATTCCAGCAAGCCACCAGAACTTGGGGAGAAGCCTGGAACAGACCCTCAGCCCTTGGAAGGAACCAATCCTGCCAACACCTTGATCTTGGACGTCTGGCCTCTGGAACTTTAAGACAATAAATCTCTGCTTTTTAAATCAGTGTGTGGTACTTTATTATGGCAACCATAGCAACTAATACAATCAGCATCACCTTTCTTACAGCAGCTTGTGGTTTCAGACCCCAGCGCAAACAAATACAAACAAAACTGTGGCTCATCTGTGAAATGACTGATGGAATTTTCCAGAGTAGAGAAAAACAAAACCTAGGAAAAGAACCAACTTATCAATCAAAAATCTGGGAGTAATTGTTAATCTAAAACAAAGTAATTAAAAATAAACAAAAACCAAAGTTGACTCAGCTACCAGAAGCAGCCTCCATTTCAGGAAGAAGCAGAGATCCATGCTATTAGTGCAAGCCCGTGCCTGTGTGGGCCTATTTGTAGGAGAAGCCCGTGTGTGTGACAGCTGGCTTGATAAGAAAGGATTTGCTTCCCAAATACAGAAAAGGCCAGTGCTATCCCTTTTTCTAAGCATGGCTCAGCTTGAGCTGATGTCTCCCTCTGATCAGACCCCAAGATTGCAGCGTTCAGGCCATAAATGCCCCCCCGCCCCCACCACCCCTTGACTCATTTCTTGACTTGACTATTTGTTTCCAAAGAAAGCACAAGCAACTGACAATGCTCTGGTATAGATGAAAAAGAAAAACAACCCTTCCTGAAGGCTCTCAGAGAATAACCTAATTTGGATTTTCCTGAGTAGGGAGCCAGGAAAGGCCCTGTGATTTCCATCTCGGGGCCAAGAGGACCCTAGTGAAGGGCTCAGATGCTTCCTGACCATCACAGAGACATCTCCAAACTGGCATCTCTCAGGTGGGCTGCAAAACACATTTCTGGTGCTCAGACAGATCCTGGGTTGTACACAGTTGCACAGGACTCTGGACTCCCCCTGACTTCTCAAAACTGTCGGTGTGCTTGCTACGACAGAGGTCCATCACCACGATGGTGAGGGTGAGCAGAGCAACCCTGACCTCTGGGCCAGGAAACTACATCTCTGAGAAACCTCTCCTGGAATCGGAACTTCATGGAACAAAGTTTGGGAAACACAGCCTTGGCTTCACCTCTGGGTCACATGAGGGACAAGAAGGGACTGGGGGAGAGGACCAGCTGAGACAGGTTTGGGACCCTGGGAGCTGCCCATGCTTGACTCCTTAGCCAGTTGACTCATTTTCCTAGATGGTTGGCACTAACGTCCTTAGAAAAAGTCATGGACGGACCCTGGAGAAGGGACAAACTGGGAAAGGGAACAGACAGGGGAGAGAGGAATCCACGTCAAAACAGTCGGGGGAGAAAGGAGCTGGGAAGAGGCGAGAAGACATGTAGGTGGCAACCAGGGGCCTGCTAAAGGAGGCGTGGGGCTGGCTGGCAGGCACCTTCCGAGATGCCCTCCTGAGGGCTGCAATCATTAAAGTTCCTGGAGAAGGCTCCGTCTTAGTGCACACAGGAAAGTTACTGTTCCACTTACACACTCCGAGGTGCCAATGAATTTAAAAATCATATTTCAAAGGATTTAAAAGGCCCTTTCTAATGTCAAATGTCCTGTGAACAGAGTGACAAGGCATTTCATTAAATAAGCTGAGGGGAACGGAGAACTCCTAAGGTAAACTACGAAGCTGTCGGCTTCAAGCCACACTCATCCACTTGGCTCCCAGGGGTGGTTTCTCTAAAGTGAGATTCTTCTCCTGTGTTCAGTGACGTGTGGCTGGAGGTCAGAGAGAGACAGGGCTGGAGGGAGGTGAAAACACCGTGTTAACAAGAGCCCACTGAAAGCTCGGCTTTAAATGATGGCTTGGAAGAGAAGGTATTTTATAGCTGTTAGTAAAAGCCTCTGTTTCCTAGTAAAAGAGGTGTCACAGATGGACAGCCTGAGATTCACAGGACTTTGCCAGAGTGCTAGCTGAGGTGGTAACTCGCTGGGGTGACCCTCGATAAACCCCTCCCCTCCCCTGGGCCTCTGTTCGCTCATCTGTAAAATGAGTATAAATGGACCAGGAAGTTCTGCTTGTAACCTAGCCCCCAGGGGTGGTGTTTGCCCTGTGCTCAGGAGAGACCTCAGGTTCCGGGAAGTTTCTCCAGACCCCTGCAAGGGGGTTAAGTGGGAGAAGCTAAGCAAGGGTGCTTCCCCAGTACTGCCTGATTTATTGGGGGTTCCATAGAAGATTGCTCTTGACAAAAAGATTCACCTACTAAAATAAAAGGTTGATATCCACTGGACTGAGTTTCTTCATCTGCACAGTGAGGGGATCACAGTACTCAGGCTCTGAGTCAGGGCAGCCCCTGGAGTACCCACAGGTGCTATGATGATGAGCCTGCAGCAAGCAGGTAAGGGGCAAAAGCCTGGGGCTGGGGCGTGGTTAGCATGGGCACCGCACCTATCAGACACATTATTACGAGGCTCCCATGGCTACTGCCACTGCTGGGGCTGTTCCCTTCCCCCCTGCATCCCCTACACGCTCATCAGACTGCCATGCCCCCAGGTAAGGAGCTGTGTCTTATCCTTATGGTCCTGGTGCCTAGCCCTGCACCTGGGGATGGTGTTGGTTTGGCACGAGTACATCTGGGCTTTGATCTAGTGTCTTGGGAACTTGGGGCAAGTCCCTCTCTTCTCGGGTCCTCTACTTCCCCATTTTTAAAGTGGAAAGATCTCGGAGGGCTGGGAACCCAAGAGGGGAGGGATGGGCAGGAAGGGGTGATGCTGCTGCCTGCCTTACAGATGGGCTCCTGAGCGAGAGCTGGTGAGAAAAAGAAAAGGACAGCTCGACCAATTTAAAACACATTTAAAAACGTTAGTCTTCCAAGCCCTGTGTATTTTTACATGAGTGGCATGTCTGGCCTCCCAGCTTCTCAATGGCAGGAACCTTAAGTGCTGCTAAATATGCAAAAAAGAGAATTTACCACCTGTGCCAGGGAGTAAAAGTAGGCAGGGTGGACAGTAAAAATGAGTGGGTCAAGCACTGAGGCCATCCCTCAGGAAGCTTCAGGAATGGAAGCTCTGGAAGCGGTCCCTGGAGTACCAACAGATCTTTCCCAGGAGGTGGGCACAGTCACATCTGCTGATGGCTCCTCCAGCATCTGCCCCAGGGGACACTTGGGCAGCAGGTGCTGGAGCCACATCTTGATTTATAGACCACACTTCCCCGAGGTCGGGAAGAGCTGAGTCACAAATTCAAACGAATGTTTTCCAGTTATACCATCTTGTTATCTCAGCCACAGAAAAGGGAGGTGGATTTACAAAACAAAGCTGATTTCTCACAGCCTCTCTCCTCTGTTTTTGTCTCTTCTTCTCTTTGGGAAGACATTTTGGCCACACGGGATTTAAGCCCGTGATCCCTGCACCTCTCCCTTCCACTGGGTCCCCTGCCCCTCCTGCGAGAGCAGTCTCCCCACTGCCCTCCTCCCCAGGGCACCTCTGGGGGCAGCAATGCTTTATACCACATGACCCCTGACCTCCCCTGATGACTGGACAGAGTAGATGCTGGGTTCAAGGACAGCCGATCCATTGGCTAGTCAATGACCTATGTGGTGGCTTGAATTAAAAAAAAAAGAGTTGGATGAATGAGCTCCTTCATTTCCTGGCATTTTGTACTGGTTCCTGAGACTGCCCCAACAAATGGAGGGGCCTCAACAGAAGAAATTCACTGTTTCTCAGCTTAGGAGCTGGAAGTCCAGAATCTAGGTGTGGTGGGGTTGGTTCCTTCTGGAGGCTCTGAGGGAGAATCTAGATAGCGAGTTGAGAGATGGGCAACATGGTGTCCCCAGAAGAGCCCCATCCCTGCTCCTTGGGCCTGGATGGCTGCCGCTCATGCTGGATTCCCATCAGACCCTTGTCCCGCCACCATCCATACAAGGCCCAGCCCCTCCTCACGCTCCCTCGCTGCACTCAGGCTGAGTCCCTGTTCCTTGCAGCCTAACAAGTATGTGACTGTCTCCATCTGCCTCCTTCCTTTCTCCCCACTCCTTCTCAGGCTCCCTGATGACAGGTTCTTCTTGGCCTGCCTGTTCTCCTGGCTACTGTCCTCTGCTTACATCTCACACCCTCCCTGGGGGCTATCTCCGAGGTGGGGGGTCAGTGTCCAGTGATAAGCTGATGACCTTCCCATGGTCTCTCCAGCCCGGGCTCTGCTGGGCACATCTCCTGGAGCCCCTCTGGCTCCATGAGCCCAGCCCTGAGTGTGGCCAGCTTGCCACCACCACCACCTCACCCTGCTGCCATCAGCCACCCAGGCCAGACACCCTCCCCTCGCCTCCCCCAGCTCTGGTAGGTCCCCACACCTGTCAATCCTCTCGCTCATTTATTCTTTTGAATGTTACAGTTTTTGTTGTTGCTGTCATTTGATTGTGGTAAAATGCACAATACAAAATTAATTTAACAATTTTAAGCGTACAGTTAGTTCTATAGGATTAAGTACATTCACGCTGTTGTACAACCGTCACCACCACCCATCTCCAGAACGTTTTCATCTTCCCCAGTGGAAACTCTGTCCCCCTTGAAGCCCTAAGCCCCGCTCCCCTCCCCCAGCCTCTGAAGCCACCGTTTTGCTTTCAGCCTCTACCAATCTGACTACTGTAAGAGACTCTCCGTGCGGAATCACGTGCTACTGTCCTTTAGTGGCCGGACTCCCGTCTCTCTATCCTTCTCCTCTCCCTCGTCATGGCGATTGCCTATTTTGGATCTGTGTTATCACAGCCGGCTCCCTGCCTCAGTTCTCCTACCTTCTGTCCACATGTCCCTCAGCCTCCAAACGATGCTTGTGAAAGTCAGTTCTGATGCTGCTCCTGGGTTGAAGCTGTCTTGAACAGTCCCCATTATGACAGATGGAAGGCCAACTCCCCAGCCTGGGGCCTGAGGCACTCGGAGACCCGGTGGGCTCTGTGCCGCCCCAGCTTCCAATCCCCACAAGGCCCTCCCCTTCCAGCTGTACCCACCTCCCCTCCCTGAGCACCCTGACATCCTGGGTCCCCTCAGCATGGATGCCCTCTCTCCACCTCCGTACTGGAGAGCCGAGGCCTCTCTGCTGTGCTTCCATGCCCAGTGGAGGAGACCTTGGCCCCCACACCCTCCAGCCTGCAGGCTGGACTGGGCGGGCGTGGCACCCCACCTGACCAGCATCTTGTGCACAGCTCAGACTGCAGACGCCGTTATTGCAGGTCAGTCGGGGATACAGATGCCTGGAGCTGGGGGGACACCTGAATTCTAGCCCAGGCCAGTGACTGCAAAGGGAAGAAAGTCAACTGTCCCTTGACTGGACAGGGCGGGGTAGGCTGTGGAAGATGTAGACAAGTGGGTATTGGAGGGCTGCGGCAGGGCTTGCCTTCCTCAATGTCTACATTTTGGAACAGCATCATAAAACATGAGGCAACAATTACAGCAAAACAATTCCAAAGTGCAGATTAACTTTGCAGATCAACACAACCAAACCACAACACCACTCCCATGCCCGCAGTTTCATGTCCCCTTGCAAGGCAAGACACGAGTACCTCGGTGTGGTGTCACCTGTGATTGGGTCCAGAGAGACAGGAGAAGGAGAGCGCTAGACCGAGAGAGCCAAGTCTCCTGCGTGACAGCCTGAGTGCTCACCTCGCCCTGAGGAGGGACTCTCCCAGCCAGGCCTGGCTACAGAATCCACCGAGTCCAACGCAAAACAGGACTGCGGCGTCCTGAGTTCAAACAGGAAAAAACTGCCATTAGAAGTACCAAGACATAAAGTTTTCCCTTTCTCTCATGGTCTCTGTCCTGATCCGTCACACTGTCCTTAACATTTATGATTGAGTGTCGTGATGTACACAGGTGCCTGGGTGCTGTGACTCTGTGCATGCAGGCCAAGCCCTCTGGCTGCCAACTTCCCTCCCCTGGCCCAGGTGGGACACACACACTCTGCCCTGGTAGGGCACCTGCCAGTTGGGTCAGGTATCTCCCCTTCCAGTGGGGCCATTGTCCAATACCCAGAGATGGGTGATCCCCATGGTACCCCAACTTCTGCACCAGGACACCAAATGCCTGGATCCAGGGATGACGAGAGGCTGTCTTACAGAGCTGCCAGCTGAATGCACTGGGGGCAAGAGCCCCGGTAGCAGCTGGGTAGGGGTGGGAAGGAGGAGGCTGTTTGGATCTGGGGGTGTCAGGAGGCCAGGCAGCTGGAGTCTAAGAACCCGTCCCCAGGAAGCAGATAGGCAGCAGGGGACGGGACCTCATGTGAGCTCAGACTCAAAGCCCCAGTGTGTGCTCCATTGTCCACAGGACTTCACTTAAAAATATACATCCAAAATTAAAATAAAGAATTTCAAGAAAATGACTGCTGAGCACAGGGTACTTCTGAGAGCAGGGGTCCATACAGCTGTACAAACTGCAACCCGTTCCCAGCCCTCTTCCCAGGACACCTCCCTCCCCCAAGGCCCCAGGGCTAGACTCAGTCTTGGCTCACCTAGGAGGGTCCTTTCCTTCCCTAGTATCTTCCAACCCATTGGAATCTCCAGTCCCTGGAGTCTACAGGAAGTTAGAGACATTGCACAGTGGCAGAGGGCCACTGGGATAGGAGTCGGGGGCCTTGACTACCAGTCCTGACTGTGGCTGCGGGCTTGCTGTGTGGCCTCAAGCACGTTGCTCTACCTCTCTGGATCTGTTTCCACAACCTAATTCGCTGAGTGTTTACCGAGCACCCACTTTGTGCAGGGCACAGAGGGCCTGCTTGGGAGAGACAGACGTTAACAGGAGAGTCCCGATCCTCAGGAAGCTTACAGTTAAGTCGGGAGGATAAGACCCACATAGAAATTCCTGAAGTGGTGTCACACACATCCTCTCTTCACCCACCACCCTCAGGGGGAGGCTGAGCTGATGACAGGTGAAAGCATGGACTAGGGGTCACGCAGTCCTGGGCTGCCCTGCCTCTAACTGGCTGGGCAGACTCGGGCATGGTGCTCAGTACCTCTGAGCTTCATGGATTCATTTGTATGGTGAGGGCACAAACTGATTTCTTTCTTCTTTCTCAGTCCCACAGAGCTCCAGCCCAGTAAGCCTACCCAACAAGTGTTAGAAGGATGGTCATGGCTGGGCAACCATGAGGAAGGTTTGGGGGTTCTCCAGAGACTGTCCATTCAACATAAATCAATGTGGGCCAGAGCCACGGTGTGACCTCAGTTGCATTAATAAAGTTACGGTGGACAAAGTAAGCACCTAATGGTTTTGCTCAGCTTCAGGTTGGAGCTCAGCTCTGGGCCCCAACTCTTGCACTGGGAGTGTGACTTTTTTCTTCTTTTTTAATAAGGCATTGGCTATATACAGTCAAGTGGGTAAGTCTTAGGAGCACAGCTCACTGAATCTTCCCATATGCATACAACTATGCCAACACCACTCAGATGAAGATACAGACCATTTCTAGCCCAACAGAAGGCTTTCTCATCCCCATCCTAGTTCATCACCCTCAACGGTAACTAGCATTTGAACTTTTAACACCATCTAATAAACTGGCTTTGACTATTTTTGAACATCATATAAATGGACACATACATTGGTTATGTTCTTGTGTCTGGCTCCTTTCACTCAACATTATATCCGTGAGCTTCATTCATGCTGTGTGTTAGAGTGGCAGGTCATTCTTTTTCATTGATGCATAGTATTCCATTACCTGACTCATATAATTTATTTACTGTCAACGGACATTTAAGTTATTTCCAGTATTTGGTAATTATAAGTAGTGCTATGAATGTCTTTTGGTAGAAATAGTCACTTATTTCTAAATATGTACCTGGAGTAGAATTTCTGGATCATAGAATAGGCATATGCTTAGTTTCAGAAGATACTGTCAAACAGTTTCCCAAAGTAATTGTATAATTTTACATCCCCACCAGCAGTGTTTGAGCAACCCCATTGTTCCGCATCCTTGGCAACTCTTGGTATTGTCAGTAAGTTTCCATTTTAGCCATTACAGCAGTGGGTGTATTTCCCACTGCTGTAATGTGTCTCATTGTGCATTTCCCCGATGATGAAGCATGTCAGCTGAGCACATTTCATATGATTATTAGCCACATGGGTGACCACTCCTGTGAAGTGGGCCTTTTCTCTTGAGTATTTCTAGCTAAGTCCAGAGAAGGGGGCAGGGTGTCATATGAAGAACAGCTGAAGGACAGAGGGAACATGGTCACACTCAGCAAACTTCTAATGGACTGACCTGGGGAGGAAGGAACAAAAATGGTCTATGGATCGCAGCACTCAGAAGACACAGATTTAAAACTGAGGTGACCAGGGCGTGGATTTCTGATCAGCACAAGAAATTGTCTAAAAATAAAAAATGCCCGAGGAGGAGCTGGGCTGATTCAAGAGGTGGTGGGCCCTTGTTATGCCAGGCATGTGAGCAGAAAGCCGAGAGCCCTAAATGAGGTTTTCCAGGGAGGGCTGACGTCTTGACTGATGGCAGGTTTGGGGAATTGACAAGATGAGATTATAAGTCCCCTCAAGACCTGGTTCTATTATGAAAGATATGTTTGGGGCCATTGAGTAGAGAACATGGAGACTCAGAGATGATCAGTTCTCTTTGAAAGACTTGTTTTCTGGTTTGTTTGCTTTATTCTTCCTGCTGATCTCATTCTTTTACTCACAAGGGGCCTTCTGAAAAAAGCAGGGCAACAAAACACAGCGTTTGACTCCATCACTCTCTGCAGTGGCTATGAGCCAGATCCCAGTTCACATGTAGCCTCAAAGGTCCAAACGTCTAAATGGTCAACAGGTTTAAATTAGAAAAGTGCGCATATGTGTGTGTGCACCAGTGTGTGTTTTAATTCTGCACCTCCTGAGGCCATCACTGTGTCTGAGTCACCACATGAGTCATTGTAAGCAACAGTGTTTCAGGAAAAGATGCTGAACCCACTGCCCTGTCCCAGCTGGCCGGTCCAGCTGCCCTGCAAGTCCTGCCATACTCCACACTATAGTTCCTTCTTCCTACTTCTCTGAAACTGCCCTGACTCAGGCCACCACAATCTCTCACCAGCCTCTTGCCCTAACTCTAGCCCATGACATCTTTCTCCACACCAGCTGAAAAGGGTACTAGCAAGCTAAATAGCTAACACCAAGGGAAGGGGCCATCAGAGTTCTGCCATCAGAAGCATCATGTTATTGTACCCCATCTACCTCAAGCCTGAAAGCTTCTTGAATAAACACCCTTGTCTCCCACGGTCCATCATAGAGTCCTGCCTCTCTCAGGGGCTGAAATCAGGTTTGTTGAATAAGTGAATGAATGAATGCCTGGCATTATTACTGGCATTGACAGCCACAGAACAAAAGCCTTGGTGGAATTAAAAGGTGGCTTGTAGAAAAGCTTGCGAACTCACTCCTATTCTCACTGTCCATTTCACACCTGTGAACTTTGTCACCTTGCCTTACAGCAGCAGTTAACATACGTACAGCTTTATGAAGCACATTTTTGTATTTTCTAAAAAGTCAAGATGAAAAAGTAGCATGGGCAATGCCAAAAGGCAAGCTGTGGGAGGAAATATGTGTTGTACATTGAATAAGGGCTAACTTTTTTTAATAGACAAGAGTTCCTAAAATGAAAAAAAAGAAGAGCCCAGCAAAAATATGGGAAGAGGGAAAAAACAGGCAGTTCACATAAAAAGAAACAGAAATGGCTAATAAACCTATGAGCACAGAATGAAATCCACCCATAAGAGAAAAAAGTAAATCGAGAAATGAGACATCAGTTCTCTTCTATCAGATCGACAAAGATAAGAAGTGCCATCAATGTTGGGTGTTGGGTGGATGGATGGAGGAAAGAATGGAGAGAGGGGAGGAAAGAGAAAGGGAAGATTGGAGAAAGAGAGGGATGGACACACGGATGCATTCCCTTAGATGACTCCAAGGGAAACAGGGAAGGAAGACCATAAATTCTGGTTGAAAGTAAGACAAATAAGGAAGACTTCATAATTTGGGACCACCTGAGTTATAGCTAAAGGACGAGTTAGATTTAGTGAGAATCCCTGGTGTTCACAAGATGTGGAGATCAACATTCTCACACAGAATAGAAGGATGCTTTGGTACACTGTCTCTCAGGACAGATTAAGCCACATCTACCCAAATGCACACATGCTTTAACACAGCAATTCCACTTCTAGGAATTTATTCTTCTAGTTTAATCACTGAATTGTACAAAGATATACATACAAATTATCTGGTTATTGTCTGAAAGTGAAAGTGTCAGTCACTCAGTTGTGTCTGACTCTGCAACCTCATGGACTGTAGCCTGCCAACCTTCTCTGTCCATGGGGATTCTCCAGGCAAGAATACTGGAGTGGGTTGCCTTTCACTTCTCCAGAGGATCTTCCTGACCCAGAGACTGAACCCGGGTCTCCTGTATTGCAGGCCAGTTCTTCACCATGTGAGCCAGAGAAGAATCAGAATAACCAGAGAATCTGGTTATTATCTATATTATCCCAAAATTGTAAACCACACAAAAATTCATCAATAGGGCAAATGAATTATAGTGCAGATGTACAATAGGATGCTACTAACACCATCCTTGAGGCTACCATTGCCTGTTATGCCAACGTACCTTCTAATTACAAGCATTATTCTATATGTACCGCAAGCTTGGCCCAGTGCCAAACCCTTTATGTGGATTATCTCATGCAATCCTAATACGTCTGTGAAGTAGGTACTTTTTAACTCCCATTTTAGCTGAAGAAATGGAAAAGCAGTAATCTGACTGCAGCAGTTTCCTGGGGCTGCCATAACAAATAACCACAAACTGGATGAATTTGAACTCCAGAAATTCACCCTGCTGCAGTGCAGAAGGCCAGAAACTGGAAATTGAGACATGGGCAGGATTGGCTGTCTCCATGCTCCTCTAGCGTCCAGTGACGACCAGCAACCTTAGGCATTTCCTGCCTTGTACCTGCATCCCTCCAGTTTCTGCCTCCGTGGTCACAGAGCCTTCTTCCTTGGGTCAGTCCACTCTATGTCTCATAAAGACCCCAGTCATTGCATTTAGGGCCCTCCCCAACCCAGCATGACCTCATCTTAATTCATTACATATGCAAAGGCTCTATTTCCGAAGAAGGTCACCTTCTGAGGTTCTGGGTGGACACGACTTTTCAGGGGACACTATTTAACCTACTATAGTGGCCTAGGTAACAAGGCTCATAAATAGCAGAGCCGGGACTTGAATCCAGACAGGCAACCTGTATTCATCACCGCTGCTCCACGCTGCCTTCTCATAATAGCACACACTTTTCTAATATGAATAATGTTCCAGATGCTGGCTTAAGCATTTTACCTATAATAACTGAGTCCTCACAACAACCCCACTTCATATATGTGTGAACTGAGATCCCCACAGTAACCCTACATTATAGATAGGGAAACTGAGGCACACGGGGTTAACAGTTACCCAAGTTTACACAGCCAGTAACTGACAGAACTTAGATTTGAATCCAGGAAGGTATGTTTATAACCACTATGCAAAACTATCTCCCAAGACTCTGAGAACCAGGACTAAGAAAACATTTCTTTCTCCTGAAGGACTGGTGTTTTTCAATCAGACATGACGTGGCCTCTAATTCATCTCTTCTCCCTTTCCCCTTTGGCCATCATGATTTATCTCAGAGCTGACTGGAATGTCCATCTTCAGCTAGGATATGAAATAACTCCTCTCCTTATTCTGTGTTGTGCATTTTGAAAGGCCTTCAGAGTGACCCATGCAGCCACAGAAATGACATGCAAACTGTTGTGTGCATGGGTGTATTCATTTTCCTGGAGCAAGGGTCCACGACTCCCACCAGATTCTCAGAGTTTCATGATCTTCATTTTCAAGTTTTCTGCCATCTCTCCCTCCTCTCTTCCTTTCTTCTGTTTTTACCAATTATGTGGCTGGTGTGGGTTTATTTTAAGCAATCTCATAGCCTTTTAATGGTGTAAGTGAAATGCAATCAGTTCAGTTCAGTTCAGTCGCTCAGTCGTGTCCAACTCTTTGTGACCCCATGAATCACAGCACGCCAGGCCTCCCTGTCCATCACCAACTCCCGGAGTTCACTCAGACTCACGTCCATCGAGTCAGTGATGCCATCCAGCCATCTCATCCTCTGTCGTCCCCTTCTCCTCCTGCCCCCAATCCCTCCCAGCATCACAGTCTTTTCCAATGAGTCAACTCTTCGCATGAGGTGGCCAAAGTACTGGAGTTTCAGCTTTAGCATCAGTCCTTCCAAAGAAATCCCAGGGCTGATCTCCTTCAGAATGGACTGGTTGGATCTCCTTGCAGTCCAAGGACTCTCAAGAGTCTTCTTCAACACCACAGTTCAAAAGCATCAATTCTTTGGCACTCAGTTTTCTTCACAGTCCAACTCTCACATCCACACATGACCACTGGAAAAACCATAGCCTTGACTAGATGGACTAGTCTAATTTCTGCTTTACTGACTATGCCGAAGCCTTTGACTGTGTGGATCACAGTAAACTGTGGAAAATTCTGAAAGAGATGGGAATACCAGACCACCTGACCTGCCTCTTGAGAAACCTATATGCAGGTCAGGAAGCAACAGTTAGAACTGGACATGGAACAATAGACTGGTTCCAAATAGGAAAAGGAGTACGTCAAGGCTGTATATTGTCACCCTGCTTATTTAACTTATATGCAGAGTACATCACGAGAAACGCTAGCCTGGATGAAGCACAAGCTGGAATCAAGATTGCTGGGAGAAATATCAATAACCTCAGATATGCAGATGACACCACCCTTATGGCAGAAAGTGAAGAGGAACTAAAAAGCCTTTTGATGAAAGTGAAAGTGGAGAGTGAAAAAGTTGGCTTAAAGCTCAACATTCAGAAGACAAAGATCATGGCATCTGGTCCCATCACTTCATGGGAAATAGATGGGGAAACAGTGGAAACAGTGTCAGACTTTATTTTTTTGGGCTCCAAAATCACTGCAGATGGTGACTGAAGCCATGAAATTAAAAGACGCTTACTTCTTGGAAGAAAAGTTATGACCAACCTAGATAGCATATTGAAAAGCAGAGATATTACTTTGCCAACAACGGTCTGTCTAATGAAATGCAATAGAAAAATAATAAACAAATGCGCTCAATGCTGCCATTCAGTCTGATTTTTTAAGTCTTTCTGGATTTGCGAGGAGGAAGTCCGCCTTCCTGGTTCCCCTCTTTCTTGTCTTTTAAGGGTTCTGAGGCAGGAGTCGGGTTCCCACCCCTGCACGGGCCAGGTGCTCACCCTGGGTTCAGAGAGCCAACGTGTAAGCGATGTGCACTGAAAAAACTCAATCAGACACAGGAACCTGGAATTCTGGCACTCGGGGGATTCTAGGCTGACCAGGAACTAGGCAGCTTGACATAAAAGCCATTTCTGGATCTAAATTTCTCTGAAGAGGAAAGGAGAAGGCAGGAAGGTAGAAGGTGGAAATAACCCACAGCTGCAAGCCTGACCCTTCCAGCAGCCTGCCATTCCTGGGCTTTCTCCCTGCCAGTGTGCTCAGCACACATGACCCCAGCCACCTGGCCGCAAGGCCCTTCCCCAATCCCCTGCCCCTTGCTAGTCTCCGCCCCCTGCACATCGAATTAGCCGGGCTTCCCACATGCTCCGCTGCACACCACACGCCCTGGCCTTGTCATGCCGCTCACGCCCCCTTTGTGACAAAAACAAAACCAACCAAACAAACAAAACAGAAAGAACCCTGGATTTGTGATTTGGAGTCAAGGCTTAAATTAATTCATTTGTAGATTTTAATAAAACACTATCTTAATGCAATGGCCCATCAAGTTGGACCATACAGAAAGCTGATGCCTTTGACCCAAGAATGGATGCCTTTGAATTGTGGTGTTGGAGAAGATGCTTGAGAGTCCCTTGGACAGCAAGGAGGTCAAACCAGTCAATCCTAAAGGAAATCAGTCCTGAATATTCATTGGAAGGACTGATGCTGAAGCGCCAGTACTTTAGCCACAGGATGCAAAGGGCTGACTCATTGGAAAAGACCCTGATGCTGAGAAAGATTGAGGGCAGGAGGAGAAGAGGGCATCAGAGAATGAGATGGTTGAATAGTATCACCAAATCAATGGACAAGAGTTTGAACGAACTCTGGAAGATTGTGAAAGACAGGGAGGTCTGGCATGCTGCAGTCCATGAGGTTGCAAAGAGTCGGACACAACTTAGCAACCGAACAACAAAAAAATGCAATCACCAAGGGAAAACTGAGAGAAGTCATGGGCAGCTTGGTGCCCAAGGTTTGGTGGTCAGAGTATGCAGGATGACCCTCACATTATGAGATGTGCATTAGCCCTTATTAGGAATCATTAAGCTTATTATTTAGGAAGCTTATTAGAAATTCAGAGTCTCAGGCCCCCTCCTGGGCCTACTGAGGCAGAATCTGCATTAACAACATCTTAAGAGATTCTATTGCTAGAGACTCACTAGTGCAGAACACAAGGACTCCAATTTCTCAAGTTTACTAAACCCTAGAGAGCGCTTGGGTTTTTCTCCAGGGAGAGCACACGTGCACTGGATGGCCTGGAATGATTCCTGTTGGGGTTCACTGGGCTGTCTACAAAAAGGGGTCATTATACCAGCCCTTCCTCCCTTTACAGGATTACTGTGAGCTTCCAGTGAGATCGGGGGTTCATTCCATTTATTGTGAGAAGGCTGAAAGAGGTTGCAGTGTTGGTGGGGAGCAGAACAGGTGTGGTTTCTGCCCTCAGGGAGCCGACATGGTGGTGGGATGGGAAAACACGTAGCTGTTGTTGTGTAATTGTCACGGTTAAGGGCTTTCATTTGCTTATTCTTTTACATATTCATTCATTCAGTGATCTGTTATCGATTAAAACATGAAACACTTGCACTCTGCCCAGGGTTGAGCTCTGAGTTCAACAGTGGGGAAGCAGAAATAAATGAGCCATAAACTCTTGCCTTCAGGGACCTATCAATCTAGTCAGAGATAAGGATGACAATAGCTGATTACACTTAGAACTCACCATAGCTGGGGCTGTGGGAGCACAGGTGAAGCAACGAGGAGCTCTACTTTAATGGAGGATTACAAGTTTGCTGGGAAAGATTGTGGGCAAGAGGAGAAGGGGGCGACAGAGGGTGAAATGGCTGAATGGCATCACCGACTCAATGGACATGAGTTTGAGCAAACTCTGGGAGATGGTGAAGAACAGGGAAACCTAGCATGCTGGAGTTCATGGGATGGCAAAGAGTCAGAAGCGACTTAGCGAATGAACAGCCCAAGTTTGCCATGTAGATAAGGAAGAGGACAGCATTCCATGCAGAAGGAACAGCGTGGGCAAAGGCAGCAAGGCATCAAGTCACATATGTTTGCACCATGACCAGAAGGTACAGAGAACTGGGAGGAGTGTCCAGAGATGGCTTTGGAGTAGCAGCTTGGGGTCAGATCTTTGATGGTCCTGGTGATCAATGCCAAGGAATCTGGCAGGAAGTGGGGAGTCCCTAAATGGAGAGGAATAACACTGTCTAAGCTACGTTTTATTAATACAAAGATCTTTTCACAACAGCATGAGAAGAAAACACTGCGGCAGAAAGATTCTTAAGAGGCTCTGACGTTAGCTCAGGGGAGAGATGGCAAAGTATTCGACGGGGGTAGTGACTATGGGGACAGACATGAAAAGAAGAGGTACTAAGTAAGGTAGACTGACAGGACTGTTGACCAAATGAATGGGGTGGTGAAAGGTAGGGAGGCTTCTGGCTCGGAGCCTGGGTGATATTACTATTAACCAAGAGGTGGGGACACAGGAAGAAGACGGTACTGAGCCTGATCAGCCCTGTTGGGTGTGCAGTGCGTTTGGGACACCCTCTGGCTTTGTTCAATAGGCTGGGGTCATAGATGCCTAGAGCCGTGAAGAATGGTCCAGGCTGGGCACATGAATTTGGGAGTTTGAGTGTCGAGTGGGTGGTAGGAGCCCTGGGAGTGAATAGGACAGGAGGAGGGTGTGGGGTGAAAAGGAACAGGGTTGAGAGTGGCACTGAGATTCAAGAGATGGCAGAGATGAGTCCAGGAAGGCTGAGTGAGGCTCAAGGCCCTTCTGCTCATCACCCACTAGAAGCATCTCCCAGAAATGGACCTCTCTAGAAGCCCCAGAGTGAGTGGGGGCCAGGGCTGGGGCCCTCAGAAGAACCAAAACAGAGACAGATCTGTTTTTCTCCAAGAGGAAAACAAAAGGATGTAAGAAAAGGAGAACCAAAAGAAATGCTTGAGCTTGTTTAGTATCTCAGATGAGAAGTGATCTGGATCCAGCACATCCTAACATTGAAGAAAAACTCCCAGGCTGTCCTAGGTTGACTTCAGTGAGCTCACTCTTTCCTATTGTTAAAAGCAGAGAGTCTGGTCTTATCGTGATTAATCAAAGGAGGATTTTACACAACAAAACAAGAAATAGGAAATGGTCCCCCAATCCTGCCATGTGATTCATGTTATTCCATACAGACCATTTGTGGCTTTAAACTGGTAATAGCTCCTAGTGGCCAAATAATTGATCACTTGCTGTTCTGGCTTTAAGTGAAAAGTGAAATGGCCTCTTTAGAAATGTTGGCAGCCTGGCTGGCCCATTAGTACGACCGAAAAATCAAAACATTGCCTGGAAAAGGCCATTATGACTGGGCTCAGCAGGAGTCATCAATAGATGATGTCATCTCAGAAATAAGCCAGCCAAGGTCACAAGGCCTCTGGCAGCATCAAACGACCCTGCATGGCCCATCACTACCCCCCTTCACAGATACTAAAGTCTCCCAAGGGGACACCAGGTTCTGAGTCAGGACTGGCTTCATTTTACCCTTTCTTCGCTCAGCCTGAATCTAGAGGACTGCGATGTTTGAGAGCCTGTGACATTCAGCAGGTGGTGAAGGAAGGCCCTCAGCCTCCCATGCACAGTCCCTCAGACGCACACCTCTCCCTCTTCCCCTCTCCGGGGTCTGTGGTCTGGCTCAGCCTCTTCTCACACTCCTCAGCCTGGAAACCCCTCCTGTCAGCTCCTACTCCCTTCTCCTCCAAGCTTTTAGAAGATCTGTGGGCTCTGTCTCCACATCCTCAGCTCCCATTAGCTTCTGCCTCCTCTTGCCAGCATTAACAGCATCGCAGATACCAAGCACAGGACCAGGGGCTTTCCCTGCATCATCCCCCCCCCCCACCCCCACCCCCCGACACCAATCCCCACAGAAACCCATGTGAAATGGGTGCTCTTATTATCCCATTGTATGGAGGAGGAAATGGGCTCAGACAGGTTGGGCCACTGGCTTCAGTAAAGCAGTGGCAGATCCCGTTTTTGAACCCTCTGCAATGCCCTGGCCAAAGTCACCCACGATGCCTGCCAATCATGGTGGCCCTTTCCCAGCCCTCATCCTCTGTCTCTCTGCACCAACTGGCACTGCCAATCTCTCTCCTCCCTTGGCTCTTGGGAGCCAGCTTCCCCTTGCTCTTTCCTTCCTCTTCACAGGGTGGGTTCCCCTGAATTTTATCCCTGGCACTTCACTTTTCTCATGATAGAAAATCTTCCAAGGGAAACTTTGAATGCAGTGGAGACATCATGCCCACTTGCTCAAGGTCACTCTAAGTCAGTGGCAGGCAGAGTGTCCTAACATCCAGGTCGGCCTGTTACTCATAGCTGCCACTACCTACTCCTAGTTATGCTTTTTGCTGAGGAGCAGGAAGCAGCCCAACCCCAGAGGAGGGAGAAAGTGTGGGACCCTGATAAGGTGGGGCCAAGGCTATTTTTAGACAACACAGGCTTTCCACTTAAACTCAGGAGTCAACATCTTCTAAATCGTGGATCTGCAAGGCTGGTTCATTAAATAGAACTAACACATCAGAGTGACAGCACTCTTTGCTCTCACTCTCTGCCTACTTGATGTGTCTCTGCAAGTGAGGAGAACCTCACTATTTGTCTCCATTTCTTCTTCATTCTATCTGTGAGGCTTTAAAATGGCTTTAGGAAAAAAAAAAAGAGATCCAAAGTAAAGGAGAAACAAAAACGAAACTTCCAGATGAGGGTGCTGTTGTCTGAGTAAGAGAAAGTCCTAGACAATAGCAGACCAAAGAAGGGGGGCGCATTGGTGGGGTGCTCGTGGATCCCCAAGACCTGCCTGAGCAGCAAGTGTAACAAAAAAGTGAGAAAGGCTGGTGGAGACTGTCTGGCACGCCCGGTAGTGTGTGACCTTGAGCAGGGGGCTCTGCGTCCCTTCCCCAGAAACAAAATTGTTGTCACCACTGGGGGGAAAACGGGAAGTTTCCGGGTGCCCCTGCGGAGTGCCTAGAACCTGTGTTAGGGTCTGGTTTTGTGATTCAGACAGGGAAAAGCTTAGGCCAGGTCATCTTCAAGGGTCTGAGAGGGCCAAGGTCAAGGCCAGAAGAGATGGGGAGGAGGAGGAGGTGTGTGTAGGGCTCTGAGGCAGCATCATAGGCATCATACAGATGTGAAAACAGAGGGCAGAGAGCAGAGGGACTGGAGCCTCTAGCCCTGCCCAGTTCACTGGGTCTATAGCTGTTTGACTCACAAGCTTCTTTGCGAAGGTGATGGCTGCCACCCAGCAGAGATGCCTATAATTACCGTGGAGCGTGCTTCCTGGGTGTATATGGCCCAGGCTTTCCGAGGGTCCTACTAGGTCTAGTATAAGATCCGAGTCAGAGGGAGCGGCAAAGTCGCCAGTCTCCGCAGCCCCTCCGGATTTGCGCGTCTATGCCCCCCAGGGTCCCAGGCCTGGAACTGGTGAACAGGTGGGGGAGAACCGGCGGTCAAGAGCGCGCCCTACTGCTTTCGGCCCAGCCACCAGCTCCAGCGCGGAACCAAACCCTGCCCCCACAAATGGGGAAATCGAGGCCCAGAGAGGGAGGAGGCTTATCAAGTCCACCCAGTGGGTTGACGATACCCGGGGCGGGGTGTGGGGGGACTTCTGCCTTCAGGCTCTCCCCCTCTTCTTTCGGCCTCCGAGCGAAAGGCGAGTTACCGTGGGGCTTTAAACCTTGTCTCTTCCCGCAGTTTGGGAAACTTTTCCTGCCGCAACCAGGAGCAGCGCGAGCCCCAAGTATCAAGTCCACCTGAGCGCGTAGGCGCCCCACTCCCCCCTGCACAGCCTCGGTAGCCGGACCCAGGCTGCGCCTGAGTGCCGGCTCGGCTGCACCTGTACCGCTGAGCGCCCGGGGCGCCTGGCCCTGCCGCGCGCTGGCCCCGCCATGACCCCAGTCCTCCGGAGCTCCCAGGTCCTTCTCCCATTTACAGATGCGGCGCCAGGGTCCAGAGAGAAGGGCGCCCTGGCCGGGGCCACGCGCGCCGAGTGGTGGGGACGCGAGCGCCCAGCTCCGGACCCAGACACCCGGCTCCCCAGCCCCAGAGGCAACCCCAGGCGGCGGCTATTTATAGAGGGAGCCACGCTCAGTCCCTCTTGGCGGCTGCGGCAGCGACAGCTGAATATTTTGCCCAGATATGGCTGGGGCCCCGGCGCGGGGGCAGGGAACCCCGCGAGCACGAGGGGGACCCCTGGCCAGTAGGACGCTTACCGAGCCGTGGAGCCGCGGGGGCCGGCGGACGGGCGCGGGCGGCGGTTGGGCGAGCGCAGGCGGCCGGCGGACGGGCGCGGGCGAGCGGAGCGCGGGGCTGGACGAGCTCCCGGGCGGCCGCGAGCGGGCGGGCGCTGTGGGCTCCGGGGGTAGGAGCCAGGGGCGGGCCCGGCTCTGCGTTGTCACCGCGCCCCGCCCCACCCGCCCGGCTCTCCCTCCTTACCTCTCCCTCCACTCGGGGGCGCCGGGGCGCAGCGCACAGTCCCCCGCCGGGTAGGGACGTCCGCTGGTGAAGCGCGGGGCAAGGGCTCCAGCCGCCCGGAAGATGGGCTTCTTGACCAAGTGGGTGCACGTCACCTCCTGTCTTCGTCTCGGTTTCCCCACCAGGTAGTTGTCTAGAAAAAGGTGGGCGGATTTCATTCCTGCTGGGTCTAAGACCTAAGAATCGGTAGGTCCTCGGATGGAGCAAAGCCAGCCAAGCGGTTGCCACAACTTTACCTGCTTTAATTGAAGCAACGACCCATCCCGTCTCATCAGCAACCCAGCTGAGTCTTGTTTGAGCCCAAACTTTAGTCACGAACAATTTGTGAACACGTAGTTCCAACAGAGGTACATGGTTAAAATAACAACCACCCAAAAAAAGCCCCACCTGTTCTTTCTTCCAGTTTTTTTGAGATATAATTGACATACAGCACTGTTTGTTTAAGGTGTACAGCATAATGGTTTGATTTATAAACATAATAAATTTATTATTACAAGTTTAGTGAACATCCATCATCTCACATAGATACAAAAGAAAAACATTTTTCTTGTAATAAGAAATCAGGATTTACTCTTAAAAACTTTCATGTGTTAAGTATATTTATCCTGTACATTTTATCCTTAGTACTTACTTATCTTACAACTGGAAGTTTGTACCTTTTGACTGCTCATCCAACCCCCACTCCCCAAACAAAAAATGTTATCTTTTTTCCCTAGAGTTTATTTTTGATGTATAATTGACCTACATGTTAATTCCTTTTGCACAGCATAGTGGTTAGATATTTCTATATATTTCAAACTGATCACAAGTCCAGTGATAATGTCACCATACAAAGACATTACATAGTTGCTGACTAAATTCCCCACGTTGTACATTTCATACTTTGCTCACTTATTTTGCAGCTGGAAGCTTGTGCTTCTTAATCTCCTTCATCTATTTCTCTCCTCCCTCTATCCTGCTCCTCTCTGGCAACCACCTGTTTGTTCTCTGTCTATAACTCTGTTCCTGTTTTATATTTGTTCATTTGTTTTGCTTTTTTAGATTTCACATATAAGTGATATCAATAAAGTATTTGTCTCAGTTATTTTGCTTAGCACAATACCCTCTAAATCCATTCATGTTGTTGCAAATGGTAAGATTTCTTTTTAATGGCTGAGTAATGTTCTATTGTGTATATGTGTGTGTGTGTGTGTGTATATATATATATATATATATATATATATATATATGTATGTATACCACATCTTCTTTATCCATTCATCTATTGATGGACACTTAGGTTGCTTCTGTATCTTGGCTAGGGGTGCATGTATCTTTTCAAATTAGTGTTTTTGTTTTCTTTGTATAAATCCTGAGGGAATTTGCTGGATTGTATGGTAGTTCTTTTAATTCTTTTGAGGAACCTCTCAAAACTTCCATAGTAGTTGCACCAATTTACATTGCTACTCACAGTTTACTAGGCTTCCCTTTTCTCCACATCCTCAACAACACTTATTTCTTGTCTTTTTGATAGTAACCATTCTGACACGTGTAAGAGCTCATTGAGGTTTTGATTTGTATTTTGCTGATTAGTAATGTTGAACATCTTTTCATATGCTTATTGGTCATCTCTGTGTCTTCCTTGGAAAAACACCTGTTCAGATTTTCTGCCCATTTTTTAAAATTGGATTTTTTTTTTAAATGTTAGTTGTATGAGTTCTTTGTATATTTTGGGTTCAGTTCAGTTCAGTCGCTCAGTCATGTCTGATTCTTTGCGACCCCATGAACCTCAGCACACCAGGCCTCCCTGTCCATCACCAGTTCCCAGAGTTTATCCAAACTCAAGTCCGTTGAGTCGGTGATGCCATCTAACCATCACATCCTCTGTCATCCCCTTCTCCTCCTGCCTTCAATCTTTCCCAACATCAGGGTCTTTTCAAATGAGTCAGCTCTTTGCATCAGATGGCCAAAATATTGGCATTTCAGCTTAAACATCAGTCCTTCCAATGAACACCCAGGACTGATTTCTTTTAGGATAGATTGGTTGGATCTCCTTGCAGTCCAAGGGACTCTCAAGAGTCTTCTCCAACACCACAGTTGAAAAGCATCAATTCTTTGGCACTCAGCTTTCTTTATAGTCCAACTCTCACATCCATACATGACTACTGGAAAAACCATAGTCTTGACTAGACGGACCTTTGTTGGCAAAGTAATGAATGTCTCTGCTTTTTAATATGCTATCTAGGTTGGTCATAACTTTCCTTCCAAGGAGTAAGCGTCTTTTAATTTCATGGCTGCAATCACCATCTGCAGTGATTTTAGAGCTCAAAAAAATAAAGTCTGACACTGTTTCCCCATCTATTTGCCATAAAGTGATGGGACTGGATGCCATGATCTTAGTTTTCTGAATGTTGAGCTTTAAGCCAACTTTTTCACTCTCCACTTTCACTTTCATCAAGAGGCTCTTTGTTCTTCTTCACTTTCTGCCATAAGGGTGGTGTCATCTGCATATCTGAAGTTATTGATATTTCTCCCGGCAATCTTGATTCCAGCTTGTGCTTCATTCATCCCAGAGTTTCTCATGATGTACTCTGCATGTAAGTTAAATAAGCAGGGTAACAATATACAGCCTTGACGTACTCCTTTTCCTATTTGGAACCAGTCTGTTGTTCCATGTCCAGTTCGAACTGTTGCTTCCTGACCTGCATATAGGTTTCTCAAGAGGCAGGTCAGGTGGTCTGGTATGCCCATCTCTTTCAGAATTTTCCACAGATTATTGTGATCCACACAGTCAAAGGCTTTGGCATAGTCAATAAAGCAGAAATAGATGTTTTTCTGGAACTCTCTTGCTTTTTCCATGATCCAGCGGATGTTGGCAATTTGATCTCTGGTTCCTCTGCCTTTTCTAAAACCAGCTTGAACATCTGCAAGTTCACAGTTCACGTATTGCTGAAGCCTGGCTTGGAGAATTTTGAGCATTACTTTACTAGCATGTGAGATGAGTGCAACTGTGCGGTAGTTTGAGCATTCTTTGGCATTGCCTTTCTTTGGGATTGGAATGAAAACTGACCTTTTCCAGTCCTATAGCTACTGCTGCGTTTTCCAAATTTGCTGGCATATTGAGTGCAGCACTTTCACAGCATCATCTTTCAGGATTTGAAATGCTCAACTGGAATTCCATCCCCTCTACTAGCTTTGTTCATAGTGATGCTTCCTAAGACTCACTTGACTTCACATTCCAGGATGTCTGGCTCTAGGTGAGTGATCACACCATCGTGATTATCTGGGTCGTGAAGATCTTTTTTGTATAGTTCTTGTGTGTGTTCTTGCCACCTCGTCTTAATATCTTCTGCTTTTGTTAGGTCCATACCATTTCTGTCCTTTATTGAGCCCATTTTTGCATGAAATGTTCCCTTGATATCTCTAATTTTCTTAAAGAGATCTCTAGTCTTTCCTATTCTATTGCTTTCCTCTATTTCTTTGCACTGATTGCTGAGGAAGGCTTTCTTATCTCGCCTTGCTATTCTTTGGAACTCTGCATTCAGATGCTTATATCTTTCCTTTCCCCTTTGCTTTTCGCTTCGCTTTTTTTCACAGCTATTTGTAAGGCCTCCTCAACCCATAATTGCATGTATCATTTGTAAATATTTTCTCCCATTCAGTAAGTGGCCTTTTTGTTTTGTTGATGAATTTCCTTTACTGGGCAAAAGCTTTTTAGATTGATGTAGTCCCATTTGTTTGTTTTTACTTTTGTGTTCAAAAGCCTTACCTTCTTAAAAGCCAAATGTGTTTTCCAGAGCAAACCACTTAAACAGAAACTTAAAGTGTTTTAATTTTAAACATGGCTCATAAAAAGGAGTTTGTGTAGATGAAATGTATCTTTGGATTATCACAGGAAAGTTTCTGGTGGGGTAGAGCCTGTTAATATAAACTTCTTAATATTGGTGTACAGATCACTAATGAGAAACACCTTTGACAATTCATGCTTCCATGAAATGTATTCCTACATTGCAAAACCCTCAAGGCTATAAGAAAATTCTCTTGTCAAGGGGCACGTACCCTATATTTTTAAACAATGCAATGCTTTAATATTTCAGATTTAAAATTTTAAATCTTTTTGGTGGAATTGAACATTTGAGAAAAGGGCATACAATGTAAGTGTGCTGGTTCAAATTTTTCTTTTTCTTGGCTGCACTGGGTCTTTGTTGCTTCACGCAGGCTTTCTCTGGTTGCAGTGAGCAGGGGCAACTCTAGTTGGGGTGTGTGGGCTTCTCCTTGTGTGGTTTCTCTTGTTAAGGTGCACGGGCTCTACAGTGGGCAGGCTTCAGTAGTTGCGGCACACAGGTTTAGTTGCCCCGTGGCACGTGGGATCTTTCCAGACCAGGGATCACACCCATTTCCCCTGCATTGGCAGGTGGATTCTTAACCACAGACCACCAAGAAAGTCCAAAATTTTTATCATTCAAACACCTGTTGCAGGCAACACTGGCAGCAAAAGTCAACCTGTGCTCTTCTGGGTCACCACGCCCTCCTAAATTTCCCACTTTCTTTACTCGTATGGTAATCACTTCCTTACTTGCCTCTTTCCCCCACAGTTTATATTCATTTGCTCAACTCTGCGTTTTAACATTAGTCCATGTTGGTTCACATGACTGTAGTTTGTTTACTCTCATTGCTGCAGAGGTTTCCATTGAATGAATGTTATCAGTTTTTAAAAAGATCCATTTTACTATTAATGGACACGTAGGTTATTTCTGGGTTTTAGATATTACAGATGTTTAGCTGTGAACTTTCTTTACCAGCATCTCCCTGCACAAGTGCACACATCTTCAACACACTTGGAATTAACAGAAATAGAAACATTTCCCCCATTCTGGCACTTGAGCAGTGGTATCTCATTGAGGTTTGAATTTGCATTTCCCTGTGTCCTATGGGTTGAGCATCTTTCATGTTTACGGCCCAGCTGGAGTTCCTCTTTTGAGAAGTGTTTGTTCAGATGTATTGCCCATTTTGCTTTTGGATAATTTACTGAATACACGTGATCTATTTTTCATGTGTGTGTGTGTATGTATATATCCTCCAATCTGTGCTTTGCCTTTTCACCTTCATAATAATGTGTTCAATGCACAGATGTTCATTTTAATGTTGTCTAGTACAGGTGACCCTTGAACAACACAGGTTTGACTGTGCAAGCCCATATACAGATGGACTTTCTTCAACAGAAAATACTATAGTACTGCATCATCTCTGGACAGGTGAACCTGAAGATGTGGAACCACAGACACGGAGGAACCACATATATGAGGACGTCCAACCGTGAAGTCACACAGGAATTCCCCACAGCAGGGAGGGTTGGCACCACTAAACGCCCTCCCCTCACCATGTTCAAGGGTCAGTCTTTTCCTTTGTTAGCAACCTGTGCATCCAGTCTAAGGCATCCTTCCTGCCCCTGGATTATAAAGGTGTCATCTTCCTACGGTAGCCTTTCACTCTCAGGCTTTCAGTCTACCTGGAATGGACTTTTGAATATGCTATGAGGTATGGGGCACGTCTCATTTGTCTGTCAAACTGTTTCAGCACTAGGTTAACTTTTCCGTTATATCAACAATTGTTTTATTTTAAAAAGTAACAGAAACATTCCTAAAGTTAGTGAAGTAGTAGAAACCACCGTTTTCTTATCTGTAGACAATTTGAAGATATTTGTGGGTTTTTCTTTGGTTGTTGTTAGGGAAAGAAACCATTATTTAAAAAAAAGTTTATACTGCTTTATTTTACTTAAATATTTATGTATTGGAATGTTTTTGTTTTATCATAAATGATTATTTAAATCACTGGGATAATCATTTCTGAATTTTGAATCACTTTAATTATAAATACTACATGTAAATTTTAAAAAGCTAGAAAGATAATTTCAACACATTTTACATGAAAAATTTAAAACATCTGGTACTTTCTTTCTGTTCTTACCTTTCCTAGATGTTCACAAATAAAAATAAGCAAATGACTTTAAGAATTTTTATCTCTGGCCCTGAAATCCACTCAATATTTCTAATTATTTAAGCATATCTTCACACAGAGGTCAACTAGCCTAAACTTAGTATATGTTCAAAATGATAATTTTAAGCTTCCCAGTCAAACTGAGCTCACCATCCTAGAATTCATAAGAGCCACTTGGGTGCATCTTTTTCCAACTCACATTGTTACCTGGAACTCAACAACAGTAGGAATATTTATAACACGGGGGTCATCAGATACTACAAATCAAGGCTCACTGCCCCCATCCCCACACATACCCAGCAGAACCAGTTGTCAAATATTTACCAGGATATGACTGGACAGATGGCTAAGATACCTCCTTCCCTCCCTCCCTCCCTCAAGGTGCTCACAATCTATTTGGAGTGATTGGTGCAGACAACTATTGATATGGTAGGAAGCTCAGTGAGGTCTGGGCACTATGAGAGGCGGAGTTGGAAGTACAATGCAGTAGGAGGGGAATCGGGGAGTGGAACCAGATAAGCCTGGGAAGTCAGGGAGGATACCGACAGACAAGACTGGTGGAGACAAAATGAGCTGCAGGCTGAGGGAAGACAGCAAGAGTGGTCTGGAGGGGAGGAAGACTTGCTTTAGAACATCAGCAGTTCTGGATGAGCACGCATGGGGTTTGGGAACCAGATGAAGGTTCAGTGTGACTGGTGCAGGGAGAAGCAGTGGACAGTGCGGTTGGGCAGGGAGATGGTTCTCAGTCCACACTCTCTGGGCAATGAGAAGTTACTCGAGATTTGGGATGATCTGGGGTGAGGGATGTGCTGGTTTGCCTGGGCTGTTCCTCCAGCAGCACCACCAGTAGTAATGCTGATGTGCTGAAGACTTGGGAGAGACTTCACATGGTGTGGTGACCACCTGCTTTGGGACCCACCACTAGACTAAGGCAGGGTTAAATCATGAAATTCTCAAGCTAACTTGAGAAGAACTGAGCACAACAAGGAAGAAAACATGAACAGGAAAGGGAAAGGGGTCTTTAAGATCATAAAGCCAAGAAATTATAAGATAATCAGTTTTTGTATTGATAAACATTTTAATTCTAATATTATAGTAGTAATTCAAGTGCAATTCTCTTTGAAAGTCAACTCTGTTAAGACAAAACTTGTTAAATATCTTTCATCAAACATAAGCTTAAAAAAAAAAAAAAAGCATATTCTTTTCAACTTCCCACAGCAGTCAAAGCCATGTAGCAGAGGTAATTTTTTTTTAAAAGCCTACTACATTTTTGTTATTGCTAAAAAATCTGAATTAGTTGTCAAGGTCTCAGAATCAGTGATTAATTGACCTTTGAAAGCTCTACCAGATACTCTGACATAAAATCATGAATCCAGATATCTGTGTCTGGCAACGATGTGTCCACTAAATAGACCACTACTTTCCGGTCCCAAGGGTTAGTGTTTTCTATAACTGTCTGCACCAGTGCCACCAGAGGTTTCTTCTCCACATGATTTCGAAACACCATCGAAGCCTCCTCAGACCACTGGTTACACTTCACTCCTAAGAGAAAGACAAGGATTCAAAGATCAATGAAGGGTCAAACGAGCCTTTCTTTGATCTGTTATAATGGAAAACTATTTAGTCAGTTGCAAAGTAGCTTAAGCATACCAGGTTAGACTTGCCCAACTGAAAACAGAGATGCCAAGCAATCTCCAAATAGTCTTGCTTACAGTTTTTCTATTCTGAATGGGGTTACTCCTGTAAACCTTCAATTACAGACACAAATTTCATTCGAATGTTATAAAATGAAGTTATAATAAAGGCTGCCCATTTTCCTAAAGTATATGTAGATAACAGACTGATGATGAGAAAAATATCAATATCAATGACATTTCTCTTAGTCACATATTTTTTTCTGATGAACCAGATAGAGTAAAAAAAAAAAAAAAAGAAGAAGAAGAATCAATACACTTCCAGTGTTTAAAGTCACATACATCATCATGGTAAAAGCACTGGAATCAAAGTCTAGAGATTCAGTTACTATTCCCAGCCCTTCCTCTATGAAATGGTATGATCTTGGGGAAACCAGGTAATCCTTCAGGCCTCAGTTTACTTCTCACAAAATAAAGTGGTTGGACCAGATGAATTTAAAATCTCATGCATATCTATTAATAAATCCTCATAACTTTTAAACTTGAGAGCTCAAGTTAGAGAATTCTGAATTAGGTTTTAAAACAAAACTGAGACAAGAATTATGTATTTTTCAAGAAATACTATTAAGCTAATAAAAATTAAGTTCACTTATACTAGATTAGATAAACTATAAATTATGCCCCATAGTGATGAAGGTATGGGAGTTTCATATATAATTTTAAAGACCTATCAGTGAGTGGGCTAAACTCTTGGATTATTAAGAACTTCTGATGAGGGAAGCCTAGAATAGTCTGTAAACTATTGCTTCAGTGATGGTAACAGAGCCTAAACCTCCCAGCATGGTTCGAATTCAGCAACAAGAAGTGGCTGTAAAGTCCCCTGCACAAGGAACACCAGTGACTGTGACCATGAAGCCAGGGGTGGGGATGATGGCGCCGTGCACCCCTCACTCACAGGGACACCTTCACTGGGAGGTTTGACTGTCATGTTTAACAACAGGGGTTGACAGCAAAACCTGAACATTAAAAAGGGAAAATGAAAAATGTAACCATTCATTATTTAGAACTTTGAGTTCAGAGCAGATCAATGGTAGCCATGCCATGCATAAGATGCCAGTTTTGGTTCACATCTGCCTACCATGAGAGTTTCCTTTGAAGTCTAGGAGGAGACAAAGAAACTGGCAAATAAGACCATCTCTATCTATCTATCCCTATCTCTTTAATAAAAGCTGTCAATAAGAATTTATACACACAATTGCTCTCATTTCTGAGATCAAGTTAGTTCTGCCACTACTAAGTATATGGGGTGAGTGAGGGGCAAAGAATGACGGTGGCACATGTGGTCATAACTCCCCCATATCCCAGCACAGCAGGACACACAGCCCAGATGCTTGGAGATGTCAGCACCCCTCAGCCCTCTGGATCTCCACACCCTCTGCTAATGCTGCCAGCTGTCTGGGTAGAGCTTCAGCTAGGCACCCATGTTAACTACTGGTAGAGGGCACATGGAGGGGCCACCGACACTTGCACTGCTTTCACAGAAGATAAAACGAATCTCATCAGATACTATCATAAAGAAGCACCACTCTATGCCTATTAGTTTAGCTCCTCAGATTTTATGACAGTCAAGGGGCTGGTGTCAGTGTGCTAAAATCACACACTTCTGTGCTGTTAGTTGCAATGCAAATGTTGGCCATGAAAATGGTCATATTCTACAAGCCAGGAATGTTTCATAATTGTGAAAGTCCATTTTGTAAATGCATTATAATTTATGCAATAAATTATGAAATATTAATCATGCAATGTTCTCCTCCTGTTGGTTGTTTCATTGTTTCCATTTGTTTACTTTGGCTAGTATATGTAGCTGTGGGCTTTTTCTTAACACTACGATAAAAGCATAAACAACCCAAATGTTCAACAATACACTGGAAAACAATGACATTCAGACTCCCCAGAACTTACCTGCTAACTGAGCAGTGACCGCTTGGAACGGCAGCTTGCGGAACATGTCCGCCAGGGGCTGCACTTTTCTCATGTTGACTAATTCATGCTTGCCATAGTCCAGCTCGTACACGGACACCAGGCCATTGGTCAGGATTCCTTTTAAAAGCACCCTGTGCCACCTAGATGTGCATTGGATTAAAAGAGAAGAAAAACAAAGTCAACACTTGCTTTAAGGGCAACATTTTTTTTTTATAAAAAGAAAAATTAATATAAATGTCATTCATCAAAATATAAAACTGTATTGTTATAGAAGTTTTTAGGAGACTGCTTCTTCTTTTTCCAGAGGTTACTATTCTCTGTTTTGCCACTGGCTCATTTGATGGAATTTGTTCACTCAATACCCTTTTACAAGCCTCATGGAGCTGATAAAGGAGAACCACCTCTAAGCAGGAGGAAACAGTGGCGTGGAGGATGACCAGGGCAAGGCTAATGGATCCCTTCACTCTGACAGGGAGACAGGAGATGGCCACACGTTTGGAACAAGGTCCACATGTGGTGGGCTTTCCAGGTGGCTCAGTGGTAGAGAACCCACCTGCCAGAACAGGAGACACTGGAGATGCAGGTTCAATCCCTGGATGGGGAAGATCCCCTGGGGGAGGAAATGGCAACCCACTCCAGTATTCTTGCTTGAAACATCCCAGGCACAGATGAGTCTGGTGGGCTACAGTTCATAGGTTGCAAAGAGTTGGATGCAACTTCGTGATGCCATGTGTGAAAGATAGAAAGAGGAAAGCAAGCCAGGGCTGGCTGAGGACATGCAAGAGAAACAAACAAACAAACAAACAAAGAAGACTGTGTGGGGCAGGGTGGAGCAGTGAGGTGGCTACTGTGCAGCTGGAAAGTAGAGTGTGGAGGGATGGAAGAGACAGTCAGACTGGGAAGCCAGGCTGGGAAAAGAAGACAAGAAGTTTTGAACACTGATTGATCATTTTAATTTTGCCAAGTAAGGAATTACAAACCTGAGATAACATGAAACACAAAGTTTAATCCACCACCTAAAATAAAGAACCTATAAAGGACAGGAGAGCACAGCGTGTGTGGGGGTCGGGGGAGGGAGGAAGAAGAGTATGATTTCAGACCTCAAGTTCAAGATGTGAGAAAGAAATTCACATGAATATATGCTCCTCCTCTGGACCTACATCATCTCAATCAAAATGAGAAAAACCTAGACTTCAAAGTTTAGGTATGAAGGACCATTTTAAAGTCCTATATCTTGATCACATGATTAAAGAGTATTATTATACTAAGAAAAGGATGACTGTCGATAATGCCTAAAATGAAAGTGTCTCTGCTCCCGAAAGGTGTGGGTCAGACTCTGCCTTGGGCAGCAGACCCAGCCACCCCCTGAAACAAGATCATCAGCCACAAGCCCAGTGGAACAGCAGCCTCATCACTGCACCACACGCTGGGCTGGGGCTGGCTGGAGCCGCCGATTCTCCAGCCAGGGCACACTGGGCAAAAACAGGTACAGGAACCCACACAGAGATGCTGTAGCACCAACGCCAGTAAGAAAGCTAGAGACTGACTTCAAACATTCTATGTGATCGAGTTTCTGGGACGAACTCCAGAAGCCTTCAGATCAGCCCAAAGTGCAGCAAGCAATAATCCGTGAACCACAGAGACCACAGGGACACAAAAAGGTATCATAAAAAGTACATGAGCTTTGGGGGCCAAACAGACCTGAGCTGGTGTCCCATCTGGGCCATTTTACCATCATGTCACTCTGGGCTCTTCATTTAACCTCTCTGTGCCTCAGTCACCTCATTACCTCATGCGTAATGTTTAGTTTTAATTTACTTGCAGAAATAATACATTTTAAGTACCTAAGACATTCACTTGGCATATAACAGGCACTTGGCAAATGGTAGCTATTATCATAAGTATTATTCAAATGAAGATAAGCTGTGCAAATAAGACTTAGATTAATCTGAAGAGAAATTTCCATTTGTGGAAATGCCAGTTTGGTGCAGGCTGCTAATTTGTGTAAGTATAAAAGGAGATGAAATCATTTGGCTTCCACCAATATCACTGTCTTTAAACCGTACCAGGGAAATGACTGACAGTGGTCTGTGCTTTCAGTCTATAAAAAAGAGGTACAGAGCAGTGAGGAGAGACCATCAGAAAACCCTACATGTTGCTTTTCTATTTAGCTTTCAACTTTTAAAACTAACAGCTTAAATAAGGCTTCAGTTTTGACTACATTACCAATTTTAGTACAAGACTGCAAGTGGATCACCTGGAGAGTTTACTTAAAACAGATTCTGGGGTTCCACTGTCAGAGATTCTGACTCAGCAGTCCAGGGGTGAGGAAGGGGAGCCTGCACTTTAATAAGTTGCCTAGGTTATTCCTCTATTGTGGTAACTGTGGAAACCACTGTAATCAAAAGTATATGTGAAATTCCTAAGTCTTAACTTGCCAGACCTGAGAGCAAAGTTTAGTAAATAGTCCTGGGTTGTAAGCAAGATACAAGCTCTAAGCACTTTAAATGGATTCAGTTTGTAAAGTTTCAAAAAATATTAGACAATCTCTTCCTATAGATAAGGTATCCCTTGGTTATCTAAGACAAGTTAACTGATCTAACCCAAGAGTCCTGACTCAGAAGAGCTGTCAGACCCATGGAGGTGTCGGGGTGGAGTTTGAAGTCCTGAATACAGTCTCCAGTGTTTGGGTTCTCTTCACAGGACCCTTCCCTCCAATGGGACCTACCCACCGCTAGTCACCATTAATCTGCTCCTCAGATAACAGTGAGCATCAATTTGGCTTTAACTGTGATTAAATTATCCAACAGCAATTCTGAAGGGTAAATTTATACTATGTTCCTGTATTGAAACCCATTTATGCTTATGACTGTAAATAACATGACAAAGTAAAAATATTTTTTTAAAGATGAAAAGCTGTGACATATAACTTGAATGCTTTTCAGAATGAGACTATTATACTTTTCACTTTTGAGTTAAAAAATTTTTTTCCTCCCACAAAAATAACAAAATTCTATAAATACCTATGGTTAAGGTATTTATTGTAAGAATGAATGAAAGTACTTTCTAGAAAAAATAAGTAGTTGATCTTTTAAACTGAGTTTAGGGGTATGTGCCTGTGTGTATGCTGGGTCAGGAAGGGTAGGGAGAGAGACAGTTCTTTGTGTGGATCCAAAAGTGCAAACATGAGAAAACAGACTGAAAGTGTTAAACAAAGCCTCACTGTCCAATGGCTAAGAAAGAAAGTGAAGTTGCTCAGTCGTGTCCGACTCTTTGGGACCCCATGGACTGTAGCCTACCAGGCTCCTCCATCCATGGGATTTTCCAGGCAAGGATACTGGGATGGGTTCCCATTTCCTTCTCCAGGAGATCTTTCTGACCCAGGGACTGAACCCGGGTCTCCCACTTTGTAGGTACACCCTTTACCGTCTGAGCCACCAGGGAAATACAACAGCTAAAGAGCAGTGAAGTATGCATTGTTGTAACTTATAAACGGAGAAGGCACTGGCACCCCACTCCAGTACTCTTGCCTGGAAAATCCCATGGACGGAGGAGTCTAGTAGGCTGCAGTCTATGGGGTCGCTAAGAGTCGTGTCACTTTCCCTTTTCCCTTTCATGCATTGGAGAAGGAAATGGCAACCCACTCCAGTGTTCTTGCCTGGAGAATCCCAGGGACGGAGGAGCCTGGTGGGCTGCCGTCTGTGGGGTCGCACAGAGTCGGACACGACTGAAGCGACTTAGCAGCAGCGGCAGCAGCAGTACCTTATAAAGGTGGCAAAAGCTCTCTAGGAAGCAACCAACTGCCTATATCAGAAATCCTGTAATCTTTAAACAAGTGATTTCTCTTCTAGGAATCTATCCCATAAATAATCAGAGAGTTGAACAAAGATTTCAGTTCAACATTATTTACAACAGTGAAAAGTCTGGGAGGAAAAAAAAACCTATAAAAAAGAAAATGGTACGTAAATTGTGATTTCTCTTTATGATAGAATATTTAGCCATTAAAAATGTTTATGAAGAAATGCTATCACATGAAAAACGGTTCACAGAATTATATTAAAGTGAAAAAAGTAGGTATGAAATTACATATGCTGCTAAGTCGCTTCAGTCGTGTCCGACTCTGAGCGACCCCACAGACAGCAGCCCACCAGGCTCCCCCGTCCCTGGGATTCTCCAGGCAAGAACACTGGAGTGGGTTGCCATTTCCTTCTCCAATGCCTGAAAGTGAAAAGTGAAAGTGAAGTCGCTCAGTCCTGTCTGACTCTTCACGACCCCATGGACTGCAGCCTACTAGGCTCCTCCATCCATGGGATTTCCCAGGCAAGAGTACTGGAGTGGGGTGCCATTGCCTTCTCCGAAATTATATATAGTAACATACTAATTGTAGAAATATGTATACGAGAAAAACCTAGAAGAAATACATAAGTAGTTTAACGGGTTATGTTGGTTGGCTGACCTTGTTTTCTTATACTTTTTTGGATTTTCTAAATTTTCTCCAGTAAGTATCTTATTTTTAAGATTTAAAAGTCATCCATAAAAAAACATTATTTCCTAAATAATAAATATGAATACTAAATATTTTTTCTCACAGTAAAGTAGAAAAAATGTTTAAACCTTCACTTCTGATATAATTAGGCTTTAACAGGAATATGGTTATTAGATTTTCAGCTAAACGACATCATTTTAAATATTAGAAAATCACATAATTCACTGGTCTCGTTTCACATTCAGAATTCCCATTTGTGTAGTTCCAAATGGCACTCCAGTATCCTTGCCTGGAAAATCCCATGGAGTGAGGAGCCTGGTGGGCTGCAGTCCACGGGATCCCAAAGAGTCAGGCACGAATGGGAGACTAACACAAGTCCCCCTGCAGGGATTAAGGACTCTTGGTATCATTCTACAGATTTTTCTTAGGAGGAGAATAAAAGGCTCTGTCTAAGGACCTACTTATTTTCCACTTTGGCAGCATACACTTGGTCTTTCTCCACTGCCACATGGCGCTCCTCAGACACACTGTAATACAGAATCATCTCTTCCATCAGAACTTCCAGCTTGTGTATCTCCTGCCATGGCTGGATGACAAAGTAGCCAGGGTGACAGGCCACAGGCACGTACACATCCATGTGTTCCCCTGGCTTGGATAAGTGGACAGGAGGTGGCAGTTCCTTTGTAAAGAAAGAGCTGGGGTGGTTGACCACAGACTTCTTGAGGACATCTGTGAGGCTCTTTCTGAAAGTCTCTCCAGTGTTGCCCAAAATGGGGGTGTTCGCACTTTTGGTGTTGGGGGAGCTGGCTCCACTGGATATGGCACTCAGAAACACATCCTTCTGATGTTTCCATAAGTCTGCATTTGTAATCTGGCGATTGATACTGCGGTGAGGATCGGGGAAGTTCTTGGGGGTGAATAAATAAATATGTGCAATACCTCTGGTTTCATCCACTTTTGTAACCTTTGGAAAACACAAAACACCAATTTAAGAAATCCAAGTTCATGCTGGATTCCTAGAGATCATTATGTTAACTTTAAATATTAAAAAACAGTACTCTGCAAAAAACCCAACTTGCTAAAAATCAGTT